>NC_134266.1:278696570-279896570 GCF_031893055.1 Leptodactylus fuscus
TCACTGGATATATAATATATGTGCACTGGATTATATTGCTGATAATATATGTGCACTGGATATATTTAATATATGTGCACTGGAATGATATTTAATATATGTGCACTGGATCGTATATAATATGTGTGCACTGGATATATAATATTGCACTGATATATTACAATATGTGCACCTGGATATATAATATATGTGCACTGGATATATATAATATATGTGCACTGGATATTTAATATATGTGGCAATGGATATACATAATATATGTGCACTGGATCTATACTATATGTGCACTAGATATAAACATATATGTGCACTGGATATTTAATATATGTGCACTGGATATATAATGTATGTGCACTTGATATATAATATATGTGCACTGAATATTTAATATATGTGCACTGTAAATATATAATATATGTGCACTGGATATATAATATATGTGCACTGGATATATATTTTATATGTGCACTGGATCTATAATATATGTTGCACTAGAAATTTATAATATATGTGCACAGAATATATAATATATGTGCACAGGATATTTAATATATGTGCACTGAATATATATATAATATATATGTGCACTGGATATATAATATATGTGCAGTGGATGTATAATATATGCGCACTGGATATTTAATATATGTGCACTGAATATATATATAACTATATATGTGCACTGGATATATAATATATGTGCACTGGATATTTAATATATGTGCACTGGATATATATAATATATGTGCACTGAATATTTAATATATGTGCACTGGATATATATAATATATGTGCACTGGATATATATAATATATGTGCACTGGATATATAATATATGTGCACTGGATATATATATAATATATGTGCACCTGGATATATAATATATTTGCACTGAAAATATAATATATGTGCACTGGATATATATATAATATATGTGCACTGGATATATATATAATATATGTGCACTGATATATATAATATATGTGCACTGGATCTATAATATATGTTTACTGGAAATTTATAATATATGTGCACAGAATATATAATATATGTGCACAGCATATTTAATACATGTGCACTGGATGTATAATATTATGTGCACTGGATATATAATATATATGCACTGGATATATAATATATGTGCACTGGATATATTTATAATATATGTGCACTGGATATATAATATATGTGCACTGGATATATAAAATATGTGCACTGGAATATATATAATATATGTGCACTGGATCTAAATTATATGTGCACTGGATATTTATAATATATGTGCACTGAATATATAATATATTTGCACTGAAAATATAATATATGTGCACTGGATTATATATATAATATATGTGCACTGGATATATATAATATATGTGCACTGGATATATATAATATATGTGCACTGGATCTATAATATATGTGCACTGTAAATTTATAATATATGTGCACAGAATATATCATATATGTGCACAGGATATTTAATATATGTGCACTGGATGTATAATATATGTGCACTGGATATATAATATATATGCACTGGATATATAATATATGTGCACTGGATATATAAAATATGTGCACTGGGATATATATAAATATATGTGCACTGGATATATAATATATGTGCACTGGATATAAATAATATATGTGCACTGGATATTTAATATATGTGCGCTGGCTATATATAATATATTTGCACTGGATATATTTATAATATATGTGCACTGGATATATATAATCTATGTGCACTGGATATATAATATATGTGCACTGGATATATAAAATATGTGCACTGGATATATATAATATATGTGCACTGGATCTAAATTATATGTGCACTGGATATTTATAATATATGTGCACTGGATATATAATATATTTGTACTGAAAATATAATATATGTGCACTGGATATATATATAATATATGTGCACTGGATATATATAATATATTTGCACTGGATATATAATAATATATGTGCACTGGATCTATAATATATGTGCACTGGATGTATATAATATATGTGCAATGCGACATTTAATATATGTGCAATGGATATATATATATAATATATGTGCACTGGATCTATAAATATATGTGCACTGGATATTTTTAATATATGTGCACTGGATATATAATATATGTGCACTGGATATTTATAATATATGTGCACTGGATATATAATATATGTGCATTGAAAATTTGTAATAAATGTGCACTGGATATATAATATATGTGCAATTGATATATTTAATATATGTGCACTGGATATATAATATATGTGCACTGGATATTTAATGTATGTGCACTGGATATTTATAATAAATGTGCAACTGGATATATAATATATGTGCAATGGATATATTTAATATATGTGCTCTGGATATATAATATATGTGCACTGGATATTTCATATATATACACTGAGATATATATAATATATGTGCACTGGATATATAATATACGTTCACTGGATATATATAATATATGTGCACTGGTTCTATAATATATGTGCACTGGATATTTATAATATATGTGCACTGGATATATAATATATGTGCACTGGATATATTTAATATATGTGCACTAGATGTATAACATATGTAAACTGGATATTTAATATATGTTAACTGCATAGACATATATAATATATGTGCACTGGATATATATAATATATGTGCACTGTATATATACTATATATATATATAATAATATATAATATATGTGCACAGGATATATGTAATATATGTGCACTGGATGTGTAACATATGTGCACTGGACATTTAATATATGTGCAATGGATATATATAATATATGTGCACTGGATCTATAATATATGTGCATTAGATATTTATAATATGTGTGCACTGGATATATAATATATGTGCACTGGATATTTATAATATATGTGCAATGGATATATTTAAAATATGTGCACTGGATATTTTATATATGTGCACTGGATATATATAATATATGTGCAGTGGATGTATAATATATGTGCACTGGATATTTAATATATGTGCACTGAATATATATATAATATATGTGCACTGGATATTTATAATATATGTGCAATGGATATATTTAATATATGTGCACTGGATATTTATAATATATGTGCAATGGATATATTTAATATATTGTGCACTGGATATATAATATATGTGCACTGGATATTTATTATATATGTGCACTGCATATATATAATATATGTGCACTGGATATATAATATATGTGCACTGGATATATAAAATATGTGCACAGGATATATATAATATATGTGCACTGGACCTAAAAATTTAACGTGCACTGGATATATAATATGTGTGCACTGGATATTTAAAATAAATGTTGCACTGGATATATTATACATGTGCACTGGATATATAACATATGTGCACTAGATATATAAAATATGTGCACAGGACTATATATAATATATGTGCACTGGATATTTAAAATAAATGTGATCTGTATATATAATATATGTGCACTGGATATATAATATATGTGCACTGGATATATTTAATATATGTGCACTGGATATATAATATATGTGCACTGGATATTTAATATATGTGCACTGGATATATTTAATATATGTGCACTGGATGTATATAATATGTGTGCACTGGATATATAATATATGTGCACTGGATATTTAATATATGTGCACTGGATATATTTAATATATGTGCAACTGGATGTATATAATATGTGCTGCACTGGATATATATAATATATGTGCACTGGATATATATAATATATGTGCACTGGATATATAATATATGTGCACTGGATATATTTAATATATGTGCACTGGATATATAGTATATGTGCACTGGATATTTAATATATGTGCACTGGATATATATAATATATGTGCACTGGATATATAATATATGTGCACTGGATATATTTATAATATATGTGCACTGGATATTTAATATATGTGCACTGGATATATTTAATATATGTGCACTGGATGTATAAAATATGCGTGAACTGGATATATAATATATGTGCACTAAATATATATAATATATGTGCACTGGATATATAATATGTGTGCACTGGATATATATAATATATGTGCACTTGATATTTAATATATGTGCAATGGATATACATAATATGTGTGCACTGGGATCTATAATATATGTGCACTGGATATATAATATATGTGCACTGGATATTTAATATATGTGCACTGGATATATAATATATGTGCACTGGATATATAATATATGTGCACAGGATATATATAAATATATGTGCACTGGATATTTAATATATGTGCACTGGATATACATAATATATGTGCACTGGATATATAATATAATGTGCACTGGATATTTAATATATGTGCACTGGATATATATAATATATGTGAACTGGATATATAATATATGTGCACTGGATATAAATAATATATGTGCACTGGATATTTATATATGTGCACTGGATATATATATTAATATATGTGCACTGGATTTATTTATAATATATGTGCACTTGGATATATATAATCTATGTGCACTGGATATATAATATATGTGCACTGGATATATATAATATATGTGCACTGGATCTATAATATATGTGCACTGGATGTATAATATATGTGCACTGGAATTTTAATATATGTGCACTGGATATATTTAATATAGGTGCACTGGAAATTTAATATATGTGCACTGGAAGAATATATAATATATGTGCACTGGATATATTTATAATATATGTGCACCTGGATATATATAATCCTATGTGCACTGGATATATAAAATATGTGCACTGGATATATATAATATATGTGCACTGGATCTAAATTATATGTGCACTGGATATATATAATATATGTGCACTGGATATATAATATATGTGCACTGGATATAAATAGTATATGTGCACTGGATATATATAATATATGTGCACTGGATCTATAATATATGTGCACTGTAAATTTATAATAAATGTGCACAGAATATATAATATATGTGCACTGAAAATTTAATATATGTGCACTGGATATAAATATACTATATATATATGTGCACTGGATATATATAATATATGTGCACTGGATATATATAATATATGTGCAACTGGATATATATAATATATGTGCACTGGATATATAATAATATATGTGCACTGGATCTATAATATATGTGCACTGGATGTATAATATATGTGCACTGGATATATAATATATATGCACTGGATATATAATATATGTGCACTGGATACTATTTATAATATATGTGCACTGGATATTTAATATATGTGCACTGGATATATATTTAATATAGGTGCACTGGATATTTAATATATGTGCACTGGATATATATAATATATGTGCACTGGATATATTTATAATATATGTGCACTGGATATATATAATCTATGTGCACTGGATATATAATATATGTGCACTGGATATATAAAACTGTGCACTGGATATATATAATATATGTGCACTGGATCTAAAATTATATGTGCACTGTGATATATATAATATATGTGCACTGGATATATATATATATATATATATATATATATAATATATGTGCACTGGATATTTATAATATATGTGCACTGGATATATATAATATATGTGCACTGGATCTATAATATATGTGCACTGTAAATTTATAATATATGTGCACAGAATATATAATATAGTGTGCACAGGAATATTTAATATATGGTGCACTGGATGTATAATATATGTGCACTGGGATATATTAATATATATGCACTGGATATATAATATATTTGCACTGGATATATTTATAATATATGTGCACTGGATATTTAATATATGTGCACTGGATATATTTAATATAGGTGCACTGGATGTAATATAATATGTGTGCACTGGATATATAATATATGTGCACTGGGATATATATAATATATGTGCACTGGATATATAATATATGGTGCACTGGATATATATAATATATGTGCACTGGATATATAATATATGTGCACTGGATATATTCATAATATATGTGCAATGGATTTAATTTAATATATGTGCACTGGATGTATATAATATATGTGCACTGGATTTATAATATGTGTGCACTGGATATATTTAATATATTAGCACTGGATATATAAAATATGTGCACTTGGATATTTAATATATGGTGCACTGGATATATATATAATATATGTGCACTGGATATATAATATATGTGCACTGGATATATTTATAATATATGTGCACTGGATATATTTAATATATGTGCACTGGATATATTTAATATATGTGCACTGGATGTATATAATATGTGTGCACTGGATATATAATATATGTGCACTGGACTATATATAATATATGTGCACTGGATATATAATATATGTGCACTGGATATATATATAATATATGTGCACTGGATATTTAATATATGTGCAATGGATATACAATAATATATGTGCACTGGATCTATAATATATGTGCACTAGATATAACATATATGTGCACTGGATATTTAATATATGTGCACTGGATTATATAATGTATGTGCACTTGATATATAAATACATGTGCACAGAATATTTAATATATGTTGCACTGTAAATATATAATATATGTGCACTGGAATATATAATATATGTGCACTGGATATATATATTATATGTGCACTGGATCTATAATATATGTGCACTAGAAATTTATAATATATGTGCACAGAATATATAATATATGTGCACAGGATATTTAATATATGTGCACTGGATATATAATATATGTGCACTGGATATATAATATATGTGCAGTGGATGTATAATATATGCGCACTGGATATTTAATATATGTGCACTGAATATATATATAATATATATGTGCACTGGATATATAATATATGTGCACTGGGATATTTAATATATGTGCACTGGATATATATAATATATGTGCACTGAATATTTAATATATGTGGCACTGGATATATATAATATATTGTGCACTGGATATATATAATATATGTGCACTGGATATATAATATATGTGCACTGGATATATATAATATATGTGCACTGGATATTTAATATATGTGTACTGGATATATAAAATATGTGCACTGGATATATTTATAATATATGTGCACTGGATATATAATATAGGTGCAATGGATATATAAAATATGTGCACTGGATATATATAATATATGTGCACTGGATCTAAATTATATGTGCACTGACATATATAATATATGTGCACTTGGATTATATACATATATTTGCACTGAAAATATAATATATGTGCACTGGATATATATATAATATATGTGCACTGGATTATATATATAATATATGTGCACTGGATATATATAATATATGTGCACTGGATCTATAATATATGTTTACTGGAAATTTATAATATATGTGCACAGAAAATATAATATATGTGCACAGGGATATTTATATATGTGCACTGGATGTATAGATATAATGTGCACTGGATATATAATATATATGCACTGGATATATAATATATGTGCACTCTATATATTTATAATATATGTGCACTGGATATTTAATATATGTGCACTGGATTATATTTAATATAGGTGCACTGGATGTATATAATATGTGTGCACTGGATATATAATATATGTGCACTGGATATATAATATATGTGCACTGGATATATATAATATATGTGCACTGGATATATAATATATGTGCACTGGATATTTAATATATGTGCTCTGGATATATATAATATATGTGCAGTGGATGTATAATATATGTGCACTGGATATTTAATATATGTGCACTGAATAATATATATAATATATGTGCACTGGATCTATAATAATGTGTGCACTGGATATTTATAATATATGTGCACTGTATATATAATATATGTGCACTGGATATTTATAATATATGTGGCACTGGATATTTATAATATATGTGCACTGGATATATAATATTTGTGCACTGGATATATTTAAGATATGTGCACTGGATATATAATATATGTGTACTGGATATTTAATATATGGTGCACTGGATATATATTATATGTGCCCTGGATATATAATATATGTGCACTGGATATATTTATAATATATGTGCACTGGATCTATAATATATGTGCACTGGAAATTTATAATATATGTGCACAGAATATATAATATATGTGCACAGGATATTTAATATATGTGTACTGGATGTATAAAATATGCGCACTGGATATATAATATATGTGCACTAGATATATAATATATGTGCACTGGATATATTTATAATATATGTGCACTGGATATTTAATATATGTGCACTGGATATATTTAAAATAGGTGCACTGTATGTATATAATATGTGTGCACTGGATATATAATATATGTGCACTGGATATATATAATATATGTTGCACTGGATATATAATATATGTGCACTGGATATATTCATAATATATGTGCAATGGATTTATTTAATATATGTGCACTGGATGTATATAATATATGTGCACTGGATTTTATAATATGTGTGCACTGGATATATTTAATATACTTAGCACTGGATATATAAAATATGTGCACTGGATATTTAATATATGTGCACTGGATATATATATATAATATATGTGCACTGGATATATAATATATGTGCACTGGATATATTTATAATATATGTGCACTGGATATATTTAATATATGTGTCACTGGATATATTTAATATATGTGCACTGGATGTATATAATATGTGTGCACTGGATATATAATATATGTGCACTGGATATATATAATATATGTGCACTGGATTATATAATATATGTGCACTGGATATATATAATATATGTGCACTGGATATTTAATATATGTGCAATGGATATACATAATATATGTGCACTGGATCCTATAATATATGTGCACTAGATATAACATATATGCTGCACTGGATATTTAATATATGTGCACTGGATATATAATGTATGTGCCACTTGATATATAATACATGTGCACAGAATATATTTTATATATGTGCACTGTAAATATATAATATATGTGCACTGGATATATAATATATGTGCACTGGATATATATTATTATATGTGCACTGGATCTATAATATATGTGCACTAGAAAATTTATAATATATGTGCACAGAATATATAATATATATGTGCACAGGATATTTAATATATGTGCACTGGATATATAATATATGTGCACTGGATATATAATATATGTGCAGTGGATGTATAATATATGCGCACTGGATATTTAATATATGTGCACTGAATATATATATAATATATATGTGCACTGGATATATAATATATGTGCACTGGATATTTTAATATATGTGCACTGGATATATATAATATATGTGCACTGAATATTTAATATATGTGCACTGGATATATATAATATATGTGCACTGGATATATATAATATATGTGCACTGGATATATAATATATGTGCACTGGATATATATAATATATGTGCACTGGAATATTTAATATATGTGTACTGGATATATAAATATGTGCACTGGATATATTTATAATATATGTGCACTGGATATATAATATATGTGCACTGGATATATAAAATATGTGCACTGGATATATATAATATATGTGCACTGGATCTAAATTATATGTGCACTGACATATATAATATATGTGCACTGAATATATAATATATTGCACTGAAAATATAATATATGTGCACTGGATATATATATAATATATGTGCACTGGATATATATATAATATATGTGCACTGGATATATATAATATATGTGCACTGGATCTATAATATATGTTTACTGGAAATTTATTAATATATGTGCACAGAATATATAATATATGTGCACAGGATATTTAATATATGTGCACTGCTGTATAATATATGTGCACTGGATATATAATATATATGCACCTGGATATATAATATATGTGCACTCTATATATTTATAATATATGTGCACTGGATATTTTAATATATGTGCACTGGATATATTTAATATAGGTGCACTGTGATGTATAATAATATGTGTGCACTGGATATATAAGATATATGTGCACTGGATATATAATATATGTGCACTGGATATATATAATATATGTGCACTGTATATATAATATATGTGCACTGGATATTTAATATATGTGCTCTGGATATATATAATATATGTGCAGTGGATGTATAATATATGTGCACTGGATATTTAATATATGTGCACTGAATATATATATAATATATGTGCACTGGATCTATAATATGTGTGCACTGGATATTTATAATATATGTGCACTGTATATATAATATATGTGCCACTGGATATTTATAATATATGTGCACTGGATATTTATAATATATTTGCACTGGATATATAATATATGTGCACTTGATATATAATATATGTGCACTGAATATTTAATATTATGTACACTGTGTATATATAATATATGTGCACTGGATATATTCATAATATATGTGCAATGGATTTATTTAATATATGTGCACTGGATGTATATAATATATGTGCACTGGATTTATAATATGTGTGCACTGGATATATTTAATATATTAGCACTGGATATATAAAATATGTGCACTGGATATTTAATATATGTGCACTGGATATATATATTATATATGTGCACTGGATATATAATATATGTGCACTGGATATATTTATAATATATGTGCACTGGATATATTTAATATATGTGCACTGGATATATTTAATATATGTGCACTGGATGTATATAATATGTGTGCACTGGATATATAATATATGTGCACTGGATATATATAATATATGTGCACTGGATATATAATATATGTGCACTGGATATATATAATATATGTGCACTGGATATTTAATATATGTGCAATGGATATACATAATATATGTGCACTGAATCTATAATATATGTGCACTAGATATAACATATATGTGCACTGGATATTTAATATATGTGCACTGGATATATAATGTATGTGCACTTGATATATAATATATGTGCACTGAATATTTAATATATGTGCACTGTAAATATATAATATATGTGCACTGGATATATAATATATGTGCACTGGATATATATATTATATGTGCACTGGATCTATAATATATGTGCACTAGAAATTTATAATATATGTGCACAGAATATATAATATATGTGCACAGGATATTTAATATATGTGCACTGGATATATAATATATGTGCACTGGATATATAATATATGTGCAGTGGATGTATAATATATGCGCACTGGATATTTAATATATGTGCACTGAATATATATATAATATATGTGCACTGGATATATAATATATGTGCACTGGATATTTAATATATGTGCACTGGATATATATAATATATGTGCACTGAATATTTAATATATGTGCACTGGATATATATAATATATGTGCACTGGATATATATAATATATGTGCACTGGATATATAATATATGTGCACTGGATATATATAATATATGTGCACTGGATATATAATATATTTGCACTGAAAATATAATATATGTGCACTGGATATATATATAATATATGTGCACTGGATATATATATATATATAATATATGTGCACTGGATATATATAATATATGTGCACTGGATCTATAATATATGTTTACTGGAAATTTATAATATATGTGCACAGAATATATAATATATGTGCACAGGATATTTAATACATGTGCACTGGATGTATAATATATGTGCACTGGATATATAATATATATGCACTGGATATATAATATATGTGCACTGGATATATTTATAATATATGTGCACTGGATATTTAATATATGTGCACTGGATATATTTAATATAGGTGCACTGGACGTATATAATATGTGTGCACTGGATATATAATATATGTGCACTGGATATATATAATATATGTGCACTGGATATATAATATATGTGCACTGGATATATATAATATATGTGCACTGGATATATAATATATGTGAACTGGATATATAATATATGTGCACTGGATATTTATAATATATGTGCACTAGATATTTATAATATATGTGCACTGGATATTTATAATATATGTGCACTGGATATATAATATATGTGCACTGGATATATAAAATATGTGCACTGGATATATATAATATATGTGCACTGGATCTAAATTATATGTGCACTGGATATTTATAATATATGTGCACTGGATATATAATATATTTGCACTGAAAATATAATATATGTGCACTGGATATATATATATATATATATATATAATATGTGCACTGGATATATATAATATATGTGCACTGGATATATATAATATATGTGCACTGGATCTATAATATATGTGCACTGTAAATTTATAATATATGTGCACAGAATATATAATATATGTGCACAATATATTTAATACATGTGCACTGGATGTATAATATATGTGCACTGGATATATAATATATATGCACTGGATATATAATATATGTGCACTGGATATATTTATAATATATGTGCACTGGATATTTAATATATGTGCACTGGATATATAATATATGTGCACTGGATATATAATATATGTGCACTGGATATATATAATATATGTGCACTGGATATATAATATATGTGCACTGGATATATAAAATATGTGCACTGGATATATATAATATATGTGCACTGGATCTAAATTATATGTGCACTGGATATTTATAATAAATGTGCACTGGATATATAATATATGTGTAATGGATATATTTAATATATGTGCTCTGGAAATATAATATATGTGCACTGGATATTTAATATATATACACTGGATATATATAATATATGTGCACTGGATATATAACGTACGTTCACTGGTTATATATAATATATGTGCACTGGTTCTATAATATATGTGCACTGGATATTTATAATATATGTGCACTGGATATATAATATATGTGCACTGGATATATTTAATATATGTGCACTGGATGTATAACATATGTGAACTGGATATTTAATATATGTTCACTGGACATATATAATATACGTTCACTGGATATATCTAATATATGTGCACTGGTTCTATAATATATGTGCACTGGATATTTATAATATATGTGCACTGGATATTTAATATATGTGCACTGGATACATGTAATATATGTGCACTGTATGTGTAACATATGTGCACTGGACATTTAATATATGTTCACTGGACATATATAATATACGTTCACTGGATATATAATATATGTGCACTAGATATATAATATATGTGCACTGGATATATTTATAATATATGTGCACTGGATATTTAATATATGTGCACTGGATATATTTAAAATAGGTGCACTGTATGTATATAATATGTGTGCACTGGATATATAATATATGTGCACTGGATATATATAATATATGTGCACTGGATATATAATATATGTGCACTGGATATATATAATGTATGTGCACTGGATACTTAATATACGTGCAATGGATATACATAATATATGTGCACTGGATCTATAATATATGTGCACTGGATATTTATAATATATGTGCACTGTATATATAATATATGTGCACTGGATATTTATAATATATATATGTGCACTGGATGTATAACATATGTGAACTGGATATTTAATATATGTTCACTGGACATATATAATATACGTTCACTGGATATATAATATATGTGCACTAGATATATAATATATGTGCACTGGATATATTTATAATATATGTGCACTGGATATTTAATATATGTGCACTGGATATATTTAAAATAGGTGCACTGTATGTATATAATATGTGTGCACTGGATATATAATATATGTGCACTGGATATATATAATATATGTGCACTGGATATATAATATATGTGCACTGGATATATATAATATATGTGCACTGGATACTTAATATATGTGCAATGGATATACATAATATATGTGCAGTGGATCTACAATATATGTGCACTGGATATTTATAATATATGTGCACTGTATATATAATATATGTGCACTGGATATATAATATATGTGCACTTGATATATAATATATGTGCACTGAATATTTAATATATGTACACTGTGTATATATAATATATGTGCACTGGATATATTCATAATATATGTGCAATGGATTTATTTAATATATGTGCACTGGATGTATATAATATATGTGCACTGGATTTATAATATGTGTGCACTGGATATATTTAATATATTAGCACTGGATATATAAAATATGTGCACTGGATATTTAATATATGTGCACTGGATATATATATAATATATGTGCACTGGATATATAATATATGTGCACTGGATATATTTATAATATATGTGCACTGGATATATTTAATATATGTGCACTGGATATATTTAATATATGTGCACTGGATGTATATAATATGTGTGCACTGGATATATAATATATGTGCACTGGATATATATAATATATGTGCACTGGATATATAATATATGTGCACTGGATATATATAATATATGTGCACTGGATATTTAATATATGTGCAATGGATATACATAATATATGTGCACTGGATCTATAATATATGTGCACTAGATATAACATATATGTGCACTGGATATTTAATATATGTGCACTGGATATATAATGTATGTGCACTTGATATATAATATATGTGCACTGAATATTTAATATATGTGCACTGTAAATATATAATATATGTGCACTGGATATATAATATATGTGCACTGGATATATATATTATATGTGCACTGGATCTATAATATATGTGCACTAGAAATTTATAATATATGTGCACAGAATATATAATATATGTGCACAGGATATTTAATATATGTGCACTGGATATATAATATATGTGCACTGGATACATAATATATGTGCAGTGGATGTATAATATATGCGCACTGGATATTTAATATATGTGCACTGAATATATATATAATATATATGTGCACTGGATATATAATATATGTGCACTGGATATTTAATATATGTGCACTGGATATATATAATATATGTGCACTGAATATTTAATATATGTGCACTGGATATATATAATATATGTGCACTGGATATATATAATATATGTGCACTGGATATATAATATATGTGCACTGGATATATATAATATATGTGCACTGGATATTTAATATATGTGTACTGGATATATAAAATATGTGCACTGGATATATTTATAATATATGTGCACTGGATATATAATATATGTGCACTGGATATATAAAATATGTGCACTGGATATATATAATATATGTGCACTGGATCTAAATTATATGTGCACTGATATATATAATATATGTGCACTGGATATATAATATATTTGCACTGAAAATATAATATATGTGCACTGGATATATATATAATATATGTGCACTGGATATATATATAATATATGTGCACTGGATATATATAATATATGTGCACTGGATCTATAATATATGTTTACTGGAAATTTATAATATATGTGCACAGAATATATAATATATGTGCACAGGATATTTAATATATGTGCACTGGATGTATAATATATGTGCACTGGATATATAATATATATGCACTGGATATATAATATATGTGCACTGGATATATTTATAATATATGTGCACTGGATATTTAATATATGTGCACTGGATATATTTAATATAGGTGCACTGGATGTATATAATATGTGTGCACTGGATATATAATATATGTGCACTGGATATATATAATATATGTGCACTGGATATATAATATATGTGCACTGGATATATATAATATATGTGCACTGGATATATAATATATGTGCACTGGATATTTAATATATGTGCACTGGATATATATAATATATGTGCAGTGGATGTATAATATATGTGCACTGGATATTTAATATATGTGCACTGAATATATATATTTAATATATGTGCACTGGATCTATAATATGTGTGCACTGGATATTTATAATATATGTGCACTGTATATATAATATATGTGCACTGGATATTTATAATATATGTGCACTGGATATTTATAATATATTTGCACTGGATATATAATATATGTGCACTTGATATATAATATATGTGCACTGAATATTTAATATATGTACACTGTGTATATATAATATATGTGCACTGGATATATTCATAATATATGTGCAATGGATTTATTTAATATATGTGCACTGGATGTATATAATATATGTGCACTGGATTTATAATATGTGTGCACTGGATATATTTAATATATTAGCACTGGATATATAAAATATGTGCACTGGATATTTAATATATGTGCACTGGATATATATATAATATATGTGCACTGGATATATAATATATGTGCACTGGATATATTTATAATATATGTGCACTGGATATATTTAATATATGTGCACTGGATATATTTAATATATGTGCACTGGATGTATATAATATGTGTGCACTGGATATATAATATATGTGCACTGGATATATATAATATATGTGCACTGGATATATAATATATGTGCACTGGATATATATAATATATGTGCACTGGATATTTAATATATGTGCAATGGATATACATAATATATGTGCACTGGATCTATACTATATGTGCACTAGATATAACATATATGTGCACTGGATATTTAATATATGTGCACTGGATATATAATGTATGTGCACTTGATATATAATATATGTGCACTGAATATTTAATATATGTGCACTGTAAATATATAATATATGTGCACTGGATATATAATATATGTGCACTGGATATATATTTTATATGTGCACTGGATCTATAATATATGTGCACTAGAAATTTATAATATATGTGCACAGAATATATAATATATGTGCACAGGATATTTAATATATGTGCACTGAATATATATATAATATATATGTGCACTGGATATATAATATATGTGCAGTGGATGTATAATATATGCGCACTGGATATTTAATATATGTGCACTGAATATATATATAATATATATGTGCACTGGATATATAATATATGTGCACTGGATATTTAATATATGTGCACTGGATATATATAATATATGTGCACTGAATATTTAATATATGTGCACTGGATATATATAATATATGTGCACTGGATATATATAATATATGTGCACTGGATATATAATATATGTGCACTGGATATATATATAATATATGTGCACTGGATATATAATATATTTGCACTGAAAATATAATATATGTGCACTGGATATATATATAATATATGTGCACTGGATATATATATAATATATGTGCACTGGATATATATAATATATGTGCACTGGATCTATAATATATGTTTACTGGAAATTTATAATATATGTGCACAGAATATATAATATATGTGCACAGCATATTTAATACATGTGCACTGGATGTATAATATATGTGCACTGGATATATAATATATATGCACTGGATATATAATATATGTGCACTGGATATATTTATAATATATGTGCACTGGATATATAATATATGTGCACTGGATATATAAAATATGTGCACTGGATATATATAATATATGTGCACTGGATCTAAATTATATGTGCACTGGATATTTATAATATATGTGCACTGAATATATAATATATTTGCACTGAAAATATAATATATGTGCACTGGATATATATATAATATATGTGCACTGGATATATATAATATATGTGCACTGGATATATATAATATATGTGCACTGGATCTATAATATATGTGCACTGTAAATTTATAATATATGTGCACAGAATATATCATATATGTGCACAGGATATTTAATATATGTGCACTGGATGTATAATATATGTGCACTGGATATATAATATATATGCACTGGATATATAATATATGTGCACTGGATATATAAAATATGTGCACTGGATATATATAATATATGTGCACTGGATATATAATATATGTGCACTGGATATAAATAATATATGTGCACTGGATATTTAATATATGTGCGCTGGCTATATATAATATATTTGCACTGGATATATTTATAATATATGTGCACTGGATATATATAATCTATGTGCACTGGATATATAATATATGTGCACTGGATATATAAAATATGTGCACTGGATATATATAATATATGTGCACTGGATCTAAATTATATGTGCACTGGATATTTATAATATATGTGCACTGGATATATAATATATTTGTACTGAAAATATAATATATGTGCACTGGATATATATATAATATATGTGCACTGGATATATATAATATATTTGCACTGGATATATATAATATATGTGCACTGGATCTATAATATATGTGCACTGGATGTATATAATATATGTGCAATGGACATTTAATATATGTGCAATGGATATATATATATAATATATGTGCACTGGATCTATAATATATGTGCACTGGATATTTTTAATATATGTGCACTGGATATATAATATATGTGCACTGGATATTTATAATATATGTGCACTGGATATATAATATATGTGCATTGAAAATTTGTAATAAATGTGCACTGGATATATAATATATGTGCAATTGATATATTTAATATATGTGCACTGGATATATAATATATGTGCACTGGATATTTAATGTATGTGCACTGGATATTTATAATAAATGTGCACTGGATATATAATATATGTGCAATGGATATATTTAATATATGTGCTCTGGATATATAATATATGTGCACTGGATATTTCATATATATACACTGGATATATATAATATATGTGCACTGGATATATAATATACGTTCACTGGATATATATAATATATGTGCACTGGTTCTATAATATATGTGCACTGGATATTTATAATATATGTGCACTGGATATATAATATATGTGCACTGGATATATTTAATATATGTGCACTAGATGTATAACATATGTAAACTGGATATTTAATATATGTTAACTGGACATATATAATATATGTGCACTGGATATATATAATATATGTGCACTGTATATATATATATATATATATATATATATATATATATATATATATATAATATATGTGCACTGGATATATGTAATATATGTGCACTGGATGTGTAACATATGTGCACTGGACATTTAATATATGTGCAATGGATATATATAATATATGTGCACTGGATCTATAATATATGTGCATTAGATATTTATAATATGTGTGCACTGGATATATAATATATGTGCACTGGATATTTATAATATATGTGCAATGGATATATTTAAAATATGTGCACTGGATATTTTATATATGTGCACTGGATATATATAATATATGTGCAGTGGATGTATAATATATGTGCACTGGATATTTAATATATGTGCACTGAATATATATATAATATATGTGCACTGGATATTTA
The DNA here is from genome assembly GCF_031893055.1 of Leptodactylus fuscus. Classification (NCBI taxonomy): domain Eukaryota; kingdom Metazoa; phylum Chordata; class Amphibia; order Anura; family Leptodactylidae; genus Leptodactylus; species Leptodactylus fuscus. Next base: position 278,715,944 of record NC_134266.1, read on the forward strand.
TAATATATGTGCAATGGATATATTTAATATATGTGCACTGGATATTTATAATATATGTGCAATGGATATATTTAATATATGTGCACTGGATATATAATATATGTGCACTGGATATTTATTATATATGTGCACTGCATATATATAATATATGTGCACTGGATATATAATATATGTGCACTGGATATATAAAATATGTGCACAGGATATATATAATATATGTGCACTGGACCTAAAATTTAAGTGCACTGGATATATAATATGTGTGCACTGGATATTTAAAATAAATGTGCACTGGATATATTATACATGTGCACTGGATATATAATATATGTGCACTGGATATTTAATATATGTGCACTGGATATATATAATATATGTGCACTGAATATTTAATATATGTGCACTGGATATATATAATATATGTGCACTGGATATATAATATATGTGCACTGGATATATAACATATGTGCACTAGATATATAAAATATGTGCACAGGATATATATAATATATGTGCACTGGATATTTAAAATAAATGTGATCTGTATATATAATATATGTGCACTGGATATTTAATATATGTGCACTGGATATATATAATATATGTGCACTGGATTTATAATACTTGTGCACTGTTTAGTTAAATTATATGTGCACTGGATATATAATATATGTGCACTGGATATATTTAATATATGTGCACTGGATATATAATATATGTGCACTGGATATTTAATATATGTGCACTGGATATATTTAATATATGTGCACTGGATGTATATAATATGTGTGCACTGGATATATAATATATGTGCACTGGATATTTAATATATGTGCACTGGATATATTTAATATATGTGCACTGGATGTATATAATATGTGTGCACTGGATATATAATATATGTGCACTGGATATATATAATATATGTGCACTGGATATATAATATATGTGCACTGGATATATTTAATATATGTGCACTGGATATATAGTATATGTGCACTGGATATTTAATATATGTGCACTGGATATATATAATATATGTGCACTGGATATATAATATATGTGCACTGGATATATTTATAATATATGTGCACTGGATATTTAATATATGTGCACTGGATATATTTAATATATGTGCACTGGATGTATAAAATATGCGTGAACTGGATATATAATATATGTGCACTAAATATATATAATATATGTGCACTGGATATATAATATGTGTGCACTGGATATATATAATATATGTGCACTTGATATTTAATATATGTGCAATGGATATACATAATATGTGTGCACTGGATCTATAATATATGTGCACTGGATATATAATATATGTGCACTGGATATTTAATATATGTGCACTGGATATATAATATATGTGCACTGGATATATAATATATGTGCACAGGATATATATAATATATGTGCACTGGATATTTAATATATGTGCACTGGATATACATAATATATGTGCACTGGATATATAATATATGTGCACTGGATATTTAATATATGTGCACTGGATATATATAATATATGTGAACTGGATATATAATATATGTGCACTGGATATAAATAATATATGTGCACTGGATATTTAATATATGTGCACTGGATATATATAATATATGTGCACTGGATATATTTATAATATATGTGCACTGGATATATATAATCTATGTGCACTGGATATATAATATATGTGCACTGGATATATATAATATATGTGCACTGGATCTATAATATATGTGCACTGGATGTATAATATATGTGCACTGGAATTTTAATATATGTGCACTGGATATATTTAATATAGGTGCACTGGAAATTTAATATATGTGCACTGGAAATATATAATATATGTGCACTGGATATATTTATAATATATGTGCACTGGATATATATAATCTATGTGCACTGGATATATAATATATGTGCACTGGATATATAAAATATGTGCACTGGATATATATAATATATGTGCACTGGATCTAAATTATATGTGCACTGGATATATATAATATATGTGCACTGGATATATAATATATGTGCACTGGATATAAATAGTATATGTGCACTGGATATATATAATATATGTGCACTGGATCTATAATATATGTGCACTGTAAATTTATAATAAATGTGCACAGAATATATAATATATGTGCACTGAAAATTTAATATATGTGCACTGGATATAAATATATATAATATATGTGCACTGGATATATATAATATATGTGCACTGGATATATATAATATATGTGCACTGGATATATATAATATATGTGCACTGGATATATATAATATATGTGCACTGGATCTATAATATATGTGCACTGGATGTATAATATATGTGCACTGGATATATAATATATATGCACTGGATATATAATATATGTGCACTGGATATATTTATAATATATGTGCACTGGATATTTAATATATGTGCACTGGATATATTTAATATAGGTGCACTGGATATTTAATATATGTGCACTGGATATATATAATATATGTGCACTGGATATATTTATAATATATGTGCACTGGATATATATAATCTATGTGCACTGGATATATAATATATGTGCACTGGATATATAAAACATGTGCACTGGATATATATAATATATGTGCACTGGATCTAAATTATATGTGCACTGGATATATATAATATATGTGCACTGGATATATATATATATATATATATATATAATATATGTGCACTGGATATTTATAATATATGTGCACTGGATATATATAATATATGTGCACTGGATCTATAATATATGTGCACTGTAAATTTATAATATATGTGCACAGAATATATAATATATGTGCACAGAATATTTAATATATGTGCACTGGATGTATAATATATGTGCACTGGATATATAATATATATGCACTGGATATATAATATATTTGCACTGGATATATTTATAATATATGTGCACTGGATATTTAATATATGTGCACTGGATATATTTAATATAGGTGCACTGGATGTATATAATATGTGTGCACTGGATATATAATATATGTGCACTGGATATATATAATATATGTGCACTGGATATATAATATATGTGCACTGGATATATATATAATATATGTGCACTGGATATATAATATATGTGCACTGGATATAAAATATATGTGAACTGGATATTTATAATAAATGTGCACTGGATATATAATATATGTGCAATGGAAATATATATAATATATGTGCACTGGATCTATAATATATGTGCACTGGATATTTTTAATATATGTGCACTGGATATATAATATATGTGCACTGGATATTTATAATATATGTGCACTGGTTCTATAATATATGTGCACTGGATATTTATAATATATGTGCACTGGATATATAATATATGTGCACTGGATATTTATAATATATGTGCACTGGTTCTATAATATATGTGCACTGGATATTTATAATATATGTGCACTGGATATATAATATATATGCACTGGATATATTTAATATATGTGCACTAGATGTATAACATATGTGAACTGGATATTTAATATATGTTCACTGGACATATATAATATATGTGCACTGGATATATATAATATATGTGCACTGTATATATATATATATATATAATATATGTGCACTGGATGTGTAACATATGTGCACTGGACATTTAATATATGTGCAATGGATATATATAATATATGTGCACTGGATCTATAATATATGTGCATTAGATATTTATAATATGTGTGCACTGGATATTTAATATATGTGCACTGAATATATATATATATATATATATATATATATATATATATATATATATTATATGTGCACTGGATATTTATAATATATGTGCAATGGATATATTTAATATATGTGCACTGGATATTTAATATATGTGCACTGGATATATATAATATATGTGCAGTGGATGTATAATATATGTGCACTGGATATTTAATATATGTGCACTGAATATATATATAATATATGTGCACTGGATATTTATAATATATGTGCAATGGATATATTTAATATATGTGCACTAGATATATAATATATGTGCACTGGATATTTAATATATGTGCACTGGATATATATAATACATGTGCACTGGATATATAATATATGTGCACTGGATATTTATTATATATGTGCACTGCATATATATAATATATGTGCACTGGATATATAATATATGTGCACTGGATATATAAAATATGTGCACAGGATATATATAATATATGTGCACTGGACCTAAAATTTAAGTGCACTGGATATATAATATATGTGCACTGGATATTTAAAATAAATGTGCACTGGATATATAATACATGTGCACTGGATATATAATATATGTGCACTGGATATTTAATATATGTGCACTGGATATATATAATATATGTGCACTGAATATTTAATATATGTGCACTGGATATATATAATACATGTGCACTGGATATATAATATATGTGCACTGGATATATAATATATGTGCACTAGATATATAAAATATGTGCACAGGATATATATAATATATGTGCACTGGACCTAAAATTTAAGTGCACTGGATATATAATATATGTGCACTGGATATTTAAAATAAATGTGATCTGTATATATAATATATTTGCACTGGATATTTAATATATGTGCACTGGATATATATAATATATGTGCAGTGGATGTATAATATATGTGCACTGGATATTTAATATATGTGCACTGAATATATATATAATATATGTGTACTGGATATTTATAATATATGTGCAATGGATATATTTAATATATGTGCACTAGATATATAATATATGTGCACTGGATATTTAATATATGTGCACTGGATATATATAATTCATTTGCACTGGATATATAATATATGTGCACTGGATATTTATTATATATGTGCACTGCATATATATAATATATGTGCACTGGATATATAATATATGTGCACTGGATATATAAAATATGTGCACAGGATATATATAATATATGTGCACTGGACCTAAAATTTAAGTGCACTGGATATATAATATATGTGCAGTGGATATTTAAAATAAATGTGCACTGGATATATAATACATGTGCACTGGATATATAATATATGTGCACTGGATATTTAATATATGTGCACTGGATATATATAATATATGTGCACTGAATATTTAATATATGTGCACTGGATATATATAATACATGTGCACTGGATATATAATATATGTGCACTGGATATATAATATATGTGCACTAGATATATAAAATATGTGCACAGGATATATATAATACATGTGCACTGGATATATAATATATGTGCACTGGATATATAATATATGTGCACTAGATATATAAAATATGTGCACAGGATATATATAATATATGTGCACTGGACCTAAAATTTAAGTGCACTGGATATATAATATATGTGCACTGGATATTTAAAATAAATGTGATCTGTATATATAATATATGTGCACTGGATATTTAATATATGTGCACTGGATATATATAATATATGTGCACTGGATTTATAATACTTGTGCACTGGTTAGTTAAATTATATGTGCACTGGATATATAATATATGTGCACTGGATATATTTAATATATGTGCACTGGATATATAATATATGTGCACTGGATATTTAATATATGTGCACTGGATATATTTAATATATGTGCACTGGATGTATATAATATGTGTGCACTGGATATATAATATATGTGCACTGGATATATATAATATATGTGCACTGGATATATAATATATGTGCACTGGATATTTAATATATGTGCACTGGATATATTTATTATATGTGCACTGGATATTTAATATATGTGCACTGGATATATTTAATATATGTGCACTGGATATATTTAATATATGTGCACTGGATGTATATAATATGTGTGCACTGGATATATAATATATGTGCACTGGATATATAATATATGTGCACTGGATATATTTAATATATGTGCACTGGATATATAATATATGTGCACTGGATATATAATATATGTGCACTGGATATATTTATAATATATGTGCACTGGATATTTAATATATGTGCACTGGATATATTTAATATATGTGCACTGGATATATTTAATATATGTGCACTGGATGTATAATATATGTGCACTGGATATATAATATATATGCACTGGATATATAATATATGTGCACTGGATATATAAAATATGTGCACTGGATATATATAATACATGTGCACTGGATATATAATATATGTGCACTGGATATAAATAATATATGTGCACTGGATATTTAATATATGTGCGCTGGCTATATATAATATATGTGCACTGGATATATTTATAATATATGTGCACTGGATATATATAATCTATGTGCACTGGATATATAATATATGTGCACTGGATATATAAAATATGTGCACTGGATATATATAATATATGTGCACTGGATCTAAATTATATGTGCACTGGATAATTATAATATATGTGCACTGGATATATAATATATTTGCACTGAAAATATAATATATGTGCACTGGATATATATATAATATATGTGCACTGAATATATATAATATATGTGCACTGGATATATATAATATATGTGCACTGGATCTATAATATATGTGCACTGTAAATTTATAATATATGTGCACAGAATATATAATATATGTGCACAATATATTCAATACATGTGCACTGGATGTATAATATATGTGCACTGGATGTATAATATATATGCACTGGATATATAATATATGTGCACTGGATATATAAAATATGTGCACTGGATATATATAATATATGTGCACTGGATATATAATATATGTGCACTGGATATAAATAATATATGTGCACTGGATATTTAATATATGTGCGCTGGCTATATATAATATATGTGCACTGGATATATTTATAATATATGTGCACTGGATATTTAATATATGTGCACTGGATATATAATATATGTGCACTGGATATATAATATATGTGCACTGGATATATATAATATATGTGCACTGGATATATAATATATGTGCACTGGATACATAAAATATGTGCACTGGATATATATAATATATGTGCACTGGATCTAAATTATATGTGCACTGGATATTTATAATAAATGTGCACTGGATATATAATATATGTGTAATGGATATATTTAATATATGTGCTCTGGATATATAATATATGTGCACTGGATATTTAATATATATATACACTGGATATATATAATATATGTGCACTGGATATATAATATACGTTCACTGGATATATATAATATATGTGCACTGGTTCTATAATATATGTGTACTGGATATTTATAATATATGTGCACTGGATATATAATATATGTGCACTGGATATATTTAATATATGTGCACTGGATGTATAACATATGTGAACTGGATATTTAATATATGTTCACTGGACATATATAATATACGTTCACTGGATATATCTAATATATGTGCACTGGTTCTATAATATATGTGCACTGGATATTTATAATATATGTGCACTGGATATTTAATATATGTGCACTGGATACATGTAATATATGTGCACTGTATGTGTAACATATGTGCACTGGACATTTAATATATGTGCAATGGATATATATAATATATGTGCACTGGATCTATAATATATGTGCATTGGATATTTATAATATGTGTGCACTGGATATTTAATATATGTGCACTGGATATTTAATATATGTGCACTGGATATATAATATATGTGCACTTGATATATAATATATGTGCACTGAATATTTAATATATGTGCACTGTATATATATAATATATGTGCACTGGATATATATATAATATATGTACACTGGATATTTAATACATGTGCACTGGATATATATATAATATATGTGCACTGGATATATATATAATATATGTGCACTGGATATATAATATATGTGCACTGGATATATATAATATATGTGCACTGGATATATAATATATGTGCACTGGATATATTTAATATATGTGCACTGGATATATAATATATGTGCACTGGATATTTAATATATGTGCACTGGATATATTTAATATATGTGCACTGGATGTATATAATATGCGTGCACTGGATATATAATATATGTGCACTGGATATATATAATATATGTGCACTGGATATATAATATGTGTGCACTGGATATATATAATATATGTGCACTGGATATATATATAATATATGTGCACTGGATATATATAATATATGTGCACTGGATATATATAATATATGTGCACTGGATATATAATATATGTGCACTGGATATATTTATAATATATGTGCACTGGATATTTAATATATGTGCACTGGATATATTTAATATATGTGCACTGGATGTATATAATATGCGTGCACTGGATATATAATATATGTGCACTGGATATATATAATATATGTGCACTGGATATTTAATATATGTGCACTGGATATATTTAATATATGTGCACTGGATGTATATAATATGCGTGCACTGGATATATAATATATGTGCACTGGATATATATAATATATGTGCACTGGATATATAATATGTGTGCACTGGATATATATAATATATGTGCACTGGATATATATATAATATATGTGCACTGGATATATATAATATATGTGCACTGGATATATATAATATATGTGCACTGGATCTATAATATATGTGCACTGGATGTATAATATATGTGCACTGGATATATAATATATATGCACTGGATATATAATATATGTGCACTGGATATATTTATAATATATGTGCACTGGATATTTAATATATGTGCACTGGATATATTTAATATAGGTGCACTGGATATTTAATATATGTGCACTGGATATATATAATATATGTGCACTGGATATATTTATAATATATGTGCACTGGATATATATAATCTATGTGCACTGGATATATAATATATGTGCACTGGATATATAAAATATGTGCACTGGATATATATAATATATGTGCACTGGATCTAAATTATATGTGCACTGGATATATATAATATATGTGCACTGGATATATATATATATATAATATATGTGCACTGGATATTTATAATATATGTGCACTGGATATATATAATATATGTGCACTGGATCTATAATATATGTGCACTGTAAATTTATAATATATGTGCACAGAATATATAATATATGTGCACAGAATATTTAATATATGTGCACTGGATGTATAATATATGTGCACTGGATATATAATATATATGCACTGGATATATAATATATTTGCACTGGATATATTTATAATATATGTGCACTGGATATTTAATATATGTGCACTGGATATATTTAATATAGGTGCACTGGATGTATATAATATGTGTGCACTGGATATATAATATATGTGCACTGGATATATATAATATATGTGCACTGGATATATATATTATATATGTGCACTGGATATATAATATATGTGCACTGGATATAAAATATATGTGAACTGGATATTTATAATAAATGTGCACTGGATATATAATATATGTGCAATGGAAATATATATAATATATGTGCACTGGATCTATAATATATGTGCACTGGATATTTTTAATATATGTGCACTGGATATATAATATATGTGCACTGGATATTTATAATATATGTGCACTGGTTCTATAATATATGTGCACTGGATATTTATAATATATGTGCACTGGATATATAATATATGTGCACTGGATATTTATAATATATGTGCACTGGTTCTATAATATATGTGCACTGGATATTTATAATATATGTGCACTGGATATATAATATATATGCACTGGATATATTTAATATATGTGCACTAGATGTATAACATATGTGAACTGGATATTTAATATATGTTCACTGGACATATATAATATATGTGCACTGGATATATATAATATATGTGCACTGTATATATATATATATATATATATATATATAATATATGTGCACTGGATATATGTAATATACGTGCACTGGATGTGTAACATATGTGCACTGGACATTTAATATATGTGCAATGGATATATATAATATATGTGCACTGGATCTATAATATATGTGCATTAGATATTTATAATATGTGTGCACTGGATATTTAATATATGTGCACTGAATATATATATATATATATATATATATATATATATATATATATATATATATTATATGTGCACTGGATATTTATAATATATGTGCAATGGATATATTTAATATATGTGCACTGGATATTTAATATATGTGCACTGGATATATATAATATATGTGCAGTGGATGTATAATATATGTGCACTGGATATTTAATATATGTGCACTGAATATATGTATAATATATGTGCACTGGATATTTATAATATATGTGCAATGGATATATTTAATATATGTGCACTAGATATATAATATATGTGCACTGGATATTTAATATATGTGCACTGGATATATATAATACATGTGCACTGGATATATAATATATGTGCACTGGATATTTATTATATATGTGCACTGCATATATATAATATATGTGCACTGGATATATAATATATGTGCACTGGATATATAAAATATGTGCACAGGATATATATAATATATGTGCACTGGACCTAAAATTTAAGTGCACTGGATATATAATATATGTGCACTGGATATTTAAAATAAATGTGCACTGGATATATAATACATGTGCACTGGATATATAATATATGTGCACTGGATATTTAATATATGTGCACTGGATATATATAATATATGTGCACTGAATATTTAATATATGTGCACTGGATATATATAATACATGTGCACTGGATATATAATATATGTGCACTGGATATATAATATATGTGCACTAGATATATAAAATATGTGCACAGGATATATATAATATATGTGCACTGGACCTAAAATTTAAGTGCACTGGATATATAATATATGTGCACTTGATATTTAAAATAAATGTGATCTGTATATAGAATATATGTGCACTGGATATTTAATATATGTGCACTGGATATATATAATATATGTGCAGTGGATGTATAATATATGTGCACTGGATATTTAATATATGTGCACTGAATATATATATAATATATGTGTACTGGATATTTATAATATATGTGCAATGGATATATTTAATTTATGTGCACTAGATATATAATATATGTGCACTGGATATTTAATATATGTGCACTGGATATATATAATACATGTGCACTGGATATATAATATATGTGCACTGGATATTTATTATATATGTGCACTGCATATATATAATATATGTGCACTGGATATATAATATATGTGCACTGGATATATAAAATATGTGCACAGGATATATATAATATATGTGCACTGGACCTAAAATTTAAGTGCACTGGATATATAATATATGTGCACTGGATATTTAAAATAAATGTGCACTGGATATATAATACATGTGCACTGGATATATAATATATGTGCACTGGATATATTTAATATATGTGCACTGGATATATAATATATGTGCACTGGATATATAATATATGTGCACTGGATATATTTATAATATATGTGCACTGGATATATAATATATGTGCACTGGATATATTTAATATATGTGCACTGGATATATAATATATGTGCACTGGATATTTAATATATGTGCACTGGATATATATAATATATGTGCACTGGATATATAATATGTGTGCACTGGATATATATAATATATGTGCACTGGATATTTAATATATGTGCAATGGATATACATAATATATGTGCACTGGATCTATAATATATGTGCACTGGATATATAATATATGTGCACTGGATATTTAATATATGTGCACTGGATATATAATATATGTGCACTGGATATATAATATATGTGCACAGGATATATATAATATATGTGCACTGGATATTTAATATATGTACACTGGATATATATAATATATGTGCACTGGATATATTTATAATATATGTGCACTGGATATATATAATCTATGTGCACTGGATATATATAATATATGTGCACTCGATCTATAATATATGTGCACTGGAAATTTATAATATATGTGCACAGAATATATAATATATGTGCACAGGATATTTAAAATATAAGCACTGGATATATTTAATATATGTGCACTGGATGTATATATAGTATATTTGCACTGGATATTTAATATATGTGCACTGGGTATATAAATATAATATATGTGCACTGGATATATAATATATGTGCACTGGATATATATATAATATATGTGCACTGGATATTTAATATATGTGCACTGGATATATAATATATGTGCACTTGATATATAATATATGTGCACTGAATATTTAATATATGTGCACTGTATATATATAATATATGTGCACTGGATATATATATAATATATGTGCATTGGATCTATAATATATGTGCACTGGAAATTTATAATATATGTGCACAGAATATATAATATATGTGCACAGGATATTTAATATATGTGCACTGGATGTATAATATATGTGCACTGGATGTATAATATATGTGCACTGTATATATAATATATGTGCACTGGATATATTTATAATATATGTGCACTGGATATTTAATATATGTGCACTGGATATATTTAATATAGATTTAATATTTAATATAGGTGCACTGGATGTATATAATATATGTGCACTGGACATTTAATATATGTGCAATGGATATATTTAATATATGTGCACTGGATGTATATAATATGTGTGCACTGGATATATAATATATGTGCACTGGATATATAATATATGTGCACTGGATATATTTAATATATGTGCACTGGATATATAATATATGTGCACTGGATATATAATATATGTGCACTGGATATATTTATAATATATGTGCACTGGATATTTAATATATGTGCACTGGATATATGTCACGGAGCGAAGTTATACGTCTTCCTCCGGATGGTCTTTTGAATCAACAGGGACGCAAGAGGTCGGGAGACAACAGCAATTTATTGTAATCCACAAAGTTAGTAGCCGGCGGCGGTCACATCAACCGTAACAACAATAAGTCCACAGAAGTCACAATCCAATGATAACTTTGGTTCCTTGGTCCTGTAACTAAATCCTGGCTCTCTACAGAGCTGTGCACAGGCCGGCTAACACATACTAACTGCTAGCTATATCTATATACTAAACTGTTACACCTATATCTGTGGGTGGGAAGGGCTGAGTCACAGATCCTTCCCCCCTCACCTATACCAAGGAGAGCAGACTCCCTGTCTACTATGGACAATGCACCATCCAACATCTTCTTGGAGACACTGATCAGATTATCTCCACCCATTGTCCTCACTAGTTAGAGGTATTTGCATACAATGTGCTAACACACTAGACCCTAATCAGCCAACTACACATTGATGTATATAACAGGTTAGAGAATACATTCCACATGAAATATATATTACACATTGCCTATAGTATAGACTCTAACCATCCCGTGACAATATATTTAATATATGTGCACTGGATATATTTAATATATGTGCACTGGATGTATATAATATGTGTGCACTGGATATATAATATATGTGCACTGGATATATAATATATGTGCACTGGATATATTTAATATATGTGCACTGGATATATAATATATGTGCACTGGATATATAATATATGTGCACTGGATATATTTAATATATGTGCACTGGATATATAATATATGTGCACTGGATATATATAATATATGTGCACTGGATATTTAATATATGTGCAATGGATATACATAATATATGTGCACTGGATCTATAATATATGTGCACTGGATATATAATATATGTGCACTGGATATTTAATATATGTGCACTGGATATATAATATATGTGCACTTGATATATAATATATGTGCACTGAATATTTAATATATGTTCACTGTATATATATAATATATGTGCACTGGATATATATATATAATATATGTGCACTGGATCTATAATATATGTGCACTGGAAATTTATAATATATGTGCACAGAATATATAATATATGTGCACAGGATATTTAATATATGTGCACTGGATGTATAATATATGTGCAATGGATATATAATATATGTGCACTGTATATATAATATATGTGCACTGAATATATTTATAATATATGTGCACTGGATATTTAATATATGTGCACTGGATATATTTAATATAGGTGCACTGGATGTATATAATATATGTGCAATGGACATTTAATATATGTGCAATGGATATATATATATAATATATGTGCACTGGATCTATAATATATGTGCACTGGATATTTTTAATATATGTGCACTGGATATATAATATATGTGCACTGGAAATTTGTAATAAATGTGCACTGGATATAAAATATATGTGCAATTGATATATTTAATATATGTGCACTGGATATATAATATATTTGCACTGGATATTTAATGTATGTGCACTGGATATTTATAATAAATGTGCACTGGATATATAATATATGTGCAATGGATATATTTAATATATGTGCTCTGGATATATAATATATGTGCACTGGATATTTAATATATATACACTGGATATATATAATATATGTGCACTGGATATATAATATACGTTCACTGGATATATATAATATATGTGCACTGGTTCTATAATATATGTGCACTGGATATTTATAATATATGTGCACTGGATATATAATATATGTGCACTGGATATATTTAATATATGTGCACTAGATGTATAACATATGTGAACTGGATATTTAATATATGTTCACTGGACATATAAAATATATGTGCACTGGATATATATAATATATGTGCACTGTATATATATATATATATATATATATATATATAATATATGTGCACTGGATATATGTAATATATGTGCACTGGATGTGTAACATATGTGCACTGGACATTTAATATATGTGCAATGGATATATATATTATATGTGCACTGGATATTTATAATATATGTGCAATGGATATATTTAATATATGTGCACTGGATATTTAATATATGTGCACTGAATATATATTATATGTGTGCAGTGGATGTATAATATATGTGCACTGGATATTTAATATATGTGCACTGAATATATATATAATATATGTGCACTGGATATTTATAATATATGTGCAATGGATATATTTAATATATGTGCAATAGATATATAATATATGTGCACTGGATATTTAATATATGTGCACTGGATATATATAATATATGTGCACTGGATTTATAATACTTGTGCACTGGTTAGTTAAATTATATGTGCACTGGATATATAATATATGTGCACTGGATATATTTAATATATGTGCACTGGATATATAATATATGTGCACTGGATATTTAATATATGTGCACTGGATATATTTAATATATGTGCACTGGATTTATAATACTTGTGCACTGGTTAGTTAAATTATATGTGCACTGGATATATAATATGTGTGCACTGGATATATTTAATATATGTGCACTGGATATATAATATATGTGCACTGGATATTTAATATATGTGCACTGGATATATTTAATATATGTGCACTGGATGTATATAATATGTGTGCACTGGATATATAATATATGTGCACTGGATATATATAATATATGTGCACTGGATATATAATATATGTGCACTGGATATTTAATATATGTGCACTGGATATATTTAATATATGTGCACTGGATGTATATAATATGTGTGCACTGGATATATAATATATGTGCACTGGATATATATAATATATGTGCACTGGATATATAATATATGTGCACTGGATATATTTAATATATGTGCACTGGATATATTTAATATATGTGCACTGGATATATTTAATATATGTGCACTGGATATATTTAATATATGTGCACTGGATGTATATAATATGTGTGCACTGGATATATAATATATGTGCACTGGATATATAATATATGTGCACTGGATGTATATAATATGCGTGAACTGGATATATAATATATGTGCACTAAATATATATAATATATGTGCACTGGATATATAATATGTGTGCACTGGATATATAATATATGTGCACTGGATATATTTAATATATGTGCACTAGATGTATAACATATGTGAACTGGATATTTAATATATGTTCACTGGACATATATAATATATGTGCACTGGATATATGTAATATATGTGCACTGGATGTGTAACATATGTGCAGTGGACATTTAATATATGTGCAATGGATATATATAATATATGTGCACTGGATCTATAATATATGTGCATTAGATATTTATAATATGTGTGCACTGGATATTTATAATATGTGTGCACTGGATATTTAATATATGTGCACTGAATATATATATATATATATATATATATATATATATATATATATACATATATATATATTATATGTTCACTGGATATTTATAATATATGTGCAATGGATATATTTAATATATGTGCACTGGATATTTAATATATGTGCACTGGATATATATAATATATGTGCAGTGGATGTATAATATATGTGCACTGGATATTTAATATATATGCACTGAATATATATATAATATATGTACACTGGATATTTATAATATATGTGCAATGGATATATTTAATATATGTGCACTAGATATATAATATATGTGCACTGGATATTTAATATATGTGCACTGGATATATGTAATATATGTGCACTGGATATATAATATATGTGCAATGGATATATATATAATATATGTACACTGGATATTTATTATATATGTGCACTGCATATATATAATATATGTGCACTGGATATATAATATATGTGCACTGGATATATAAAATATGTGCACAGGATATATATAATATATGTGCACTGGACCTAAAATTTAAGTGCACTGGATATATAATATATGTGCACTGGATATTTAAAATAAATGTGCACTGGATATATAATACATGTTCACTTGGATATATAATATATGTGCACTGGATATTTAATATATGTGCACTGGATATATATAATATATGTGCACTGAATATTTAATATATGTGCACTGGATATATATAATACATGTGCACTGGATATATAATATATGTGCACTGGATATATAATATATGTGCACTAGATATATAAAATATGTGCAGAGGATATATATAATATATGTGCATTGGACCTAAAATTTAAGTGCACTGGATATATAATATATGTGCACTGGATATTTAAAATAAATGTGATCTGTATATATAATATATGTGCACTGGATATTTAATATATGTGCACTGGATATATATAATATATGTGCACTGGATTTATAATACTTGTGCACTGGTTAGTTAAATTATATGTGCACTGGATATATAATATATGTGCACTGGATATATTTAATATATGTGCACTGGATATATAATATATGTGCACTGGATATTTAATATATGTGCACTGGATATATTTAATATATGTGCACTGGATGTATATAATATGTGTGCACTGGATATATAATATATGTGCACTGGATATATATAATATATGTGCACTGGATATATAATATATGTGCACTGGATATTTAATATATGTGCACTGGATATATATAATATATGTGCACTGGATATATAATATATGTGCACTGGATATTTAATATATGTGCACTGGATATATTTAATATATGTGCACTGGATGTATATAATATGTGTGCACTGGATATATAATATATGTGCACTGGATATATATAATATATGTGCACTGGATATATAATATATGTGCACTGGATATATTTAATATATGTGCACTGGATATATAATATATGTGCACTGGATATATTTAATATATGTGCACTGGATATATATAATATATGTGCACTGGATATATAATATATGTGCACTGGATATATTTATAATATATGTGCACTGGATATTTAATATATGTGCACTGGATATATTTAATATATGTGCACTGGATGTATATAATATGTGTGCACTGGATATATAATATATGTGCACTGGATATATAATATATGTGCACTGGATATATTTAATATATGTGCACTGGATATATAATATATGTGCACTGGATATATAATATATGTGCACTGGATATATTTAATATATGTGCACTGGATATATAATATATGTGCACTGGATATTTAATATATGTGCACTGGATATATATAATATATGTGCACTGGATATATAATATATGTGCACTGGATATATTTATAATATATGTGCACTGGATATATAATATATGTGCACTAAATATATATAATATATGTGCACTGGATATATAATATGTGTGCACTGGATATATATAATATATGTGCACTGGATATTTAATATATGTGCCATGGATATACATAATATGTGTGCACTGGATCTATAATATATGTGCACTGGATATATAATATATGTGCACTGGATATTTAATATATGTGCACTGGATATATAATATATGTGCACTGGATATATAATATATGTGCACAGGATATATATAATATATGTGCACTGGATATTTAATATATGTGCACTGGATATATAATATATGTGCACTTGATATATAATATATGTGCACTGAATATTTAATATATGTGCACTGTATATATATATATTATATGTGCACTGGATATATATATAATATATTTGCATTGGATCTATAATATATGTGCACTGGAAATTTATAATACATGTGCACAGAATATATAATATATGTGCACAGGATATTTAATATATGTGCACTGGATGTATAATATATGTGCACTGGATGTATAATACATGTGCACTGTATATATAATATATGTGCACTGGATATATTTATAATATATGTGCACTGGATATTTAATATATGTGCACTGGATATATTTAATATAGGTGCACTGGATGTATATAATATATGTGCACTGGACATTTAATATATGTGCAATGGATATATATATAATATATGTGCACTGGATATATAATATACGTTCACTGGATATATATATATATAATATATGTGCACTGGATCTATAATATATATGCACTGGATATTTAAAATATATGTGCACTGGATATATAATATATGTGCACTGGATATATTTAAAATATGTGCACTGTATGTATAATATATTTGCACTGGATATTTAATATATGTTCACTGGACATATATAATATATGTGCACTGGATATATATATATATATATATATATATATATATATATATATATTAAATGTGCACTGGATATTTAATATATGTGCACTGGATATATTTAATATCTTTGCAATGGATGTATAATATATGTGCACTGGACATTTAATATATGTGCAATGGATACATATAATATATGTGCACTGGATCTATAATATATGTGCACTGGATATTTATAATATATGTGTAATGGATATGTTTAATATATGTGCACTGGATATATAATATATGTGCACTGGATATTTAATATATGTGCACTGGATATATATAATATATGTGCACTGAATATTTAATATATGTGCACTGGATATATATAATATATGTGCACTGGATATATAATATATGTGCACTGGATATATAATATATGTGCACTAGATATATAAAATATGTGCACAGGATATATGTAATATATGTGCACTGGACCTAAAATTTAAGTGCACTGGATATATAATATATGTGCACTGGATATTTAAAATAAATGTGATTAGAGATGAGCGAACAGTGTTCTATCGAACACATGTTCGATCGGATATCAGGGTGTTCGCCATGTTCGAATCGAATCGAACACCACGTGGTAAAGTGCGCCAAAATTCGATTCCCCTCCCACCTTCCCTGGCGCCTTTTTTGCACCAATAACAGCGCAGGGGAGGTGGGACAGGAACTACGACACTGGGGGCATTGAAAAAAATTGGAAAAAGTCATTGGCTGCCGAAATCAGGTGACCTCCATTTTAGACGAATAGTGGATTTCAAATCCGGGTCATATGAGAATGTGAACTTTGTGACTATGAGACAGGGATAGCTGTACAGGCAGGGATAGCTAGGGATAACCTTTATTTAGGGGGGAATGTTATTAAAAATAACTTTTTGGGGCTCTATCGGGTGTGTAATTGTGATTTTTGTGAGATAAACTTTTTCCCATAGGGATGCATTGGCCAGCGCTGATTGGCCGAATTCCGTACTCTGGCCAATCAGTGCTGGCCAATGCATTCTATTAGCTTGATGAAGCAGAGTGTGCACAAGGGTTCAAGCGCACCCTCGGCTCTGATGTAGCAGAGCCGAGGCTGCACAAGGGTTCAAGCGCACCCTCGGCTCTGATGTAGGAGAGCCGAGGGTGCACTTGAACCCTTGTGCAGCCTCGGCTCTGCTACATCAGAGCCGAGGGTGCGCTTGAACCCTTGTGCACACTCTGCTTCATCAAGCTAATAGAATGCATTGGCCAGCGCTGATTGGCCAATGTATTCTATTAGCCTGATGAAGTAGAGCTGAATGTGTGTGCTAAGCACACACATTCAGCTCTACTTCATCGGGCTAATAGAATGCATTGGCCAGCGCTGATTTGCCAGAGTACGGAACTCGACCAATCAGCGCTGGCTCTGCTGGAGGAGGCGGAGTCTAAGATCGCTCCACACCAGTCTCCATTCAGGTCCGACCTTAGACTCCGCCTCCTCCGGCAGAGCCAGCGCTGATTGGCCGAAGGCTGGCCAATGCATTCCTATGCGAATGCAGAGACTTAGCAGTGCTGAGTCAGTTTTGCTCAACTACACATCTGATGCACACTCGGCACTGCTACATCAGATGTAGCAATCTGATGTAGCAGAGCCGAGGGTGCACTAGAACCCCTGTGCAAACTCAGTTCACGCTAATAGAATGCATTGGCCAGCGCTGATTGGCCAATGCATTCTATTAGCCCGATGAAGTAGAGCTGAATGTGTGTGCTAAGCACACACATTCAGCACTGCTTCATCACGCCAATACAATGCATTAGCCAGTGCTGATTGGCCAGAGTACGGAATTCGGCCAATCAGCGCTGGCTCTGCTGGAGGAGGCGGAGTCTAAGGTCGGACCTGAATGGAGACTGGTGTGGAGCGATCTTAGACTCCGCCTCCTCCAGCAGAGCCAGCGCTGATTGGTCGAGTTCCGTACTCTGGCCAATCAGCGCTGGCCAATGCATTCTATTAGCTTGATGAAACAGAGTGTGCACAAGGGTTCAAGCGCACCCTCGGCTCTGATGTAGCAGAGCCGAGGCTGCACAAGGGTTCAAGTGCACCCTCGGCTCTCCTACATCAGAGCCGAGGGTGCGCTTGAACCCTTGTGCAGCCTCGGCTCTGCTACATCAGAGCCGAGGGTGCGCTTGAACCCTTGTGCACACTCTGCTTCATCAAGCTAATAGAATGCATTGGCCAGCACTGATTGGCCAGAGTACGGAATTCGGCCAATCAGCGCTGGCCAATGCATTCTATTAGCCCGATGAAGTAGAGCTGAATGTGTGTGCTAAGCACACACATTCAGCACTGCTTCATCACGCCAATACAATGCATTAGCCAGTGCTGATTGGCCAGAGTACGGAATTCGGCCAATCAGCGCTGGCTCTGCTGGAGGAGGCGGAGTCTAAGATCGCTCCACACCAGTCTCCATTCAGGTCCGACCTTAGACTCCGCCTCCTCCAGCAGAGCCAGCGCTGATTGGCCGAATTCCGTACTCTGGCCAATCAGCACTGGCTAATGCATTGTATTGGCTTGATGAAGCAGTGCTGAATGTGTGTGCTTAGCACACACATTCAGCTCTACTTCATCGGGCTAATAAAATGCATTGGCCAGCGCTGATTGGCCGAATTCCGTACTCTGGCCAATCAGCACTGGCTAATGCATTTCTATGGGGAAAAGTTAGCTTGCGAAAATCGCAAACTGACAGGGATTTCCATGAAATAAAGTGACTTTTATGCCCCCAGACATGCTTCCCCTGCTGTCCCAGTGTCATTCCAGGGTGTTGGTATCATTTCCTGGGGTGTCATAGTGGACTTGGTGACCCTCCAGACACGAATTTGGGTTTCCCCCTTAACGAGTTTATGTTCCCCATAGACTATAATGGGGTTCGAAACCCATTCGAACACTCGAACAGTGAGCGGCTGTTCGAATCGAATTTCGAACCTCGAACATTTTAGTGTTCGCTCATCTCTAAATGTGATCTGTATATATAATATATGTGCACTGGATATTTAATATATGTGCACTGGATATATATAATATATGTGCACTGGATTTATAATACTTGTGCACTGGTTAGTTAAATTATATGTGCACTGGATATATAATATATGTGCACTGGATATATTTAATATTTGTGCACTGGATATATAATATATGTGCACTGGATATTTAATATATGTGCACTGGATATATTTAATATATGTGCACTGGATGTATATAATATATGTGCACTGGATATATAATATATGTGCACTGGATATATATATAATATATGTGCACTGGATATATAATATATGTGCACTGGATATATTTAATATATGTGCACTGGATGTATATAATATGTGTGCACTGGATATATAATATATGTGCACTGGATATATATAATATATGTGCATTGGATATATAATATATGTGCACTGGATATATTTAATATATGTGCACTGGATATATAATATATGTGCACTGGATATTTAATATATGTGCACTGGATATATATAATATATGTGCACTGGATATATAATATATGTGCACTGGATATATTTATTATATATGTGCACTGGATATTTAATATATGTGCACTGGATATATTTAATATATGTGCACTGGATGTATATAATATGCGTGAACTGGATATATAATATATGTGCACTAAATATATATAATATATGTGCACTGGATATATAATATGTGTGCACTGGATATATATAATATATGTGCACTGGATATTTAATATATGTGCAATGGATATACATAATATATGTGCACTGGATCTATAATATATGTGCACTGGATATATAATATATGTGCACTGGATATTTAATATATGTGCACTGGATATATAATATATGTGCACTGGATATATAATATATGTGCACAGGATATATATAATATATGTGCACTGGATATTTAATATATGTGCACTGGATATATATAATATATGTGCACAGGATATTTAAAATATAAGCACTGGATATATTTAATATATGTGCACTGGATGTATATATAGTATATTTGCACTGGATATTTAATATATGTGCACTGGGTATATAAATATAATATATGTGCACTGGATATATAATATATGTGCACTGGATATATATATATATAATATATGTGCACTGGATATTTAATATATGTGCACTGGATATATAATATATGTGCACTTGATATATAATATATGTGCACTGAATATTTAATATATGTGCACTGTATATATATAATATATGTGCACTGGATATATATATAATATATGTGCATTGGATCTATAATATATGTGCACTGGAAATTTATAATATATGTGCACAGAATATATAATATATGTGCACAGGATATTTAATATATGTGCACTGGATGTATAATATATGTGCACTGGATGTATAATATATGTGCACTGTATATATTATATATGTGCACTGGATATATTTATAATATATGTGCACTGGATATTTAATATATGTGCACTGGATATATTTAATATAGGTGCACTGGATGTATATAATATATGTGCACTGGACATTTAATATATGTGCAATGGATATATATATAATATATGTGCACTGGATATGTAATATACGTTCACTGGATATATATATAATATATGTGCACTGGATCTATAATATATATGCACTGGATATTTAAAATATATGTGCACTGGATATATAATATATGTGCACTGGATATATTTAAAATATGTGCACTGTATGTATAATATATGTGCACTGGATATTTAATATATGTTCACTGGACATATATAATATATGTGCACTGGATATATATATATTATATGTGCACTGGATATTTAATATATGTGCACTGGATATATTTAATATCTGTGCAATGGATGTATAATATATGTGCACTGGACATTTAATATATGTGCAATGGATACATATAATATATGTGCACTGGATCTATAATATATGTGCACTGGATATTTATAATATATGTGTAATGGATATGTTTAATATATGTGCACTGGATATATAATATATGTGCACTGGAAATTTGTAATAAATGTGCACTGGATATATAATATATGTGCAATTGATATATTTAATATATGTGCTCTGGATATATAATATATGTGCACTGGATATTTAATATATATACACTGGATATATATAATATATGTGCACTGGATATATAATATACGATCACTGGATATATATAATATATGTGCACTGGTTCTATAATATATGTGCACTGGATATTTATAATATATGTGCACTGGATATATAATATATGTGCACTGGATATATTTAATATATGTGCACTAGATGTATAACATATGTGAACTGGATATTTAATATATGTTCACTGGACATATATAATATATGTGCACTGGATATATATAATATATGTGCACTGTATATATATATATATATATAATATATGTGCACTGGATATATGTAATATATGTGCACTGGATGTGTAACATATGTGCAATGGATATATATAATATATGTGCACTGGATCTATAATATATGTGCATTAGATATTTATAATATGTGTGCACTGGATATTTAATATATGTGCACTGAATATATATATATATATATATATATATATATATATATATATTATATGTGCACTGGATATTTATAATATATGTGCAATGGATATATTTAATATATGTGCACTGGATATTTAATATATGTGCACTGAATATATATATAATATATGTGCACTGGATATTTATAATATATGTGCAATGGATATATTTAATATATGTGCACTGGATATTTAATATATTTGCACTGAATATATATATAATATATGTGCACTGGATATTTATAATATATGTGCAATGGATATATTTAATATATGTGCACTAGATATATAATATATGTGCACTGGATATTTAATATATGTGCACTGGATATATATAATACATGTGCACTGGATATATAATATATGTGCACTGGATATTTATTATATATGTGCACTGCATATATATAATATATGTGCACTGGATATATTTAATATATGTGCACTGGATGTATATAATATGTGTGCACTGGATATATAATATATGTGCACTGGATATATATAATATATGTGCACTGGATATATAATATATGTGCACTGGATATATATAATATATGTGCACTGGATATATAATACATGTGCACTGGATATATTTATAATATATGTGCACTGGATATTTAATATATGTGCACTGGATATATTTAATATATGTGCACTGGATATATTTAATATATGTGCACTGGATGTATATAATATGTGTGCACTGGATATATAATATATGTGCACTGGATATATAATATATGTGCACTGGATATATTTAATATATGTGCACTGGATATATAATATATGTGCACTGGATATATAATATATGTGCACTGGATATATTTAATATATGTGCACTGGATATATATTATATGTGCACTGGATATTTAATATATGTGCACTGGATATATTTAATATATGTGCACTGGATATATAATATATGTGCACTGGATATATTTATAATATATGTGCACTGGATATTTAAGATATGTGCACTGGATATATTTAATATATGTGCACTGGATATATTTAATATATGTGCACTGGATGTATATAATATGTGTGCACTGGATATATAATATATGTGCACTGGATATATAATATATGTGCACTGGATATATTTAATATATGTGCACTGGATATATAATATATGTGCACTGGATATATTTAATATATGTGCACTGGATATATAATATATGTGCACTGGATATTTAATATATGTGCACTGGATATATTTAATATATGTGCACTGGATGTATATAATATGCGTGAACTGGATATATAATATATGTGCACTAAATATATATAATATATGTGCACTGGATATATAATATGTGTGCACTGGATATATATAATATATGTGCACTGGATATTTAATATATGTGCCATGGATATACATAATATGTGTGCACTGGATCTATAATATATGTGCACTGGATATTTAATATATGTGCACTGGATATATAATATATGTGCACTGGATATATAATATATGTGCACAGGATATATATAATATATGTGCACTGGATATATTTATAATATATGTGCACTGGATATATATAATCTATGTGCACTGGATATATATAATATATGTGCACTGGATCTAAAATATATGTGCACTGGATATAAATAATATATGTGCACTCGATCTATAATATATGTGCACTGGAAATATATAATATATGTGCACAGAATATATAATATAGGTGCACAGGATATTTAAAATATAAGCACTGGATATATTTAATATATGTGCACTGGA
Organism: Leptodactylus fuscus; assembly: GCF_031893055.1. NCBI lineage: Eukaryota > Metazoa > Chordata > Amphibia > Anura > Leptodactylidae > Leptodactylus > Leptodactylus fuscus. The sequence continues at coordinate 278,742,403 of NC_134266.1, forward strand.
TGTATATATAGTATATTTGCACTGGATATTTAATATATGTGCACTGGGTATATAAATATAATATATGTGCACTGGATATATAATATATGTGCACTGGATATATATATAATATATGTGCACTGGATATTTAATATATGTGCACTGGATATATAATATATGTGCACTTGATATATAATATATGTGCACTGAATATTTAATATATGTGCACTGTATATATATAATATATGTGCACTGGATATATATATAATATATGTGCATTGGATCTATAATATATGTGCACTGGAAATTTATAATATATGTGCACAGAATATATAATATATGTGCACAGGATATTTAATATATGTGCACTGGATGTATAATATATGTGCACTGGATGTATAATATATGTGCACTGTATATATAATATATGTGCACTGGATATATTTATAATATATGTGCACTGGATATTTAATATATGTGCACTGGATATATTTAATATAGGTGCACTGGATGTATATAATATATGTGCACTGGACATTTAATATATGTGCAATGGATATATATATAATATATGTGCACTGGATATATAATATACGTTCACTGGATATATATATATATATATATATATATAATATATGTGCACTGGATCTATAATATATATGCACTGGATATTTAAAATATATGTGCACTGGATATATAATATATGTGCACTGGATATATTTAAAATATGTGCACTGTATGAATAATATATTTGCACTGGATATTTAATATATGTTCACTGGACATATATAATATATGTGCACTGGATATATATATATATATTATATGTGCACTGGATATTTAATATATGTGCACTGGATATATTTAATATCTGTGCAATGGATGTATAATATATGTGCACTGGACATTTAATATATGTGCAATGGATACATATAATATATGTGCACTGGATCTATAATATATGTGCACTGGATATTTATAATATATGTGTAATGGATATGTTTAATATATGTGCAATGGATATATAATATATGTGCACTGGATATTTAATATATGTGCACTGGATATATATAATATATGTGCACTGAATATTTAATATATGTGCACTGGATATATATATAATATATGTGCACTGGATATATAATATATGTGCACTGGATATATAATATATGTGCACTAGATATATAAAATATGTGCACAGGATATATATAATATATGTGCACTGGACCTAAAATTTAAGTGCACTGGATATATAATATATGTGCACTGGATATTTAAAATAAATGTGATCTGTATATATAATATATGTGCACTGGATATTTAATAGATGTGCACTGGATATATATAATATATGTGCACTGGATTTATAATACTTGTGCACTGGTTAGTTAAATTATATGTGCACTGGATATATAATATATGTGCACTGGATATATTTAATATATGTGCACTGGATATATAATATATGTGCACTGGATATTTAATATATGTGCACTGGATATATTTAATATATGCACTGGATGTATATAATATGTGTGCACTGGATATATAATATATGTGCACTGGATATATATAATATATGTGCACTGGATATATAATATATGTGCACTGGATATTTAATATATGTGCACTGGATATATATAATATATGTGCACTGGATATATAATATATGTGCACTGGATATATATAATATATGTGCACTGGATATATAATATATGTGCACTGGATATATTTAATATATGTGCACTGGATGTATATAATATGTGTGCACTGGATATATAATATATGTGCACTGGATATATATAATATATGTGCACTGGATATATAATATATGTGCACTGGATATATTTAATATATGTGCACTGGATATATAATATATGTGCACTGGATATTTAATATATGTGCACTGGATATATATAATATATGTGCACTGGATATAAAATATATGTGCACTGGATATATTTATAATATATGTGCACTGGATATTTAATATATGTGCACTGGATATATTTAATATATGTGCACTGGATGTATATAATATGCGTGAACTGGATATATAATATATGTGCACTAAATATATATAATATATGTGCACTGGATATATTTAATATATGCACTGGATGTATATAATATGTGTGCACTGGATATATAATATATGTGCACTGGATATATATAATATATGTGCACTGGATATATAATATATGTGCACTGGATATATTTAATATATGTGCACTGGATATATAATATATGTGCACTGGATATTTAATATATGTGCACTGGATATATATAATATATGTGCACTGGATATATTTAATATATGTGCACTGGATGTATATAATATGTGTGCACTGGATATATAATATATGTGCACTGGATATATATAATATATGTGCACTGGATATATAATATATGTGCACTGGATATATTTAATATATGTGCACTGGATATATAATATATGTGCACTGGATATTTAATATATGTGCACTGGATATATATAATATATGTGCACTGGATATAAAATATATGTGCACTGGATATATTTATAATATATGTGCACTGGATATTTAATATATGTGCACTGGATATATTTAATATATGTGCACTGGATGTATATAATATGCGTGAACTGGATATATAATATATGTGCACTAAATATATATAATATATGTGCACTGGATATATTTAATATATGCACTGGATGTATATAATATGTGTGCACTGGATATATAATATATGTGCACTGGATATATATAATATATGTGCACTGGATATATAATATATGTGCACTGGATATATTTAATATATGTGCACTGGATATATAATATATGTGCACTGGATATTTAATATATGTGCACTGGATATATATAATATATGTGCACTGGATATAAAATATATGTGCACTGGATATATTTATAATATATGTGCACTGGATATTTAATATATGTGCACTGGATATATTTAATATATGTGCACTGGATGTATATAATATGCGTGAACTGGATATATAATATATGTGCACTAAATATATATAATATATGTGCACTGGATACATAATATGTGTGCACTGGATATATATAATATATGTGCACTGGATATTTAATATATGTGCAATGGATATACATAATATATGTGCACTGGATCTATAATATATGTGCACTGGATATATAATATATGTGCACTGGATATATAATGTATGTGCACTGGATATATAATATATGTGCACAGGATATATATAATATATGTGCACTGGATATTTAATATATGTGCACTGGATATATATAATATATGTGCACTGGATATATTTATAATATATGTACACTGGATATATATAATCTATGTGCACTGGATATATATAATATATGTGCACTGGATCTAAAATATATGTGCACTGGATATAAATAATATATGTGCACTCGATCTATAATATATGTGCACTGGAAATTTATAATATATGTGCACAGAATATATAATATATGTGCACAGGATATTTAAAATATAAGCACTGGATATATTTAATATATGTGCACTGGATGTATATATAGTATATTTGCACTGGATATTTAATATATGTGCACTGGATATATAATATATGTGCACTTGATATATAATATATGTGCACTGAATATTTAATATATGTGCACTGTATATATATAATATATATGCACTGGATATATATATAATATATGTGCATTGGATCTATAATATATGTGCACTGGAAATTTATAATATATGTGCACAGAATATATAATATATGTGCACAGGATATTTAATATATGTGCACTGGATGTATAATTTATGTGCACTGGATGTATAATATATGTGCACTGTATATATAATATATATGCACTGGATGTATTTATAATATATGTGCACTGGATATTTAATATATGTGCACTGGATATATTTAATATAGGTGCACTGGATGTATATAATATATGTGCACTGGACATTTAATATATGTGCAATGGATATATATATATAATATATGTGCACTGGATATATAATATACGTTCACTGGATATATATATATATAATATATGTGCACTGGATCTATAATATATATGCACTGGATATTTAAAATATATGTGCACTGGATATATAATATATGTGCACTGGATATATTTAAAATATGTGCACTGTATGTATAATATTTGTGCACTGGATATTTAATATATGTGCACTGGATATTTATAATATATGTGTAATGGATATGTTTAATATATGTGCACTGGATATATAATATATGTGCACTGGAAATTTGTAATAAATGTGCACTGGATATATAATATATGTGCAATTGATATATTTAATATATGTGCACTGGATATATAATATATGTGCACTGGATATTTAATGTATGTGCACTGGATATTTATAATAAATGTGCACAGGATATATAATATATGTGCAATGGATATATTTAATATATGTGCTCTGGATATATAATATATGTGCACTGGATATTTAATATATATACACTGGATATATATAATATATGTGCACTGGATATATAATATACGTTCACTGGATATATATAATATATGTGCACTGGTTCTATAATATATGTGCACTGGATATTTATAATATATGTGCACTGGATATATAATATATGTGCACTGGATATATTTAATATATGTGCACTAGATGTATAACATATGTGAACTGGATATTTAATATATGTTCACTGGACATATACAATATATGTGCACTGGATATATATAATATATCTGGATATATATAATATATGTGCACTGTATATATATATATATATATATATATATATATATATGTGCACTGGATATATGTAATATATGTGCACTGGATGTGTAACATATGTGCACTGGACATTTAATATATGTGCAATGGATATATATAATATATGTGCACTGAATCTATAATATATGTGCATTAGATATTTATAATATGTGTGCACTGGATATTTAATATATGTGCACTGAATATATATATATATATATATATATATGTATATATATATATAATATATGTGCACTGGATATTTATAATATATGTGCAATGGATATATTTAATATATGTGCACTGGATATTTTATATATGTGCACTGGATTTATATAATATATGTGCAGTGGATGTATAATATATGTGCACTCTATATTTAATATATGTGCACTGAATATATATATAATATATGTGCACTGGATATTTATAATATATGTGCAATGGATATATTTAATATATGTGCACTAGATATATAATATATGTGCACTGGATATTTAATATATGTGCACTGGATATATATAATACATGTGCACTGGATATATAATATATGTGCACTGGATATTTATTATATATGTGCACTGCATATATATAATATATGTGCACTGGATATATAATATATGTGCACTGGATATATAAAATATGTGCACAGGATATATATAATATATGTGCACTGGACCTAAAATTTAAGTGCACTGGATATATAATATATGTGCACTGGATATTTAAAATAAATGTGCACTGGATATATAATACATGTGAACTGGATATATAATATATGTGCACTGGATATTTAATATATGTGCACTGGATATATATAATATATGTGCACTGAATATTTAATATATGTGCACTGGATATATATAATATATGTGCACTGGATATATAATATATGTGCACTGGATATAAAATATTTGTGCACTAGATATATAAAATATGTGCACAGTATATATATAATATATGTGTACTGGACCTAAAATTTAAGTGCACTGGATATATAATATATGTGCACTGGATATTTAAAATAAATGTGATCTGTATATATAATATATGTGCACTAGATATTTAATATATGTGCACTGGATATATATAATATATGTGCACTGGATTTATAATACTTGTGCACTGGTTAGTTAAATTATATGTGCACTGGATATATAATATATGTGCACTGGATATATTTAATATATGTGCACTGGATATATAATATATGTGCACTGGATAATTAACATATGTGCACTGGATATATTTAATATATGTGCACTGGATGTATATAATATGTGTGCACTGGATATATAATATATGTGCACTGGATATATATAATATATGTGCACTGGATATATAATATATGTGCACTGGATATTTAATATATGTGCACTGGATATATTTAATATATGTGCACTGGATGTATATAATATGTGTGCACTGGATATATAATATATGTGCACTGGATATATATAATAGATGTGCACTGGATATATAATATATGTGCACTGGATATATTTAATATATGTGCACTGGATATATAATATATGTGCACTGGATATTTAATATATGTGCACTGGATATATATAATATATGTGCACTGGATGTATATAATATGTGTGCACTGGATATATAATATATGTGCACTGGATATATTTAATATATGTGCACTGGATGTATATAATATGTGTGCACTGGATATATAATATATGTGCACTGGATATATATAATATATGTGCACTGGATATATAATATATGTGCACTGGATATTTAATATATGTGCACTGGATATATATAATATATGTGCACTGGATATATAATATATGTGCACTGGATATATTTATAATATATGTGCACTGGATATTTAATATATGTGCACTGGATATATTTAATATATGTGCACTGGATGTATATAATATGCGTGAACTGGATATATAATATATGTGCACTAAATATATATAATATATGTGCACTGGATATATAATATGTGTGCACTGGATATATATAATATATGTGCACTGGATATTTAATATATGTGCAATGGATATACATAATATGTGTGCACTGGATCTATAATATATGTGCACTGGATATATAATATATGTGCACTGGATATTTAATATATGTGCACTGGATATATAATATATGTGCACTGGATATATAATATATGTGCACAGGATATATATAATATATGTGCACTGGATATTTAATATATGTGCACTGGATATACATAATATATGTGCACTGGATATATAATATATGAGCACTGGATATTTAATATATGTGCACTGGATATATATAATATATGTGCACTGGATATATAATATATGTGCACTGGATATAAATAATATATGTGCACTGGATATTTAATATATGTGCACTGGATATATATAATATATGTGCACTGGATATATTTATAATATATGTGCACTGGATATATATATATAATCTATGTGCACTGGATATATAATATATGTGCACTGGATATATCTAATATATGTGCACTGGATCTATAATATATGTGCACTGGATGTATAATATATGTGCACTGGATATATAATATATATGCACTGGATATATAATATATGTGCACTGGATATATTTATAATATATGTGCACTGGATATTTATAATATATGTGTAATGGATATGTTTAATATATGTGCACTGGATATATAATATATGTGCACTGGAAATTTGTAATAAATGTGCACTGGATATATAATATATGTGCAATTGATATATTTAATATATGTGCACTGGATATATAATATATGTGCACTGGATATTTAATGTATGTGCACTGGATATTTATAATAAATGTGCACTGGATATATAATATATGTGCAATGGATATATTTAATATATGTGCTCTGGATATATAATATATGTGCACTGGATATTTAATATATATACACTGGATATATATAATATATGTGCACTGGATATATAATATACGTTCACTGGATATATATAATATATGTGCACTGGTTCTATAATATATGTGCACTGGATATTTATAATATATGTGCACTGGATATATAATATATGTGCACTGGATATATTTAATATATGTGCACTAGATGTATAACATATGTGAACTGGATATTTAATATATGTGCACTGGATATATGTAATATATGTGCACTGGATGTGTAACATATGTGCACTGGACATTTAATATATGTGCAATGGATATATATAATATATGTGCACTGGATCTATAATATATGTGCATTAGATATTTATAATATGTGTGCACTGGATATTTAATATATGTGCACTGAATATATATATATATATATATATATATATATATATATATAATATATGTGCACTGGATATTTATAATATATGTGCAATGGATATATTTAATATATGTGCACTGGATATTTTATATATGTGCACTGGATTTATATAATATATGTGCAGTGGATGTATAATATATGTGCACTCTATATTTAATATATGTGCACTGAATATATATATAATATATGTGCACTGGATATTTATAATATATGTGCAATGGATATATTTAATATATGTGCACTAGATATATAATATATGTGCACTGGATATTTAATATATGTGCACTGGATATATATAATACATGTGCACTGGATATATAATATATGTGCACTGGATATTTATTATATATGTGCACTGCATATATATATAATATATGTGCACTGGATATATAATATATGTACACTGGATATATAAAATATGTGCACAGGATATATATAATATATGTGCACTGGACCTAAAATTTAAGTGCACTGGATATATAATATATGTGCACTGGATATTTAAAATAAATGTGCACTGGATATATAATACATGTGCACTGGATATATAATATATGTGCACTGGATATTTAATATATGTGCACTGGATATATATAATATATGTGCACTGAATATTTAATATATGTGCACTGGATATATATAATATATGTGCACTGGATATATAATATATGTGCACTGGATATATAATATATGTGCACTAGATATATAAAATATGTGCACAGGATATATATAATATATGTGCACTGGACCTAAAATTTAAGTGCACTGGATATATAATATATGTGCACTAGATATTTAATATATGTGCCCTGGATATATATAATATATGTGCACTGGATTTATAATACTTGTGCACTGGTTAGTTAAATTATATGTGCACTGGATATATAATATATGTGCACTGGATATATTTAATATATGTGCACTGGATATATAATATATGTGCACTGGATATTTAATATATGTGCACTGGATATATTTAATATATGTGCACTGGATGTATATAATATGTGTGCACTGGATATATAATATATGTGCACTGGATATATATAATATATGTGCACTGGATATATAATATATGTGCACTGGATATTTAATGTATGTGCACTGGATATATTTAATATATGTGCACTGGATGTATATAATATGTGTGCACTGGATATATAATATATGTGCACTGGATATATATAATATATGTGCACTGGATATATAATATATGTGCACTGGATATATTTAATATATGTGCACTGGATATATAATATATGTGCACTGGATATTTAATATATGTGCACTGGATATATATAATATATGTGCACTGGATGTATATAATATGTGTGCACTGGATATATAATATATGTGCACTGGATATATATAATATATGTGCACTGGATATATAATATATGTGCACTGGATATTTAATATATGTGCACTGGATATATTTAATATATGTGCACTGGATGTATATAATATGTGTGCACTGGATATATAATATATGTGCACTGGATATATATAATATATGTGCACTGGATATATAATATATGTGCACTGGATATATTTAATATATGTGCACTGGATATATAATATATGTGCACTGGATATTTAATATATGTGCACTGGATATATATAATATGTGTGCACTGGATATATAATATATGTGCACTGGATATATTTATAATATTTGTGCACTGGACATTTAATATATGTGCACTGGATATATTTAATATATGTGCACTGGATGTATATAATATATGTGCACTGAATATTTAATATATGTGCACTGGATATATATAATATATGTGCACTGGATATATAATATATGTGCACTGGATATATAATATATGTGCACTAGATATATAAAATATGTGCACAGGATATATATAATATATGTGCACTGGACCTAAAATTTAAGTGCACTGGATATATAATATATGTGCACTAGATATTTAATATATGTGCCCTGGATATATATAATATATGTGCACTGGATTTATAATACTTGTGCACTGGTTAGTTAAATTATATGTGCACTGGATATATAATATATGTGCACTGGATATATTTAATATATGTGCACTGGATATATAATATATGTGCACTGGATATTTAATATATGTGCACTGGATATATTTAATATATGTGCACTGGATGTATATAATATGTGTGCACTGGATATATAATATATGTGCACTGGATATATATAATATATGTGCACTGGATATATAATATATGTGCACTGGATATTTAATGTATGTGCACTGGATATATTTAATATATGTGCACTGGATGTATATAATATGTGTGCACTGGATATATAATATATGTGCACTGGATATATATAATATATGTGCACTGGATATATAATATATGTGCACTGGATATATTTAATATATGTGCACTGGATATATAATATATGTGCACTGGATATTTAATATATGTGCACTGGATATATATAATATATGTGCACTGGATGTATATAATATGTGTGCACTGGATATATAATATATGTGCACTGGATATATATAATATATGTGCACTGGATATATAATATATGTGCACTGGATATTTAATATATGTGCACTGGATATATTTAATATATGTGCACTGGATGTATATAATATGTGTGCACTGGATATATAATATATGTGCACTGGATATATATAATATATGTGCACTGGATATATAATATATGTGCACTGGATATATTTAATATATGTGCACTGGATATATAATATATGTGCACTGGATATTTAATATATGTGCACTGGATATATATAATATGTGTGCACTGGATATATAATATATGTGCACTGGATATATTTATAATATTTGTGCACTGGACATTTAATATATGTGCACTGGATATATTTAATATATGTGCACTGGATGTATATAATATGCGTGAACTGGATATATAATATATGTGCACTAAATATATATAATATATGTGCACTGGATATATAATATGTGTGTACTGGATATATATAATATATGTGCACTGGATATTTAATATATGTGCAATGGATATACATAATATGTGTGCACTGGATCTATAATATATGTGCACTGGATATATAATATATGTGCACTGGATATTTAATATATGTGCACTGGATATATAATATATGTGCACTGGATATATAATATATGTGCACTGGATATAAATAATATATGTGCACTGGATATTTAATATATGTGCACTGGATATATATAATATATGTGCACTGGATATATTTATAATATATGTGCACTGGATATATATATAATCTATGTGCACTGGATATATAATATATGTGCACTGGATATATCTAATATATGTGCACTGGATCTATAATATATGTGCACTGGATGTATAATATATGTGCACTGGATATATAATATATATGCACTGGATATATAATATATGTGCACTGGATATATTTATAATATATGTGCACTGGATATTTAATATATGTGCACTGGATATATTTAATATAGGTGCACTGGAAATTTAATATATGTGCACTGGATATATATAATCTATGTGCACTGGATATATATAATATATGTGCACTGGATCTAAAATATATGTACACTGGATATAAATAATATATGTGCACTCGATCTATAATATATGTGCACTGGAAATTTAAAATATATGTGCACAGAATATATAATATATGTGCAAAGGATATTTAAAATATAAGCACTGGTGTCACGGGATGGTTAGAGTCTATACTATAGGCAATGTGTAATATATATTTCATGTGGAATGTATTCTCTAACCTGTTATATACATCAATGTGTAGTTGGCTGATTGGGGTCTAGTGTGTTAGCACATTGTATGCAAATACCTCTAACTAGTGAGGACAATGGGTGGAGATAATCTGATCAGTGTCTCCAAGAAGATGTTGGATGGTGCATTGTCCATAGTAGACAGGGAGTCTGCTCTCCTTGGTATAGGTGAGGGGGGAAGGATCTGTGACTCAGCCCTTCCCACCCACAGATATAGGTGTAACAGTTTTAGTATATAGTTGTAGCTGGAGTTAGTATGTGTTAGCCGGCCTGTGCACAGCTCTGTAGAGAGCCAGGATTTAGTTACAGGACCAAGGAGCCAAAGCTATCATTGGATTGTGACTTCTGTGGACTTATTGTTGTTACGGTTGATGTGACTGCCACCGGCTACTAACTTTGTGGATTACAATAAATTGCTGTTGTCTCCCGACCTCTTGCGTCCGTGTTGATTCAAAAGACCATCCGGAGGAAGACGTATACCTTTGCTCCGTGACAACTGGTTGGCAGCGGTGGGATCAACAGCGGACAGCGAGATGGACTACAGCAGCCCAGCGATTAATGGAGCCACAACCTCAGAATACAGGAACTGGACTATGGCAAGTCTACAAGTAAGGGCCCGGGAACTAAACCTGAGTTACCAGGGAAGAACGAAAGAGCAACTGATCGAGGCACTGGAGGAGATGACCCTGCAAAGCGACCATGAGGAGGGCTGCCCCCAGGAGACAGTAGAGATACAGGAGTGGCAGGTACAGACCCAAAAGAGCAGATGGGTTGTTTTGTATGAGGAGGAATTGGCAGTGCTGGGGCTAGGAGCAACTGCAGAGCAAAGGAGTAGAGCATTACAGAGGGCTCAGGAAACGGAGAAGGAGGAACAGAGAATGGCACATGAAAAGGAAAGAATGGCGCATGAAATGCGAATGGCTGAGATAACTACGCGGAATTATAATCAAACGTCGACCCCCAGCCCAACAGTGAGAGAACCACCATATGTCTCCCATAAACACTTCAAGACCTTTGATGAAGCGGCTGGGGATGTTGATGGATATTTTCAGGACTTCGAACACCAGTGCCGCCTGATGGAAGTCCCAGAGAAGGATTGGGTCCGGTATCTGGTGGGGCACCTACGAGATGGGGCTGCGGAAGCTCTCAGAGCCATGGACCCTAGTGATCAGCGGGACTATGAGGCCATTAAAAGAGCGGTGCAGAAGTATTATGCAGTCACTCCAGAGACCTACCGAGTTCAGTTCCGCTCTTTGTCTTACAATGGGGGAAGCTCCTTCCACATGTTCGCCCACAAGTTGAAGCAAGCATGCAAGCGCTGGCTAGAAGGAGAGGAGGCTGTCACAGTCGATAAGGTCCTCCAAGTCATACTTAAGGAACAGTTCTTTTCCCAGTGCCCCGCTGAGATCCGTGAGTGGGTGCTGGAACGGAACCCAGCCACAGTGGAGCAAGCTGCTTCCCTTGCAGATGAGGGCCTGACCATCAAGCCGCAGTGGAAGAGGTTGTTTGCAGAGGAGCGGAAAACTACCACAGTCCGCCAGACACCCTTCAGCCAGCCAACCACCTTTCGTGCCCGGCCTCAGGATTACAATTCCCCCTCTACCCCTGCCCCAGCCCATCGGCCTCCAGCTATGAACAACCCTGTCCCTAGACAACGACCTACTGGAAGAATGCTAGAGCGCAGATGTTTTGGGTGCGGGCGGCCTGGACATTTGCAAGCTAGTTGCCCTGTTAACATGGGGACACGGGCCACCGTGGCATCCCGGCCTATTCACTACCTGGGAACCACCCCTAGGACAGAAAGTTTGGCCCCATTTCCAGATGACTCCATGAATGACCCATCTGTTCCACCTCCAGGGGTCTATGGGATTCAGCCTTCCGCCACACATCCCGCAAACCTTCAGAGGAAGCACTTGCAGGAGGTCCTACTGGATGGCCGAACAGTTGTTGGATTCCGGGACTCGGGAGCTTTCCTAACGGTAGCGGACCCCCGAGTTGTGCGACCCGAGGCCCTAGAGGAGGGCCCTGGCATTTCTATCAAGTTGGCAGGGGGTACTCAAAGAAGTATTCCTAAAGCTACCGTGGAACTCGACTATGGTTATGGACCAAAACGATGCACAATTGGTGTGATGAGCGGGCTGCCGGCCGATGTTCTGTTAGGCAACGATGTTGGAAATCTACAGTGCCACTTTGTGGGAGCAGTGACCCGAAGCCAAGCTCAGAGAGACGCCAACATGGATCGACCGGATTTTCTGCCAGATGCCAGCCCTTCAAACCTACAACTTTACCATTCAGTACCGCCGAGGGAACCAACACCAGAAGGCAGATGGGTTATCCCGGCAGGAGGACATATGAGCTATAGAGACTGATGTGCATTCCCCAATTTACCTGTGTAGGCCAATTGTGTCATGCACATGTTTTGAGAGGGGGAGGGGTTGTCACGGGATGGTTAGAGTCTATACTATAGGCAATGTGTAATATATATTTCATGTGGAATGTATTCTCTAACCTGTTATATACATCAATGTGTAGTTGGCTGATTGGGGTCTAGTGTGTTAGCACATTGTATGCAAATACCTCTAACTAGTGAGGACAATGGGTGGAGATAATCTGATCAGTGTCTCCAAGAAGATGTTGGATGGTGCATTGTCCATAGTAGACAGGGAGTCTGCTCTCCTTGGTATAGGTGAGGGGGGAAGGATCTGTGACTCAGCCCTTCCCACCCACAGATATAGGTGTAACAGTTTTAGTATATAGTTGTAGCTGGAGTTAGTATGTGTTAGCCGGCCTGTGCACAGCTCTGTAGAGAGCCAGGATTTAGTTACAGGACCAAGGAGCCAAAGCTATCATTGGAGTTCTTCTGTGGACTTATTGTTGTTACGGTTGATGTGACTGCCACCGGCTACTAACTTTGTGGATTACAATAAATTGCTGTTGTCTCCCGACCTCTTTCGTCCGTGTTGATTCAAAAGACCATCCGGAGGAAGACGTATACCTTTGCTCCGTGACAACTGGATATATTTAATATATGTGCACTGGATGTATATATAGTATATTTGCACTGGATATTTAATATATGTGCACTGGATATATAAATATAATATATGTGCACTGGATATATAATATATGTGCACTGGATATTTAATACATGTGCACTGGATATATATAATATATGTGCACTGGATATATAATATATGTGCACTGGATATATTTATAATATATGTGCACTGGATATTTAATATATGTGCACTGGATATATTTAATATATGTGCACTGGATGTATATAATATGCGTGCACTGGATATATAATATATGTGCACTGGATATATATAATATATGTGCACTGGATATATAATATGTGTGCACTGGATATTTATAATATATGTGCACTGGATATTTAATATATGTGCAATGGATATACATAATATATGTGCACTGGATCTATAATATATGTGCACTGGATATATATAATATATGTGCACTGGATATTTAATATATGTGCACTGGATATATAATATATGTGCACTTGATATATAATATATGTGCACTGAATATTTAATATATGTGCACTGTATATATATAATATATGTGCACTGGATATATATATAATATATGTGCACTGGATATTTAATACATGTGCACTGGATATATATATAATATATGTGCACTGGAAATTTAAAATATATGTGCACAGAATATATAATATATGTGCAAAGGATATTTAAAATATAAGCACTGGATATATTTAATATATGTGCACTGGATGAATATATAGTATATTTGCACTGGATATTTAATATATGTGCACTGGATATAAAAATATAATATATGTGCACTGGATATATAATATATGTGCACTGGATATATATAATATATGTGCACTGGATATATAATATATGTGCACTGGATATTTATAATATATGTGCACTGGATATATATAATATATGTGCACTGGATATATAATATATGTGCACTGGATATTTATAATATATGTGCACTGGATATATAATATATGTGCACTGGATATATTTAATATATGTGCACTGGATATATAATATATGTGCACTGGATATTTAATATATGTGCACTGGATATATAAATATAATATATGTGCACTGGATATATAATATATGTGCACTGGATATATATAATATATGTGCACTGGATATATAATATATGTGCACTGGATATTTATAATATATGTGCACTGGATATATATAATATATGTGCACTGGATATATAATATATGTGCACTGGATATTTATAATATATGTGCACTGGATATATAATATATGTGCACTGGATATATTTAATATATGTGCACTGGATATATACTACATGTGCACTGGATATTTAATATATGTGCACTGGATATATATAATATATGTGCACTGGATATATAATATATGTGCACTGGATATATTTATAATATACGTGCACTGGATATTTAATATATGTGCACTGGATATATTTAATATATGTGCACTGGATGTATATAATATGCGTGCACTGGATATATAATGTATGTGCACTGGATATATATAATATATGTGCACTGGATATATAATATGTGTGCACTGGATATATATAATATATGTGCACTGGATATTTAATATGTGTGCAATGGATATACATAATATATGTGCACTGGATCTATAATATATGTGCACTGGATATATAATATATGTGCACTGGATATTTAATGTATGTGCACTGGATATTTATAATAAATGTGCACTGGATATATAATATATGTGCAATGGATATATTTAATATATGTGCTCTGGATATATAATATATGTGCACTGGATATTTAATATATATACACTGGATATATATAATATATGTGCACTGGATATATAATATACGTTCACTGGATATATATAATATATGTGTACTGGTTCTATAATATATGTGCACTGGATATTTATAATATATGTGCACTGGATATATAATATATGTGCACTTGATATATAATATATGTGCACTGAATATTTAATATATGTGCACTGTATATATATAATATATGTGCACTGGATATTTAATACATGTGCACTGGATATATATATAATATATGTGCACTGGATATATATATAATATATGTGCACTGGATATATAATATATGTGCACTGGATATGTATAATATATGTGCACTGGATATATAATATATGTGCACTGGATATTTATAATATATGTGCACTGGATATATATAACATATGTGCACTGGATATATAATATATGTGCACTGGATATTTATAATATATGTGCACTGGATATATAATATATGTGCACTGGATATATTTAATATATGTGCACTGGATATATAATATATGTGCACTGGATATTTAATATATGTGCACTGGATATATATAATATATGTGCACTGGATATATAATATATGTGCACTGGATATATTTATAATATATGTGCACTGGATATTTAATATATGTGCACTGGATATATTTAATATATGTGCACTGGATGTATATAATATGCGTGCACTGGATATATAATATATGTGCACTGGATATATATAATATATGTGCACTGGATATATAATATGTGTGCACTGGATATATATAATATATGTGCACTGGATATTTAATATGTGTGCAATGGATATACATAATATATGTGCACTGGATCTATAATATATGTGCACTGGATATATAATATATGTGCACTGGATATTTAATGTATGTGCACTGGATATTTATAATAAATGTGCACTGGATATATAATATATGTGCAATGGATATATTTAATATATGTGCTCTGGATATATAATATATGTGCACTGGATATTTATAATATATGTGCACTGGATATATAATATATGTGCACTTGATATATAATATATGTGCACTGAATATTTAATATATGTGCACTGTATATATATAATATATGTGCACTGGATATTTAATACATGTGCACTGGATATATATATAATATATGTGCACTGGATATATATATAATATATGTGCACTGGATATATAATATATGTGCACT
Source organism: Leptodactylus fuscus (assembly GCF_031893055.1). Classification (NCBI taxonomy): domain Eukaryota; kingdom Metazoa; phylum Chordata; class Amphibia; order Anura; family Leptodactylidae; genus Leptodactylus; species Leptodactylus fuscus. Next base: position 278,760,209 of record NC_134266.1, read on the forward strand.
GGATATGTATAATATATGTGCACTGGATATATAATATATGTGCACTGGATATTTATAATATATGTGCACTGGATATATATAACATATGTGCACTGGATATATAATATATGTGCACTGGATATTTATAATATATGTGCACTGGATATATAATATATGTGCACTGGATATATTTAATATATGTGCACTGGATATATAATATATGTGCACTGGATATTTAATATATGTGCACTGGATATATATAATATATGTGCACTGGATATATAATATATGTGCACTGGATATATTTATAATATATGTGCACTGGATATTTAATATATGTGCACTGGATATATTTAATATATGTGCAATGGATGTATATAATATGCGTGCACTGGATATATAATATATGTGCACTGGATATATATAATATATGTGCACTGGATATATAATATGTGTGCACTGGATATATATAATATATGTGCACTGGATATTTAATATATGTGCAATGGATATACATAATATATGTGCACTGGATCTATAATATATGTGCACTGGATATATAATATATGTGCACTGGATATTTAATATATGTGCACTGGATATATAATATATGTGCACTTGATATATAATATATGTGCACTGAATATTTAGTATATGTGCACTGTATATATATAATATATGTGCACTGGATATATATATATAATATATGTGCACTGGATCTATAATATATGTGCACTGGAAATTTATAATATATGTGCACAGAATATATAATATATGTGCACAGGATATTTAATATATGTGCACTGGATGTATAATATATGTGCACTGGATATATAATATATGTGCACTGTATATATAATATATGTGCACTGGATATTTAATATATGTGCACTGGATATATATAATATATGTGCACTGAATATTTAATATATGTGCACTGGATATATATAATATATGTGCACTGGATATATAATATATGTGCACTGGATATATAATATATGTGCACTAGATATATAAAATAAGTGCACAGGATATATATAATATATGTGCACTGGATCTATAATATATGTGCACTGGATATATAATATATGTGCACTGGATATTTAATATATGTGCACAGGATATATATAATATATGTGCACTGGATATATAATATATGTGCACTGGATGTATATAATATGTGTGCACTGGATATATAATATATGTGCACTGGATATATAATATATGTGCACTGGATATATTTAATATATGTGCACTGGATATATTTATAATATATGTGCACTGGATATATATAATCTATGTGCACTGGATATATATAATATATGTGCACTGGATCTAAAATATATGTGCACTGGATGTAAATAATATATGTGCACTCGATCTATAATATATGTGCACTGGAAATTTATAATTTATGTGCACTGGATATATAATATATGTGCACTGGATATTTAATATATGTGCACTGGATATATAATATATGTGCACAGGAAATATATAATATATGTGCACTGGATATTTAATATATGTGCACTGGATATATATAATATATGTGCACTGGATATATTTATAATATATGTGCACTGGATATATATAATATATGTGCACTGGATCTAAAATATATGTGCACTGGATGTAAATAATATATGTGCACTCGATCTATAATATATGTGCACTGGAAATTTATAATATATGTGCACAGAATATATAATATATGTGCACAGGATATTTAAAATATAAGCACTGGATATATTTAATATATGTGCACTGGATGTATATATAGTATATTTGCACTGGATATTTAATATATGTGCACTGGGTATATAAATATAATATATGTGCACTGGATATATAATATATGTGCACTGGATATATATATAATATATGTGCACTGGATATTTAATATATGTGCACTGGATATATAATATATGTGCACTTGATATATAATATATGTGCACTGAATATTTAATATATGTGCACTGTATATATATAATATATGTGCACTGGATATATATATAATATATGTGCATTGGATCTATAATATATGTGCACTGGACATTTAATATATGTGCAATGGATATATTTAATATATGTGCACTGGATGTATATAATATGTGTGCACTGGATATATAATATATGTGCACTGGATATATAATATATGTGCACTGGATATATTTAATATATGTGCACTGGATATATAATATATGTGTACTGGATATATAATATATGTGCACTGGATATATTTATAATATATGTGCACTGGATATTTAATATATGTGCACTGGATATATGTCACGGAGCGAAGGTATACGTCTTCCTCCGGATGGTCTTTTGAATCAACAGGGACGCAAGAGGTCGGGAGACAACAGCAATTTATTGTAATCCACAAAGTTAGTAGCCGGCGGCGGTCACATCAACCGTAACAACAATAAGTCCACAGAAGTCACAATCCAATGATAACTTTGGTTCCTTGGTCCTGTAACTAAATCCTGGCTCTCTACAGAGCTGTGCACAGGCCGGCTAACACATACTAACTGCTAGCTATATCTATATACTAAACTGTTACACCTATATCTGTGGGTGGGAAGGGCTGAGTCACAGATCCTTCCCCCCTCACCTATACCAAGGAGAGCAGACTCCCTGTCTACTATGGACAATGCACCATCCAACATCTTCTTGGAGACACTGATCAGATTATCTCCACCCATTGTCCTCACTAGTTAGAGGTATTTGCATACAATGTGCTAACACACTAGACCCTAATCAGCCAACTACACATTGATGTATATAACAGGTTAGAGAATACATTCCACATGAAATATATATTACACATTGCCTATAGTATAGACTCTAACCATCCCGTGACAATATATTTAATATATGTGCACTGGATATATTTAATATATGTGCACTGGATGTATATAATATGTGTGCACTGGATATATAATATATGTGCACTGGATATATAATATATGTGCACTGGATATATTTAATATATGTGCACTGGATATATAATATATGTGCACTGGATATATAATATATGTGCACTGGATATATTTAATATATGTGCACTGGATATATAATATATGTGCACTGGATATATATAATATATGTGCACTGGATATTTAATATATGTGCAATGGATATACATAATATATGTGCACTGGATCTATAATATATGTGCACTGGATATATAATATATGTGCACTGGATATTTAATATATGTGCACTGGATATATAATATATGTGCACTTGATATATAATATATGTGCACTGAATATTTAATATATGTTCACTGTATATATATAATATATGTGCACTGGATATATATATATATAATATATGTGCACTGGATCTATAATATATGTGCACTGGAAATTTATAATATATGTGCACAGAATATATAATATATGTGCACAGGATATTTAATATATGTGCACTGGATGTATAATATATGTGCAATGGATATATAATATATGTGCACTGTATATATAATATATGTGCACTGAATATATTTATAATATATGTGCACTGGATATTTAATATATGTGCACTGGATATATTTAATATAGGTGCACTGGATGTATATAATATATGTGCAATGGACATTTAATATATGTGCAATGGATATATATATATAATATATGTGCACTGGATCTATAATATATGTGCACTGGATATTTTTAATATATGTGCACTGGATATATAATATATGTGCACTGGAAATTTGTAATAAATGTGCACTGGATATAAAATATATGTGCAATTGATATATTTAATATATGTGCACTGGATATATAATATATTTGCACTGGATATTTAATGTATGTGCACTGGATATTTATAATAAATGTGCACTGGATATATAATATATGTGCAATGGATATATTTAATATATGTGCTCTGGATATATAATATATGTGCACTGGATATTTAATATATATACACTGGATATATATAATATATGTGCACTGGATATATAATATACGTTCACTGGATATATATAATATATGTGCACTGGTTCTATAATATATGTGCACTGGATATTTATAATATATGTGCACTGGATATATAATATATGTGCACTGGATATATTTAATATATGTGCACTAGATGTATAACATATGTGAACTGGATATTTAATATATGTTCACTGGACATATAAAATATATGTGCACTGGATATATATAATATATGTGCACTGTATATATATATATATATATATATATATAATATATGTGCACTGGATATATGTAATATATGTGCACTGGATGTGTAACATATGTGCACTGGACATTTAATATATGTGCAATGGATATATATATTATATGTGCACTGGATATTTATAATATATGTGCAATGGATATATTTAATATATGTGCACTGGATATTTAATATATGTGCACTGAATATATATTATATGTGTGCAGTGGATGTATAATATATGTGCACTGGATATTTAATATATGTGCACTGAATATATATATAATATATGTGCACTGGATATTTATAATATATGTGCAATGGATATATTTAATATATGTGCAATAGATATATAATATATGTGCACTGGATATTTAATATATGTGCACTGGATATATATAATATATGTGCACTGGATTTATAATACTTGTGCACTGGTTAGTTAAATTATATGTGCACTGGATATATAATATATGTGCACTGGATATATTTAATATATGTGCACTGGATATATAATATATGTGCACTGGATATTTAATATATGTGCACTGGATATATTTAATATATGTGCACTGGATTTATAATACTTGTGCACTGGTTAGTTAAATTATATGTGCACTGGATATATAATATGTGTGCACTGGATATATTTAATATATGTGCACTGGATATATAATATATGTGCACTGGATATTTAATATATGTGCACTGGATATATTTAATATATGTGCACTGGATGTATATAATATGTGTGCACTGGATATATAATATATGTGCACTGGATATATATAATATATGTGCACTGGATATATAATATATGTGCACTGGATATTTAATATATGTGCACTGGATATATTTAATATATGTGCACTGGATGTATATAATATGTGTGCACTGGATATATAATATATGTGCACTGGATATATATAATATATGTGCACTGGATATATAATATATGTGCACTGGATATATTTAATATATGTGCACTGGATATATTTAATATATGTGCACTGGATATATTTAATATATGTGCACTGGATATATTTAATATATGTGCACTGGATGTATATAATATGTGTGCACTGGATATATAATATATGTGCACTGGATATATAATATATGTGCACTGGATGTATATAATATGCGTGAACTGGATATATAATATATGTGCACTAAATATATATAATATATGTGCACTGGATATATAATATGTGTGCACTGGATATATAATATATGTGCACTGGATATATTTAATATATGTGCACTAGATGTATAACATATGTGAACTGGATATTTAATATATGTTCACTGGACATATATAATATATGTGCACTGGATATATGTAATATATGTGCACTGGATGTGTAACATATGTGCAGTGGACATTTAATATATGTGCAATGGATATATATAATATATGTGCACTGGATCTATAATATATGTGCATTAGATATTTATAATATGTGTGCACTGGATATTTATAATATGTGTGCACTGGATATTTAATATATGTGCACTGAATATATATATATATATATATATATATACATATATATATTATATGTTCACTGGATATTTATAATATATGTGCAATGGATATATTTAATATATGTGCACTGGATATTTAATATATGTGCACTGGATATATATAATATATGTGCAGTGGATGTATAATATATGTGCACTGGATATTTAATATATATGCACTGAATATATATATAATATATGTACACTGGATATTTATAATATATGTGCAATGGATATATTTAATATATGTGCACTAGATATATAATATATGTGCACTGGATATATGTAATATATGTGCACTGGATATATGTAATATATGTGCACTGGATATATAATATATGTGCACTGGATATATATATAATATATGTACACTGGATATTTATTATATATGTGCACTGCATATATATAATATATGTGCACTGGATATATAATATATGTGCACTGGATATATAAAATATGTGCACAGGATATATATAATATATGTGCACTGGACCTAAAATTTAAGTGCACTGGATATATAATATATGTGCACTGGATATTTAAAATAAATGTGCACTGGATATATAATACATGTTCACTGGATATATAATATATGTGCACTGGATATTTAATATATGTGCACTGGATATATATAATATATGTGCACTGAATATTTAATATATGTGCACTGGATATATATAATACATGTGCACTGGATATATAATATATGTGCACTGGATATATAATATATGTGCACTAGATATATAAAATATGTGCAGAGGATATATATAATATATGTGCATTGGACCTAAAATTTAAGTGCACTGGATATATAATATATGTGCACTGGATATTTAAAATAAATGTGATCTGTATATATAATATATGTGCACTGGATATTTAATATATGTGCACTGGATATATATAATATATGTGCACTGGATTTATAATACTTGTGCACTGGTTAGTTAAATTATATGTGCACTGGATATATAATATATGTGCACTGGATATATTTAATATATGTGCACTGGATATATAATATATGTGCACTGGATATTTAATATATGTGCACTGGATATATTTAATATATGTGCACTGGATGTATATAATATGTGTGCACTGGATATATAATATATGTGCACTGGATATATATAATATATGTGCACTGGATATATAATATATGTGCACTGGATATTTAATATATGTGCACTGGATATATATAATATATGTGCACTGGATATATAATATATGTGCACTGGATATTTAATATATGTGCACTGGATATATTTAATATATGTGCACTGGATGTATATAATATGTGTGCACTGGATATATAATATATGTGCACTGGATATATATAATATATGTGCACTGGATATATAATATATGTGCACTGGATATATTTAATATATGTGCACTGGATATATAATATATGTGCACTGGATATATTTAATATATGTGCACTGGATATATATAATATATGTGCACTGGATATATAATATATGTGCACTGGATATATTTATAATATATGTGCACTGGATATTTAATATATGTGCACTGGATATATTTAATATATGTGCACTGGATGTATATAATATGTGTGCACTGGATATATAATATATGTGCACTGGATATATAATATATGTGCACTGGATATATTTAATATATGTGCACTGGATATATAATATATGTGCACTGGATATATAATATATGTGCACTGGATATATTTAATATATGTGCACTGGATATATAATATATGTGCACTGGATATTTAATATATGTGCACTGGATATATATAATATGTGTGCACTGGATATATAATATATGTGCACTGGATATATTTATAATATATGTGCACTGGATATATAATATATGTGCACTAAATATATATAATATATGTGCACTGGATATATAATATGTGTGCACTGGATATATATAATATATGTGCACTGGATATTTAATATATGTGCCATGGATATACATAATATGTGTGCACTGGATCTATAATATATGTGCACTGGATATATAATATATGTGCACTGGATATTTAATATATGTGCAATGGATATATAATATATGTGCACTGGATATATAATATATGTGCACAGGATATATATAATATATGTGCACTGGATATTTAATATATGTGCACTGGATATATAATATATGTGCACTTGATATATAATATATGTGCACTGAATATTTAATATATGTGCACTGTATATATATATTATATGTGCACTGGATATATATATAATATATTTGCATTGGATCTATAATATATGTGCACTGGAAATTTATAATATATGTGCACAGAATATATAATATATGTGCACAGGATATTTAATATATGTGCACTGGATGTATAATATATGTGCACTGGATGTATAATATATGTGCACTGTATATATAATATATGTGCACTGGATATATTTATAATATATGTGCACTGGATATTTAATATATGTGCACTGGATATATTTAATATAGGTGCACTGGATGTATATAATATATGTGCACTGGACATTTAATATATGTGCAATGGATATATATATAATATATGTGCACTGGATATATAATATACGTTCACTGGATATATATATATATAATATATGTGCACTGGATCTATAATATATATGCACTGGATATTTAAAATATATGTGCACTGGATATATAATATATGTGCACTGGATATATTTAAAATATGTGCACTGTATGTATAATATATTTGCACTGGATATTTAATATATGTTCACTGGATATTTATAATATATGTGTAATGGATATGTTTAATATATGTGCACTGGATATATAATATATGTGCACTGGATATTTAATATATGTGCACTGGATATATATAATATATGTGCACTGAATATTTAATATATGTGCACTGGATATATATATAATATATGTGCACTGGATATATAATATATGTGCACTGGATATATAATATATGTGCACTAGATATATAAAATATGTGCACAGGATATATGTAATATATGTGCACTGGACCTAAAATTTAAGTGCACTGGATATATAATATATGTGCACTGGATATTTAAAATATATGTGCACTGGATATATAATATATGTGCACTGGATATATTTAAAATATGTGCACTGTATGTATAATATATTTGCACTGGATATTTAATATATGTTCACTGGACATATATAATATATGTGCACTGGATATATATATATATATATATATATATATATATATATATATATATATATATATTAAATGTGCACTGGATATTTAATATATGTGCACTGGATATATTTAATATCTTTGCAATGGATGTATAATATATGTGCACTGGACATTTAATATATGTGCAATGGATACATATAATATATGTGCACTGGATCTATAATATATGTGCACTGGATATTTATAATATATGTGTAATGGATATGTTTAATATATGTGCACTGGATATATAATATATGTGCACTGGATATTTAATATATGTGCACTGGATATATATAATATATGTGCACTGAATATTTAATATATGTGCACTGGATATATATAATATATGTGCACTGGATATATAATATATGTGCACTGGATATATAATATATGTGCACTAGATATATAAAATATGTGCACAGGATATATGTAATATATGTGCACTGGACCTAAAATTTAAGTGCACTGGATATATAATATATGTGCACTGGATATTTAAAATAAATGTGATTAGAGATGAGCGAACAGTGTTCTATCGAACACATGTTCGATCGGATATCAGGGTGTTCGCCATGTTCGAATCGAATCGAACACCACGTGGTAAAGTGCGCCAAAATTCGATTCCCCTCCCACCTTCCCTGGCGCCTTTTTTGCACCAATAACAGCGCAGGGGAGGTGGGACAGGAACTACGACACTGGGGGCATTGAAAAAAATTGGAAAAAGTCATTGGCTGCCGAAATCAGGTGACCTCCATTTTAGACGAATAGTGGATTTCAAATCCGGGTCATATGAGAATGTGAACTTTGTGACTATGAGACAGGGATAGCTGTACAGGCAGGGATAGCTAGGGATAACCTTTATTTAGGGGGGAATGTTATTAAAAATAACTTTTTGGGGCTCTATCGGGTGTGTAATTGTGATTTTTGTGAGATAAACTTTTTCCCATAGGGATGCATTGGCCAGCGCTGATTGGCCGAATTCCGTACTCTGGCCAATCAGTGCTGGCCAATGCATTCTATTAGCTTGATGAAGCAGAGTGTGCACAAGGGTTCAAGCGCACCCTCGGCTCTGATGTAGCAGAGCCGAGGCTGCACAAGGGTTCAAGCGCACCCTCGGCTCTGATGTAGGAGAGCCGAGGGTGCACTTGAACCCTTGTGCAGCCTCGGCTCTGCTACATCAGAGCCGAGGGTGCGCTTGAACCCTTGTGCACACTCTGCTTCATCAAGCTAATAGAATGCATTGGCCAGCGCTGATTGGCCAATGTATTCTATTAGCCTGATGAAGTAGAGCTGAATGTGTGTGCTAAGCACACACATTCAGCTCTACTTCATCGGGCTAATAGAATGCATTGGCCAGCGCTGATTTGCCAGAGTACGGAACTCGACCAATCAGCGCTGGCTCTGCTGGAGGAGGCGGAGTCTAAGATCGCTCCACACCAGTCTCCATTCAGGTCCGACCTTAGACTCCGCCTCCTCCGGCAGAGCCAGCGCTGATTGGCCGAAGGCTGGCCAATGCATTCCTATGCGAATGCAGAGACTTAGCAGTGCTGAGTCAGTTTTGCTCAACTACACATCTGATGCACACTCGGCACTGCTACATCAGATGTAGCAATCTGATGTAGCAGAGCCGAGGGTGCACTAGAACCCCTGTGCAAACTCAGTTCACGCTAATAGAATGCATTGGCCAGCGCTGATTGGCCAATGCATTCTATTAGCCCGATGAAGTAGAGCTGAATGTGTGTGCTAAGCACACACATTCAGCACTGCTTCATCACGCCAATACAATGCATTAGCCAGTGCTGATTGACCAGAGTACGGAATTCGGCCAATCAGCGCTGGCTCTGCTGGAGGAGGCGGAGTCTAAGGTCGGACCTGAATGGAGACTGGTGTGGAGCGATCTTAGACTCCGCCTCCTCCAGCAGAGCCAGCGCTGATTGGTCGAGTTCCGTACTCTGGCCAATCAGCGCTGGCCAATGCATTCTATTAGCTTGATGAAACAGAGTGTGCACAAGGGTTCAAGCGCACCCTCGGCTCTGATGTAGCAGAGCCGAGGCTGCACAAGGGTTCAAGTGCACCCTCGGCTCTCCTACATCAGAGCCGAGGGTGCGCTTGAACCCTTGTGCAGCCTCGGCTCTGCTACATCAGAGCCGAGGGTGCGCTTGAACCCTTGTGCACACTCTGCTTCATCAAGCTAATAGAATGCATTGGCCAGCACTGATTGGCCAGAGTACGGAATTCGGCCAATCAGCGCTGGCCAATGCATTCTATTAGCCCGATGAAGTAGAGCTGAATGTGTGTGCTAAGCACACACATTCAGCACTGCTTCATCACGCCAATACAATGCATTAGCCAGTGCTGATTGGCCAGAGTACGGAATTCGGCCAATCAGCGCTGGCTCTGCTGGAGGAGGCGGAGTCTAAGATCGCTCCACACCAGTCTCCATTCAGGTCCGACCTTAGACTCCGCCTCCTCCAGCAGAGCCAGCGCTGATTGGCCGAATTCCGTACTCTGGCCAATCAGCACTGGCTAATGCATTGTATTGGCTTGATGAAGCAGTGCTGAATGTGTGTGCTTAGCACACACATTCAGCTCTACTTCATCGGGCTAATAAAATGCATTGGCCAGCGCTGATTGGCCGAATTCCGTACTCTGGCCAATCAGCACTGGCTAATGCATTTCTATGGGGAAAAGTTAGCTTGCGAAAATCGCAAACTGACAGGGATTTCCATGAAATAAAGTGACTTTTATGCCCCCAGACATGCTTCCCCTGCTGTCCCAGTGTCATTCCAGGGTGTTGGTATCATTTCCTGGGGTGTCATAGTGGACTTGGTGACCCTCCAGACACGAATTTGGGTTTCCCCCTTAACGAGTTTATGTTCCCCATAGACTATAATGGGGTTCGAAACCCATTCGAACACTCGAACAGTGAGCGGCTGTTCGAATCGAATTTCGAACCTCGAACATTTTAGTGTTCGCTCATCTCTAAATGTGATCTGTATATATAATATATGTGCACTGGATATTTAATATATGTGCACTGGATATATATAATATATGTGCACTGGATTTATAATACTTGTGCACTGGTTAGTTAAATTATATGTGCACTGGATATATAATATATGTGCACTGGATATATTTAATATTTGTGCACTGGATATATAATATATGTGCACTGGATATTTAATATATGTGCACTGGATATATTTAATATATGTGCACTGGATGTATATAATATATGTGCACTGGATATATAATATATGTGCACTGGATATATATATAATATATGTGCACTGGATATATAATATATGTGCACTGGATATATTTAATATATGTGCACTGGATGTATATAATATGTGTGCACTGGATATATAATATATGTGCACTGGATATATATAATATATGTGCATTGGATATATAATATATGTGCACTGGATATATTTAATATATGTGCACTGGATATATAATATATGTGCACTGGATATTTAATATATGTGCACTGGATATATATAATATATGTGCACTGGATATATAATATATGTGCACTGGATATATTTATAATATATGTGCACTGGATATTTAATATATGTGCACTGGATATATTTAATATATGTGCACTGGATGTATATAATATGCGTGAACTGGATATATAATATATGTGCACTAAATATATATAATATATGTGCACTGGATATATAATATGTGTGCACTGGATATATATAATATATGTGCACTGGATATTTAATATATGTGCAATGGATATACATAATATATGTGCACTGGATCTATAATATATGTGCACTGGATATATAATATATGTGCACTGGATATTTAATATATGTGCACTGGATATATAATATATGTGCACTGGATATATAATATATGTGCACAGGATATATATAATATATGTGCACTGGATATTTAATATATGTGCACTGGATATATATAATATATGTGCACAGGATATTTAAAATATAAGCACTGGATATATTTAATATATGTGCACTGGATGTATATATAGTATATTTGCACTGGATATTTAATATATGTGCACTGGGTATATAAATATAATATATGTGCACTGGATATATAATATATGTGCACTGGATATATATATATATAATATATGTGCACTGGATATTTAATATATGTGCACTGGATATATAATATATGTGCACTTGATATATAATATATGTGCACTGAATATTTAATATATGTGCACTGTATATATATAATATATGTGCACTGGATATATATATAATATATGTGCATTGGATCTATAATATATGTGCACTGGAAATTTATAATATATGTGCACAGAATATATAATATATGTGCACAGGATATTTAATATATGTGCACTGGATGTATAATATATGTGCACTGGATGTATAATATATGTGCACTGTATATATTATATATGTGCACTGGATATATTTATAATATATGTGCACTGGATATTTAATATATGTGCACTGGATATATTTAATATAGGTGCACTGGATGTATATAATATATGTGCACTGGACATTTAATATATGTGCAATGGATATATATATAATATATGTGCACTGGATATGTAATATACGTTCACTGGATATATATATAATATATGTGCACTGGATCTATAATATATATGCACTGGATATTTAAAATATATGTGCACTGGATATATAATATATGTGCACTGGATATATTTAAAATATGTGCACTGTATGTATAATATATGTGCACTGGATATTTAATATATGTTCACTGGACATATATAATATATGTGCACTGGATATATATATATTATATGTGCACTGGATATTTAATATATGTGCACTGGATATATTTAATATCTGTGCAATGGATGTATAATATATGTGCACTGGACATTTAATATATGTGCAATGGATACATATAATATATGTGCACTGGATCTATAATATATGTGCACTGGATATTTATAATATATGTGTAATGGATATGTTTAATATATGTGCACTGGATATATAATATATGTGCACTGGAAATTTGTAATAAATGTGCACTGGATATATAATATATGTGCAATTGATATATTTAATATATGTGCTCTGGATATATAATATATGTGCACTGGATATTTAATATATATACACTGGATATATATAATATATGTGCACTGGATATATAATATACGATCACTGGATATATATAATATATGTGCACTGGTTCTATAATATATGTGCACTGGATATTTATAATATATGTGCACTGGATATATAATATATGTGCACTGGATATATTTAATATATGTGCACTAGATGTATAACATATGTGAACTGGATATTTAATATATGTTCACTGGACATATATAATATATGTGCACTGGATATATATAATATATGTGCACTGTATATATATATATATATATAATATATGTGCACTGGATATATGTAATATATGTGCACTGGATGTGTAACATATGTGCAATGGATATATATAATATATGTGCACTGGATCTATAATATATGTGCATTAGATATTTATAATATGTGTGCACTGGATATTTAATATATGTGCACTGAATATATATATATATATATATATATATATATATATATATATATATATTATATGTGCACTGGATATTTATAATATATGTGCAATGGATATATTTAATATATGTGCACTGGATATTTAATATATGTGCACTGAATATATATATAATATATGTGCACTGGATATTTATAATATATGTGCAATGGATATATTTAATATATGTGCACTGGATATTTAATATATTTGCACTGAATATATATATAATATATGTGCACTGGATATTTATAATATATGTGCAATGGATATATTTAATATATGTGCACTAGATATATAATATATGTGCACTGGATATTTAATATATGTGCACTGGATATATATAATACATGTGCACTGGATATATAATATATGTGCACTGGATATTTATTATATATGTGCACTGCATATATATAATATATGTGCACTGGATATATTTAATATATGTGCACTGGATGTATATAATATGTGTGCACTGGATATATAATATATGTGCACTGGATATATATAATATATGTGCACTGGATATATAATATATGTGCACTGGATATATATAATATATGTGCACTGGATATATAATACATGTGCACTGGATATATTTATAATATATGTGCACTGGATATTTAATATATGTGCACTGGATATATTTAATATATGTGCACTGGATATATTTAATATATGTGCACTGGATGTATATAATATGTGTGCACTGGATATATAATATATGTGCACTGGATATATAATATATGTGCACTGGATATATTTAATATATGTGCACTGGATATATAATATATGTGCACTGGATATATAATATATGTGCACTGGATATATTTAATATATGTGCACTGGATATATATTATATGTGCACTGGATATTTAATATATGTGCACTGGATATATTTAATATATGTGCACTGGATATATAATATATGTGCACTGGATATATTTATAATATATGTGCACTGGATATTTAAGATATGTGCACTGGATATATTTAATATATGTGCACTGGATATATTTAATATATGTGCACTGGATGTATATAATATGTGTGCACTGGATATATAATATATGTGCACTGGATATATAATATATGTGCACTGGATATATTTAATATATGTGCACTGGATATATAATATATGTGCACTGGATATATTTAATATATGTGCACTGGATATATAATATATGTGCACTGGATATTTAATATATGTGCACTGGATATATTTAATATATGTGCACTGGATGTATATAATATGCGTGAACTGGATATATAATATATGTGCACTAAATATATATAATATATGTGCACTGGATATATAATATGTGTGCACTGGATATATATAATATATGTGCACTGGATATTTAATATATGTGCCATGGATATACATAATATGTGTGCACTGGATCTATAATATATGTGCACTGGATATTTAATATATGTGCACTGGATATATAATATATGTGCACTGGATATATAATATATGTGCACAGGATATATATAATATATGTGCACTGGATATATTTATAATATATGTGCACTGGATATATATAATCTATGTGCACTGGATATATATAATATATGTGCACTGGATCTAAAATATATGTGCACTGGATATAAATAATATATGTGCACTCGATCTATAATATATGTGCACTGGAAATATATAATATATGTGCACAGAATATATAATATAGGTGCACAGGATATTTAAAATATAAGCACTGGATATATTTAATATATGTGCACTGGATGTATATATAGTATATTTGCACTGGATATTTAATATATGTGCACTGGGTATATAAATATAATATATGTGCACTGGATATATAATATATGTGCACTGGATATATATATAATATATGTGCACTGGATATTTAATATATGTGCACTGGATATATAATATATGTGCACTTGATATATAATATATGTGCACTGAATATTTAATATATGTGCACTGTATATATATAATATATGTGCACTGGATATATATATAATATATGTGCATTGGATCTATAATATATGTGCACTGGAAATTTATAATATATGTGCACAGAATATATAATATATGTGCACAGGATATTTAATATATGTGCACTGGATGTATAATATATGTGCACTGGATGTATAATATATGTGCACTGTATATATAATATATGTGCACTGGATATATTTATAATATATGTGCACTGGATATTTAATATATGTGCACTGGATATATTTAATATAGGTGCACTGGATGTATATAATATATGTGCACTGGACATTTAATATATGTGCAATGGATATATATATAATATATGTGCACTGGATATATAATATACGTTCACTGGATATATATATATATATATATATATAATATATGTGCACTGGATCTATAATATATATGCACTGGATATTTAAAATATATGTGCACTGGATATATAATATATGTGCACTGGATATATTTAAAATATGTGCACTGTATGAATAATATATTTGCACTGGATATTTAATATATGTTCACTGGACATATATAATATATGTGCACTGGATATATATATATATATTATATGTGCACTGGATATTTAATATATGTGCACTGGATATATTTAATATCTGTGCAATGGATGTATAATATATGTGCACTGGACATTTAATATATGTGCAATGGATACATATAATATATGTGCACTGGATCTATAATATATGTGCACTGGATATTTATAATATATGTGTAATGGATATGTTTAATATATGTGCAATGGATATATAATATATGTGCACTGGATATTTAATATATGTGCACTGGATATATATAATATATGTGCACTGAATATTTAATATATGTGCACTGGATATATATATAATATATGTGCACTGGATATATAATATATGTGCACTGGATATATAATATATGTGCACTAGATATATAAAATATGTGCACAGGATATATATAATATATGTGCACTGGACCTAAAATTTAAGTGCACTGGATATATAATATATGTGCACTGGATATTTAAAATAAATGTGATCTGTATATATAATATATGTGCACTGGATATTTAATAGATGTGCACTGGATATATATAATATATGTGCACTGGATTTATAATACTTGTGCACTGGTTAGTTAAATTATATGTGCACTGGATATATAATATATGTGCACTGGATATATTTAATATATGTGCACTGGATATATAATATATGTGCACTGGATATTTAATATATGTGCACTGGATATATTTAATATATGCACTGGATGTATATAATATGTGTGCACTGGATATATAATATATGTGCACTGGATATATATAATATATGTGCACTGGATATATAATATATGTGCACTGGATATTTAATATATGTGCACTGGATATATTTAATATATGTGCAATGGATGTATATAATATGTGTGCACTGGATACATAATATATGTGCACTGGATATATATAATATATGTGCACTGGATATATAATATATGTGCACTGGATATATATAATATATGTGCACTGGATATATAATATATGTGCACTGGATATATTTAATATATGTGCACTGGATGTATATAATATGTGTGCACTGGATATATAATATATGTGCACTGGATATATATAATATATGTGCACTGGATATATAATATATGTGCACTGGATATATTTAATATATGTGCACTGGATATATAATATATGTGCACTGGATATTTAATATATGTGCACTGGATATATATAATATATGTGCACTGGATATAAAATATATGTGCACTGGATATATTTATAATATATGTGCACTGGATATTTAATATATGTGCACTGGATATATTTAATATATGTGCACTGGATGTATATAATATGCGTGAACTGGATATATAATATATGTGCACTAAATATATATAATATATGTGCACTGGATATATTTAATATATGCACTGGATGTATATAATATGTGTGCACTGGATATATAATATATGTGCACTGGATATATATAATATATGTGCACTGGATATATAATATATGTGCACTGGATATATTTAATATATGTGCACTGGATATATAATATATGTGCACTGGATATTTAATATATGTGCACTGGATATATATAATATATGTGCACTGGATATATTTAATATATGTGCACTGGATGTATATAATATGTGTGCACTGGATATATAATATATGTGCACTGGATATATATAATATATGTGCACTGGATATATAATATATGTGCACTGGATATATTTAATATATGTGCACTGGATATATAATATATGTGCACTGGATATTTAATATATGTGCACTGGATATATATAATATATGTGCACTGGATATAAAATATATGTGCACTGGATATATTTATAATATATGTGCACTGGATATTTAATATATGTGCACTGGATATATTTAATATATGTGCACTGGATGTATATAATATGCGTGAACTGGATATATAATATATGTGCACTAAATATATATAATATATGTGCACTGGATATATTTAATATATGCACTGGATGTATATAATATGTGTGCACTGGATATATAATATATGTGCACTGGATATATATAATATATGTGCACTGGATATATAATATATGTGCACTGGATATATTTAATATATGTGCACTGGATATATAATATATGTGCACTGGATATTTAATATATGTGCACTGGATATATATAATATATGTGCACTGGATATAAAATATATGTGCACTGGATATATTTATAATATATGTGCACTGGATATTTAATATATGTGCACTGGATATATTTAATATATGTGCACTGGATGTATATAATATGCGTGAACTGGATATATAATATATGTGCACTAAATATATATAATATATGTGCACTGGATACATAATATGTGTGCACTGGATATATATAATATATGTGCACTGGATATTTAATATATGTGCAATGGATATACATAATATATGTGCACTGGATCTATAATATATGTGCACTGGATATATAATATATGTGCACTGGATATATAATGTATGTGCACTGGATATATAATATATGTGCACAGGATATATATAATATATGTGCACTGGATATTTAATATATGTGCACTGGATATATATAATATATGTGCACTGGATATATTTATAATATATGTACACTGGATATATATAATCTATGTGCACTGGATATATATAATATATGTGCACTGGATCTAAAATATATGTGCACTGGATATAAATAATATATGTGCACTCGATCTATAATATATGTGCACTGGAAATTTATAATATATGTGCACAGAATATATAATATATGTGCACAGGATATTTAAAATATAAGCACTGGATATATTTAATATATGTGCACTGGATGTATATATAGTATATTTGCACTGGATATTTAATATATGTGCACTGGATATATAATATATGTGCACTTGAAATATAATATATGTGCACTGAATATTTAATATATGTGCACTGTATATATATAATATATATGCACTGGATATATATATAATATATGTGCATTGGATCTATAATATATGTGCACTGGAAATTTATAATATATGTGCACAGAATATATAATATATGTGCACAGGATATTTAATATATGTGCACTGGATGTATAATTTATGTGCACTGGATGTATAATATATGTGCACTGTATATATAATATATATGCACTGGATGTATTTATAATATATGTGCACTGGATATTTAATATATGTGCACTGGATATATTTAATATAGGTGCACTGGATGTATATAATATATGTGCACTGGACATTTAATATATGTGCAATGGATATATATATATAATATATGTGCACTGGATATATAATATACGTTCACTGGATATATATATATATAATATATGTGCACTGGATCTATAATATATATGCACTGGATATTTAAAATATATGTGCACTGGATATATAATATATGTGCACTGGATATATTTAAAATATGTGCACTGTATGTATAATATTTGTGCACTGGATATTTAATATATGTTCACTGGATATATTTAATATCTGTGCAATGGATATATAATATATGTGCACTGGACATTTAATATATGTGCAATGGATACATATAATATATGTGCACTGGATCTATAATATATGTGCACTGGATATTTATAATATATGTGTAATGGATATGTTTAATATATGTGCACTGGATATATAATATATGTGCACTGGAAATTTGTAATAAATGTGCACTGGATATATAATATATGTGCAATTGATATATTTAATATATGTGCACTGGATATATAATATATGTGCACTGGATATTTAATGTATGTGCACTGGATATTTATAATAAATGTGCACAGGATATATAATATATGTGCAATGGATATATTTAATATATGTGCTCTGGATATATAATATATGTGCACTGGATATTTAATATATATACACTGGATATATATAATATATGTGCACTGGATATATAATATACGTTCACTGGATATATATAATATATGTGCACTGGTTCTATAATATATGTGCACTGGATATTTATAATATATGTGCACTGGATATATAATATATGTGCACTGGATATATTTAATATATGTGCACTAGATGTATAACATATGTGAACTGGATATTTAATATATGTTCACTGGACATATACAATATATGTGCACTGGATATATATAATATATCTGGATATATATAATATATGTGCACTGTATATATATATATATATATATATATATATATATATGTGCACTGGATATATGTAATATATGTGCACTGGATGTGTAACATATGTGCACTGGACATTTAATATATGTGCAATGGATATATATAATATATGTGCACTGAATCTATAATATATGTGCATTAGATATTTATAATATGTGTGCACTGGATATTTAATATATGTGCACTGAATATATATATATATATATATATATATGTATATATATATATAATATATGTGCACTGGATATTTATAATATATGTGCAATGGATATATTTAATATATGTGCACTGGATATTTTATATATGTGCACTGGATTTATATAATATATGTGCAGTGGATGTATAATATATGTGCACTCTATATTTAATATATGTGCACTGAATATATATATAATATATGTGCACTGGATATTTATAATATATGTGCAATGGATATATTTAATATATGTGCACTAGATATATAATATATGTGCACTGGATATTTAATATATGTGCACTGGATATATATAATACATGTGCACTGGATATATAATATATGTGCACTGGATATTTATTATATATGTGCACTGCATATATATAATATATGTGCACTGGATATATAATATATGTGCACTGGATATATAAAATATGTGCACAGGATATATATAATATATGTGCACTGGACCTAAAATTTAAGTGCACTGGATATATAATATATGTGCACTGGATATTTAAAATAAATGTGCACTGGATATATAATACATGTGAACTGGATATATAATATATGTGCACTGGATATTTAATATATGTGCACTGGATATATATAATATATGTGCACTGAATATTTAATATATGTGCACTGGATATATATAATATATGTGCACTGGATATATAATATATGTGCACTGGATATAAAATATTTGTGCACTAGATATATAAAATATGTGCACAGTATATATATAATATATGTGTACTGGACCTAAAATTTAAGTGCACTGGATATATAATATATGTGCACTGGATATTTAAAATAAATGTGATCTGTATATATAATATATGTGCACTAGATATTTAATATATGTGCACTGGATATATATAATATATGTGCACTGGATTTATAATACTTGTGCACTGGTTAGTTAAATTATATGTGCACTGGATATATAATATATGTGCACTGGATATATTTAATATATGTGCACTGGATATATAATATATGTGCACTGGATAATTAACATATGTGCACTGGATATATTTAATATATGTGCACTGGATGTATATAATATGTGTGCACTGGATATATAATATATGTGCACTGGATATATATAATATATGTGCACTGGATATATAATATATGTGCACTGGATATTTAATATATGTGCACTGGATATATTTAATATATGTGCACTGGATGTATATAATATGTGTGCACTGGATATATAATATATGTGCACTGGATATATATAATAGATGTGCACTGGATATATAATATATGTGCACTGGATATATTTAATATATGTGCACTGGATATATAATATATGTGCACTGGATATTTAATATATGTGCACTGGATATATATAATATATGTGCACTGGATGTATATAATATGTGTGCACTGGATATATAATATATGTGCACTGGATATATTTAATATATGTGCACTGGATGTATATAATATGTGTGCACTGGATATATAATATATGTGCACTGGATATATATAATATATGTGCACTGGATATATAATATATGTGCACTGGATATTTAATATATGTGCACTGGATATATATAATATATGTGCACTGGATATATAATATATGTGCACTGGATATATTTATAATATATGTGCACTGGATATTTAATATATGTGCACTGGATATATTTAATATATGTGCACTGGATGTATATAATATGCGTGAACTGGATATATAATATATGTGCACTAAATATATATAATATATGTGCACTGGATATATAATATGTGTGCACTGGATATATATAATATATGTGCACTGGATATTTAATATATGTGCAATGGATATACATAATATGTGTGCACTGGATCTATAATATATGTGCACTGGATATATAATATATGTGCACTGGATATTTAATATATGTGCACTGGATATATAATATATGTGCACTGGATATATAATATATGTGCACAGGATATATATAATATATGTGCACTGGATATTTAATATATGTGCACTGGATATACATAATATATGTGCACTGGATATATAATATATGAGCACTGGATATTTAATATATGTGCACTGGATATATATAATATATGTGCACTGGATATATAATATATGTGCACTGGATATAAATAATATATGTGCACTGGATATTTAATATATGTGCACTGGATATATATAATATATGTGCACTGGATATATTTATAATATATGTGCACTGGATATATATATATAATCTATGTGCACTGGATATATAATATATGTGCACTGGATATATCTAATATATGTGCACTGGATCTATAATATATGTGCACTGGATGTATAATATATGTGCACTGGATATATAATATATATGCACTGGATATATAATATATGTGCACTGGATATATTTATAATATATGTGCACTGGATATTTATAATATATGTGTAATGGATATGTTTAATATATGTGCACTGGATATATAATATATGTGCACTGGAAATTTGTAATAAATGTGCACTGGATATATAATATATGTGCAATTGATATATTTAATATATGTGCACTGGATATATAATATATGTGCACTGGATATTTAATGTATGTGCACTGGATATTTATAATAAATGTGCACTGGATATATAATATATGTGCAATGGATATATTTAATATATGTGCTCTGGATATATAATATATGTGCACTGGATATTTAATATATATACACTGGATATATATAATATATGTGCACTGGATATATAATATACGTTCACTGGATATATATAATATATGTGCACTGGTTCTATAATATATGTGCACTGGATATTTATAATATATGTGCACTGGATATATAATATATGTGCACTGGATATATTTAATATATGTGCACTAGATGTATAACATATGTGAACTGGATATTTAATATATGTGCACTGGATATATGTAATATATGTGCACTGGATGTGTAACATATGTGCACTGGACATTTAATATATGTGCAATGGATATATATAATATATGTGCACTGGATCTATAATATATGTGCATTAGATATTTATAATATGTGTGCACTGGATATTTAATATATGTGCACTGAATATATATATATATATATATATATATATATATATATATAATATATGTGCACTGGATATTTATAATATATGTGCAATGGATATATTTAATATATGTGCACTGGATATTTTATATATGTGCACTGGATTTATATAATATATGTGCAGTGGATGTATAATATATGTGCACTCTATATTTAATATATGTGCACTGAATATATATATAATATATGTGCACTGGATATTTATAATATATGTGCAATGGATATATTTAATATATGTGCACTAGATATATAATATATGTGCACTGGATATTTAATATATGTGCACTGGATATATATAATACATGTGCACTGGATATATAATATATGTGCACTGGATATTTATTATATATGTGCACTGCATATATATATAATATATGTGCACTGGATATATAATATATGTACACTGGATATATAAAATATGTGCACAGGATATATATAATATATGTGCACTGGACCTAAAATTTAAGTGCACTGGATATATAATATATGTGCACTGGATATTTAAAATAAATGTGCACTGGATATATAATACATGTGCACTGGATATATAATATATGTGCACTGGATATTTAATATATGTGCACTGGATATATATAATATATGTGCACTGAATATTTAATATATGTGCACTGGATATATATAATATATGTGCACTGGATATATAATATATGTGCACTGGATATATAATATATGTGCACTAGATATATAAAATATGTGCACAGGATATATATAATATATGTGCACTGGACCTAAAATTTAAGTGCACTGGATATATAATATATGTGCACTAGATATTTAATATATGTGCCCTGGATATATATAATATATGTGCACTGGATTTATAATACTTGTGCACTGGTTAGTTAAATTATATGTGCACTGGATATATAATATATGTGCACTGGATATATTTAATATATGTGCACTGGATATATAATATATGTGCACTGGATATTTAATATATGTGCACTGGATATATTTAATATATGTGCACTGGATGTATATAATATGTGTGCACTGGATATATAATATATGTGCACTGGATATATATAATATATGTGCACTGGATATATAATATATGTGCACTGGATATTTAATGTATGTGCACTGGATATATTTAATATATGTGCACTGGATGTATATAATATGTGTGCACTGGATATATAATATATGTGCACTGGATATATATAATATATGTGCACTGGATATATAATATATGTGCACTGGATATATTTAATATATGTGCACTGGATATATAATATATGTGCACTGGATATTTAATATATGTGCACTGGATATATATAATATATGTGCACTGGATGTATATAATATGTGTGCACTGGATATATAATATATGTGCACTGGATATATATAATATATGTGCACTGGATATATAATATATGTGCACTGGATATTTAATATATGTGCACTGGATATATTTAATATATGTGCACTGGATGTATATAATATGTGTGCACTGGATATATAATATATGTGCACTGGATATATATAATATATGTGCACTGGATATATAATATATGTGCACTGGATATATTTAATATATGTGCACTGGATATATAATATATGTGCACTGGATATTTAATATATGTGCACTGGATATATATAATATGTGTGCACTGGATATATAATATATGTGCACTGGATATATTTATAATATTTGTGCACTGGACATTTAATATATGTGCACTGGATATATTTAATATATGTGCACTGGATGTATATAATATATGTGCACTGAATATTTAATATATGTGCACTGGATATATATAATATATGTGCACTGGATATATAATATATGTGCACTGGATATATAATATATGTGCACTAGATATATAAAATATGTGCACAGGATATATATAATATATGTGCACTGGACCTAAAATTTAAGTGCACTGGATATATAATATATGTGCACTAGATATTTAATATATGTGCCCTGGATATATATAATATATGTGCACTGGATTTATAATACTTGTGCACTGGTTAGTTAAATTATATGTGCACTGGATATATAATATATGTGCACTGGATATATTTAATATATGTGCACTGGATATATAATATATGTGCACTGGATATTTAATATATGTGCACTGGATATATTTAATATATGTGCACTGGATGTATATAATATGTGTGCACTGGATATATAATATATGTGCACTGGATATATATAATATATGTGCACTGGATATATAATATATGTGCACTGGATATTTAATGTATGTGCACTGGATATATTTAATATATGTGCACTGGATGTATATAATATGTGTGCACTGGATATATAATATATGTGCACTGGATATATATAATATATGTGCACTGGATATATAATATATGTGCACTGGATATATTTAATATATGTGCACTGGATATATAATATATGTGCACTGGATATTTAATATATGTGCACTGGATATATATAATATATGTGCACTGGATGTATATAATATGTGTGCACTGGATATATAATATATGTGCACTGGATATATATAATATATGTGCACTGGATATATAATATATGTGCACTGGATATTTAATATATGTGCACTGGATATATTTAATATATGTGCACTGGATGTATATAATATGTGTGCACTGGATATATAATATATGTGCACTGGATATATATAATATATGTGCACTGGATATATAATATATGTGCACTGGATATATTTAATATATGTGCACTGGATATATAATATATGTGCACTGGATATTTAATATATGTGCACTGGATATATATAATATGTGTGCACTGGATATATAATATATGTGCACTGGATATATTTATAATATTTGTGCACTGGACATTTAATATATGTGCACTGGATATATTTAATATATGTGCACTGGATGTATATAATATGCGTGAACTGGATATATAATATATGTGCACTAAATATATATAATATATGTGCACTGGATATATAATATGTGTGTACTGGATATATATAATATATGTGCACTGGATATTTAATATATGTGCAATGGATATACATAATATGTGTGCACTGGATCTATAATATATGTGCACTGGATATATAATATATGTGCACTGGATATTTAATATATGTGCACTGGATATATAATATATGTGCACTGGATATATAATATATGTGCACTGGATATAAATAATATATGTGCACTGGATATTTAATATATGTGCACTGGATATATATAATATATGTGCACTGGATATATTTATAATATATGTGCACTGGATATATATATAATCTATGTGCACTGGATATATAATATATGTGCACTGGATATATCTAATATATGTGCACTGGATCTATAATATATGTGCACTGGATGTATAATATATGTGCACTGGATATATAATATATATGCACTGGATATATAATATATGTGCACTGGATATATTTATAATATATGTGCACTGGATATTTAATATATGTGCACTGGATATATTTAATATAGGTGCACTGGAAATTTAATATATGTGCACTGGATATATATAATCTATGTGCACTGGATATATATAATATATGTGCACTGGATCTAAAATATATGTACACTGGATATAAATAATATATGTGCACTCGATCTATAATATATGTGCACTGGAAATTTAAAATATATGTGCACAGAATATATAATATATGTGCAAAGGATATTTAAAATATAAGCACTGGTGTCACGGGATGGTTAGAGTCTATACTATAGGCAATGTGTAATATATATTTCATGTGGAATGTATTCTCTAACCTGTTATATACATCAATGTGTAGTTGGCTGATTGGGGTCTAGTGTGTTAGCACATTGTATGCAAATACCTCTAACTAGTGAGGACAATGGGTGGAGATAATCTGATCAGTGTCTCCAAGAAGATGTTGGATGGTGCATTGTCCATAGTAGACAGGGAGTCTGCTCTCCTTGGTATAGGTGAGGGGGGAAGGATCTGTGACTCAGCCCTTCCCACCCACAGATATAGGTGTAACAGTTTTAGTATATAGTTGTAGCTGGAGTTAGTATGTGTTAGCCGGCCTGTGCACAGCTCTGTAGAGAGCCAGGATTTAGTTACAGGACCAAGGAGCCAAAGCTATCATTGGATTGTGACTTCTGTGGACTTATTGTTGTTACGGTTGATGTGACTGCCACCGGCTACTAACTTTGTGGATTACAATAAATTGCTGTTGTCTCCCGACCTCTTGCGTCCGTGTTGATTCAAAAGACCATCCGGAGGAAGACGTATACCTTTGCTCCGTGACAACTGGTTGGCAGCGGTGGGATCAACAGCGGACAGCGAGATGGACTACAGCAGCCCAGCGATTAATGGAGCCACAACCTCAGAATACAGGAACTGGACTATGGCAAGTCTACAAGTAAGGGCCCGGGAACTAAACCTGAGTTACCAGGGAAGAACGAAAGAGCAACTGATCGAGGCACTGGAGGAGATGACCCTGCAAAGCGACCATGAGGAGGGCTGCCCCCAGGAGACAGTAGAGATACAGGAGTGGCAGGTACAGACCCAAAAGAGCAGATGGGTTGTTTTGTATGAGGAGGAATTGGCAGTGCTGGGGCTAGGAGCAACTGCAGAGCAAAGGAGTAGAGCATTACAGAGGGCTCAGGAAACGGAGAAGGAGGAACAGAGAATGGCACATGAAAAGGAAAGAATGGCGCATGAAATGCGAATGGCTGAGATAACTACGCGGAATTATAATCAAACGTCGACCCCCAGCCCAACAGTGAGAGAACCACCATATGTCTCCCATAAACACTTCAAGACCTTTGATGAAGCGGCTGGGGATGTTGATGGATATTTTCAGGACTTCGAACACCAGTGCCGCCTGATGGAAGTCCCAGAGAAGGATTGGGTCCGGTATCTGGTGGGGCACCTACGAGATGGGGCTGCGGAAGCTCTCAGAGCCATGGACCCTAGTGATCAGCGGGACTATGAGGCCATTAAAAGAGCGGTGCAGAAGTATTATGCAGTCACTCCAGAGACCTACCGAGTTCAGTTCCGCTCTTTGTCTTACAATGGGGGAAGCTCCTTCCACATGTTCGCCCACAAGTTGAAGCAAGCATGCAAGCGCTGGCTAGAAGGAGAGGAGGCTGTCACAGTCGATAAGGTCCTCCAAGTCATACTTAAGGAACAGTTCTTTTCCCAGTGCCCCGCTGAGATCCGTGAGTGGGTGCTGGAACGGAACCCAGCCACAGTGGAGCAAGCTGCTTCCCTTGCAGATGAGGGCCTGACCATCAAGCCGCAGTGGAAGAGGTTGTTTGCAGAGGAGCGGAAAACTACCACAGTCCGCCAGACACCCTTCAGCCAGCCAACCACCTTTCGTGCCCGGCCTCAGGATTACAATTCCCCCTCTACCCCTGCCCCAGCCCATCGGCCTCCAGCTATGAACAACCCTGTCCCTAGACAACGACCTACTGGAAGAATGCTAGAGCGCAGATGTTTTGGGTGCGGGCGGCCTGGACATTTGCAAGCTAGTTGCCCTGTTAACATGGGGACACGGGCCACCGTGGCATCCCGGCCTATTCACTACCTGGGAACCACCCCTAGGACAGAAAGTTTGGCCCCATTTCCAGATGACTCCATGAATGACCCATCTGTTCCACCTCCAGGGGTCTATGGGATTCAGCCTTCCGCCACACATCCCGCAAACCTTCAGAGGAAGCACTTGCAGGAGGTCCTACTGGATGGCCGAACAGTTGTTGGATTCCGGGACTCGGGAGCTTTCCTAACGGTAGCGGACCCCCGAGTTGTGCGACCCGAGGCCCTAGAGGAGGGCCCTGGCATTTCTATCAAGTTGGCAGGGGGTACTCAAAGAAGTATTCCTAAAGCTACCGTGGAACTCGACTATGGTTATGGACCAAAACGATGCACAATTGGTGTGATGAGCGGGCTGCCGGCCGATGTTCTGTTAGGCAACGATGTTGGAAATCTACAGTGCCACTTTGTGGGAGCAGTGACCCGAAGCCAAGCTCAGAGAGACGCCAACATGGATCGACCGGATTTTCTGCCAGATGCCAGCCCTTCAAACCTACAACTTTACCATTCAGTACCGCCGAGGGAACCAACACCAGAAGGCAGATGGGTTATCCCGGCAGGAGGACATATGAGCTATAGAGACTGATGTGCATTCCCCAATTTACCTGTGTAGGCCAATTGTGTCATGCACATGTTTTGAGAGGGGGAGGGGTTGTCACGGGATGGTTAGAGTCTATACTATAGGCAATGTGTAATATATATTTCATGTGGAATGTATTCTCTAACCTGTTATATACATCAATGTGTAGTTGGCTGATTGGGGTCTAGTGTGTTAGCACATTGTATGCAAATACCTCTAACTAGTGAGGACAATGGGTGGAGATAATCTGATCAGTGTCTCCAAGAAGATGTTGGATGGTGCATTGTCCATAGTAGACAGGGAGTCTGCTCTCCTTGGTATAGGTGAGGGGGGAAGGATCTGTGACTCAGCCCTTCCCACCCACAGATATAGGTGTAACAGTTTTAGTATATAGTTGTAGCTGGAGTTAGTATGTGTTAGCCGGCCTGTGCACAGCTCTGTAGAGAGCCAGGATTTAGTTACAGGACCAAGGAGCCAAAGCTATCATTGGAGTTCTTCTGTGGACTTATTGTTGTTACGGTTGATGTGACTGCCACCGGCTACTAACTTTGTGGATTACAATAAATTGCTGTTGTCTCCCGACCTCTTTCGTCCGTGTTGATTCAAAAGACCATCCGGAGGAAGACGTATACCTTTGCTCCGTGACAACTGGATATATTTAATATATGTGCACTGGATGTATATATAGTATATTTGCACTGGATATTTAATATATGTGCACTGGATATATAAATATAATATATGTGCACTGGATATATAATATATGTGCACTGGATATTTAATACATGTGCACTGGATATATATAATATATGTGCACTGGATATATAATATATGTGCACTGGATATATTTATAATATATGTGCACTGGATATTTAA
Source organism: Leptodactylus fuscus (assembly GCF_031893055.1). NCBI lineage: Eukaryota > Metazoa > Chordata > Amphibia > Anura > Leptodactylidae > Leptodactylus > Leptodactylus fuscus. Next base: position 278,791,632 of record NC_134266.1, read on the forward strand.
TATATGTGCACTGGATATATTTAATATATGTGCACTGGATGTATATAATATGCGTGCACTGGATATATAATATATGTGCACTGGATATATATAATATATGTGCACTGGATATATAATATGTGTGCACTGGATATTTATAATATATGTGCACTGGATATTTAATATATGTGCAATGGATATACATAATATATGTGCACTGGATCTATAATATATGTGCACTGGATATATATAATATATGTGCACTGGATATTTAATATATGTGCACTGGATATATAATATATGTGCACTTGATATATAATATATGTGCACTGAATATTTAATATATGTGCACTGTATATATATAATATATGTGCACTGGATATATATATAATATATGTGCACTGGATATTTAATACATGTGCACTGGATATATATATAATATATGTGCACTGGAAATTTAAAATATATGTGCACAGAATATATAATATATGTGCAAAGGATATTTAAAATATAAGCACTGGATATATTTAATATATGTGCACTGGATGAATATATAGTATATTTGCACTGGATATTTAATATATGTGCACTGGATATAAAAATATAATATATGTGCACTGGATATATAATATATGTGCACTGGATATATATAATATATGTGCACTGGATATATAATATATGTGCACTGGATATTTATAATATATGTGCACTGGATATATATAATATATGTGCACTGGATATATAATATATGTGCACTGGATATTTATAATATATGTGCACTGGATATATAATATATGTGCACTGGATATATTTAATATATGTGCACTGGATATATAATATATGTGCACTGGATATTTAATATATGTGCACTGGATATATAAATATAATATATGTGCACTGGATATATAATATATGTGCACTGGATATATATAATATATGTGCACTGGATATATAATATATGTGCACTGGATATTTATAATATATGTGCACTGGATATATATAATATATGTGCACTGGATATATAATATATGTGCACTGGATATTTATAATATATGTGCACTGGATATATAATATATGTGCACTGGATATATTTAATATATGTGCACTGGATATATACTACATGTGCACTGGATATTTAATATATGTGCACTGGATATATATAATATATGTGCACTGGATATATAATATATGTGCACTGGATATATTTATAATATACGTGCACTGGATATTTAATATATGTGCACTGGATATATTTAATATATGTGCACTGGATGTATATAATATGCGTGCACTGGATATATAATGTATGTGCACTGGATATATATAATATATGTGCACTGGATATATAATATGTGTGCACTGGATATATATAATATATGTGCACTGGATATTTAATATGTGTGCAATGGATATACATAATATATGTGCACTGGATCTATAATATATGTGCACTGGATATATAATATATGTGCACTGGATATTTAATGTATGTGCACTGGATATTTATAATAAATGTGCACTGGATATATAATATATGTGCAATGGATATATTTAATATATGTGCTCTGGATATATAATATATGTGCACTGGATATTTAATATATATACACTGGATATATATAATATATGTGCACTGGATATATAATATACGTTCACTGGATATATATAATATATGTGTACTGGTTCTATAATATATGTGCACTGGATATTTATAATATATGTGCACTGGATATATAATATATGTGCACTTGATATATAATATATGTGCACTGAATATTTAATATATGTGCACTGTATATATATAATATATGTGCACTGGATATTTAATACATGTGCACTGGATATATATATAATATATGTGCACTGGATATATATATAATATATGTGCACTGGATATATAATATATGTGCACTGGATATGTATAATATATGTGCACTGGATATATAATATATGTGCACTGGATATTTATAATATATGTGCACTGGATATATATAACATATGTGCACTGGATATATAATATATGTGCACTGGATATTTATAATATATGTGCACTGGATATATAATATATGTGCACTGGATATATTTAATATATGTGCACTGGATATATAATATATGTGCACTGGATATTTAATATATGTGCACTGGATATATATAATATATGTGCACTGGATATATAATATATGTGCACTGGATATATTTATAATATATGTGCACTGGATATTTAATATATGTGCACTGGATATATTTAATATATGTGCACTGGATGTATATAATATGCGTGCACTGGATATATAATATATGTGCACTGGATATATATAATATATGTGCACTGGATATATAATATGTGTGCACTGGATATATATAATATATGTGCACTGGATATTTAATATGTGTGCAATGGATATACATAATATATGTGCACTGGATCTATAATATATGTGCACTGGATATATAATATATGTGCACTGGATATTTAATGTATGTGCACTGGATATTTATAATAAATGTGCACTGGATATATAATATATGTGCAATGGATATATTTAATATATGTGCTCTGGATATATAATATATGTGCACTGGATATTTATAATATATGTGCACTGGATATATAATATATGTGCACTTGATATATAATATATGTGCACTGAATATTTAATATATGTGCACTGTATATATATAATATATGTGCACTGGATATTTAATACATGTGCACTGGATATATATATAATATATGTGCACTGGATATATATATAATATATGTGCACTGGATATATAATATATGTGCACTGGATATGTATAATATATGTGCACTGGATATATAATATATGTGCACTGGATATTTATAATATATGTGCACTGGATATATATAACATATGTGCACTGGATATATAATATATGTGCACTGGATATTTATAATATATGTGCACTGGATATATAATATATGTGCACTGGATATATTTAATATATGTGCACTGGATATATAATATATGTGCACTGGATATTTAATATATGTGCACTGGATATATATAATATATGTGCACTGGATATATAATATATGTGCACTGGATATATTTATAATATATGTGCACTGGATATTTAATATATGTGCACTGGATATATTTAATATATGTGCAATGGATGTATATAATATGCGTGCACTGGATATATAATATATGTGCACTGGATATATATAATATATGTGCACTGGATATATAATATGTGTGCACTGGATATATATAATATATGTGCACTGGATATTTAATATATGTGCAATGGATATACATAATATATGTGCACTGGATCTATAATATATGTGCACTGGATATATAATATATGTGCACTGGATATTTAATATATGTGCACTGGATATATAATATATGTGCACTTGATATATAATATATGTGCACTGAATATTTAGTATATGTGCACTGTATATATATAATATATGTGCACTGGATATATATATATAATATATGTGCACTGGATCTATAATATATGTGCACTGGAAATTTATAATATATGTGCACAGAATATATAATATATGTGCACAGGATATTTAATATATGTGCACTGGATGTATAATATATGTGCACTGGATATATAATATATGTGCACTGTATATATAATATATGTGCACTGGATATTTAATATATGTGCACTGGATATATATAATATATGTGCACTGAATATTTAATATATGTGCACTGGATATATATAATATATGTGCACTGGATATATAATATATGTGCACTGGATATATAATATATGTGCACTAGATATATAAAATAAGTGCACAGGATATATATAATATATGTGCACTGGATCTATAATATATGTGCACTGGATATATAATATATGTGCACTGGATATTTAATATATGTGCACAGGATATATATAATATATGTGCACTGGATATATAATATATGTGCACTGGATGTATATAATATGTGTGCACTGGATATATAATATATGTGCACTGGATATATAATATATGTGCACTGGATATATTTAATATATGTGCACTGGATATATTTATAATATATGTGCACTGGATATATATAATCTATGTGCACTGGATATATATAATATATGTGCACTGGATCTAAAATATATGTGCACTGGATGTAAATAATATATGTGCACTCGATCTATAATATATGTGCACTGGAAATTTATAATTTATGTGCACTGGATATATAATATATGTGCACTGGATATTTAATATATGTGCACTGGATATATAATATATGTGCACAGGAAATATATAATATATGTGCACTGGATATTTAATATATGTGCACTGGATATATATAATATATGTGCACTGGATATATTTATAATATATGTGCACTGGATATATATAATATATGTGCACTGGATCTAAAATATATGTGCACTGGATGTAAATAATATATGTGCACTCGATCTATAATATATGTGCACTGGAAATTTATAATATATGTGCACAGAATATATAATATATGTGCACAGGATATTTAAAATATAAGCACTGGATATATTTAATATATGTGCACTGGATGTATATATAGTATATTTGCACTGGATATTTAATATATGTGCACTGGGTATATAAATATAATATATGTGCACTGGATATATAATATATGTGCACTGGATATATATATAATATATGTGCACTGGATATTTAATATATGTGCACTGGATATATAATATATGTGCACTTGATATATAATATATGTGCACTGAATATTTAATATATGTGCACTGTATATATATAATATATGTGCACTGGATATATATATAATATATGTGCATTGGATCTATAATATATGTGCACTGGACATTTAATATATGTGCAATGGATATATTTAATATATGTGCACTGGATGTATATAATATGTGTGCACTGGATATATAATATATGTGCACTGGATATATAATATATGTGCACTGGATATATTTAATATATGTGCACTGGATATATAATATATGTGTACTGGATATATAATATATGTGCACTGGATATATTTATAATATATGTGCACTGGATATTTAATATATGTGCACTGGATATATGTCACGGAGCGAAGGTATACGTCTTCCTCCGGATGGTCTTTTGAATCAACAGGGACGCAAGAGGTCGGGAGACAACAGCAATTTATTGTAATCCACAAAGTTAGTAGCCGGCGGCGGTCACATCAACCGTAACAACAATAAGTCCACAGAAGTCACAATCCAATGATAACTTTGGTTCCTTGGTCCTGTAACTAAATCCTGGCTCTCTACAGAGCTGTGCACAGGCCGGCTAACACATACTAACTGCTAGCTATATCTATATACTAAACTGTTACACCTATATCTGTGGGTGGGAAGGGCTGAGTCACAGATCCTTCCCCCCTCACCTATACCAAGGAGAGCAGACTCCCTGTCTACTATGGACAATGCACCATCCAACATCTTCTTGGAGACACTGATCAGATTATCTCCACCCATTGTCCTCACTAGTTAGAGGTATTTGCATACAATGTGCTAACACACTAGACCCTAATCAGCCAACTACACATTGATGTATATAACAGGTTAGAGAATACATTCCACATGAAATATATATTACACATTGCCTATAGTATAGACTCTAACCATCCCGTGACAATATATTTAATATATGTGCACTGGATATATTTAATATATGTGCACTGGATGTATATAATATGTGTGCACTGGATATATAATATATGTGCACTGGATATATAATATATGTGCACTGGATATATTTAATATATGTGCACTGGATATATAATATATGTGCACTGGATATATAATATATGTGCACTGGATATATTTAATATATGTGCACTGGATATATAATATATGTGCACTGGATATATATAATATATGTGCACTGGATATTTAATATATGTGCAATGGATATACATAATATATGTGCACTGGATCTATAATATATGTGCACTGGATATATAATATATGTGCACTGGATATTTAATATATGTGCACTGGATATATAATATATGTGCACTTGATATATAATATATGTGCACTGAATATTTAATATATGTTCACTGTATATATATAATATATGTGCACTGGATATATATATATATAATATATGTGCACTGGATCTATAATATATGTGCACTGGAAATTTATAATATATGTGCACAGAATATATAATATATGTGCACAGGATATTTAATATATGTGCACTGGATGTATAATATATGTGCAATGGATATATAATATATGTGCACTGTATATATAATATATGTGCACTGAATATATTTATAATATATGTGCACTGGATATTTAATATATGTGCACTGGATATATTTAATATAGGTGCACTGGATGTATATAATATATGTGCAATGGACATTTAATATATGTGCAATGGATATATATATATAATATATGTGCACTGGATCTATAATATATGTGCACTGGATATTTTTAATATATGTGCACTGGATATATAATATATGTGCACTGGAAATTTGTAATAAATGTGCACTGGATATAAAATATATGTGCAATTGATATATTTAATATATGTGCACTGGATATATAATATATTTGCACTGGATATTTAATGTATGTGCACTGGATATTTATAATAAATGTGCACTGGATATATAATATATGTGCAATGGATATATTTAATATATGTGCTCTGGATATATAATATATGTGCACTGGATATTTAATATATATACACTGGATATATATAATATATGTGCACTGGATATATAATATACGTTCACTGGATATATATAATATATGTGCACTGGTTCTATAATATATGTGCACTGGATATTTATAATATATGTGCACTGGATATATAATATATGTGCACTGGATATATTTAATATATGTGCACTAGATGTATAACATATGTGAACTGGATATTTAATATATGTTCACTGGACATATAAAATATATGTGCACTGGATATATATAATATATGTGCACTGTATATATATATATATATATATATATATAATATATGTGCACTGGATATATGTAATATATGTGCACTGGATGTGTAACATATGTGCACTGGACATTTAATATATGTGCAATGGATATATATATTATATGTGCACTGGATATTTATAATATATGTGCAATGGATATATTTAATATATGTGCACTGGATATTTAATATATGTGCACTGAATATATATTATATGTGTGCAGTGGATGTATAATATATGTGCACTGGATATTTAATATATGTGCACTGAATATATATATAATATATGTGCACTGGATATTTATAATATATGTGCAATGGATATATTTAATATATGTGCAATAGATATATAATATATGTGCACTGGATATTTAATATATGTGCACTGGATATATATAATATATGTGCACTGGATTTATAATACTTGTGCACTGGTTAGTTAAATTATATGTGCACTGGATATATAATATATGTGCACTGGATATATTTAATATATGTGCACTGGATATATAATATATGTGCACTGGATATTTAATATATGTGCACTGGATATATTTAATATATGTGCACTGGATTTATAATACTTGTGCACTGGTTAGTTAAATTATATGTGCACTGGATATATAATATGTGTGCACTGGATATATTTAATATATGTGCACTGGATATATAATATATGTGCACTGGATATTTAATATATGTGCACTGGATATATTTAATATATGTGCACTGGATGTATATAATATGTGTGCACTGGATATATAATATATGTGCACTGGATATATATAATATATGTGCACTGGATATATAATATATGTGCACTGGATATTTAATATATGTGCACTGGATATATTTAATATATGTGCACTGGATGTATATAATATGTGTGCACTGGATATATAATATATGTGCACTGGATATATATAATATATGTGCACTGGATATATAATATATGTGCACTGGATATATTTAATATATGTGCACTGGATATATTTAATATATGTGCACTGGATATATTTAATATATGTGCACTGGATATATTTAATATATGTGCACTGGATGTATATAATATGTGTGCACTGGATATATAATATATGTGCACTGGATATATAATATATGTGCACTGGATGTATATAATATGCGTGAACTGGATATATAATATATGTGCACTAAATATATATAATATATGTGCACTGGATATATAATATGTGTGCACTGGATATATAATATATGTGCACTGGATATATTTAATATATGTGCACTAGATGTATAACATATGTGAACTGGATATTTAATATATGTTCACTGGACATATATAATATATGTGCACTGGATATATGTAATATATGTGCACTGGATGTGTAACATATGTGCAGTGGACATTTAATATATGTGCAATGGATATATATAATATATGTGCACTGGATCTATAATATATGTGCATTAGATATTTATAATATGTGTGCACTGGATATTTATAATATGTGTGCACTGGATATTTAATATATGTGCACTGAATATATATATATATATATATATATATACATATATATATTATATGTTCACTGGATATTTATAATATATGTGCAATGGATATATTTAATATATGTGCACTGGATATTTAATATATGTGCACTGGATATATATAATATATGTGCAGTGGATGTATAATATATGTGCACTGGATATTTAATATATATGCACTGAATATATATATAATATATGTACACTGGATATTTATAATATATGTGCAATGGATATATTTAATATATGTGCACTAGATATATAATATATGTGCACTGGATATATGTAATATATGTGCACTGGATATATGTAATATATGTGCACTGGATATATAATATATGTGCACTGGATATATATATAATATATGTACACTGGATATTTATTATATATGTGCACTGCATATATATAATATATGTGCACTGGATATATAATATATGTGCACTGGATATATAAAATATGTGCACAGGATATATATAATATATGTGCACTGGACCTAAAATTTAAGTGCACTGGATATATAATATATGTGCACTGGATATTTAAAATAAATGTGCACTGGATATATAATACATGTTCACTGGATATATAATATATGTGCACTGGATATTTAATATATGTGCACTGGATATATATAATATATGTGCACTGAATATTTAATATATGTGCACTGGATATATATAATACATGTGCACTGGATATATAATATATGTGCACTGGATATATAATATATGTGCACTAGATATATAAAATATGTGCAGAGGATATATATAATATATGTGCATTGGACCTAAAATTTAAGTGCACTGGATATATAATATATGTGCACTGGATATTTAAAATAAATGTGATCTGTATATATAATATATGTGCACTGGATATTTAATATATGTGCACTGGATATATATAATATATGTGCACTAGATTTATAATACTTGTGCACTGGTTAGTTAAATTATATGTGCACTGGATATATAATATATGTGCACTGGATATATTTAATATATGTGCACTGGATATATAATATATGTGCACTGGATATTTAATATATGTGCACTGGATATATTTAATATATGTGCACTGGATGTATATAATATGTGTGCACTGGATATATAATATATGTGCACTGGATATATATAATATATGTGCACTGGATATATAATATATGTGCACTGGATATTTAATATATGTGCACTGGATATATATAATATATGTGCACTGGATATATAATATATGTGCACTGGATATTTAATATATGTGCACTGGATATATTTAATATATGTGCACTGGATGTATATAATATGTGTGCACTGGATATATAATATATGTGCACTGGATATATATAATATATGTGCACTGGATATATAATATATGTGCACTGGATATATTTAATATATGTGCACTGGATATATAATATATGTGCACTGGATATATTTAATATATGTGCACTGGATATATATAATATATGTGCACTGGATATATAATATATGTGCACTGGATATATTTATAATATATGTGCACTGGATATTTAATATATGTGCACTGGATATATTTAATATATGTGCACTGGATGTATATAATATGTGTGCACTGGATATATAATATATGTGCACTGGATATATAATATATGTGCACTGGATATATTTAATATATGTGCACTGGATATATAATATATGTGCACTGGATATATAATATATGTGCACTGGATATATTTAATATATGTGCACTGGATATATAATATATGTGCACTGGATATTTAATATATGTGCACTGGATATATATAATATGTGTGCACTGGATATATAATATATGTGCACTGGATATATTTATAATATATGTGCACTGGATATATAATATATGTGCACTAAATATATATAATATATGTGCACTGGATATATAATATGTGTGCACTGGATATATATAATATATGTGCACTGGATATTTAATATATGTGCCATGGATATACATAATATGTGTGCACTGGATCTATAATATATGTGCACTGGATATATAATATATGTGCACTGGATATTTAATATATGTGCAATGGATATATAATATATGTGCACTGGATATATAATATATGTGCACAGGATATATATAATATATGTGCACTGGATATTTAATATATGTGCACTGGATATATAATATATGTGCACTTGATATATAATATATGTGCACTGAATATTTAATATATGTGCACTGTATATATATATTATATGTGCACTGGATATATATATAATATATTTGCATTGGATCTATAATATATGTGCACTGGAAATTTATAATATATGTGCACAGAATATATAATATATGTGCACAGGATATTTAATATATGTGCACTGGATGTATAATATATGTGCACTGGATGTATAATATATGTGCACTGTATATATAATATATGTGCACTGGATATATTTATAATATATGTGCACTGGATATTTAATATATGTGCACTGGATATATTTAATATAGGTGCACTGGATGTATATAATATATGTGCACTGGACATTTAATATATGTGCAATGGATATATATATAATATATGTGCACTGGATATATAATATACGTTCACTGGATATATATATATATAATATATGTGCACTGGATCTATAATATATATGCACTGGATATTTAAAATATATGTGCACTGGATATATAATATATGTGCACTGGATATATTTAAAATATGTGCACTGTATGTATAATATATTTGCACTGGATATTTAATATATGTTCACTGGATATTTATAATATATGTGTAATGGATATGTTTAATATATGTGCACTGGATATATAATATATGTGCACTGGATATTTAATATATGTGCACTGGATATATATAATATATGTGCACTGAATATTTAATATATGTGCACTGGATATATATATAATATATGTGCACTGGATATATAATATATGTGCACTGGATATATAATATATGTGCACTAGATATATAAAATATGTGCACAGGATATATGTAATATATGTGCACTGGACCTAAAATTTAAGTGCACTGGATATATAATATATGTGCACTGGATATTTAAAATAAATGTGATTAGAGATGAGCGAACAGTGTTCTATCGAACACATGTTCGATCGGATATCAGGGTGTTCGCCATGTTCGAATCGAATCGAACACCACGTGGTAAAGTGCGCCAAAATTCGATTCCCCTCCCACCTTCCCTGGCGCCTTTTTTGCACCAATAACAGCGCAGGGGAGGTGGGACAGGAACTACGACACTGGGGGCATTGAAAAAAATTGGAAAAAGTCATTGGCTGCCGAAATCAGGTGACCTCCATTTTAGACGAATAGTGGATTTCAAATCCGGGTCATATGAGAATGTGAACTTTGTGACTATGAGACAGGGATAGCTGTACAGGCAGGGATAGCTAGGGATAACCTTTATTTAGGGGGGAATGTTATTAAAAATAACTTTTTGGGGCTCTATCGGGTGTGTAATTGTGATTTTTGTGAGATAAACTTTTTCCCATAGGGATGCATTGGCCAGCGCTGATAGGCCGAATTCCGTACTCTGGCCAATCAGTGCTGGCCAATGCATTCTATTAGCTTGATGAAGCAGAGTGTGCACAAGGGTTCAAGCGCACCCTCGGCTCTGATGTAGCAGAGCCGAGGCTGCACAAGGGTTCAAGCGCACCCTCGGCTCTGATGTAGGAGAGCCGAGGGTGCACTTGAACCCTTGTGCAGCCTCGGCTCTGCTACATCAGAGCCGAGGGTGCGCTTGAACCCTTGTGCACACTCTGCTTCATCAAGCTAATAGAATGCATTGGCCAGCGCTGATTGGCCAATGTATTCTATTAGCCTGATGAAGTAGAGCTGAATGTGTGTGCTAAGCACACACATTCAGCTCTACTTCATCGGGCTAATAGAATGCATTGGCCAGCGCTGATTTGCCAGAGTACGGAACTCGACCAATCAGCGCTGGCTCTGCTGGAGGAGGCGGAGTCTAAGATCGCTCCACACCAGTCTCCATTCAGGTCCGACCTTAGACTCCGCCTCCTCCGGCAGAGCCAGCGCTGATTGGCCGAAGGCTGGCCAATGCATTCCTATGCGAATGCAGAGACTTAGCAGTGCTGAGTCAGTTTTGCTCAACTACACATCTGATGCACACTCGGCACTGCTACATCAGATGTAGCAATCTGATGTAGCAGAGCCGAGGGTGCACTAGAACCCCTGTGCAAACTCAGTTCACGCTAATAGAATGCATTGGCCAGCGCTGATTGGCCAATGCATTCTATTAGCCCGATGAAGTAGAGCTGAATGTGTGTGCTAAGCACACACATTCAGCACTGCTTCATCACGCCAATACAATGCATTAGCCAGTGCTGATTGGCCAGAGTACGGAATTCGGCCAATCAGCGCTGGCTCTGCTGGAGGAGGCGGAGTCTAAGGTCGGACCTGAATGGAGACTGGTGTGGAGCGATCTTAGACTCCGCCTCCTCCAGCAGAGCCAGCGCTGATTGGTCGAGTTCCGTACTCTGGCCAATCAGCGCTGGCCAATGCATTCTATTAGCTTGATGAAACAGAGTGTGCACAAGGGTTCAAGCGCACCCTCGGCTCTGATGTAGCAGAGCCGAGGCTGCACAAGGGTTCAAGTGCACCCTCGGCTCTCCTACATCAGAGCCGAGGGTGCGCTTGAACCCTTGTGCAGCCTCGGCTCTGCTACATCAGAGCCGAGGGTGCGCTTGAACCCTTGTGCACACTCTGCTTCATCAAGCTAATAGAATGCATTGGCCAGCACTGATTGGCCAGAGTACGGAATTCGGCCAATCAGCGCTGGCCAATGCATTCTATTAGCCCGATGAAGTAGAGCTGAATGTGTGTGCTAATCACACACATTCAGCACTGCTTCATCACGCCAATACAATGCATTAGCCAGTGCTGATTGGCCAGAGTACGGAATTCGGCCAATCAGCGCTGGCTCTGCTGGAGGAGGCGGAGTCTAAGATCGCTCCACACCAGTCTCCATTCAGGTCCGACCTTAGACTCCGCCTCCTCCAGCAGAGCCAGCGCTGATTGGCCGAATTCCGTACTCTGGCCATTCAGCACTGGCTAATGCATTGTATTGGCTTGATGAAGCAGTGCTGAATGTGTGTGCTTAGCACACACATTCAGCTCTACTTCATCGGGCTAATAGAATGCATTGGCCAGCGCTGATTGGCCGAATTCCGTACTCTGGCCAATCAGCACTGGCTAATGCATTTCTATGGGGAAAAGTTAGCTTGCGAAAATCGCAAACTGACAGGGATTTCCATGAAATAAAGTGACTTTTATGCCCCCAGACATGCTTCCCCTGCTGTCCCAGTGTCATTCCAGGGTGTTGGTATCATTTCCTGGGGTGTCATAGTGGACTTGGTGACCCTCCAGACACGAATTTGGGTTTCCCCCTTAACGAGTTTATGTTCCCCATAGACTATAATGGGGTTCGAAACCCATTCGAACACTCGAACAGTGAGCGGCTGTTCGAATCGAATTTCGAACCTCGAACATTTTAGTGTTCGCTCATCTCTAAATGTGATCTGTATATATAATATATGTGCACTGGATATTTAATATATGTGCACTGGATATATATAATATATGTGCACTGGATTTATAATACTTGTGCACTGGTTAGTTAAATTATATGTGCACTGGATATATAATATATGTGCACTGGATATATTTAATATTTGTGCACTGGATATATAATATATGTGCACTGGATATTTAATATATGTGCACTGGATATATTTCATATATGTGCACTGGATGTATATAATATATGTGCACTGGATATATAATATATGTGCACTGGATATATATATAATATATGTGCACTGGATATATAATATATGTGCACTGGATATTTAATATATGTGCACTGGATATATTTAATATATGTGCACTGGATGTATATAATATGTGTGCACTGGATATATAATATATGTGCACTGGATATATATAATATATGTGCACTGGATATATAATATATGTGCACTGGATATATTTAATATATGTGCACTGGATGTATATAATATGTGTGCACTGGATATATAATATATGTGCACTGGATATATATAATATATGTGCATTGGATATATAATATATGTGCACTGGATATATTTAATATATGTGCACTGGATATATAATATATGTGCACTGGATATTTAATATATGTGCACTGGATATATATAATATATGTGCACTGGATATATAATATATGTGCACTGGATATATTTATAATATATGTGCACTGGATATTTAATATATGTGCACTGGATATATTTAATATATGTGCACTGGATGTATATAATATGCGTGAACTGGATATATAATATATGTGCACTAAATATATATAATATATGTGCACTGGATATATAATATGTGTGCACTGGATATATATAATATATGTGCACTGGATATTTAATATATGTGCAATGGATATACATAATATATGTGCACTGGATCTATAATATATGTGCACTGGATATATAATATATGTGCACTGGATATTTAATATATGTGCACTGGATATATAATATATGTGCACTGGATATATAATATATGTGCACAGGATATATATAATATATGTGCACTGGATATTTAATATATGTGCACTGGATATATATAATATATGTGCACAGGATATTTAAAATATAAGCACTGGATATATTTAATATATGTGCACTGGATGTATATATAGTATATTTGCACTGGATATTTAATATATGTGCACTGGGTATATAAATATAATATATGTGCACTGGATATATAATATATGTGCACTGGATATATATATATATAATATATGTGCACTGGATATTTAATATATGTGCACTGGATATATAATATATGTGCACTTGATATATAATATATGTGCACTGAATATTTAATATATGTGCACTGTATATATATAATATATGTGCACTGGATATATATATAATATATGTGCATTGGATCTATAATATATGTGCACTGGAAATTTATAATATATGTGCACAGAATATATAATATATGTGCACAGGATATTTAATATATGTGCACTGGATGTATAATATATGTGCACTGGATGTATAATATATGTGCACTGTATATATTATATATGTGCACTGGATATATTTATAATATATGTGCACTGGATATTTAATATATGTGCACTGGATATATTTAATATAGGTGCACTGGATGTATATAATATATGTGCACTGGACATTTAATATATGTGCAATGGATATATATATAATATATGTGCACTGGATATGTAATATACGTTCACTGGATATATATATAATATATGTGCACTGGATCTATAATATATATGCACTGGATATTTAAAATATATGTGCACTGGATATATAATATATGTGCACTGGATATATTTAAAATATGTGCACTGTATGTATAATATATGTGCACTGGATATTTAATATATGTTCACTGGACATATATAATATATGTGCACTGGATATATATATATTATATGTGCACTGGATATTTAATATATGTGCACTGGATATATTTAATATCTGTGCAATGGATGTATAATATATGTGCACTGGACATTTAATATATGTGCAATGGATACATATAATATATGTGCACTGGATCTATAATATATGTGCACTGGATATTTATAATATATGTGTAATGGATATGTTTAATATATGTGCACTGGATATATAATATATGTGCACTGGAAATTTGTAATAAATGTGCACTGGATATATAATATATGTGCAATTGATATATTTAATATATGTGCTCTGGATATATAATATATGTGCACTGGATATTTAATATATATACACTGGATATATATAATATATGTGCACTGGATATATAATATACGATCACTGGATATATATAATATATGTGCACTGGTTCTATAATATATGTGCACTGGATATTTATAATATATGTGCACTGGATATATAATATATGTGCACTGGATATATTTAATATATGTGCACTAGATGTATAACATATGTGAACTGGATATTTAATATATGTTCACTGGACATATATAATATATGTGCACTGGATATATATAATATATGTGCACTGTATATATATATATATATATATATATAATATATGTGCACTGGATATATGTAATATATGTGCACTGGATGTGTAACATATGTGCAATGGATATATATAATATATGTGCACTGGATCTATAATATATGTGCATTAGATATTTATAATATGTGTGCACTGGATATTTAATATATGTGCACTGAATATATATATATATATATATATATATATATATATATATATATATATATATTATATGTGCACTGGATATTTATAATATATGTGCAATGGATATATTTAATATATGTGCACTGGATATTTAATATATGTGCACTGAATATATATATAATATATGTGCACTGGATATTTATAATATATGTGCAATGGATATATTTAATATATGTGCACTGGATATTTAATATATTTGCACTGAATATATATATAATATATGTGCACTGGATATTTATAATATATGTGCAATGGATATATTTAATATATGTGCACTAGATATATAATATATGTGCACTGGATATTTAATATATGTGCACTGGATATATATAATACATGTGCACTGGATATATAATATATGTGCACTGGATATTTATTATATATGTGCACTGCATATATATAATATATGTGCACTGGATATATTTAATATATGTGCACTGGATGTATATAATATGTGTGCACTGGATATATAATATATGTGCACTGGATATATATAATATATGTGCACTGGATATATAATATATGTGCACTGGATATATATAATATATGTGCACTGGATATATAATACATGTGCACTGGATATATTTATAATATATGTGCACTGGATATTTAATATATGTGCACTGGATATATTTAATATATGTGCACTGGATATATTTAATATATGTGCACTGGATGTATATAATATGTGTGCACTGGATATATAATATATGTGCACTGGATATATAATATATGTGCACTGGATATATTTAATATATGTGCACTGGATATATAATATATGTGCACTGGATATATAATATATGTGCACTGGATATATTTAATATATGTGCACTGGATATATATTATATGTGCACTGGATATTTAATATATGTGCACTGGATATATTTAATATATGTGCACTGGATATATAATATATGTGCACTGGATATATTTATAATATATGTGCACTGGATATTTAAGATATGTGCACTGGATATATTTAATATATGTGCACTGGATGTATATAATATGCGTGAACTGGATATATAATATATGTGCACTAAATATATATAATATATGTGCACTGGATATATAATATGTGTGCACTGGATATATATAATATATGTGCACTGGATATTTAATATATGTGCAATGGATATACATAATATATGTGCACTGGATCTATAATATATGTGCACTGGATATATAATATATGTGCACTGGATATTTAATATATGTGCACTGGATATATAATATATGTGCACTGGATATATAATATATGTGCACAGGATATATATAATATATGTGCACTGGATATTTAATATATGTGCACTGGATATATATAATATATGTGCACAGGATATTTAAAATATAAGCACTGGATATATTTAATATATGTGCACTGGATGTATATATAGTATATTTGCACTGGATATTTAATATATGTGCACTGGGTATATAAATATAATATATGTGCACTGGATATATAATATATGTGCACTGGATATATATATATATAATATATGTGCACTGGATATTTAATATATGTGCACTGGATATATAATATATGTGCACTTGATATATAATATATGTGCACTGAATATTTAATATATGTGCACTGTATATATATAATATATGTGCACTGGATATATATATAATATATGTGCATTGGATCTATAATATATGTGCACTGGAAATTTATAATATATGTGCACAGAATATATAATATATGTGCACAGGATATTTAATATATGTGCACTGGATGTATAATATATGTGCACTGGATGTATAATATATGTGCACTGTATATATTATATATGTGCACTGGATATATTTATAATATATGTGCACTGGATATTTAATATATGTGCACTGGATATATTTAATATAGGTGCACTGGATGTATATAATATATGTGCACTGGACATTTAATATATGTGCAATGGATATATATATAATATATGTGCACTGGATATGTAATATACGTTCACTGGATATATATATAATATATGTGCACTGGATCTATAATATATATGCACTGGATATTTAAAATATATGTGCACTGGATATATAATATATGTGCACTGGATATATTTAAAATATGTGCACTGTATGTATAATATATGTGCACTGGATATTTAATATATGTTCACTGGACATATATAATATATGTGCACTGGATATATATATATTATATGTGCACTGGATATTTAATATATGTGCACTGGATATATTTAATATATGTGCACTGGATGTATATAATATGTGTGCACTGGATATATAATATATGTGCACTGGATATATATAATATATGTGCACTGGATATATAATATATGTGCACTGGATATATATAATATATGTGCACTGGATATATAATACATGTGCACTGGATATATTTATAATATATGTGCACTGGATATTTAATATATGTGCACTGGATATATTTAATATATGTGCACTGGATATATTTAATATATGTGCACTGGATGTATATAATATGTGTGCACTGGATATATAATATATGTGCACTGGATATATAATATATGTGCACTGGATATATTTAATATATGTGCACTGGATATATAATATATGTGCACTGGATATATAATATATGTGCACTGGATATATTTAATATATGTGCACTGGATATATATTATATGTGCACTGGATATTTAATATATGTGCACTGGATATATTTAATATATGTGCACTGGATATATAATATATGTGCACTGGATATATTTATAATATATGTGCACTGGATATTTAAGATATGTGCACTGGATATATTTAATATATGTGCACTGGATATATTTAATATATGTGCACTGGATGTATATAATATGTGTGCACTGGATATATAATATATGTGCACTGGATATATAATATATGTGCACTGGATATATTTAATATATGTGCACTGGATATATAATATATGTGCACTGGATATTTAATATATGTGCACTGGATATATATAATATATGTGCACTGGATATATAATATATGTGCACTGGATATATTTATAATATATGTGCACTGGATATTTAATATATGTGCACTGGATATATTTAATATATGTGCACTGGATGTATATAATATGCGTGAACTGGATATATAATATATGTGCACTAAATATATATAATATATGTGCACTGGATATATAATATGTGTGCACTGGATATATATAATATATGTGCACTGGATATTTAATATATGTGCAATGGATATACATAATATATATAAGCACTGGATCTATTTAATATATGTGCACTGGATGTATATATAGTATATTTGCACTGGATATTTAATATATGTGCACTGGGTATATAAATATAATATATGTGCACTGGATATATAATATATGTGCACTGGATATAGATATATATAATATATGTGCACTGGATATTTAATATATGTGCACTGGATATATAATATATGTGCACTTGATATATAATATATGTGCACTGAATATTTAATATATGTGCACTGTATATATATAATATATGTGCACTGGATATATATATATAATATATGTGCATTGGATCTATAATATATGTGCACTGGAAATTTATAATATATGTGCACAGAATATATAATATATGTGCACAGGATATTTAATATATGTGCACTGGATGTATAATATATGTGCACTGGATGTATAATATATGTGCACTGTATATATTATATATGTGCACTGGATATATTTATAATATATGTGCACTGGATATTTAATATATGTGCACTGGATATATTTAATATAGGTGCACTGGATGTATATAATATATGTGCACTGGACATTTAATATATGTGCAATGGATATATATATAATATATGTGCACTGGATATGTAATATACGTTCACTGGATATATATATAATATATGTGCACTGGATCTATAATATATATGCACTGGATATTTAAAATATATGTGCACTGGATATATAATATATGTGCACTGGATATATTTAAAATATGTGCACTGTATGTATAATATATGTGCACTGGATATTTAATATATGTTCACTGGACATATATAATATATGTGCACTGGATATATATATATTATATGTGCACTGGATATTTAATATATGTGCACTGGATATATTTAATATCTGTGCAATGGATGTATAATATATGTGCACTGGACATTTAATATATGTGCAATGGATACATATAATATATGTGCACTGGATCTATAATATATGTGCACTGGATATTTATAATATATGTGTAATGGATATGTTTAATATATGTGCACTGGATATATAATATATGTGCACTGGAAATTTGTAATAAATGTGCACTGGATATATAATATATGTGCAATTGATATATTTAATATATGTGCTCTGGATATATAATATATGTGCACTGGATATTTAATATATATACACTGGATATATATAATATATGTGCACTGGATATATAATATACGATCACTGGATATATATAATATATGTGCACTGGTTCTATAATATATGTGCACTGGATATTTATAATATATGTGCACTGGATATATAATATATGTGCACTGGATATATTTAATATATGTGCACTAGATGTATAACATATGTGAACTGGATATTTAATATATGTTCACTGGACATATATAATATATGTGCACTGGATATATATAATATATGTGCACTGTATATATATATATATATATATATAATATATGTGCACTGGATATATGTAATATATGTGCACTGGATGTGTAACATATGTGCAATGGATATATATAATATATGTGCACTGGATCTATAATATATGTGCATTAGATATTTATAATATGTGTGCACTGGATATTTAATATATGTGCACTGAATATATATATATATATATATATATATATATATATATTATATGTGCACTGGATATTTATAATATATGTGCAATGGATATATTTAATATATGTGCACTGGATATTTAATATATGTGCACTGAATATATATATAATATATGTGCACTGGATATTTATAATATATGTGCAATGGATATATTTAATATATGTGCACTGGATATTTAATATATTTGCACTGAATATATATATAATATATGTGCACTGGATATTTATAATATATGTGCAATGGATATATTTAATATATGTGCACTAGATATATAATATATGTGCACTGGATATTTAATATATGTGCACTGGATATATATAATACATGTGCACTGGATATATAATATATGTGCACTGGATATTTATTATATATGTGCACTGCATATATATAATATATGTGCACTGGATATATTTAATATATGTGCACTGGATGTATATAATATGTGTGCACTGGATATATAATATATGTGCACTGGATATATATAATATATGTGCACTGGATATATAATATATGTGCACTGGATATATATAATATATGTGCACTGGATATATAATACATGTGCACTGGATATATTTATAATATATGTGCACTGGATATTTAATATATGTGCACTGGATATATTTAATATATGTGCACTGGATATATTTAATATATGTGCACTGGATGTATATAATATGTGTGCACTGGATATATAATATATGTGCACTGGATATATAATATATGTGCACTGGATATATTTAATATATGTGCACTGGATATATAATATATGTGCACTGGATATATAATATATGTGCACTGGATATATTTAATATATGTGCACTGGATATATATTATATGTGCACTGGATATTTAATATATGTGCACTGGATATATTTAATATATGTGCACTGGATATATAATATATGTGCACTGGATATATTTATAATATATGTGCACTGGATATTTAAGATATGTGCACTGGATATATTTAATATATGTGCACTGGATATATTTAATATATGTGCACTGGATGTATATAATATGTGTGCACTGGATATATAATATATGTGCACTGGATATATAATATATGTGCACTGGATATATTTAATATATGTGCACTGGATATATAATATATGTGCACTGGATATATTTAATATATGTGCACTGGATATATAATATATGTGCACTGGATATTTAATATATGTGCACTGGATATATTTAATATATGTGCACTGGATGTATATAATATGCGTGAACTGGATATATAATATATGTGCACTAAATATATATAATATATGTGCACTGGATATATAATATGTGTGCACTGGATATATATAATATATGTGCACTGGATATTTAATATATGTGCCATGGATATACATAATATGTGTGCACTGGATCTATAATATATGTGCACTGGATATTTAATATATGTGCACTGGATATATAATATATGTGCACTGGATATATAATATATGTGCACAGGATATATATAATATATGTGCACCGGATATATTTATAATATATGTGCACTGGATATATATAATCTATGTGCACTGGATATATATAATATATGTGCACTGGATCTAAAATATATGTGCACTGGATATAAATAATATATGTGCACTCGATCTATAATATATGTGCACTGGAAATATATAATATATGTGCACAGAATATATAATATAGGTGCACAGGATATTTAAAATATAAGCACTGGATATATTTAATATATGTGCACTGGATGTATATATAGTATATTTGCACTGGATATTTAATATATGTGCACTGGGTATATAAATATAATATATGTGCACTGGATATATAATATATGTGCACTGGATATATATATAATATATGTGCACTGGATATTTAATATATGTGCACTGGATATATAATATATGTGCACTTGATATATAATATATGTGCACTGAATATTTAATATATGTGCACTGGATATATTTATAATATATGTGCACTGGATATTTAATATATGTGCACTGGATATATTTAATATAGGTGCACTGGATGTATATAATATATGTGCACTGGACATTTAATATATGTGCAATGGATATATATATAATATATGTGCACTGGATATATAATATACGTTCACTGGATATATATATATATATATATATAATATATGTGCACTGGATCTATAATATATATGCACTGGATATTTAAAATATATGTGCACTGGATATATAATATATGTGCACTGGATATATTTAAAATATGTGCACTGTATGAATAATATATTTGCACTGGATATTTAATATATGTTCACTGGACATATATAATATATGTGCACTGGATATATATATATATATTATATGTGCACTGGATATTTAATATATGTGCACTGGATATATTTAATATCTGTGCAATGGATGTATAATATATGTGCACTGGACATTTAATATATGTGCAATGGATACATATAATATATGTGCACTGGATCTATAATATATGTGCACTGGATATTTATAATATATGTGTAATGGATATGTTTAATATATGTGCACTGGATATATAATATATGTGCACTGGATATTTAATATATGTGCACTGGATATATATAATATATGTGCACTGAATATTTAATATATGTGCACTGGATATATATATAATATATGTGCACTGGATATATAATATATGTGCACTGGATATATAATATATGTGCACTAGATATATAAAATATGTGCACAGGATATATATAATATATGTGCACTGGACCTAAAATTTAAGTGCACTGGATATATAATATATGTGCACTGGATATTTAAAATAAATGTGATCTGTATATATAATATATGTGCACTGGATATTTAATAGATGTGCACTGGATATATATAATATATGTGCACTGGATTTATAATACTTGTGCACTGGTTAGTTAAATTATATGTGCACTGGATATATAATATATGTGCACTGGATATATTTAATATATGTGCACTGGATATATAATATATGTGCACTGGATATTTAATATATGTGCACTGGATATATTTAATATATGCACTGGATGTATATAATATGTGTGCACTGGATATATAATATATGTGCACTGGATATATATAATATATGTGCACTGGATATATAATATATGTGCACTGGATATTTAATATATGTGCACTGGATATATTTAATATATGTGCAATGGATGTATATAATATGTGTGCACTGGATACATAATATATGTGCACTGGATATATATAATATATGTGCACTGGATATATAATATATGTGCACTGGATATATTTAATATATGTGCACTGGATGTATATAATATGTGTGCACTGGATATATAATATATGTGCACTGGATATATATAATATATGTGCACTGGATATATAATATATGTGCACTGGATATATTTAATATATGTGCACTGGATATATAATATATGTGCACTGGATATTTAATATATGTGCACTGGATATATATAATATATGTGCACTGGATATAAAATATATGTGCACTGGATATATTTATAATATATGTGCACTGGATATTTAATATATGTGCACCGGATATATTTAATATATGTGCACTGGATGTATATAATATGCGTGAACTGGATATATAATATATGTGCACTAAATATATATAATATATGTGCACTGGATACATAATATGTGTGCACTGGATATATATAATATATGTGCACTGGATATTTAATATATGTGCAATGGATATACATAATATATGTGCACTGGATCTATAATATATGTGCACTGGATATATAATATATGTGCACTGGATATATAATGTATGTGCACTGGATATATAATATATGTGCACAGGATATATATAATATATGTGCACTGGATATTTAATATATGTGCACTGGATATATATAATATATGTGCACTGGATATATTTATAATATATGTACACTGGATATATATAATCTATGTGCACTGGATATATATAATATATGTGCACTGGATCTAAAATATATGTGCACTGGATATAAATAATATATGTGCACTCGATCTATAATATATGTGCACTGGAAATTTATAATATATGTGCACAGAATATATAATATATGTGCACAGGATATTTAAAATATAAGCACTGGATATATTTAATATATGTGCACTGGATGTATATATAGTATATTTGCACTGGATATTTAATATATGTGCACTGGATATATAATATATGTGCACTTGATATATAATATATGTGCACTGAATATTTAATATATGTGCACTGTATATATATAATATATATGCACTGGATATATATATAATATATGTGCATTGGATCTATAATATATGTGCACTGGAAATTTATAATATATGTGCACAGAATATATAATATATGTGCACAGGATATTTAATATATGTGCACTGGATGTATAATTTATGTGCACTGGATGTATAATATATGTGCACTGTATATATAATATATATGCACTGGATGTATTTATAATATATGTGCACTGGATATTTAATATATGTGCACTGGATATATTTAATATAGGTGCACTGGATGTATATAATATATGTGCACTGGACATTTAATATATGTGCAATGGATATATATATATAATATATGTGCACTGGATATATAATATACGTTCACTGGATATATATATAATATATGTGCACTGGATCTATAATATATATGCACTGGATATTTAAAATATATGTGCACTGGATATATAATATATGTGCACTGGATATATTTAAAATATGTGCACTGTATGTATAATATTTGTGCACTGGATATTTAATATATGTTCACTGGATATATTTAATATCTGTGCAATGGATGTATAATATATGTGCACTGGACATTTAATATATGTGCAATGGATACATATAATATATGTGCACTGGATCTATAATATATGTGCACTGGATATTTATAATATATGTGTAATGGATATGTTTAATATATGTGCACTGGATATATAATATATGTGCACTGGAAATTTGTAATAAATGTGCACTGGATATATAATATATGTGCAATTGATATATTTAATATATGTGCACTGGATATATAATATATGTGCACTGGATATTTAATGTATGTGCACTGGATATTTATAATAAATGTGCACAGGATATATAATATATGTGCAATGGATATATTTAATATATGTGCTCTGGATATATAATATATGTGCACTGGATATTTAATATATATACACTGGATATATATAATATATGTGCACTGGATATATAATATACGTTCACTGGATATATATAATATATGTGCACTGGTTCTATAATATATGTGCACTGGATATTTATAATATATGTGCACTGGATATATAATATATGTGCACTGGATATATTTAATATATGTGCACTAGATGTATAACATATGTGAACTGGATATTTAATATATGTTCACTGGACATATACAATATATGTGCACTGGATATATATAATATATCTGGATATATATAATATATGTGCACTGTATATATATATATATATATATATATATATGTGCACTGGATATATGTAATATATGTGCACTGGATGTGTAACATATGTGCACTGGACATTTAATATATGTGCAATGGATATATATAATATATGTGCACTGAATCTATAATATATGTGCATTAGATATTTATAATATGTGTGCACTGGATATTTAATATATGTGCACTGAATATATATATATATATATATATATATATATATATATATATAATATATGTGCACTGGATATTTATAATATATGTGCAATGGATATATTTAATATATGTGCACTGGATATTTTATATATGTGCACTGGATTTATATAATATATGTGCAGTGGATGTATAATATATGTGCACTCTATATTTAATATATGTGCACTGAATATATATATAATATATGTGCACTGGATATTTATAATATATGTGCAATGGATATATTTAATATATGTGCACTAGATATATAATATATGTGCACTGGATATTTAATATATGTGCACTGGATATATATAATACATGTGCACTGGATATATAATATATGTGCACTGGATATATAATATATGTGCACTGGATATTTATTATACATGTGCACTGCATATATATAATATATGTGCACTGGATATATAATATATGTGCACTGGATATATAAAATATGTGCACAGGATATATATAATATATGTGCACTGGACCTAAAATTTAAGTGCACTGGATATATAATATATGTGCACTGGATATTTAAAATAAATGTGCACTGGATATATAATACATGTGCACTGGATATATAATATATGTGCACTGGATATTTAATATATGTGCACTGGATATATATAATATATGTGCACTGAATATTTAATATATGTGCACTGGATATATATAATATATGTGCACTGGATATATAATATATGTGCACTGGATATATAACATATGTGCACTAGATATATAAAATATGTGCACAGGATATATATAATATATGTGCACTGGACCTAAAATTTAAGTGCACTGGATATATAATATATGTGCACTGGATATTTAAAATAAATGTGATCTGTATATATAATATATGTGCACTGGATATTTAATATATGTGCACTGGATATATATAATATATGTGCACTGGATTTATAATACTTGTGCACTGGTTAGTTAAATTATATGTGCACTGGATATATAATATATGTGCACTGGATATATTTAATATATGTGCACTGGATATATAATATATGTGCACTGGATATGTAATATATGTGCACTGGATATATTTAATATATGTGCACTGGATGTATATAATATGTGTGCACTGGATATATAATATATGTGCACTGGATATATATAATATATGTGCACTGGATATATAATATATGTGCACTGGATATTTGATTATATGTGCACTGGATATATTTAATATATGTGCACTGGATGTATATAATATGTGTGCACTGGATATATAATATATGTGCACTGGATATATATAATATATGTGCACTGGATATATAATATATGTGCACTGGATATATTTAATATATGTGCACTGGATATATAGTATATGTGCACTGGATATTTAATATATGTGCACTGGATATATATAATATATGTGCACTGGATATATAATATATGTGCACTGGATATATTTATAATATATGTGCACTGGATATTTAATATATGTGCACTGGATATATTTAATATATGTGCACTGGATGTATATAATATGCGTGAACTGGATATATAATATATGTGCACTAAATATATATAATATATGTGCACTGGATATATAATATGTGTGCACTGGATATATATAATATATGTGCACTGGATATTTAATATATGTGCAATGGATATACATAATATGTGTGCACTGGATCTATAATATATGTGCACTGGATATATAATATATGTGCACTGGATATTTAATATATGTGCACTGGATATATAATATATGTGCACTGGATATATAATATATGTGCACAGGATATATATAATATATGTGCACTGGATATTTAATATATGTGCACTGGATATACATAATATATGTGCACTGGATATATAATATATGTGCACTGGATATTTAATATATGTGCACTGGATATATATAATATATGTGAACTGGATATATAATATATGTGCACTGTATATAAATAATATATGTGCACTGGATATTTAATATATGTGCACTGGATATATATAATATATGTGCACTGGATATATTTATAATATATGTGCACTGGATATATATAATCTATGTGCACTGGATATATAATATATGTGCACTGGATATATATAATATATGTGCACTGGATCTATAATATATGTGCACTGGATGTATAACATATGTGCACTGGATATATAATATATATGCACTGGATATATAATATATGTGCACTGGATATATTTATAATATATGTGCACTGGATATTTAATATATGTGAACTGGATATATTTAATATAGGTGCACTGGAAATTTAATATATGTGCACTGGATATATATAATATATGTGCACTGGATATATTTATAATATATGTGCACTGGATATATATAATCTATGTGCACTGGATATATAATATATGTGCACTGGATATATAAAATATGTGCACTGGATATATATAATATATGTGCACTGGATCTAAATTATATGTGCACTGGATATATATAATATATGTGCACTGGATATATAATATATGTGCACTGGATATAAATAGTATATGTGCACTGGATATATATAATATATGTGCACTGGATCTATAATATATGTGCACTGGATATATAAAATATGTGCACAGGATATATATAATATATGTGCACTGGACCTAAAATTTAAGTGCACTGGATATATAATATATGTGCACTGGATATTTAAAATAAATGTGCACTGGATATATAATACATGTGCACTGGATATATAATATATGTGCACTGGATATTTAATATATGTGCACTGGATATATATAATATATGTGCACTGAATATTTAATATATGTGCACTGGATATATATAATATATGTGCACTGGATATATAATATATGTGCACTGGATATATAACATATGTGCACTAGATATATAAAATATGTGCACAGGATATATATAATATATGTGCACTGGACCTAAAATTTAAGTGCACTGGATATATAATATATGTGCACTGGATATTTAAAATAAATGTGATATGTATATATAATATATGTGCACTGGATATTTAATATATGTGCACTGGATATATATAATATATGTGCACTGGATTTATAATACTTGTGCACTGGTTAGTTAAATTATATGTGCACTGGATATATAATATATGTGCCCTGGATATATTTAATATATGTGCACTGGATATATAATATATGTGCACTGGATATTTAATATATGTGCACTGGATATATTTAATATATGTGCACTGGATGTATATAATATGTGTGCACTGGATATATAATATATGTGCACTGGATATATATCATATATGTGCACTGGATATATAATATATGTGCACTGGATATTTAATATATGTGCACTGGATATATTTAATATATGTGCACTGGATGTATATAATATGTGTGCACTGGATATATAATATATGTGCACTGGATAAATATAATATATGTGCACTGGATATATAATATATGTGCACTGGATATATTTAATATATGTGCACTGGATATATAGTATATGTGCACTGGATATTTAATATATGTGCACTGGATATATATAATATATGTGCACTGGATATATAATATATGTGCACTGGATATATTTATAATATATGTGCACTGGATATTTAATATATGTGCACTGGATATATTTAATATATGTGCACTGGATGTATATAATATGCGTGAACTGGATATATAATATATGTGCACTAAATATATATAATATATGTGCACTGGATATATAATATGTGTGCACTGGATATATATAATATATGTGCACTGGATATTTAATATATGTGCAATGGATATACATAATATGTGTGCACTGGATCTATAATATATGTGCACTGGATATATAATATATGTGCACTGGATCTATAATATATGTGCACTGGATGTATAATATATGTGCACTGGATATATAATATATATGCACTGGATGTATAATATATGTGCACTGGATATATTTATAATATATGTGCACTGGAAATTTAATATATGTGCACTGGATATATTTAATATAGGTGCACTGGAAATTTAATATATGTGCACTGGATATATATAATATATGTGCACTGGATATATTTATAATATATGTGCACTGGATATATATAATCTATGTGCACTGGATATATAATATATGTGCACTGGATATATAAAATATGTGCACTGGATATATATAATATATGTGCACTGGATCTAAATTATATGTGCACTGGATATATATAATATATGTGCACTGGATATATAATATATGTGCACTGGATATAAATAGTATATGTGCACTGGATATATATAATATATGTGCACTGGATCTATAATATATGTGCACTGTAAATTTATAATAATTGTGCACAGAATATATAATATATGTGCACTGAAAATTTAATATATGTGCACTGGATATAAATATATATATAATATATGTGCACTGGATATATATAATATATGTGCACTGGATATATATATAATATATGTGCACTGGATATATATAATATATGTGCACTGGATATATATAATATATGTGCACTGGATCTATAATATATGTGCACTGGATGTATAATATATGTGCACTGGATATATAATATATATGCACTGGATATATAATATATGTGCACTGGATATATTTATAATATATGTGCACTGGATATTTAATATATGTGCACTGGATATATTTAATATAGGTGCACTGGATATTTAATATATGTGCACTGGATATATATAATATATGTGCACTGGATATATTTATAATATATGTGCACTGGATATATATAATCTATGTGCACTGGATATATAATATTTGTGCACTAGATATATAAAATATGTGCACTGGATATATATAATCTATGTGCACTGGATCTAAATTATATGTGCACTGGATATATATAATATATGTGCACTGGATATATATATATATATATATATATATATATATATATATATATATAATATATGTGCACTGGATATTTATAATATATGTGCACTGGATATATATAATATATGTGCACTGGATCTATAATATATGTGCACTGTAAATTTATAATATATGTGCACAGAATATATAATATATGTGCACAGAATATTTAATATATGTGCACTGGATGTATAATATATGTGCACTGGATATATAATATATATGCACTGGATATATAATATATTTGCACTGGATATATTCATAATATATGTGCACTAGATATTTAATATATGTGCACTGGATATATTTAATATAGGTGCACTGGATGTATATAATATGTGTGCACTGGATATATAATATATGTGCACTGGATATATATAATATATGTGCACTGGATATATAATATATGTGCACTGGATATATATATAATATATGTGCACTGGATATATAATATATGTGCACTGGATATAAAATATATGTGAACTGGATATTTATAATAAATGTGCACTGGATATATAATATATGTGCAATGGAAATATATATAATATATGTGCACTGGATATATAATATATGTGCACTGGATATTTATAATATATGTGCACTGGTTCTATAATATATGTGCACTGGATATTTATAATATATGTGCACTGGATATATAATATATGTGCACTGGATATTTATAATATATGTGCACTGGTTCTATAATATATGTGCACTGGATATTTATAATATATGTGCACTGGATATATAATATATGTGCACTGGATATATTTAATATATGTGCACTAGATGTATAACATATGTGAACTGGATATTTAATATATGTTCACTGGACATATATAATATATGTGCACTGGATATATATATAATATATGTGCACTGTATATATATATATATATATATATATATATATATATATAATATATGTGCACTGGATATATGTAATATATGTGCACTGGATGTGTAACATATGTGCACTGGACATTTAATATATGTGCAATGGATATATATAATATATGTGCACTGGATCTATAATATATGTGCATTAGATATTTATAATATGTGTGCACTGGATATTTAATATATGTGCACTGAATATATATATATATATATATATATATATATATATATACATATATATATATATATTATATGTGCACTGGATATTTATAATATATGTGCAATGGATATATTTAATATATGTGCACTGGATATTTAATATATGTGCACTGGATATATATAATATATGTGCAGTGGATGTATAATATATGTGCACTGGATATTTAATATATGTGCACTGAATATATATATAATATATGTGCACTGGATATTTATAATATATGTGCAATGGATATATTTAATATATGTGCACTAGATATATAATATATGTGCACTGGATATTTAATATATGTGCACTGGATATATATAATACATGTGCACTGGATATATAATATATGTGCACTGGATATATAAAATATGTGCACAGGATATATATAATATATGTGCACTGGACCTAAAATTTAAATGCACTGGATATATAATATATGTGCACTGGATATTTAAAATAAATGTGCACTGGATATATAATACATGTGCACTGGATATATAATATATGTGCACTGGATATTTAATATATGTGCACTGGATATATATAATATATGTGCACTGAATATTTAATACATGTGCACTGGATATATAATATATGTGCACTGGATATATAATATATGTGCACTAGATATATAAAATATGTGCACAGGATATATATAATATATGTGCACTGGACCTAAAATTTAAGTGCACTGGATATATAATATATGTGCACTGGATATTTAAAATAAATGTGATCTGTATATATAATATATGTGCACTGGATATTTAATATATGTGCACTGGATATATATAATATATGTGCACTGGATTTATAATACTTGTGCACTGGTTAGTTAAATTATATGTGCACTGGATATATAATATATGTGCACTGGATATATTTAATATATGTGCACTGGATATATAATATATGTGCACTGGATATTTAATATATGTGCACTGGATATATTTAATATATGTGCACTGGATGTATATAATATGTGTGCACTGGATATATAATATATGTGCACTGGATATATATAATATATGTGCACTGGATATATAATATATGTGCACTGGATATTTAATATATGTGCACTGGATATATTTAATATATGTGCACTGGATATTTAATATATGTGCACTGGATATATTTAATATATGTGCACTGGATATATTTAATATATGTGCACTGGATGTATATAATATGTGTGCACTGGATATATAATATATGTGCACTGGATATATAATATATGTGCACTGGATATATTTAATATATGTGCACTGGATATATAATATATGTGCACTGGATATATAATATATGTGCACTGGATATATTTATAGTATATGTGCACTGGATATTTAATATATGTGCACTGGATATATTTAATATATGTGCACTGGATATTTAATATATGTGCACTGGATATATTTAATATATGTGCACTGGATATATTTAATATATGTGCACTGGATGTATAATATATGTGCACTGGATATATAATATATATGCACTGGATATATAATATATGTGCACTGGATATATAAAATATGTGCACTGGATATATATAATATATGTGCACTGGATATAAATAATATATGTGCACTGGATATTTAATATATGTGCGCTGGCTATATATAATATATGTGCACTGGATATATTTATAATATATGTGCACTGGATATATATAATCTATGTGCACTGGATATATAATATATGTGCACTGGATATATAAAATATGTGCACTGCATATATATAATATATGTGCACTGGATCTAAATTATATGTGCACTGGATATTTATAATATATGTGCACTGGATATATAATATATTTGCACTGAAAATATAATATATGTGCACTGGATATATATATAATATATGTGCACTGGATATATATAATATATGTGCACTGGATATATATAATATATGTGCACTGGATCTATAATATATGTGCACTGTAAATTTATAATATATGTGCACAGAATATATAATATATGTGCACAATATATTTAATACATGTGCACTGGATGTATAATATATGTGCACTGGATATATAATATATATGCACTGGATATATAATATATGTGCACTGGATATATTTATAATATATGTGCACTGGATATTTAATATATGTGCACTGGATATATAATATATGTGCACTGGATATATAATATATGTGCACTGGATATATATAATATATGTGCACTGGATATATAATATTTGTGCACTGGATATATAAAATATGTGCACTGGATATATATAATATATGTGCACTGGATCTAAATTATATGTGCACTGGATATTTATAATAAATGTGCACTGGATATATAATATATGTGTAATGGATATATTTAATATATGTGCTCTGGATATATAATATATATATGCACTGGATATTTAATATATATACACTGGATATATATAATATATGTGCACTGGATATATAATATACGTTCACTGGATATATATAATATATGTGCACTGGTTCTATAATATATGTGCACTGGATATTTATAATATATGTGCACTGGATATATAATATATGTGCACTGGATATATTTAATATATGTGCACTGGATGTATAACATATGTGAACTGGATATTTAATATATGTTACTGGACATATATAATATATGTTCACTGGATATATCTAATATATGTGCACTGGTTCTATAATATATGTGCACTGGATATTTATAATATATGTGCACTGGATATTTAATATATGTGCACTGGATACATGTAATATATGTGCACTGTATGTGTAACATATGTGCACTGGACATTTAATATATGTGCAATGGATATATATAATATATGTGCACTGGATCTATAATATATGTGCATTGGATATTTATAATATGTGTGCACTGGATATTTAATATATGTGCACTGGATATTTAATATATGTGCACTGGATATATAATATATGTGCACTTGATATATAATATATGTGCACTGGATATTTAATATATGTGCACTGGATATATAATATATGTGCACTTGATATATAATATATGTGCACTGAATATTTAATATATGTGCACTGTATATATATAATATATGTGCACTGGATATATATATAATATATGTACACTGGATATTTAATACATGTGCACTGGATATATATATAATATATGTGCACTGGATATATATATAATATATGTGCACTGGATATATAATATATGTGCACTGGATATATATAATATATGTGCACTGGATATATAATATTTGTGCACTGGATATTTATAATATATGTGCACTGGATATATATAATATATGTGCACTGGATATATAATATATGTGCACTGGATATTTATAATATATGTGCACTGGATATATAATATATGTGCACTGGATATATTTAATATATGTGCACTGGATATATAATATGTGTGCACTGGATATATATAATATATGTGCACTGGATATTTAATATATGTGCAATGGATATACATAATATATGTGCACTGGATCTATAATATTTGTGCACTGGATATATTTAATATATGTGCACTGGATGTATATAATATGCGTGCACTGGATATATAATATATGTGCACTGGATATATATAATATATGTGCACTGGATATATAATATGTGTGCACTGGATATATATAATATATGTGCACTGGATATTTAATATATGTGCAATGGATATACATAATATATGTGCACTGGATCTATAATATTTGTGCACTGGATATATAATATATGTGCACTGGATATTTAATATATGTGCACTGGATATATAATATATGTGCACTTGATATATAATATATGTGCACTGAATATTTAATATATGTGCACTGTATATATATAATATATGTGCACTGGATATATATATATATATATATATATATATATAATATATGTGCACTGGATCTATAATATATGTGCACTGGAAATTTATAATATATGTGCACAGAATATATAATATATGTGCACAGGATATTTAATATATGTGCACTGGATGTATAATATATGTGCACTGGATATATAATATATGTGCACTGTATATATAATATATGTGCACTGGATATATTTATAATATATGTGCACTGGATATTTAATATATGTGCACTGGATATATTTAATATAGGTGCACTGGATGTATATAATATATGTGCAATGGACATTTAATATATGTGCAATGGATATATATATATAATATATGTGCACTGGATCTATAATATATGTGCACTGGATATTTTTAATATATGTGCACTGGATATATAATATATGTGCACTGGATATTTATAATATATGTGCACTGGATATATAATATATGTGCACTGAAAATTTGTAATAAATGTGCACTGGATATATAATATATGTGCAATTGATATATTTAATATATGTGCACTGGATATATAATATATGTGCACTGGATATTTAATGTATGTGCACTGGATATTTTTAATAAATGTGCACTGGATATATAATATATGTGCAATGGATATATTTAATATATGTGCTCTGGATATATAATATATGTGCACTGGATATTTCATATATATACACTGGATATATATAATATATGTGCACTGGATATATAATATACGTTCACTGGATATATATAATATATGTGCACTGGTTCTATAATATATGTGCACTGGATATTTATAATATATGTGCACTGGATATATAATATATGTGCACTGGATATATTTAATATATGTGCACTAGATGTATAACATATGTAAACTGGATATTTAATATATGTTAACTGGACATATATAATATATGTGCACTGGATATATATAATATATGTGCACTGGATGTGTAACATATGTGCACTGGACATTTAATATATGTGCAATGGATATATATAATATATGTGCACTGGATCTATAATATATGTGCATTAGATATTTATAATATGTGTGCACTGGATATTTAATATATGTGCACTGAATATATATATATATATATATATATATATATATATATAATATATGTGCACTGGATATATATAATATATGTGCACTGGATATATAATATATGTGCACTGGATATATTTAATATATGTGCACTGGATATATAATATATGTGCACTGGATATATTTAATATATGTGCACTGGATATATATAATATATGTGCACTGGATATATAATATATGTGCACTGGATATATTCATAATATATGTGCACTGGATATTTAATATATGTGCACTGGATATATTTAATATATGTGCACTGGATATATTTAATATATGTGCACTGGATGTATATAATATGTGTGCACTGGATATATAATATATGTGCACTGGATATATAATATATGTGCACTGGATATATTTAATATATGTGCACTGGATATATAATATATGTGCACTGGATATATAATATATGTGCACTGGATATATTTATAATATATGTGCACTGGATATTTAATATATGTGCACTGGATATATTTAATATATGTGCACTGGATATATTTAATATATGTGCACTGGATGTATATAATATGTGTGCACTGGATATATAATATATGTGCACTGGATATATAATATATGTGCACTGGATATATTTAATATATGTGCACTGGATGTATATAATATGTGTGCACTGGATATATAATATATGTGCACTGGATATATAATATATGTGCACTGGATATATTTAATATATGTGCACTGGATATATAATATATGTGCACTGGATATATAATATATGTGCACTGGATATATTTAATATATGTGCACTGGATATATAATATATGTGCACTGGATATTTAATATATGTGCACTGGATATATATAATATATGTGCACTGGAAATTTATAATATATGTGCACAGAATATATAATATATGTGCACAGGATATTTAAAATATAAGCACTGGATATATTTAATATATGTGCACTGGATGTATATATAGTATATTTGCACTGGATATTTAATATATGTGCACTGGGTATATAAATATAATATATGTGCACTGGATATATAATATATGTGCACTGGATATATATATAATATATGTGCACTGGATATTTAATATATGTGCACTGGATATATAATATATGTGCACTTGATATATAATATATGTGCACTGAATATTTAATATATGTGCACTGTATATATATAATATATGTGCACTGGATATATATATAATATATGTGCATTGGATCTATAATATATGTGCACTGGAAATTTATAATATATGTGCACAGAATATATAATATATGTGCACAGGATATTTAATATATGTGCACTGGATGTATAATATATGTGCACTGGATGTATAATATATGTGCACTGTATATATAATATATGTGCACTGGATATATTTATAATATATGTGCACTGGATATTTAATATATGTGCACTGGATATATTTAATATAGGTGCACTGGATGTATATAATATATGTGCACTGGACATTTAATATATGTGCAATGGATATATTTAATATATGTGCACTGGATGTATATAATATGTGTGCACTGGATTTATAATATATGTGCACTGGATATATAATATATGTGCACTGGATATATTTAATATATGTGCACTGGATATATAATATATGTGTACTGGATATATAATATATGTGCACTGGATATATTTATAATATATGTGCACTGGATATTTAATATATGTGCACTGGATATATGTCACGGAGCGAAGGTATACGTCTTCCTCCGGATGGTCTTTTGAATCAACAGGGACGCAAGAGGTCGGGAGACAACAGCAATTTATTGTAATCCACAAAGTTAGTAGCCGGCGGCGGTCACATCAACCGTAACAACAATAAGTCCACAGAAGTCACAATCCAATGATAACTTTGGTTCCTTGGTCCTGTAACTAAATCCTGGCTCTCTACAGAGCTGTGCACAGGCCGGCTAACACATACTAACTGCTAGCTATATCTATATACTAAACTGTTACACCTATATCTGTGGGTGGGAAGGGCTGAGTCACAGATCCTTCCCCCCTCACCTATACCAAGGAGAGCAGACTCCCTGTCTACTATGGACAATGCACCATCCAACATCTTCTTGGAGACACTGATCAGATTATCTCCACCCATTGTCCTCACTAGTTAGAGGTATTTGCATACAATGTGCTAACACACTAGACCCTAATCAGCCAACTACACATTGATGTATATAACAGGTTAGAGAATACATTCCACATGAAATATATATTACACATTGCCTATAGTATAGACTCTAACCATCCCGTGACAACCCCTCCCCCTCTCAAAACATGTGCATAACACAATTGGCCTACTCAGGTAAATTGGGGAATGCACATCAGTCTCTATAGCTCATATGTCCTCCTGCCGGGATAACCCATCCGCGTTCTGGTGTTGGTTCCCTCGGCGGTACTGAATGGTAAAGTTGTAGGGTTGAAGGGCTGGCATCTGGCAGAAAATCCGGTGGATCCATGTTGGCTTCTCCCTGAGCTTGGCTTCGGGTCACTGCTCCCACAAAGTGGCACTGTAGATTTCCAACATCGTTGCCTAACAGAACATCGGCCGGCAGCCCGCTCATCACACCAATTGTGCATCGTTTTGGTCCATAACCATAGTCGAGTTCCACGTTAGCTTTAGGAATACGTCTCCGAGTACCCCCTGCCAACTTGATAGAAATGCCAGGGCCCTCCTCTAGGGCCTCGGGTCGCACCACTCGGGGGTCTGCTACCGTTAGGAAAGCTCCCGAGTCCCGGAATCCAACAACTGTTCGGCCATCCAGTAGGACCTCCTGCAAGTGCTTCCGCTGAAGGTTTGCGGGATGTGTGGCAGAGGGCTGAATCCCATAGACCCCTGGAGGTGGAACAGATGGGTCATTCATGGAGTCATCTGGAAATGGGGCCAAACTTTCTGTCCTAGGGGTGGTTCCCAGGTAGTGAATAGGCCGGGATGCCACGGTGGCCCGTGCCCCCATGTTAGCAGGGCAACTAGCTTGCAAATGTCCAGGCCGCCCGCACCCAAAACATCTGCGCTCTAGCATTCTTCCAGTAGGTCGTTGTCTAGGGACAGGGTTGTTCATAGCTGGAGGCCGATGGGCTGGGGCAGGGGTAGAGGGGGAATTGTAATCCTGAGGCCGGACACAAAAGGTGGGTGGCTGGCTGAAGGGTGTCTGGCGGACTGTGGTAGTTTTCCGCTCCTCTGCAAACAACCTCTTCCACTGCGGCTTGATGGTCAGGCCCTCATCTGCAAGGGAAGCAGCTTGCTCCACTGTGGCTGGGTTCCGTTCCAGCACCCACTCACGGATCTCAGCGGGGCACTGGGAAAAGAACTGTTCCTTAAGTATGACTTGGAGGATCTTATCGACTGTGACAGCCTCCTCTCCTTCTAGCCAGCGCTTGCATGCTTGCTTCAACTTGTGGGCGAACATGTGGAAGGAGCTTCCCCCATTGTAAGACAAAGAGCGGAACTGAACTCGGTAGGTCTCTGGAGTGACTGCATAATACTTCTGCACCGCTCTTTTAATGGCCTCATAGTCCCGCTGATCACTAGGGTCCATGGCTCTGAGAGCTTCCGCAGCCCCATCTCGTAGGTGCCCCACCAGATACCGGACCCAATCCTTCTCTGGGACTTCCATCAGGCGGCACTGGTGTTCGAAGTCCTGAAAATATCCATCAACATCCCCAGCCGCTTCATCAAAGGTCTTGAAGTGTTTATGGGAGACATATTGTGGTTCTCTCACTGTTGGGCTGGGGGTCGACGTTTGATTATAATTCTGCATAGTTATCTCAGCCATTCGCATTTCATGCGCCATTCTTTCCTTTTCATGCGCCATTCTCTGTTCCTCCTTCTCCGTTTCCTGAGCCCTCTGTAATGCTCTACTCCTTTGCTCTGCAGTTGCTTCTAGCCCCAGCACTGCCAATTCCTCCTCATACAAAACAACCCATCTGCTCTTTTGGGTCTGTACCTGCCACTCCCGTATCTCTACTGTCTCCTGGGGGCAGTCCTCCTCATTGTCGCTTTGCAGGGTCATCTCCTCCAGTGCCTCGATCAGTTGCTCTTTCGTTCTTCCCTGGTAACTCAGGTTTAGTTCCCGGGCCCTTAATTTTAGATTTGCCATAGTCCAGTTCCTGTATTCTGAGGTTGTGGTTCCATTAATCGCTGAGCTGTTGTGGTCCATCTCGCTGTCCGCTGTTGATCCCACCGCTGCCAACCAGTTGTCACGGAGCGAAGGTATACGTCTTCCTCCGGATGGTCTTTTGAATCAACAGGGACGCAAGAGGTCGGGAGTCAACAGCAATTTATTGTAATCCACAAAGTTAGTAGCCGGCGGCGGTCACATCAACCGTAACAACAATAAGTCCACAGAAGTCACAATCCAATGATAACTTTGGTTCCTTGGTCCTGTAACTAAATCCTGGCTCTCTACAGAGCTGTGCACAGGCCGGCTAACACATACTAACTGCTAGCTATATCTATATACTAAACTGTTACACCTATATCTGTGGGTGGGAAGGGCTGAGTCACAGATCCTTCCCCCCTCACCTATACCAAGGAGAGCAGACTCCCTGTCTACTATGGACAATGCACCATCCAACATCTTCTTGGAGACACTGATCAGATTATCTCCACCCATTGTCCTCACTAGTTAGAGGTATTTGCATACAATGTGCTAACACACTAGACCCTAATCAGCCAACTACACATTGATGTATATAACAGGTTAGAGAATACATTCCACATGAAATATATATTACACATTGCCTATAGTATAGACTCTAACCATCCCGTGACAATATATTTAATATATGTGCACTGGATATATTTAATATATGTGCACTGGATGTATATAATATGTGTGCACTGGATATATAATATATGTGCACTGGATATATAATATATGTGCACTGGATATATTTAATATATG
Organism: Leptodactylus fuscus; assembly: GCF_031893055.1. NCBI lineage: Eukaryota > Metazoa > Chordata > Amphibia > Anura > Leptodactylidae > Leptodactylus > Leptodactylus fuscus. Next base: position 278,834,642 of record NC_134266.1, read on the forward strand.
TGCACTGGATATATAATATATGTGCACTGGATATATAATATATGTGCACTGGATATATAATATATGTGCACTGGATATATATAATATATGTGCACTGGATATATAATATGTGTGCACTGGATATATATAATATATGTGCACTGGATATTTAATATATTTGCAATGGATATACATAATATATGTGCACTGGATCTATAATATATGTGCACTGGAAATTTATAATATATGTGCACAGAATATATAATATATGTGCACAGGATATTTAAAATATAAGCACTGGATATATTTAATATATGTGCACTGGATGTATATATAGTATATTTGCACTGGATATTTAATATATGTGCACTGGGTATATAAATATAATATATGTGCACTGGATATATAATATATGTGCACTGGATATATATATAATATATGTGCACTGGATATTTAATATATGTGCACTGGATATATAATATATGTGCAATTGATATATAATATATGTGCACTGAATATTTAATATATGTGCACTGTATATATATAATATATGTGCACTGGATATATATATAATATATGTGCATTGGATCTATAATATATGTGCACTGGAAATTTATAATATATGTGCACAGAATATATAATATATGTGCACAGGATATTTAATATATGTGCACTGGATGTATAATATATGTGCACTGGATGTATAATATATGTGAACTGTATATATAATATATGTGCACTGGATATATTTATAATATATGTGCACTGGATATTTAATATATGTGCACTGGATATATTTAATATAGGTGCACTGGATGTATATAATATATGTGCACTGGACATTTAATATATGTGCAATGGATATATATATAATATATGTGCACTGGATATATAATATACGTTCACTGCATATATATATATAATATATGTGCACTGGATCTATAATATATATGCACTGGATATTTAAAATATATGTGCACTGGATATATAATATATGTGCACTGGATATATTTAAAATATGTGCACTGTATGTATAATATATGTGCACTGGATATTTAATATATGTTCACTGGACATATATAATATATGTGCACTGGATATATATATATTATATGTGCACTGGATATTTAATATATGTGCACTGGATATATTTAATATCTGTGCAATGGATGTATAATATATGTGCACTGGACATTTAATATATGTGCAATGGATACATATAATATATGTGCACTGGATCTATAATATATGTGCACTGGATATTTATAATATATGTGTAATGGATATGTTTAATATATGTGCACTGGATATATAATATATGTGCACTGGAAATTTGTAATAAATGTGCACTGGATATATAATATATGTGCAATTGATATATTTAATATATGTGCACTGGATATATAATATATGTGCACTGGATATTTAATGTATGTGCACTGGATATTTATAATAAATGTGCACTGGATATATAATATATGTGCAATGGATATATTTAATATATGTGCTCTGGATATATAATATATGTGCACTGGATATTTAATATGTATACACTGGATATATATAATATATGTGCACTGGATATATAATATACGTTCACTGGATATATATAATATATGTGCACTGGTTCTATAATATATGTGCACTGGATATTTATAATATATGTGCACTGGATATATAATATATGTGCACTGGATATATTTAATATATGTGCACTAGATGTATAACATATGTGAACTGGATATTTAATATATGTTCACTGGACATATATAATATATGTGCAATGGATATATATAATATATGTGCACTGTATATATATATATATATATATATATATATATATATATATATATATATAATATATGTGCACTGGATATATGTAATATATGTGCACTGGATGTGTAACATATGTGCACTGGACATTTAATATATGTGCAATGGATATATATAATATATGTGCACTGGATCTATAATATATGTGCATTAGATATTTATAATATGTGTGCACTGGATATATAATATATGTGCACTGGATATTTATAATATATGTGCAATGGATATATTTAATATATGTGCACTGGATATTTTATATATGTGCACTGTATATATATAATATATGTGCAGTGGATGTATAATATATGTGCACTGGATATTTAATATATGTGCACTGAATATATATATAATATATGTGCACTGGATATTTATAATATATGTGCAATGGATATATTTAATATATGTGCACTAGATATATAATATATGTGCACTGGATATTTAATATATGTGCACTGGATATATATAATACATGTGCACTGGATATATAATATATGTGCACTGGATATTTATTATATATGTGCACTGCATATATATAATATATGTGCACTGGATATATAATATATGTGCACTGCATATATATAATATATGTGCACTGGATATATAATATATGTGCACTGGATATATAAAATATGTGCACAGGATATATATAATATATGTGCACTGGACCTAAAATTTAAGTGCACTGGATATATAATATATGTGCACTGGATATTTAAAATAAATGTGCACTGGATATATAATACATGTGCACTGGATATATAATATATGTGCACTGGATATTTAATATATGTGCACTGGATATATATAATATATGTGCACTGAATATTTAATATATGTGCACTGGATATATATAATATATGTGCACTGGATATATAAAATATGTGCACAGGATATATATAATATATGTGCACTGGACCTAAAATTTAAGTGCACTGGATATATAATATATGTGCACTGGATATTTAAAATAAATGTGATCTGTATATATAATACATGTGCACTGGATATATAATATATGTGCACTGGATATTTAATATATGTGCACTGGATATATATAATATATGTGCACTGAATATTTAATATATGTGCACTGGATATATATAATATATGTGCACTAGATATATAAAATATGTGCACAGGATATATATAATATATGTGCACTGGACCTAAAATTTAAGTGCACTGGATATATAATATATGTGCACTGGATATTTAAAATAAATGTGATCTGTATATATAATATATGTGCACTGGATATTTAATATATGTGCACTGGATATATATAATATATGTGCACTGGATTTATAATACTTGTGCACTGGTTAGTTAAATTATATGTGCACTGGATATATAATATATGTGCACTGGATATATTTAATATATGTGCACTGGATATATAATATATGTGCACTGGATATTTAATATATGTGCACTGGATATATTTAATATATGTGCACTGGATGTATATAATATGTGTGCACTGGATATATAATATATGTGCACTGGATATATATAATATATGTGCACTGGATATATAATATATGTGCACTGGATATTTAATATATGTGCACTGGATATATTTAATATATGTGCACTGGATGTATATAATATGTGTGCACTGGATATATAATATATGTGCACTGTCTATATATAATATATGTGCACTGGATATATAATATATGTGCACTGGATATATTTAATATATGTGCACTGGATATATAATATATGTGCACTGGATATATATAATATATGTGCACTGGATATATAATATATGTGCACTGGATATATTTATAATATATGTGCACTGGATATATTTAATATATGTGCACTGGATGTATACAATATGCGTGAACTGGATATATAATATATGTGCACTAAATATATATAATATATGTGCACTGGATATATAATATGTGTGCACTGGATATATATAATATATGTGCACTGGATATTTAATATATGTGCAATGGATATACATAATATGTGTGCACTGGATCTATAATATATGTGCACTGGATATATAATATATGTGCACTGGATATTTAATATATGTGCACTGGATATATATAATATATGTGCACTCGATATATTTATAATATATGTGCACTGGATATATATAATCTATGTGCACTGGATATATAATATATGTGCACTGGATATATATAATATATGTGCACTGGATCTATAATATATGTGCACTGGATGTATAATATATGTGCACTGGATATATAATATATATGCACTGGATATATAATATATGTGCACTGGATATATTTATAATATATGTGCACTGGATATTTAATATATGTGCACTGGATATATTTAATATAGGTGCACTGGAAATTTAATATATGTGCACTGGATATATATAATCTATGTGCACTGGATATATATAATATATGTGCACTGAATCTAAAATATATGTACACTGGATAAAAATAATATATGTGCACTCGATCTATAATATATGTGCACTGGAAATTTAAAATATATGTGCACAGAATATATAATATATGTGCAAAGGATATTTAAAATATAAGCACTGGATATATTTAATATATGTGCACTGGATGAATATATAGTATATTTGCACTGGATATTTAATATATGTGCACTGGATATATAAATATAATATATGTGCACTGGATATATAATATATGTGCATTGGATATTTATAATATATGTGCACTGGATATATATAATATATGTGCACTGGATATATAATATATGTGCACTGGATATTTATAATATATGTGCACTGGATATATAATATATGTGCACTGGATATATTTAATATATGTGCACTGGATATATAATATATGTGCACTGGATATTTAATATATGTGCACTGGATATATAAATATAATATATGTGCACTGGATGTATAATATATGTGCACTGGATATATATAATATAGGTGCACTGGATATATAATATATGTGCACTGGATATTTATAATATATGTGCACTGGATATATATAATATATGTGCACTGGATATATAATATATGTGCACTGGATATTTATAATATATGTGCACTGGATATATAATATATGTGCACTGGATATATTTAATATATGTGCACTGGATATATAATATATGTGCACTGGATATTTAATATATGTGCACTGGATATATTTATAATATATGTGCACTGGATATATAATATATGTGCACTGGATATATTTATAATATACGTGCACTGGATATTTAATATATGTGCACTGGATATATTTAATATATGTGCACTGGATGTATATAATATGCGTGCACTGGATATATAATGTATGTGCACTGGATATATATAATATATGTGCACTGGATATATAATATGTGTGCACTGGATATATATAATATATGTGCACTGGATATTTAATATATGTGCAATGGATATACATAATATATGTGCACTGGAGCTATAATATATGTGCACTGGATATATAATATATGTGCACTGGATATTTAATGTATGTGCACTGGATATTTATAATAAATGTGCACTGGATATATAATATATGTGCAATGGATATATTTAATATATGTGCTCTGGATATATAATATATGTGCACTGGATATTTAATATATATACACTGGATATATATAATATATGTGCACTGGATATATAATATACGTTCACTGGATATATATAATATATGTGCACTGGTTCTATAATATATGTGCACTGGATATTTATAATATATGTGCACTGGATATATAATATATGTGCACTTGATATATAATATATGTGCACTGAATATTTAATATATGTGCACTGTATATATATAATATATGTGCACTGGATATATATATAATATAATGTGCACTGGATATTTAATACATGTGCACTGGATATATATATAATATATGTGCACTGGATATATATATAATATATGTGCACTGGATATATAATATATGTGCACTGGATATATATAATATATGTGCACTGGATATATAATATATGTGCACTGGATATTTATAATATATGTGCACTGGATATATATAATATATGTGCACTGGATATATAATATATGTGCACTGGATATTTATAATATATGTGCACTGGATATATAATATATGTGCACTGGATATATTTAATATATGTGCACTGGATATATAATATATGTGCACTGGATATTTAATATATGTGCACTGGATATATATAATATATGTGCACTGGATATATAATATATGTGCACTGGATATATTTATAATATATGTGCACTGGATATTTAATATATGTGCACTAGATATATTTAATATATGTGCACTGGATGTATATAATATGCGTGCACTGGATATATAATATATGTGCACTGGATATATATAATATATGTGCACTGGATGTATAATATGTGTGCAATGGATATATATAATATATGTGCACTGGATATTTAATATATGTGCAATGGATATACATAATATATGTGCACTGGATCTATAATATATGTGCACTGGATATATAATATATGTGCACTGGATATTTAATATATGTGCACTGGATATATAATATATGTGCACTTGATATATAATATATGTGCACTGAATATTTAATATATGTGCACTGTATATATATAATATATGTGCACTGGATATATATATATATATATAATATATGTGCACTGGATCTATAATATATGTGCACTGGAAATTTATAATATATGTGCACAGAATATATAATATATGTGCACAGGATATTTAATATATGTGCACTGGATATTTAATATATGTGCACTGTATATATAATATATGTGCACTGGATATTTAATATATGTGCACTGGATATATATAATATATGTGCACTGAATATTTAATATATGTGCACTGGATATATATAATATATGTGCACTGGATATATAATATATGTGCACTGGATATATAATATATGTGCACTAGATATATAAAATATGTGCACAGTATATATATAATATATGTGCACTAGACCTAAAATTTAAGTGCACTGGATATATAATATATGTGCACTGGATATTTAAAATAAATGTGATCTGTATATATAATATATGTGCACTGGATATTTAATATATGTGAACTGGATATATATAATATATGTGCACTGGATTTATAATACTTGTGCACTGGTTAGTTAAATTATATGTGCACTGGATATATAATATATGTGCACTGGATATATTTAATATATGTGCATTGGATATATAATATATGTGCACTAGATATTTAATATATGTGCACTGGATATATTTAATATATGTGCACTGGATGTATATAATATGTGTGCACTGGATATATAATATATGTGCACTGGATATATATAATATATGTGCACTGGATATATTTATAATATATGTGCACTGGATATATAATATATGTGCACTGGATATATTTAATATAGGTGCACTGGAAATTTAATATATGTGCACTGGATATATATAATCTATGTGCACTGGATATATATAATATATGTGCACTGAATCTAAAATATATGTACACTGGATAAAAATAATATATGTGCACTCGATCTATAATATATGTGCACTGGAAATTTAAAATATATGTGCACAGAATATATAATATATGTGCAAAGGATATTTAAAATATAAGCACTGGATATATTTAATATATGTGCACTGGATGAATATATAGTATATTTGCACTGGATATTTAATATATGTGCACTGGATATAAAAATATAATATATGTGCACTGGATATATAATATATGTGCACTGGATATATATAATATATGTGCACTGGATATATAATATATGTGCACTGGATATATTTAATATATGTGCACTGGATATATAATATATGTGCACTGGATATTTAATATATGTGCACTGGATATATTTATAATATATGTGCACTGGATATATAATATATGTGCACTGGATATATTTATAATATACGTGCACTGGATATTTAATATATGTGCACTGGATATATTTAATATATGTGCACTGGATGTATATAATATGCGTGCACTGGATATATAATGTATGTGCACTGGATATATATAATATATGTGCACTGGATATATAATATGTGTGCACTGGATATATATAATATATGTGCACTGGATATTTAATATATGTGCAATGGATATACATAATATATGTGCACTGGATCTATAATATATGTGCACTGGATATATAATATATGTGCACTGGATATTTAATGTATGTGCACTGGATATTTATAATAAATGTGCACTGGATATATAATATATGTGCAATGGATATATTTAATATATGTGCTCTGAATATATAATATATGTGCACTGGATATTTAATATATATACACTGGATATATATAATATATGTGCACTGGATATATAATATACGTTCACTGGATATATATAATATATGTGCACTGGTTCTATAATATATGTGCACTGGATATTTATAATATATGTGCACTGGATATATAATATATGTGCACTTGATATATAATATATGTGCACTGAATATTTAATATATGTGCACTGTATATATATAATATATGTGCACTGGATATATATATAATATATGTGCACTGGATATTTAATACATGTGCACTGGATATATATATAATATATGTGCACTGGATATATATATAATATATGTGCACTGGATATATAATATATGTGCACTGGATATATATAATATATGTGCACTGGATATATAATATATGTGCACTGGATATTTATAATATATGTGCACTGGATATATATAATATATGTGCACTGGATATATAATATATGTGCACTGGATATTTATAATATATGTGCACTGGATATATAATATATGTGCACTGGATATATTTAATATATGTGCACTGGATATATAATATATGTGCACTGGATATTTAATATATGTGCACTGGATATATAAAATATGTGCACTGGATATATAATATATGTGCACTGGATATATTTATAATATATGTGCACTGGATATTTAATATATGTGCACAAGATATATTTAATATATGTGCACTGGATGTATATAATATGCGTGCACTGGATATATAATATATGTGCACTGGATATATATAATATATGTGCACTGGATTTATAATATGTGTGCACTGGATATATATAATATATGTGCACTGGATATTTAATATATGTGCAATGGATTTACATAATATATGTGCACTGGATCTATAATATATGTGCACTGGATATATAATATATGTGCACTGGATATTTAATATATGTGCACTGGATATATAATATATGTGCACTTGATATATAATATATGTGCACTGAATATTTAATATATGTGCACTGTATATATATAATATATGTGCACTGGATATATATATATATATATATATATATATAATATATGTGCACTGGATCTATAATATATGTGCACTGGAAATTTATAATATATGTGCACAGAATATATAATATATGTGCACAGGATATTTAATATATGTGCACTGGATATTTAACATATGTGCACTGTATATATAATATATGTGCACTGGATATTTAATATATGTGCACTGGATATATATAATATATGTGCACTGAATATTTAATATATGTGCACTGGATATATATAATATATGTGCACTGGATATATAATATATGTGCACTGGATATATAATATATGTGCACTAGATATATAAAATATGTGCACAGGATATATATAATATATGTGCACTGGACCTAAAATTTAAGTGCACTGGATATATAATATATGTGCACTGGATATTTAAAATAAATGTGATCTGTATATATAATATATGTGCACTGGATATTTAATATATGTGAACTGGATATATATAATATATGTGCACTGGATTTATAATACTTGTGCACTGGTTAGTTAAATTATATGTGCACTGGATATATAATATATGTGCACTGGATATATTTAATATATGTGCATTGGATATATAATATATGTGCACTGGATATTTAATATATGTGCACTGGATATATTTAATATATGTGCACTGGATGTATATAATATGTGTGCACTGGATATATAATATATGTGCACTGGATATATATAATATATGTGCACTGGATATATTTATAATATATGTGCACTGGATATATAATATATGTGCACTGGATATATTTAATATAGGTGCACTGGAAATTTAATATATGTGCACTGGATATATATAATCTATGTGCACTGGATATATATAATATATGTGCACTGAATCTAAAATATATGTACACTGGATAAAAATAATATATGTGCACTCGATCTATAATATATGTGCACTGGAAATTTAAAATATATGTGCACAGAATATATAATATATGTGCAAAGGATATTTAAAATATAAGCACTGGATATATTTAATATATGTGCACTGGATGAATATATAGTATATTTGCACTGGATATTTAATATATGTGCACTGGATATAAAAATATAATATATGTGCACTGGATATATAATATATGTGCACTGGATATGTATAATATATGTGCACTGGATATATAATATATGTGCACTGGATATATTTAATATATGTGCACTGGATATATAATATATGTGCACTGGATATTTAATATATGTGCACTGGATATATTTATAATATATGTGCACTGGATATATAATATATGTGCACTGGATATATTTATAATATACGTGCACGGGATATTTAATATATGTGCACTGGATATATTTAATATATGTGCACTGGATGTATATAATATGCGTGCACTGGATATATAATGTATGTGCACTGGATATATATAATATATGTGCACTGGATATATAATATGTGTGCACTGGATATATATAATATATGTGCACTGGATATTTAATATATGTGCAATGGATATACATAATATATGTGCACTGGATCTATAATATATGTGCACTGGATATATAATATATGTGCACTGGATATTTAATGTATGTGCACTGGATATTTATAATAAATGTGCACTGGATATATAATATATGTGCAATGGATATATTTAATATATGTGCTCTGAATATATAATATATGTGCACTGGATATTTAATATATATACACTGGATATATATAATATATGTGCACTGGATATATAATATACGTTCACTGGATATATATAATATATGTGCACTGGTTCTATAATATATGTGCACTGGATATTTATAATATATGTGCACTGGATATATAATATATGTGCACTTGATATATAATATATGTGCACTGAATATTTAATATATGTGCACTGTATATATATAATATATGTGCACTGGATATATATATAATATATGTGCACTGGATATTTAATACATGTGCACTGGATATATATATAATATATGTGCACTGGATATATATATAATATATGTGCACTGGATATATAATATATGTGCACTGGATATATATAATATATGTGCACTGGATATATAATATATGTGCACTGGATATTTATAATATATGTGCACTGGATATATATAATATATGTGCACTGGATATATAATATATGTGCACTGGATATTTATAATATATGTGCACTGGATATATAATATATGTGCACTGGATATATTTAATATATGTGCACTGGATATATAATATATGTGCACTGGATATTTAATATATGTGCACTGGATATATAAAATATGTGCACTGGATATATAATATATGTGCACTGGATGTATATAATATGCGTGCACTGGATATATAATATATGTGCACTGGATATATATAATATATGTGCACTGGATGTATATAATATGCGTGCACTGGATATATAATATATGTGCACTGGATATATATAATATATGTGCACTGGATGTATAATATGTGTGCACTGGATATATATAATATATGTGCACTGGATATTTAATATATGTGCAATGGATTTACATAATATATGTGCACTGGATCTATAATATATGTGCACTGGATATATAATATATGTGCACTGGATATTTAATATATGTGCACTGGATATATAATATATGTGCACTTGATATATAATATATGTGCACTGAATATTTAATATATGTGCACTGTATATATATAATATATGTGCACTGGATATATATATATATATATAATATATGTGCACTGGATCTATAATATATGTGCACTGGAAATTTATAATATATGTGCACAGAATATATAATATATGTGCACAGGATATTTAATATATGTGCACTGGATATTTAACATATGTGCACTGTATATATAATATATGTGCACTGGATATTTAATATATGTGCACTGGATATATATAATATATGTGCACTGAATATTTAATATATGTGCACTGGATATATATAATATATGTGCACTGGATATAAAATATATGTGCACTGGATATATAATATATGTGCACTAGATATATAAAATATGTGCACAGGATATATATAATATATGTGCACTGGACCTAAAATTTAAGTGCACTGGATATATAATATATGTGCACTGGATATTTAAAAGAAATGTGATCTGTATATATAATATATGTGCACTGGATATTTAATATATGTGAACTGGATATATATAATATATGTGCACTGGATTTATAATACTTGTGCACTGGTTAGTTAAATTATATGTGCACTGGATATATAATATATGTGCACTGGATATATTTAATATATGTGCATTGGATATATAATATATGTGCACTGGATATTTAATATATGTGCACTGGATATATTTAATATATGTGCACTGGATGTATATAATATGTGTGCACTGGATATATAATATATGTGCACTGGATATATATAATATATGTGCACTGGATATATAATATATGTGCACTGGATATTTAATATATGTGCACTGGATATATTTAATATATGTGCACTGGATGTATATAATATGTGTGCACTGGATATATAATATATGTGCACTGTCTATATATAATATATGTGCACTGGATATATAATATATGTGCACTGGATATATTTATAATATATGTGCACTGGATATTTAATATATATGCACTGGATATATTTAATATATGTGCACTGGATGTATATAATATGCGTGAACTGGATATATAATATATGTGCACTAAATATATATAATATATGTGCACTGGATATATAATATGTGTGCACTGGATATATATAATATATGTGCACTGGATATTTAATATATGTGCAATGGATATACATAATATGTGTGCACTGGATATATATAATATATGTGCACTGGATATTTAATATATGTGCAATGGATATACATAATATGTGTGCACTGGATCTATAATATATGTGCACTGGATATATAATATATGTGCACTGGATATTTAATATATGTGCACTGGATATATAATATATATGCACTGGATATATAATATATGTGCACAGGATATATATAATATATGTGCACTGGATATTTAATATATGTGCACTGGATATATAATATATGTGCACTGGATATATTTAATATATGTGCATTGGATATATAATATATGTGCACTGGATATTTAATATATGTGCACTGGATATATTTAATATATGTGCACTGGATGTATAATATATGTGCACTGGATATATATAATATATGTGCACTGGATATATAATATATGTGCACTGGATATTTAATATATGTGCACTGGATATATTTAATATATGTGCACTGGATGTATATAATATGTGTGCACTGGATATATAATATATGTGCACTGTCTATATATAATATATGTGCACTGGATATATAATATATGTGCACTGGATATATTTAATATATGTGCACTGGATATATAATATATGTGCACTGGATATTTAATATATGTGCCCTGGATATATATAATATATGTGCACTGGATATATAATATATGTGCACTGGATATTTAATATATGTGCACTGGATATATAATATATGTGCACTGGATATTTAATATATGTGCAGTGGATATATATAATATATGAGCACTGGATATATAATATATGTGCACTGGATATTTATAATATATGTGCACTGGATATTTAATATATGTGCACTGGATATATTTAATATATGTGCACTGGATGTATATAATATGCGTGAACTGGATATATAATATATGTGCACTAAATATATATAATATATGTGCACTGGATATATAATATGTGTGCACTGGATATATATAATATATGTGCACTGGATATTTAATATATGTGCAATGGATATACATAATATGTGTGCACTGGATCTATAATATATGTGCACTGGATATATAATATATGTGCACTGGATATTTAATATATGTGCACTGGATATATAATATATATGCACTGGATATATAATATATGTGCAAAGGATATATATAATATATGTGCACTGGATATTTAATATATGTGCACTGGATATACATAATATATGTGCACTGGATATATAATATATGAGCACTGGATATTTAATATATGTGCACTGGATATATATATAATATATGTGCACTGGATATATTTATAATATATGTGCACTGGATATATATAATCTATGTGCACTGGATATATAATATATGTGCACTGGATATATTTAATATATGTGCACTGGATCTATAATATATGTGCACTGGATGTATAATATATGTGCACTGGATATATAATATATATGCACTGGATATATAATATATGTGCACTGGATATATTTAATATATGTGCACTGGATATATAATATATGTGCACTGGATATTTAATATATGTGCCCTGGATATATATAATATATGTGCACTGGATATATAATATATGTGCACTGGATATTTAATATATGTGCACTGGATATATAATATATGTGCACTGGATATTTAATATATGTGCACTGGATATATATAATATATGAGCACTGGATATATAATATATGTGCACTGGATATTTATAATATATGTGCACTGGATATTTAATATATGTGCACTGGATATATTTAATATATGTGCACTGGATGTATATAATATGCGTGAACTGGATATATAATATATGTGCACTAAATATATATAATATATGTGCACTGGATATATAATATGTGTGCACTGGATATATATAATATATGTGCACTGGATATTTAATATATGTGCAATGGATATACATAATATGTGTGCACTGGATCTATAATATATGTGCACTGGATATATAATATATGTGCACTGGATATTTAATATATGTGCACTGGATATATAATATATATGCACTGGATATATAATATATGTGCACAGGATATATATAATATATGTGCACTGGATATTTAATATATGTGCACTGGATATACATAATATATGTGCACTGGATATATAATATATGAGCACTGGATATTTAATATATGTGCACTGGATATATATATAATATATGTGCACTGGATATATTTATAATATATGTGCACTGGATATATATAATCTATGTGCACTGGATATATAATATATGTGCACTGGATATATTTAATATATGTGCACTGGATCTATAATATATGTGCACTGGATGTATAATATATGTGCACTGGATATATAATATATATGCACTGGATATATAATATATGTGCACTGGATATATTTATAATATATGTGCACTGGATATTTAATATATGTGCACTGGATATATTTAATATAGGTGCACTGGAAATTTAATATATGTGCACTGGATATATATAATCTATGTGCACTGGATATATATAATATATGTGCACTGAATCTAAAATATATGTACACTGGATAAAAATAATATATGTGCACTCGATCTATAATATATGTGCACTGGAAATTTAAAATATATGTGCACAGAATATATAATATATGTGCAAAGGATATTTAAAATATAAGCACTGGATATATTTAATATATGTGCACTGGATGAATATATAGTATATTTGCACTGGATATTTAATATATGTGCACTGGATATATAAATATAATATATGTGCACTGGATATATAATATATGTGCACTGGATATATATAATATATGTGCACTGGATATATAATATATGTGCACTGGATATTTATAATATATGTGCACCGGATATATATAATATATGTGCACTGGATATATAATATATGTGCACTGGATATTTATAATATATGTGCACTGGATATATAATATATGTGCACTGGATATATTTAATATATGTGCACTGGATATATAATATATGTGCACTGGATATTTAATATATGTGCACTGGATATATAAATATAATATATGTGCACTGGATATATAATATATGTGCACTGGATATATATAATATATGTGCACTGGATATATAATATATGTGCACTGGATATTTATAATATATGTGCACTGGATATATATAATATATGTGCACTGGATATATAATATATGTGCACTGGATATTTATAATATATGTGCACTGGATATATAATATATGTGCACTGGATATATTTAATATATGTGCACTGGATATATAATATATGTGCACTGGATATTTAATATATGTGCACTGGATATATATAATATATGTGCACTGGATATATAATATATGTGCACTGGATATATTTAATATATGTGCACTGGATATATAATATATGTGCACTGGATATATAATATATGTGCACTGGATATATTTATAATATATGTGCACTGGATATTTAATATATGTGCACTGGATATATTTAATATATGTGCACTGGATATATTTAATATATGTGCACTGGATGTATAATATATGTGCACTGGATATATAATATATATGCACTGGATATATAATATATGTGCACTGGATATATAAAATATGTGCACTGGATATATATAATATATGTGCACTGGATATATAATATATGTGCACTGGATATAAATAATATATGTGCACTGGATATTTAATATATGTGCGCTGGCTATATATAATATATGTGCACTGGATATATTTATAATATATGTGCACTGGATATATATAATCTATGTGCACTGGATATATAATATATGTGCACTGGATATATAAAATATGTGCACTGGATATATATAATATATGTGCACTGGATCTAAATTATATGTGCACTGGATATTTATAATATATGTGCACTGGATATATAATATATTTGCACTGAAAATATAATATATGTGCACTGGATATATATATAATATATGTGCACTGGATATATATAATATATGTGCACTGGATATATATAATATATGTGCACTGGATCTATAATATATGTGCACTGTAAATTTATAATATATGTGCACAGAATATATAATATATGTGCACAATATATTTAATACATGTGCACTGGATGTATAATATATGTGCACTGGATATATAATATATATGCACTGGATATATAATATATGTGCACTGGATATATTTATAATATATGTGCACTGGATATTTAATATATGTGCACTGGATATATAATATATGTGCACTGGATATATATAATATATGTGCACTGGATATATAATATATGTGCACTGGATATATAAAATATGTGCACTGGATATATATAATATATGTGCACTGGATCTAAATTATATGTGCACTGGATATTTATAATAAATGTGCACTGGATATATAATATATGTGTAATGGATATATTTAATATATGTGCTCTGGATATATAATATATGTGCACTGGATATTTAATATATATACACTGGATATATATAATATATGTGCACTGGATATATAATATACGTTCACTGGATATATATAATATATGTGCACTGGTTCTATAATATATGTGCACTGGATATTTATAATATATGTGCACTGGATATATAATATATGTGCACTGGATATATTTAATATATGTGCACTGGATGTATAACATATGTGAACTGGATATTTAATATATGTTCACTGGACATATATAATATACGTTCACTGGATATATCTAATATATGTGCACTGGTTCTATAATATATGTGCACTGGATATTTATAATATATGTGCACTGGATATTTAATATATGTGCACTGGATACATGTAATATATGTGCACTGTATGTGTAACATATGTGCACTGGACATTTAATATATGTGCAATGGATATATATAATATATGTGCACTGGATCTATAATATATGTGCATTGGATATTTATAATATGTGTGCACTGGATATTTAATATATGTGCACTGAATATATATTTATATATATATATATATATATATATTATATGTGCACTGGATATTTATAATATATGTGCACTGGATATATAATATATGTGCACTGGATATTTAATATATGTGCACTGGATATATAATATATGTGCACTTGATATATAATATATGTGCACTGAATATTTAATATATGTGCACTGTATATATATAATATATGTGCACTGGATATATATATAATATATGTACTCTGGATATTTAATACATGTGCACTGGATATATATATAATATATGTGCACTGGATATATATATAATATATGTGCACTGGATATATAATATATGTGCACTGGATATATATAATATATGTGCACTGGATATATAATATTTGTGCACTGGATATTTATAATATATGTGCACTGGATATATATAATATATGTGCACTGGATATATAATATGTGTGCACTGGATATATATAATATATGTGCACTGGATATTTAATATATGTGCAATGGATATACATAATATATGTGCACTGGATCTATAATATTTGTGCACTGGATATATAATATATGTGCACTGGATATTTAATATATGTGCACTGGATATATAATATATGTGCACTTGATATATAATATATGTGCACTGAATATTTAATATATGTGCACTGTATATATATAATATATGTGCACTGGATATATATATATATAATATATGTGCACTGGATCTATAATATATGTGCACTGGAATTTTATAATATATGTGCACAGAATATATAATATATGTGCACAGGATATTTAATATATGTGCACTGGATGTATAATATATGTGCACTGGATATATAATATATGTGCACTGTATATATAATATATGTGCACTGGATATATTTATAATATATGTGCACTGGATATTTAATATATGTGCACTGGATATATTTAATATAGGTGCACTGGATGTATATAATATATGTGCAATGGACATTTAATATATGTGCAATGGATATATATATATAATATATGTGCACTGGATCTATAATATATGTGCACTGGATATTTTTAATATATGTGCACTGGATATATATAATATATGTGCACTGGTTCTATAATATATGTGCACTGGATATTTATAATATATGTGCACTGGATATATAATATATGTGCACTTGATATATAATATATGTGCACTGAATATTTAATATATGTGCACTGTATATATATAATATATGTGCACTGGATATATATATAATATATGTGCACTGGATATTTAATACATGTGCACTGGATATATATATAATATATGTGCACTAGATATATATATAATATATGTGCACTGGATATATAATATATGTGCACTGGATATATATAATATATGTGCACTGGATATATAATATATGTGCACTGGATATTTATAATATATGTGCACTGGATATATATAATATATGTGCACTGGATATATAATATATGTGCACTGGATATTTATAATATATGTGCACTGGATATATAATATATGTGCACTGGATATATTTAATATATGTGCACTGGATATATAATATATGTGCACTGGATATTTAATATATGTGCACTGGATATATAAATATAATATATGTGCACTGGATATATAATATATGTGCACTGGATATATATAATATATGTGCACTGGATATATAATATATGTGCACTGGATATTTATAATATATGTGCACTGGATATATAATATATGTGCACTGGATATTTAATATATGTGCACTGGATATATAAATATAATATATGTGCACTGGATATATAATATATGTGCACTGGATATATATAATATATGTGCACTGGATATTTAATATATGTGCACTGGATATTTAATATATGTGCAATGGATATACATAATATATGTGCACTGGATCTATAATATATGTGCACTGGATATATAATATATGTGCACTGGATATTTAATATATGTGCACTGGATATATAATATATGTGCACTTGATATATAATATATGTGCACTGAATATTTTATATATGTGCACTGTATATATATAATATATGTGCACTGGATATATATATATAATATATGTGCACTGGATCTATAATATATGTGCACTGGAAATTTATAATATATGTGCACAGAATATATAATATATGTGCACAGGATATTTAATATATGTGCACTGGATATTTAATATATGTGCACTGTATATATAATATATGTGCACTGGATATTTAATATATGTGCACTGGATATATATAATATATGTGCACTGAATATTTAATATATGTGCACTGGATATATATAATATATGTGCACTGGATATATAATATATGTGCACTGGATATATAATATATGTGCACTAGATATATAAAATATGTGCACAGGATATATATAATATATGTGCACTGGACCTAAAATTTAAGTGCACTGGATATATAATATATGTGCACTGGATATTTAAAATAAATGTGATCTGTATATATAATATATGTGCACTGGATATTTAATATATGTGAACTGGATATATATAATATATGTGCACTGGATTTATAATACTTGTGTACTGGTTAGTTAAATTATATGTGCACTGGATATATAATATATGTGCACTGGATATATTTAATATATGTGCATTGGATATATAATATATGTGCACTGGATATTTAATATATGTGCACTGGATATATTTAATGTATGTGCACTGGATGTATATAATATGTGTGCACTGGATATATAATATATGTGCACTGGATATATATAATATATGTGCACTGGATATATTTATAATATATGTGCACTGGATATATAATATATGTGCACTGGATATATTTAATATAGGTGCACTGGAAATTTAATATATGTGCACTGGATATATATAATCTATGTGCACTGGATATATATAATATATGTGCACTGAATCTAAAATATATGTACACTGGATAAAAATAATATATGTGCACTCGATCTATAATATATGTGCACTGGAAATTTAAAATATATGTGCACAGAATATATAATATATGTGCAAAGGATATTTAAAATATAAGCACTGGATATATTTAATATATGTGCACTGGATGAATATATAGTATATTTGCACTGGATATTTAATATATGTGCACTGGATATATAAATATAATATATGTGCACTGGATATATAATATATGTGCACTGGATATTTATAATATATGTGCACTGGATATATATAATATATGTGCACTGGATATATAATATATGTGCACTGGATATATTTAATATATGTGCACTGGATATATAATATATGTGCACTGGATATTTAATATATGTGCACTGGATATATAAATATAATATATGTGCACTGGATATTTAATATATGTGCACTGGATATATAAATATAATATATGTGCACTGGATATATAATATATGTGCACTGGATATATATAATATAGGTGCACTGGATATATAATATATGTGCACTGGATATTTATAATATATGTGCACTGGATATATATAATATATGTGCACTGGATATATAATATATGTGCACTGGATATTTATAATATATGTGCACTGGATATATAATATATGTGCACTGGATATATTTAATATATGTGCACTGGATATATAATATATGTGCACTGGATATTTAATATATGTGCACTGGATATATTTATAATATATGTGCACTGGATATATAATATATGTGCACTGGATATATTTATAATATACGTGCACTGGATATTTAATATATGTGCACTGGATATATTTAATATATGTGCACTGGATGTATATAATATGCGTGCACTGGATATATAATGTATGTGCACTGGATATATATAATATATGTGCACTGGATATATAATATGTGTGCACTGGATATATATAATATATGTGCACTGGATATTTAATATATGTTCAATGGATATACATAATATATGTGCACTGGATCTATAATATATGTGCACTGGATATATAATATATGTGCACTGGATATTTAATGTATGTGCACTGGATATTTATAATAAATGTGCACTGGATATATAATATATGTGCAATGGATATATTTAATATATGTGCTCTGGATATATAATATACGTTCACTGGATATATATAATATATGTGCACTGGTTCTATAATATATGTGCACTGGATATTTATAATATATGTGCACTGGATATATAATATATGTGCACTTGATATATAATATATGTGCACTGAATATTTAATATATGTGCACTGTATATATATAATATATGTGCACTGGATATATATATATATAATATGTGCACTGGATATTTAATACATGTGCACTGGATATATATATAATATATGTGCACTGGATATATATATATAATATATGTGCACTGGATATATAATATATGTGCACTGGATATATATAATATATGTGCACTGGATATATAATATATGTGCACTGGATATTTATAATATATGTGCACTGGATATATATAATATATGTGCACTGGATATATAATATATGTGCACTGGATATTTATAATATATGTGCACTGGATATATAATATATGTGCACTGGATATATTTAATATATGTGCACTGGATATATAATATATGTGCACTGGATATTTAATATATGTGCACTGGATATATAAAATATGTGCACTGGATATATAATATATGTGCACTGGATATATTTATAATATATGTGCACTGGATATTTAATATATGTGCACTAGATATATTTAATATATGTGCACTGGATGTATATAATATGCATGCACTGGATATATAATATATGTGCACTGGATATATATAATATATGTGCACTGGATGTATAATATGTGTGCACTGGATATATATAATATATGTGCACTGGATATTTAATATATGTGCAATGGATTTACATAATATATGTGCACTGGATCTATAATATATGTGCACTGGATATATAATATATGTGCACTGGATATTTAATATATGTGCACTGGATATATAATATATGTGCACTTGATATATAATATATGTGCACTGAATATTTAATATATGTGCACTGTATATATATAATATATGTGCACTGGATATATATATATATATATATAATATATGTGCACTGGATCTATAATATATGTGCACTGGAAATTTATAATATATGTGCACAGAATATATAATATATGTGCACAGGATATTTAATATATGTGCACTGGATATTTAATATATGTGCACTATATATATAATATATGTGCACTGGATATTTAATATATGTGCACTGGATATATATAATATATGTGCACTGAATATTTAATATATGTGCACTGCATATATATAATATATGTGCACTGGATATATAATATATGTGCACTGGATATATAATATATGTGCACTAGATATATAAAATATGTGCACAGGATATATATAATATATGTGCACTGGACCTAAAATTTAAGTGCACTGGATATATAATATATGTGCACTGGATATTTAAAATAAATGTGATCTGTATATATAATATATGTGCACTGGATATTTAATATATGTGAACTGGATATATATAATATATGTGCACTGGATTTATAATACTTGTGCACTGGTTAGTTAAATTATATGTGCACTGGATATATAATATATGTGCACTGGATATATTTAATATATGTGCATTGGATATATAATATATGTGCACTGGATATTTAATATATGTGCACTGGATATATTTAATATATGTGCACTGGATGTATATAATATGTGTGCACTGGATATATAATATATGTGCACTGGATATATATAATATATGTGCACTGGATATATAATATATGTGCACTGGATATTTAATATATGTGCACTGGATATATTTAATATATGTGCACTGGATGTATATAATATGTGTGCACTGGATATATAATATATGTGCACTGTCTATATATAATATATGTGCACTGGATATATAATATATGTGCACTGGATATATTTATAATATATGTGCACTGGATATTTAATATATATGCACTGGATATATTTAATATATGTGCACTGGATGTATATAATATGCGTGAACTGGATATATAATATATGTGCACTAAATATATATAATATATGTGCACTGGATATATAATATGTGTGCACTGGATATATATAATATATGTGCACTGGATATTTAATATATGTGCAATGGATATACATAATATGTGTGCACTGGATATATATAATATATGTGCACTGGATATTTAATATATGTGCAATGGATATACATAATATGTGTGCACTGGATCTATAATATATGTGCACTGGATATATAATATATGTGCACTGGATATTTAATATATGTGCACTGGATATATAATATATATGCACTGGATATATAATATATGTGCACAGGATATATATAATATATGTGCACTGGATATTTAATATATGTGCACTGGATATACATAATATATGTGCACTGGATATATAATATATGTGCACTGGATATATTTAATATATGTGCATTGGATATATAATATATGTGCACTGGATATTTAATATATGTGCACTGGATATATTTAATATATGTGCACTGGATGTATAATATATGTGCACTGGATATATATAATATATGTGCACTGGATATATAATATATGTGCACTGGATATTTAATATATGTGCACTGGATATATTTAATATATGTGCACTGGATGTATATAATATGTGTGCACTGGATATATAATATATGTGCACTGTCTATATATAATATATGTGCACTGGATATATAATATATGTGCACTGGATATATTTAATATATGTGCACTGGATATATAATATATGTGCACTGGATATTTAATATATGTGCACTGGATATATATAATATATGTGCACTGGATATATAATATATGTGCACTGGATATTTAATATATGTGCACTGGATATATAATATATGTGCACTGGATATTTAATATATGTGCACTGGATATATATAATATATGAGCACTGGATATATAATATATGTGCACTGGATATTTATAATATATGTGCACTGGATATTTAATATATGTGCACTGGATATATTTAATATATGTGCACTGGATGTATATAATATGCGTGAACTGGATATATAATATATGTGCACTAAATATATATAATATATGTGCACTGGATATATAATATGTGTGCACTGGATATATATAATATATGTGCACTGGATATTTAATATATGTGCAATGGATATACATAATATGTGTGCACTGGATCTATAATATATGTGCACTGGATATATAATATATATGCACTGGATATTTAATATATGTGCACTGGATATATAATATATATGCACTGGATATATAATATATGTGCACAGGATATATATAATATATGTGCACTAGATATTTAATATATGTGCACTGGATATACATAATATATGTGCACTGGATATATAATATATGAGCACTGGATATTTAATATATGTGCACTGGATATATATATATAATATATGTGCACTGGATATATTTATAATATATGTGCACTGGATATAAATAATCTATGTGCACTGGATATATAATATATGTGCACTGGATATATATAATATATGTGCACTGGATCTATAATATATGTGCACTGGATGTATAATATATGTGCACTGGATATATAATATATATGCACTGGATATATAATATATGTGCACTGGATATATTTATAATATATGTGCACTGGATATTTAATATATGTGCACTGGATATATTTAATATAGGTGCACTGGAAATTTAATATATGTGCACTGGATATATATAATCTATGTGCACTGGATATATATAATATATGTGCACTGAATCTAAAATATATGTACACTGGATAAAAATAATATATGTGCACTCGATCTATAATATATGTGCACTGGAAATTTAAAATATATGTGCACAGAATATATAAAATATGTGCAAAGGATATTTAAAATATAAGCACTGGATATATTTAATATATGTGCACTGGATGAATATATAGTATATTTGCACTGGATATTTAATATATGTGCACTGGATATATAAATATAATATATGTGCACTGGATATATAATATATGTGCACTGGATATATATAATATATGTGCACTGGATATATAATATATGTGAACTGGATATTTATAATATATGTGCACTGGATATATATAATATATGTGCACTGGATATATAATATATGTGCACTGGATATTTATAATATATGTGCACTGGATATATAATATATGTGCACTGGATATATTTAATATATGTGCACTGGATATATAATATATGTGCACTGGATATTTAATATATGTGCACTGGATATATAAATATAATATATGTGCACTGGATATATAATATATGTGCACTGGATATATATAATATATGTGCACTGGATATATAATATATGTGCACTGGATATTTATAATATATGTGCACTGGATATATATAATATATGTGCACTGGATATTTATAATATATGTGCACTGGATATTTATAATATATGTGCACTGGATATATAATATATGTGCACTGGATATATTTAATATATGTGCACTGGATATATAATATATGTGCACTGGATATTTAATATATGTGCACTGGATATATATAATATATGTGCACTGGATATATAATATATGTGCACTGGATATATTTAATATATGTGCACTGGATATATAATATATGTGCACTGGATATATAATATATGTGCACTGGATATATTTATAATATATGTGCACTGGATATTTAATATATGTGCACTGGATATATTTAATATATGTGCACTGGATATATTTAATATATGTGCACTGGATGTATAATATATGTGCACTGGATATATAATATATATGCACTGGATATATAATATATGTGCACTGGATATATAAAATATGTGCACTGGATATATATAATATATGTGCACTGGATATATAATATATGTGCACTGGATATAAATAATATATGTGCACTGGATATATTTATAATATATGTGCACTGGATATATATAATCTATGTGCACTGGATATATAATATATGTGCACTGGATATATAAAATATGTGCACTGGATATATATAATATATGTGCACTGGATCTAAATTATATGTGCACTGGATATTTATAATATATGTGCACTGGATATATAATATATTTGCACTGAAAATATAATATATGTGCACTGGATATATATATAATATATGTGCACTGGATATATATAATATATGTGCACTGGATATATATAATATATGTGCACTGGATATATATAATATATGTGCACTGGATATATATAATATATATGCACTGGATATATAATATATGTGCACTGGATATATTTATAATATATGTGCACTGGATATTTAATATATGTGCACTGGATATATAATATATGTGCACTGGATATATAATATATGTGCACTGGATATATATAATATATGTGCACTGGATATATATAATATATGTGCACTGGATATATAAAATATGTGCACTGGATATATATAATATATGTGCACTGGATCTAAATTATATGTGCACTGGATATTTATAATAAATGTGCACTGGATATATAATATATGTGTAATGGATATATTTAATATATGTGCTCTGGATATATAATATATGTGCACTGGATATTTAATATATATACACTGGATATATATAATATATGTGCACTGGATATATAATATACGTTCACTGGATATATATAATATATGTGCACTGGTTCTATAATATATGTGCACTGGATATTTATAATATATGTGCACTGGATATATAATATATGTGCACTGGATATATTTAATATATGTGCACTGGATGTATAACATATGTGAACTGGATATTTAATATATGTTCACTGGACATATATAATATACGTTCACTGGATATATCTAATATATGTGCACTGGTTCTATAATATATGTGCACTGGATATTTATAATATATGTGCACTGGATATTTAATATATGTGCACTGGATACATGTAATATATGTGCACTGTATGTGTAACATATGTGCACTGGACATTTAATATATGTGCAATGGATATATATAATATATGTGCACTGGATCTATAATATATGTGCATTGGATATTTATAATATGTGTGCACTGGATATTTAATATATGTGCACTGAATATATATTTTTATATATATATATATATATATATATATATATATATATATATATATTATATGTGCACTGGATATTTATAATATATGTGCACTGGATATATAATATATGTGCACTGGATATTTAATATATGTGCACTGGATATATAATATATGTGCACTTGATATATAATATATGTGCACTGAATATTTAATATATGTGCACTGTATATATATAATATATGTGCACTGGATATATATATATAATATATGTACACTGGATATTTAATACATGTGCACTGGATATATATATAATATATGTGCACTGGATATATATATAATATATGTGCACTGGATATATAATATAGGTGCACTGGATATATATAATATATGTGCACTGGATATATAATATTTGTGCACTGGATATTTATAATATATGTGCACTGGATATATATAATATATGTGCAGTGGATATATAATATATGTGCACTGGATATTTATAATATATGTGCACTGGATATATAATATATGTGCACTGGATATATTTAATATATGTGCACTGGATATATAATATATGTGCACTGGATATTTAATATATGTGCACTGGATATATATAATATATGTGCACTGGATATATAATATATGTGCACTGGATATATTTATAATATATGTGCACTGGATATTTAATATATGTGCACTGGATATATTTAATATATGTGCACTGGATGTATATAATATGCGTGCACTGGATATATAATATATGTGCACTGGATATATATAATATATGTGCACTGGATATATAATATGTGTGCACTGGATATATATAATATATGTGCACTGGATATTTAATATATGTGCAATGGATATACATAATATATGTGCACTGGATCTATAATATTTGTGCACTGGATATATAATATATGTGCACTGGATATTTAATATATGTGCACTGGATATATAATATATGTGCACTTGATATATAATATATGTGCACTGAATATTTAATATATGTGCACTGTATATATATAATATATGTGCACTGGATATATATATATATATATAATATATGTGCACTGGATCTATAATATATGTGCACTGGAATTTTATAATATATGTGCACAGAATATATAATATATGTGCACAGGATATTTAATATATGTGCACTGGATGTATAATATATGTGCACTGGATATATAATATATGTGCACTGTATATATAATATATGTGCACTGGATATATTTATAATATATGTGCACTGGATATTTAATATATGTGCACTGGATATATTTAATATAGGTGCACTGGATGTATATAATATATGTGCAATGGACATTTAATATATGTGCAATGGATATATATATATAATATATGTGCACTGGATCTATAATATATGTGCACTGGATATTTTTAATATATGTGCACTGGATATATAATATATGTGCACTGGATATTTATAATATATGTGCACTGGATATATAATATATGTGCACTGAAAATTTGTAATAAATGTGCACTGGATATATAATATATGTGCAATTGATATATTTAATATATGTGCACTGGATATATAATATATGTGCACTGGATATTTAATGTATGTGCACTGGATATTTTTAATAAATGTGCACTGGATATATAATATATGTGCAATGGATATATTTAATATATGTGCTCTGGATATATAATATATGTGCACTGGATATTTCATATATATACACTGGATATATATAATATATGTGCACTGGATATATAATATACGTTCACTGGATATATATAATATATGTGCACTGGTTCTATAATATATGTGCACTGGATATTTATAATATATGTGCACTGGATATATAATATATGTGCACTGGATATATAATATATGTGCACTGGATATATTTAATATATGTGCACTGGATGTATATAATATGTGTGCACTGGATATATAATATATGTGCACTGGATATATAATATATGTGCACTGGATATATTTAATATATGTGCACTGGATATATAATATATGTGCACTGGATATATTTAATATATGTGCACTGGATGTATATAATATGTGTGCACTGGATATATAATATATGTGCACTGGATATATAATATATGTGCACTGGATATATTTAATATATGTGCACTGGATATATAATATATGTGCACTGGATATATAATATATGTGCACTGGATATATAATATATGTGCACTGGATATATTTAATATATGTGCACTGGATATATAATATATGTGCACTGGATATATTTAATATATGTGCACTGGATGTATATAATATGTGTGCACTGGATATATAATATATGTGCACTGGATATATAATATATGTGCACTGGATATATTTAATATATGTGCACTGGATATATAATATATGTGCACTGGATATATAATATATGTGCACTGGATATATTTATAATATATGTGCACTGGATATTTAATATATGTGCACTGGATATATTTAATATATGTGCACTGGATATATTTAATATATGTGCACTGGATGTATATAATATGTGTGCACTGGATATATAATATATGTGCACTGGATATATAATATATGTGCACTGGATATATTTAATATATGTGCACTGGATGTATATAATATGTGTGCACTGGATATATAATATATGTGCACTGGATATATAATATATGTGCACTGGATATATTTAATATATGTGCACTGGATATATAATATATGTGCACTGGATATATAATATATGTGCACTGGATATATTTAATATATGTGCACTGGATATATAATATATGTGCACTGGATATTTAATATATGTGCACTGGATATATATAATATATGTGCACTGGAAATTTATAATATATGTGCACAGAATATATAATATATGTGCACAGGATATTTAAAATATAAGCACTGGATATATTTAATATATGTGCACTGGATGTATATATAGTATATTTGCACTGGATATTTAATATATGTGCACTGGGTATATAAATATAATATATGTGCACTGGATATATAATATATGTGCACTGGATATATATATAATATATGTGCACTGGATATTTAATATATGTGCACTGGATATATAATATATGTGCACTTGATATATAATATATGTGCACTGAATATTTAATATATGTGCACTGTATATATATAATATATGTGCACTGGATATATATATAATATATGTGCATTGGATCTTTAATATATGTGCACTGGAAATTTATAATATATGTGCACAGAATATATAATATATGTGCACAGGATATTTAATATATGTGCACTGGATGTATAATATATGTGCACTGGATGTATAATATATGTGCACTGTATATATAATATATGTGCACTGGATATATTTATAATATATGTGCACTGGATATTTAATATATGTGCACTGGATATATTTAATATAGGTGCACTGGATGTATATAATATATGTGCACTGGACATTTAATATATCTGCAATGGATATATTTAATATATGTGCACTGGATGTATATAATATGTGTGCACTGGATTTATAATATATGTGCACTGGATATATAATATATGTGCACTGGATATATTTAATATATGTGCACTGGATATATAATATATGTGCACTGGATATATAATATATGTGCACTGGATATATTTATAATATATGTGCACTGGATATATAATATATGTGCACTGGATATTTAATATATGTGCACTGGATATATAATATATGTGCACTTGATATATAATATATGTGCACTGAATATTTAATATATGTGCACTGTATATATATAATATATGTGCACTGGATATATATATATATATATAATATATGTGCACTGGCTCTATAATATATGTGCACTGGAAATTTATAATATATGTGCACAGAATATATAATATATGTGCACAGGATATTTAATATATGTGCACTGGATATTTAATATATGTGCACTGTATATATAATATATGTGCACTGGATATTTAATATATGTGCACTGGATATATATAATATATGTGCACTGAATATTTAATATATGTGCACTGGATATATATAATATATGTGCACTGGATATATAATATATGTGCACTGGATATATAATATATGTGCACTAGATATATAAAATATGTGCACAGTATATATATAATATATGTGCACTAGACCTAAAATTTAAGTGCACTGGATATATAATATATGTGCACTGGATATTTAAAATAAATGTGATCTGTATATATAATATATGTGCACTGGATATTTAATATATGTGAACTGGATATATATAATATATGTGCACTGGATTTATAATACTTGTGCACTGGTTAGTTAAATTATATGTGCACTGGATATATAATATATGTGCACTGGGTATATTTAATATATGTGCATTGGATATATAATATATGTGCACTGGATATTTAATATATGTGCACTGGATATATTTAATATATGTGCACTGGATGTATATAATATGTGTGCACTGGATATATAATATATGTGCACTGGATATATATAATATATGTGCACTGGATATATTTATAATATATGTGCACTGGATATATAATATATGTGCACTGGATATATTTAATATAGGTGCACTGGAAATTTAATATATGTGCACTGGATATATATAATCTATGTGCACTGGATATATATAATATATGTGCACTGAATCTAAAATATATGTACACTGGATAAAAATAATATATGTGCACTCGATCTATAATATATGTGCACTGGAAATTTAAAATATATGTGCACAGGATATATTTAATATATGTGCACTGGATATATAATATATGTGCACTGGATATTTAATATATGTGCACTGGATATATTTATAATATATGTGCACTGGATATATAATATATGTGCACTGGATATATTTATAATATACGTGCACTGGATATTTAATATATGTGCACTGGATATATTTAATATATGTGCACTGGATGTATATAATATGCGTGCACTGGATATATAATGTATGTGCACTGGATATATATAATATATGTGCACTGGATATATAATATGTGTGCACTGGATATATATAATATATGTGCACTGGATATTTAATATATGTGCAATGGATATACATAATATATGTGCACTGGATCTATAATATATGTGCACTGGATATATAATATATGTGCACTGGATATTTAATGTATGTGCACTGGATATTTATAATAAATGTGCACTGGATATATAATATATGTGCAATGGATATATTTAATATATGTGCTCTGAATATATAATATATGTGCACTGGATATTTAATATATATACACTGGATATATATAATATATGTGCACTGGATATATAATATACGTTCACTGGATATATATAATATATGTGCACTGGTTCTATAATATATGTGCACTGGATATTTATAATATATGTGCACTGGATATATAATATATGTGCACTTGATATATAATATATGTGCACTGAATATTTAATATATGTGCACTGTATATATATAATATATGTGCACTGGATATATATATAATATATGTGCACTGGATATTTAATACATGTGCACTGGATATATATATAATATATGTGCACTGGATATATATATAATATATGTGCACTGGATATATAATATATGTGCACTGGATATATATAATATATGTGCACTGGATATATAATATATGTGCACTGGATATTTATAATATATGTGCACTGGATATATATAATATATGTGCACTGGATATATAATATATGTGCACTGGATATTTATAATATATGTGCACTGGATATATAATATATGTGCACTGGATATATTTAATATATGTGCACTGGATATATAATATATGTGCACTGGATATTTAATATATGTGCACTGGATATATAACATATGTGCACTGGATATATAATATATGTGCACTGGATATATTTATAATATATGTGCACTGGATATTTAATATATGTGCACTAGATATATTTAATATATGTGCACTGGATGTATATAATATGCGTGCACTGGATATATAATATATGTGCACTGGATATATATAATATATGTGCACTGGATGTATAATATGTGTGCACTGGATATATATAATATATGTGCACTGGATATTTAATATATGTGCAATGGATTTACATAATATATGTGCACTGGATCTATAATATATGTGCACTGGATATATAATATATGTGCACTGGATATTTAATATATGTGCACTGGATATATAATATATGTGCACTTGATATATAATATATGTGCACTGAATATTTAATATATGTGCACTGTATATATATAATATATGTGCACTGGATATATATATATATATATATATATATATATATATATATATATATAATATATGTGCACTGGATCTATAATATATGTGCACTGGAAATTTATAATATATGTGCACAGAATATATAATATATGTGCACAGGATATTTAATATATGTGCACTGGATATTTAACATATGTGCACTGTATATATAATATATGTGCACTGGATATTTAATATATGTGCACTGGATATATATAATATATGTGCACTGAATATTTAATATATGTGCACTGGATATATATAATATATGTGCACTGGATATATAATATATGTGCACTGGATATATAATATATGTGCACTAGATATATAAAATATGTGCACAGGATATATATAATATATGTGCACTGGACCTAAAATTTAAGTGCACTGGATATATAATATATGTGCACTGGATATTTAAAATAAATGTGATCTGTATATATAATATATGTGCACTGGATATTTAATATATGTGAACTGGATATATATAATATATGTGCACTGGATTTATAATACTTGTGCACTGGTTAGTTAAATTATATGTGCACTGGATATATAATATATGTGCACTGGATATATTTAATATATGTGCATTGGATATATAATATATGTGCACTGGATATTTAATATATGTGCACTGGATATATTTAATATATGTGCACTGGATGTATATAATATGTGTGCACTGGATATATAATATATGTGCACTGGATATATATAATATATGTGCACTGGATATATTTATAATATATGTGCACTGGATATATAATATATGTGCACTGGATATATTTAATATAGGTGCACTGGAAATTTAATATATGTGCACTGGATATATATAATCTATGTGCACTGGATATATATAATATATGTGCACTGAATCTAAAATATATGTACACTGGATAAAAATAATATATGTGCACTCGATCTATAATATATGTGCACTGGAAATTTAAAATATATGTGCACAGAATATATAATATATGTGCAAAGGATATTTAAAATATAAGCACTGGATATATTTAATATATGTGCACTGGATGAATATATAGTATATTTGCACTGGATATTTAATATATGTGCACTGGATATAAAAATATAATATATGTGCACTGGATATATAATATATGTGCACTGGATATGTATAATATATGTGCACTGGATATATAATATATGTGCACTGGATATATTTAATATATGTGCACTGGATATATAATATATGTGCACTGGATATTTAATATATGTGCACTGGATATATTTATAATATATGTGCACTGGATATATAATATATGTGCACTGGATATATTTATAATATACGTGCACTGGATATTTAATATATGTGCACTGGATATATTTAATATATGTGCACTGGATGTATATAATATGCGTGCACTGGATATATAATGTATGTGCACTGGATATATATAATATATGTGCACTGGATATATAATATGTGTGCACTGGATATATATAATATATGTGCACTGGATATTTAATATATGTGCAATGGATATACATAATATATGTGCACTGGATCTATAATATATGTGCACTGGATATATAATATATGTGCACTGGATATTTAATGTATGTGCACTGGATATTTATAATAAATGTGCACTGGATATATAATATATGTGCAATGGATATATTTAATATATGTGCTCTGAATATATAATATATGTGCACTGGATATTTAATATATATACACTGGATATATATAATATATGTGCACTGGATATATAATATACGTTCACTGGATATATATAATATATGTGCACTGGTTCTATAATATATGTGCACTGGATATTTATAATATATGTGCACTGGATATATAATATATGTGCACTTGATATATAATATATGTGCACTGAATATTTAATATATGTGCACTGTATATATATAATATATGTGCACTGGATATATATATAATATATGTGCACTGGATATTTAATACATGTGCACTGGATATATATATAATATATGTGCACTGGATATATATATAATATATGTGCACTGGATATATAATATATGTGCACTGGATATATATAATATATGTGCACTGGATATATAATATATGTGCACTGGATATTTATAATATATGTGCACTGGATATATATAATATATGTGCACTGGATATATAATATATGTGCACTGGATATTTATAATATATGTGCACTGGATATATAATATATGTGCACTGGATATATTTAATATATGTGCACTGGATATATAATATATGTGCACTGGATATTTAATATATGTGCACTGGATATATAAAATATGTGCACTGGATATATAATATATGTGCACTGGATGTATATAATATGCGTGCACTGGATATATAATATATGTGCACTGGATATATATAATATATGTGCACTGGATGTATATAATATGCGTGCACTGGATATATAATATATGTGCACTGGATATATATAATATATGTGCACTGGATGTATAATATGTGTGCACTGGATATATATAATATATGTGCACTGGATATTTAATATATGTGCAATGGATTTACATAATATATGTGCACTGGATCTATAATATATGTGCACTGGATATATAATATATGTGCACTGGATATTTAATATATGTGCACTGGATATATAATATATGTGCACTTGATATATAATATATGTGCACTGAATATTTAATATATGTGCACTGTATATATATAATATATGTGCACTGGATATATATATATATATAATATATGTGCACTGGATCTATAATATATGTGCACTGGAAATTTATAATATATGTGCACAGAATATATAATATATGTGCACAGGATATTTAATATATGTGCACTGGATATTTAACATATGTGCACTGTATATATAATATATGTGCACTGGATATTTAATATATGTGCACTGGATATATATAATATATGTGCACTGAATATTTAATATATGTGCACTGGATATATATAATATATGTGCACTGGATATAAAATATATGTGCACTGGATATATAATATATGTGCACTAGATATATAAAATATGTGCACAGGATATATATAATATATGTGCACTGGACCTAAAATTTAAGTGCACTGGATATATAATATATGTGCACTGGATATTTAAAATAAATGTGATCTGTGTATATAATATATGTGCACTGGATATTTAATATATGTGAACTGGATATATATAATATATGTGCACTGGATTTATAATACTTGTGCACTGGTTAGTTAAATTATATGTGCACTGGATATATAATATATGTGCACTGGATATATTTAATATATGTGCATTGGATATATAATATATGTGCACTGGATATTTAATATATGTGCACTGGATATATTTAATATATGTGCACTGGATGTATATAATATGTGTGCACTGGATATATAATATATGTGCACTGGATATATATAATATATGTGCACTGGATATATAATATATGTGCACTGGATATTTAATATATGTGCACTGGATATATTTAATATATGTGCACTGGATGTATATAATATGTGTGCACTGGATATATAATATATGTGCACTGTCTATATATAATATATGTGCACTGGATATATAATATATGTGCACTGGATATATTTATAATATATGTGCACTGGATATTTAATATATATGCACTGGATATATTTAATATATGTGCACTGGATGTATATAATATGCGTGAACTGGATATATAATATATGTGCACTAAATATATATAATATATGTGCACTGGATATATAATATGTGTGCACTGGATATATATAATATATGTGCACTGGATATTTAATATATGTGCAATGGATATACATAATATGTGTGCACTGGATATATATAATATATGTGCACTGGATATTTAATATATGTGCAATGGATATACATAATATGTGTGCACTGGATCTATAATATATGTGCACTGGATATATAATATATGTGCACTGGATATTTAATATATGTGCACTGGATATATAATATATATGCACTGGATATATAATATATGTGCACAGGATATTTAATATATGTGCTCTATATATACATAATATATGTGCACTGGATATATAATATATGTGCACTGGATATATTTAATATATGTGCATTGGATATATAATATATGTGCACTGGATATTTAATATATGTGCACTGGATATATTTAATATATGTGCACTGGATGTATAATATATGTGCACTGGATATATATAATATATGTGCACTGGATATATAATATATGTGCACTGGATATTTAATATATGTGCACTGGATATATTTAATATATGTGCACTGGATGTATATAATATGTGTGCACTGGATATATAATATATGTGCACTGTCTATATATAATATATGTGCACTGGATATATAATATATGTGCACTGGATATATTTAATATATGTGCACTGGATATATAATATATGTGCACTGGATATTTAATATATGTGCCCTGGATATATATAATATATGTGCACTGGATATATAATATATGTGCACTGGATATTTAATATATGTGCACTGGATATATAATATATGTGCACTGGATATTTAATATATGTGCAGTGGATATATATAATATATGAGCACTGGATATATAATATATGTGCACTGGATATTTATAATATATGTGCACTGGATATTTAATATATGTGCACTGGATATATTTAATATATGTGCACTGGATGTATATAATATGCGTGAACTGGATATATAATATATGTGCACTAAATATATATAATATATGTGCACTGGATATATAATATGTGTGCACTGGATATATATAATATATGTGCACTGGATATTTAATATATGTGCACTGGATATATAATATATATGCACTGGATATATAATATATGTGCAAAGGATATATATAATATATGTGCACTGGATATTTAATATATGTGCACTGGATATACATAATATATGTGCACTGGATATATAATATATGAGCACTGGATATTTAATATATGTGCACTGGATATATATATAATATATGTGCACTGGATATATTTATAATATATGTGCACTGGATATATATAATCTATGTGCACTGGATATATAATATATGTGCACTGGATATATTTAATATATGTGCACTGGATCTATAATATATGTGCACTGGATGTATAATATATGTGCACTGGATATATAATATATATGCACTGGATATATAATATATGTGCACTGGATATATTTAATATATGTGCACTGGATGTATATAATATGCGTGCACTGGATATATAATATATGAGCACTGGATATTTAATATATGTGCACTGGATATATATATAATATATGTGCACTGGATATATTTATAATATATGTGCACTGGATATATATAATCTATGTGCACTGGATATATAATATATGTGCACTGGATATATTTAATATATGTGCACTGGATCTATAATATATGTGCACTGGATGTATAATATATGTGCACTGGATATATAATATATATGCACTGGATATATAATATATGTGCACTGGATATATTTAATATATGTGCACTGGTTATATAATATATGTGCACTGGATATTTAATATATGTGCCCTGGATATATATAATATATGTGCACTGGATATATAATATATGTGCACTGGATATTTAATATATGTGCACTGGATATATAATATATGTGCACTGGATATTTAATATATGTGCACTGGATATATATAATATATGAGCACTGGATATATAATATATGTGCACTGGATATTTATAATATATGTGCACTGGATATTTAATATATGTGCACTGGATATATTTAATATATGTGCACTGGATGTATATAATATGCGTGAACTGGATATATAATATATGTGCACTAAATATATATAATATATGTGCACTGGATATATAATATGTGTGCACTGGATATATATAATATATGTGCACTGGATATTTAATATATGTGCAATGGATATACATAATATGTGTGCACTGGATCTATAATATATGTGCACTGGATATATAATATATGTGCACTGGATATTTAATATATGTGCACTGGATATATAATATATATGCACTGGATATATAATATATGTGCACAGGATATATATAATATATGTGCACTGGATATTTAATATATGTGCACTGGATATACATAATATATGTGCACTGGATATATAATATATGAGCACTGGATATTTAATATATGTGCACTGGATATATATATAATATATGTGCACTGGATATATTTATAATATATGTGCACTGGATATATATAATCTATGTGCACTGGATATATAATATATGTGCACTGGATATATTTAATATATGTGCACTGGATCTATAATATATGTGCACTGGATGTATAATATATGTGCACTGGATATATAATATATATGCACTGGATATATAATATATGTGCACTGGATATATTTATAATATATGTGCACTGGATATTTAATATATGTGCACTGGATATATTTAATATAGGTGCACTGGAAATTTAATATATGTGCACTGGATATATATAATCTATGTGCACTGGATATATATAATATATGTGCACTGAATCTAAAATATATGTACACTGGATAAAAATAATATATGTGCACTCGATCTATAATATATGTGCACTGGAAATTTAAAATATATGTGCACAGAATATATAATATATGTGCAAAGGATATTTAAAATATAAGCACTGGATATATTTAATATATGTGCACTGGATGAATATATAGTATATTTGCACTGGATATTTAATATATGTGCACTGGATATATAAATATAATATATGTGCACTGGATATATAATATATGTGCACTGGATATATATAATATATGTGCACTGGATATATAATATATGTGCACTGGATATTTATAATATATGTGCACTGGATATATATAATATATGTGCACTGGATATATAATATATGTGCACTGGATATTTATAATATATGTGCACTGGATATATAATATATGTGCACTGGATATATTTAATATATGTGCACTGGATATATAATATATGTGCACTGGATATTTAATATATGTGCACTGGATATATAAATATAATATATGTGCACTGGATATATAATATATGTGCACTGGATATATATAATATATGTGCACTGGATATATAATATATGTGCACTGGATATTTATAATATATGTGCACTGGATATATATAATATATGTGCACTGGATATATAATATATGTGCACTGGATATTTATAATATATGTGCACTGGATATATAATATATGTGCACTGGATATATTTAATATATGTGCACTGGATATATAATATATGTGCACTGGATATTTAATATATGTGCACTGGATATATATAATATATGTGCACTGGATATATAATATATGTGCACTGGATATATTTAATATATGTGCACTGGATATATAATATATGTGCACTGGATATATAATATATGTGCACTGGATATATTTATAATATATGTGCACTGGATATTTAATATATGTGCACTGGATATATTTAATATATGTGCACTGGATATATTTAATATATGTGCACTGGATGTATAATATATGTGCAC
This sequence comes from Leptodactylus fuscus, assembly GCF_031893055.1. Taxonomy (NCBI): domain Eukaryota; kingdom Metazoa; phylum Chordata; class Amphibia; order Anura; family Leptodactylidae; genus Leptodactylus; species Leptodactylus fuscus. Next base: position 278,876,118 of record NC_134266.1, read on the forward strand.
TGGATATATAATATATATGCACTGGATATATAATATATGTGCACTGGATATATAAAATATGTGCACTGGATATATATAATATATGTGCACTGGATATATAATATATGTGCACTGGATATAAATAATATATGTGCACTGGATATTTAATATATGTGCGCTGGCTATATATAATATATGTGCACTGGATATATTTATAATATATGTGCACTGGATATATATAATCTATGTGCACTGGATATATAATATATGTGCACTGGATATATAAAATATGTGCACTGGATATATATAATATATGTGCACTGGATCTAAATTATATGTGCACTGGATATTTATAATATATGTGCACTGGATATATAATATATTTGCACTGAAAATATAATATATGTGCACTGGATATATATATAATATATGTGCACTGGATATATATAATATATGTGCACTGGATATATATAATATATGTGCACTGGATCTATAATATATGTGCACTGTAAATTTATAATATATGTGCACAGAATATATAATATATGTGCACAATATATTTAATACATGTGCACTGGATGTATAATATATGTGCACTGGATATATAATATATATGCACTGGATATATAATATATGTGCACTGGATATATTTATAATATATGTGCACTGGATATTTAATATATGTGCACTGGATATATAATATATGTGCACTGGATATATATAATATATGTGCACTGGATATATAATATATGTGCACTGGATATATAAAATATGTGCACTGGATATATATAATATATGTGCACTGGATCTAAATTATATGTGCACTGGATATTTATAATAAATGTGCACTGGATATATAATATATGTGTAATGGATATATTTAATATATGTGCTCTGGATATATAATATATGTGCACTGGATATTTAATATATATACACTGGATATATATAATATATGTGCACTGGATATATAATATACGTTCACTGGATATATATAATATATGTGCACTGGTTCTATAATATATGTGCACTGGATATTTATAATATATGTGCACTGGATATATAATATATGTGCACTGGATATATTTAATATATGTGCACTGGATGTATAACATATGTGAACTGGATATTTAATATATGTTCACTGGACATATATAATATACGTTCACTGGATATATCTAATATATGTGCACTGGTTCTATAATATATGTGCACTGGATATTTATAATATATGTGCACTGGATATTTAATATATGTGCACTGGATACATGTAATATATGTGCACTGTATGTGTAACATATGTGCACTGGACATTTAATATATGTGCAATGGATATATATAATATATGTGCACTGGATCTATAATATATGTGCATTGGATATTTATAATATGTGTGCACTGGATATTTAATATATGTGCACTGAATATATATTTATATATATATATATATATATATTATATGTGCACTGGATATTTATAATATATGTGCACTGGATATATAATATATGTGCACTGGATATTTAATATATGTGCACTGGATATATAATATATGTGCACTTGATATATAATATATGTGCACTGAATATTTAATATATGTGCACTGTATATATATAATATATGTGCACTGGATATATATATAATATATGTACACTGGATATTTAATACATGTGCACTGGATATATATATAATATATGTGCACTGGATATATATATAATATATGTGCACTGGATATATAATATATGTGCACTGGATATATATAATATATGTGCACTGGATATATAATATTTGTGCACTGGATATTTATAATATATGTGCACTGGATATATATAATATATGTGCACTGGATATATAATATGTGTGCACTGGATATATATAATATATGTGCACTGGATATTTAATATATGTGCAATGGATATACATAATATATGTGCACTGGATCTATAATATTTGTGCACTGGATATATAATATATGTGCACTGGATATTTAATATATGTGCACTGGATATATAATATATGTGCACTTGATATATAATATATGTGCACTGAATATTTAATATATGTGCACTGTATATATATAATATATGTGCACTGGATATATATATATAATATATGTGCACTGGATCTATAATATATGTGCACTGGAATTTTATAATATATGTGCACAGAATATATAATATATGTGCACAGGATATTTAATATATGTGCACTGGATGTATAATATATGTGCACTGGATATATAATATATGTGCACTGTATATATAATATATGTGCACTGGATATATTTATAATATATGTGCACTGGATATTTAATATATGTGCACTGGATGTATTTAATATAGGTGCACTGGATGTATATAATATATGTGCAATGGACATTTAATATATGTGCAATGGATATATATATATAATATATGTGCACTGGATCTATAATATATGTGCACTGGATATTTTTAATATATGTGCACTGGATATATATAATATATGTGCACTGGTTCTATAATATATGTGCACTGGATATTTATAATATATGTGCACTGGATATATAATATATGTGCACTTGATATATAATATATGTGCACTGAATATTTAATATATGTGCACTGTATATATATAATATATGTGCACTGGATATATATATAATATATGTGCACTGGATATTTAATACATGTGCACTGGATATATATATAATATATGTGCACTGGATATATATATAATATATGTGCACTGGATATATAATATATGTGCACTGGATATATATAATATATGTGCACTGGATATATAATATATGTGCACTGGATATTTATAATATATGTGCACTGGATATATATAATATATGTGCACTGGATATATAATATATGTGCACTGGATATTTATAATATATGTGCACTGGATATATAATATATGTGCACTGGATATATTTAATATATGTGCACTGGATATATAATATATGTGCACTGGATATTTAATATATGTGCACTGGATATATAAATATAATATATGTGCACTGGATATATAATATATGTGCACTGGATATATATAATATATGTGCACTGGATATATAATATATGTGCACTGGATATTTATAATATATGTGCACTGGATATATAATATATGTGCACTGGATATTTAATATATGTGCACTGGATATATAAATATAATATATGTGCACTGGATATATAATATATGTGCACTGGATATATGTAATATATGTGCACTGGATATTTAATATATGTGCACTGGATATTTAATATATGTGCAATGGATATACATAATATATGTGCACTGGATCTATAATATATGTGCACTGGATATATAATATATGTGCACTGGATATTTAATATATGTGCACTGGATATATAATATATGTGCACTTGATATATAATATATGTGCACTGAATATTTTATATATGTGCACTGTATATATATAATATATGTGCACTGGATATATATATATAATATATGTGCACTGGATCTATAATATATGTGCACTGGAAATTTATAATATATGTGCACAGAATATATAATATATGTGCACAGGATATTTAATATATGTGCACTGGATATTTAATATATGTGCACTGTATATATAATATATGTGCAATGGATATACATAATATATGTGCACTGGATCTATAATATATGTGCACTGGATATATAATATATGTGCACTGGATATTTAATATATGTGCACTGGATATATAATATATGTGCACTTGATATATAATATATGTGCACTGAATATTTTATATATGTGCACTGTATATATATAATATATGTGCACTGGATATATATATATATAATATATGTGCACTGGATCTATAATATATGTGCACTGGAAATTTATAATATATGTGCACAGAATATATAATATATGTGCACAGGATATTTAATATATGTGCACTGGATATTTAATATATGTGCACTGTATATATAATATATGTGCACTGGATATTTAATATATGTGCACTGGATATATATAATATATGTGCACTGAATATTTAATATATGTGCACTGGATATATATAATATATGTGCACTGGATATATAATATATGTGCACTGGATATATAATATATGTGCACTAGATATATAAAATATGTGCACAGGATATATATAATATATGTGCACTGGACCTAAAATTTAAGTGCACTGGATATATAATATATGTGCACTGGATATTTAAAATAAATGTGATCTGTATATATAATATATGTGCACTGGATATTTAATATATGTGAACTGGATATATATAATATATGTGCACTGGATTTATAATACTTGTGCACTGGTTAGTTAAATTATATGTGCACTGGATATATAATATATGTGCACTGGATATATTTAATATATGTGCATTGGATATATAATATATGTGCACTGGATATTTAATATATGTGCACTGGATATATTTAATGTATGTGCACTGGATGTATATAATATGTGTGCACTGGATATATAATATATGTGCACTGGATATATATAATATATGTGCACTGGATATATTTATAATATATGTGCACTGGATATATAATATATGTGCACTGGATATATTTAATATAGGTGCACTGGAAATTTAATATATGTGCACTGGATATATATAATCTATGTGCACTGGATATATATAATATATGTGCACTGAATCTAAAATATATGTACACTGGATAAAAATAATATATGTGCACTCGATCTATAATATATGTGCACTGGAAATTTAAAATATATGTGCACAGAATATATAATATATGTGCAAAGGATATTTAAAATATAAGCACTGGATATATTTAATATATGTGCACTGGATGAATATATAGTATATTTGCACTGGATATTTAATATATGTGCACTGGATATATAAATATAATATATGTGCACTGGATATATAATATATGTGCACTGGATATTTATAATATATGTGCACTGGATATATATAATATATGTGCACTGGATATATAATATATGTGCACTGGATATTTATAATATATGTGCACTGGATATATAATATATGTGCACTGGATATATTTAATATATGTGCACTGGATATATAATATATGTGCACTGGATATTTAATATATGTGCACTGGATATATAAATATAATATATGTGCACTGGATATATAATATATGTGCACTGGATATATATAATATAGGTGCACTGGATATATAATATATGTGCACTGGATATTTATAATATATGTGCACTGGATATATATAATATATGTGCACTGGATATATAATATATGTGCACTGGATATTTATAATATATGTGCACTGGATATATAATATATGTGCACTGGATATATTTAATATATGTGCACTGGATATATAATATATGTGCACTGGATATTTAATATATGTGCACTGGATATATTTATAATATATGTGCACTGGATATATAATATATGTGCACTGGATATATTTATAATATACGTGCACTGGATATTTAATATATGTGCACTGGATATATTTAATATATGTGCACTGGATGTATATAATATGCGTGCACTGGATATATAATGTATGTGCACTGGATATATATAATATATGTGCACTGGATATATAATATGTGTGCACTGGATATATATAATATATGTGCACTGGATATTTAATATATGTTCAATGGATATACATAATATATGTGCACTGGATCTATAATATATGTGCACTGGATATATAATATATGTGCACTGGATATTTAATGTATGTGCACTGGATATTTATAATAAATGTGCACTGGATATATAATATATGTGCAATGGATATATTTAATATATGTGCTCTGGATATATAATATACGTTCACTGGATATATATAATATATGTGCACTGGTTCTATAATATATGTGCACTGGATATTTATAATATATGTGCACTGGATATATAATATATGTGCACTTGATATATAATATATGTGCACTGAATATTTAATATATGTGCACTGTATATATATAATATATGTGCACTGGATATATATATATAATATGTGCACTGGATATTTAATACATGTGCACTGGATATATATATAATATATGTGCACTGGATATATATATATAATATATGTGCACTGGATATATAATATATGTGCACTGGATATATATAATATATGTGCACTGGATATATAATATATGTGCACTGGATATTTATAATATATGTGCACTGGATATATATAATATATGTGCACTGGATATATAATATATGTGCACTGGATATTTATAATATATGTGCACTGGATATATAATATATGTGCACTGGATATATTTAATATATGTGCACTGGATATATAATATATGTGCACTGGATATTTAATATATGTGCACTGGATATATAAAATATGTGCACTGGATATATAATATATGTGCACTGGATATATTTATAATATATGTGCACTGGATATTTAATATATGTGCACTAGATATATTTAATATATGTGCACTGGATGTATATAATATGCGTGCACTGGATATATAATATATGTGCACTGGATATATATAATATATGTGCACTGAATGTATAATATGTGTGCACTGGATATATATAATATATGTGCACTGGATATTTAATATATGTGCAATGGATTTACATAATATATGTGCACTGGATCTATAATATATGTGCACTGGATATATAATATATGTGCACTGGATATTTAATATATGTGCACTGGATATATAATATATGTGCACTTGATATATAATATATGTGCACTGAATATTTAATATATGTGCACTGTATATATATAATATATGTGCACTGGATATATATATATATATATATAATATATGTGCACTGGATCTATAATATATGTGCACTGGAAATTTATAATATATGTGCACAGAATATATAATATATGTGCACAGGATATTTAATATATGTGCACTGGATATTTAATATATGTGCACTGTATATATAATATATGTGCACTGGATATTTAATATATGTGCACTGGATATATATAATATATGTGCACTGAATATTTAATATATGTGCACTGCATATATATAATATATGTGCACTGGATATATAATATATGTGCACTGGATATATAATATATGTGCACTAGATATATAAAATATGTGCACAGGATATATATAATATATGTGCACTGGACCTAAAATTTAAGTGCACTGGATATATAATATATGTGCACTGGATATTTAAAATAAATGTGATCTGTATATATAATATATGTGCACTGGATATTTAATATATGTGAACTGGATATATATAATATATGTGCACTGGATTTATAATACTTGTGCACTGGTTAGTTAAATTATATGTGCACTGGATATATAATATATGTGCACTGGATATATTTAATATATGTGCATTGGATATATAATATATGTGCACTGGATATTTAATATATGTGCACTGGATATATTTAATATATGTGCACTGGATGTATATAATATGTGTGCACTGGATATATAATATATGTGCACTGGATATATATAATATATGTGCACTGGATATATAATATATGTGCACTGGATATTTAATATATGTGCACTGGATATATTTAATATATGTGCACTGGATGTATATAATATGTGTGCACTGGATATATAATATATGTGCACTGTCTATATATAATATATGTGCACTGGATATATAATATATGTGCACTGGATATATTTATAATATATGTGCACTGGATATTTAATATATATGCACTGGATATATTTAATATATGTGCACTGGATGTATATAATATGCGTGAACTGGATATATAATATATGTGCACTAAATATATATAATATATGTGCACTGGATATATAATATGTGTGCACTGGATATATATAATATATGTGCACTGGATATTTAATATATGTGCAATGGATATACATAATATGTGTGCACTGGATATATATAATATATGTGCACTGGATATTTAATATATGTGCAATGGATATACATAATATGTGTGCACTGGATCTATAATATATGTGCACTGGATATATAATATATGTGCACTGGATATTTAATATATGTGCACTGGATATATAATATATATGCACTGGATATATAATATATGTGCACAGGATATATATAATATATGTGCACTGGATATTTAATATATGTGCACTGGATATACATAATATATGTGCACTGGATATATAATATATGTGCACTGGATATATTTAATATATGTGCATTGGATATATAATATATGTGCACTGGATATTTAATATATGTGCACTGGATATATTTAATATATGTGCACTGGATGTATAATATATGTGCACTGGATATATATAATATATGTGCACTGGATATATAATATATGTGCACTGGATATTTAATATATGTGCACTGGATATATTTAATATATGTGCACTGGATGTATATAATATGTGTGCACTGGATATATAATATATGTGCACTGTCTATATATAATATATGTGCACTGGATATATAATATATGTGCACTGGATATATTTAATATATGTGCACTGGATATATAATATATGTGCACTGGATATTTAATATATGTGCACTGGATATATATAATATATGTGCACTGGATATATAATATATGTGCACTGGATATTTAATATATGTGCACTGGATATATAATATATGTGCACTGGATATTTAATATATGTGCACTGGATATATATAATATATGAGCACTGGATATATAATATATGTGCACTGGATATTTATAATATATGTGCACTGGATATTTAATATATGTGCACTGGATATATTTAATATATGTGCACTGGATGTATATAATATGCGTGAACTGGATATATAATATATGTGCACTAAATATATATAATATATGTGCACTGGATATATAATATGTGTGCACTGGATATATATAATATATGTGCACTGGATATTTAATATATGTGCAATGGATATACATAATATGTGTGCACTGGATCTATAATATATGTGCACTGGATATATAATATATATGCACTGGATATTTAATATATGTGCACTGGATATATAATATATATGCACTGGATATATAATATATGTGCACAGGATATATATAATATATGTGCACTGGATATTTAATATATGTGCACTGGATATACATAATATATGTGCACTGGATATATAATATATGAGCACTGGATATTTAATATATGTGCACTGGATATATATATATAATATATGTGCACTGGATATATTTATAATATATGTGCACTGGATATAAATAATCTATGTGCACTGGATATATAATATATGTGCACTGGATATATATAATATATGTGCACTGGATCTATAATATATGTGCACTGGATGTATAATATATGTGCACTGGATATATAATATATATGCACTGGATATATAATATATGTGCACTGGATATATTTATAATATATGTGCACTGGATATTTAATATATGTGCACTGGATATATTTAATATAGGTGCACTGGAAATTTAATATATGTGCACTGGATATATATAATCTATGTGCACTGGATATATATAATATATGTGCACTGAATCTAAAATATATGTACACTGGATAAAAATAATATATGTGCACTCGATCTATAATATATGTGCACTGGAAATTTAAAATATATGTGCACAGAATATATAATATATGTGCAAAGGATATTTAAAATATAAGCACTGGATATATTTAATATATGTGCACTGGATGAATATATAGTATATTTGCACTGGATATTTAATATATGTGCACTGGATATATAAATATAATATATGTGCACTGGATATATAATATATGTGCACTGGATATATATAATATATGTGCACTGGATATATAATATATGTGAACTGGATATTTATAATATATGTGCACTGGATATATATAATATATGTGCACTGGATATATAATATATGTGCACTGGATATTTATAATATATGTGCACTGGATATATAATATATGTGCACTGGATATATTTAATATATGTGCACTGGATATATAATATATGTGCACTGGATATTTAATATATGTGCACTGGATATATAAATATAATATATGTGCACTGGATATATAATATATGTGCACTGAATATATATAATATATGTGCACTGGATATATAATATATGTGCACTGGATATTTATAATATATGTGCACTGAATATATATAATATATGTGCACTGGATATATAATATATGTGCACTGGATATTTATAATATATGTGCACTGGATATATAATATATGTGCACTGGATATATTTAATATATGTGCACTGGATATATAATATATGTGCACTGGATATATAATATATGTGCACTGGATATATATAATATATGTGCACTGGATATATAATATATGTGCACTGGATATATTTAATATATGTGCACTGGATATATTTAATATATGTGCACTGGATGTATAATATATGTGCACTGGATATATAATATATATGCACTGGATATATAATATATGTGCACTGGATATATAAAATATGTGCACTGGATATATATAATATATGTGCACTGGATATATAATATATGTGCACTGGATATAAATAATATATGTGCACTGGATATATTTATAATATATGTGCACTGGATATATATAATCTATGTGCACTGGATATATAATATATGTGCACTGGATATATAAAATATGTGCACTGGATATATATAATATATGTGCACTGGATCTAAATTATATGTGCACTGGATATTTATAATATATGTGCACTGGATATATAATATATTTGCACTGAAAATATAATATATGTGCACTGGATATATATATAATATATGTGCACTGGATATATATAATATATGTGCACTGGATATATATAATATATGTGCACTGGATATATATAATATATGTGCACTGGATATATATAATATATATGCACTGGATATATAATATATGTGCACTGGATATATTTATAATATATGTGCACTGGATATTTAATATATGTGCACTGGATATATAATATATGTGCACTGGATATATAATATATGTGCACTGGATATATATAATATATGTGCACTGGATATATATAATATATGTGCACTGGATATATAAAATATGTGCACTGGATATATATAATATATGTGCACTGGATCTAAATTATATGTGCACTGGATATTTATAATAAATGTGCACTGGATATATAATATATGTGTAATGGATATATTTAATATATGTGCTCTGGATATATAATATATGTGCACTGGATATTTAATATATATACACTGGATATATATAATATATGTGCACTGGATATATAATATACGTTCACTGGATATGTATAATATATGTGCACTGATTCTATAATATATGTGCACTGGATATTTATAATATATGTGCACTGGATATATAATATATGTGCACTGGATATATTTAATATATGTGCACTGGATGTATAACATATGTGAACTGGATATTTAATATATGTTCACTGGACATATATAATATACGTTCACTGGATATATCTAATATATGTGCACTGGTTCTATAATATATGTGCACTGGATATTTATAATATATGTGCACTGGATATTTAATATATGTGCACTGGATACATGTAATATATGTGCACTGTATGTGTAACATATGTGCACTGGACATTTAATATATGTGCAATGGATATATATAATATATGTGCACTGGATCTATAATATATGTGCATTGGATATTTATAATATGTGTGCACTGGATATTTAATATATGTGCACTGAATATATAATATACGTTCACTGGATATATATAATATATGTGCACTGGTTCTATAATATATGTGCACTGGATATTTATAATATATGTGCACTGGATATATAATATATGTGCACTGGATATATTTAATATATGTGCACTGGATGTATAACATATGTGAACTGGATATTTAATATATGTTCACTGGACATATATAATATACGTTCACTGGATATATCTAATATATGTGCACTGGTTCTATAATATATGTGCACTGGATATTTATAATATATGTGCACTGGATATTTAATATATGTGCACTGGATACATGTAATATATGTGCACTGTATGTGTAACATATGTGCACTGGACATTTAATATATGTGCAATGGATATATATAATATATGTGCACTGGATCTATAATATATGTGCATTGGATATTTATAATATGTGTGCACTGGATATTTAATATATGTGCACTGAATATATATTTTTATATATATATATATATATATATATATTATATGTGCACTGGATATTTATAATATATGTGCACTGGATATATAATATATGTGCACTGGATATTTAATATATGTGCACTGGATATATAATATATGTGCACTTGATATATAATATATGTGCACTGAATATTTAATATATGTGCACTGTATATATATAATATATGTGCACTGGATATATATATATAATATATGTACACTGGATATTTAATACATGAGCACTGGATATATATATAATATATGTGCACTGGATATATATATAATATATGTGCACTGGATATATAATATAGGTGCACTGGATATATATAATATATGTGCACTGGATATATAATATTTGTGCACTGGATATTTATAATATATGTGCACTGGATATATATAATATATGTGCAGTGGATATATAATATATGTGCACTGGATATTTATAATATATGTGCACTGGATATATAATATATGTGCACTGGATATATTTAATATATGTGCACTGGATATATAATATATGTGCACTGGATATTTATAATATATGTGCACTGGATATATAATATATGTGCACTGGATATATTTAATATATGTGCACTGGATATATATAATATATGTGCACTGGATATATAATATATGTGCACTGGATATATTTATAATATATGTGCACTGGATATTTAATATATGTGCACTGGATATATTTAATATATGTGCACTGGATGTATATAATATGCGTGCACTGGATATATAATATATGTGCACTGGATATATATAATATATGTGCACTGGATATATAATATGTGTGCACTGGATATATATAATATATGTGCACTGGATATTTAATATATGTGCAATGGATATACATAATATATGTGCACTGGATCTATAATATTTGTGCACTGGATATATAATATATGTGCACTGGATATTTAATATATGTGCACTGGATATATAATATATGTGCACTTGATATATAATATATGTGCACTGAATATTTAATATATGTGCACTGTATATATATAATATATGTGCACTGGATATATATATATATATATATATATATATATAATATATGTGCACTGGATCTATAATATATGTGCACTGGAATTTTATAATATATGTGCACAGAATATATAATATATGTGCACAGGATATTTAATATATGTGCACTGGATGTATAATATATGTGCACTGGATATATAATATATGTGCACTGTATATATAATATATGTGCACTGGATATATTTATAATATATGTGCACTGGATATTTAATATATGTGCACTGGATATATTTAATATAGGTGCACTGGATGTATATAATATATGTGCAATGGACATTTAATATATGTGCAATGGATATATATATATAATATATGTGCACTGGATCTATAATATATGTGCACTGGATATTTTTAATATATGTGCACTGGATATATAATATATGTGCACTGGATATTTATAATATATGTGCACTGGATATATAATATATGTGCACTGAAAATTTGTAATAAATGTGCACTGGATATATAATATATGTGCAATTGATATATTTAATATATGTGCACTGGATATATAATATATGTGCACTGGATATTTAATGTATGTGCACTGGATATTTTTAATAAATGTGCACTGGATATATAATATATGTGCAATGGATATATTTAATATATGTGCTCTGGATATATAATATATGTGCACTGGATATTTCATATATATACACTGGATATATATAATATATGTGCACTGGATATATAATATACGTTCACTGGATATATATAATATATGTGCACTGGTTCTATAATATATGTGCACTGGATATTTATAATATATGTGCACTGGATATATAATATATGTGCACTGGATATATAATATATGTGCACTGGATATATTTAATATATGTGCACTGGATGTATATAATATGTGTGCACTGGATATATAATATATGTGCACTGGATATATAATATATGTGCACTGGATATATTTAATATATGTGCACTGGATATATAATATATGTGCACTGGATATATTTAATATATGTGCACTGGATGTATATAATATGTGTGCACTGGATATATAATATATGTGCACTGGATATATAATATATGTGCACTGGATATATTTAATATATGTGCACTGGATATATAATATATGTGCACTGGATATATAATATATGTGCACTGGATATATTTATAATATATGTGCACTGGATATTTAATATATGTGCACTGGATATATTTAATATATGTGCACTGGATATATTTAATATATGTGCACTGGATGTATATAATATGTGTGCACTGGATATATAATATATGTGCACTGGATATATAATATATGTGCACTGGATATATTTAATATATGTGCACTGGATGTATATAATATGTGTGCACTGGATATATAATATATGTGCACTGGATATATAATATATGTGCACTGGATATATTTAATATATGTGCACTGGATATATAATATATGTGCACTGGATATATAATATATGTGCACTGGATATATTTAATATATGTGCACTGGATATATAATATATGTGCACTGGATATTTAATATATGTGCACTGGATATATATAATATATGTGCACTGGAAATTTATAATATATGTGCACAGAATATATAATATATGTGCACAGGATATTTAAAATATAAGCACTGGATATATTTAATATATGTGCACTGGATGTATATATAGTATATTTGCACTGGATATTTAATATATGTGCACTGGGTATATAAATATAATATATGTGCACTGGATATATAATATATGTGCACTGGATATATAATATATGTGCACTGGATATATAATATATGTGCACTGGATATATTTAATATATGTGCACTGGATATATAATATATGTGCACTGGATATATTTAATATATGTGCACTGGATGTATATAATATGTGTGCACTGGATATATAATATATGTGCACTGGATATATAATATATGTGCACTGGATATATTTAATATATGTGCACTGGATATATAATATATGTGCACTGGATATATAATATATGTGCACTGGATATATAATATATGTGCACTGGATATATTTAATATATGTGCACTGGATATATAATATATGTGCACTGGATATATTTAATATATGTGCACTGGATGTATATAATATGTGTGCACTGGATATATAATATATGTGCACTGGATATATAATATATGTGCACTGGATATATTTAATATATGTGCACTGGATATATAATATATGTGCACTGGATATATAATATATGTGCACTGGATATATTTATAATATATGTGCACTGGATATTTAATATATGTGCACTGGATATATTTAATATATGTGCACTGGATATATTTAATATATGTGCACTGGATGTATATAATATGTGTGCACTGGATATATAATATATGTGCACTGGATATATAATATATGTGCACTGGATATATTTAATATATGTGCACTGGATGTATATAATATGTGTGCACTGGATATATAATATATGTGCACTGGATATATAATATATGTGCACTGGATATATTTAATATATGTGCACTGGATATATAATATATGTGCACTGGATATATAATATATGTGCACTGGATATATTTAATATATGTGCACTGGATATATAATATATGTGCACTGGATATTTAATATATGTGCACTGGATATATATAATATATGTGCACTGGAAATTTATAATATATGTGCACAGAATATATAATATATGTGCACAGGATATTTAAAATATAAGCACTGGATATATTTAATATATGTGCACTGGATGTATATATAGTATATTTGCACTGGATATTTAATATATGTGCACTGGGTATATAAATATAATATATGTGCACTGGATATATAATATATGTGCACTGGATATATATATAATATATGTGCACTGGATATTTAATATATGTGCACTGGATATATAATATATGTGCACTTGATATATAATATATGTGCACTGAATATTTAATATATGTGCACTGTATATATATAATATATGTGCACTGGATATATATATAATATATGTGCATTGGATCTTTAATATATGTGCACTGGAAATTTATAATATATGTGCACAGAATATATAATATATGTGCACAGGATATTTAATATATGTGCACTGGATGTATAATATATGTGCACTGGATGTATAATATATGTGCACTGTATATATAATATATGTGCACTGGATATATTTATAATATATGTGCACTGGATATTTAATATATGTGCACTGGATATATTTAATATAGGTGCACTGGATGTATATAATATATGTGCACTGGACATTTAATATATCTGCAATGGATATATTTAATATATGTGCACTGGATGTATATAATATGTGTGCACTGGATTTATAATATATGTGCACTGGATATATAATATATGTGCACTGGATATATTTAATATATGTGCACTGGATATATAATATATGTGCACTGGATATATAATATATGTGCACTGGATATATTTATAATATATGTGCACTGGATATTTAATATATGTGCACTGGATATATGTCACGGAGCGAAGGTATACGTCTTCCTCCGGATGGTCTTTTGAATCAACAGGGACGCAAGAGGTCGGGAGACAACAGCAATTTATTGTAATCCACAAAGTTAGTAGCCGGCGGCGGTCACATCAACCGTAACAACAATAAGTCCACAGAAGTCACAATCCAATGATAACTTTGGTTCCTTGGTCCTGTAACTAAATCCTGGCTCTCTACAGAGCTGTGCACAGGCCGGCTAACACATACTAACTGCTAGCTATATCTATATACTAAACTGTTAAACCTATATCTGTGGGTGGGAAGGGCTGAGTCACAGATCCTTCCCCCCTCACCTATACCAAGGAGAGCAGACTCCCTGTCTACTATGGACAATGCACCATCCAACATCTTCTTGGAGACACTGATCAGATTATCTCCACCCATTGTCCTCACTAGTTAGAGGTATTTGCATACAATGTGCTAACACACTAGACCCTAATCAGCCAACTACACATTGATGTATATAACAGGTTAGAGAATACATTCCACATGAAATATATATTACACATTGCCTATAGTATAGACTCTAACCATCCCGTGACAACCCCTCCCCCTCTCAAAACATGTGCATAACACAATTGGCCTACACAGGTAAATTGGGGAATGCACATCAGTCTCTATAGCTCATATGTCCTCCTGCCGGGATAACCCATCCGCGTTCTGGTGTTGGTTCCCTCGGCGGTACTGAATGGTAAAGTTGTAGGGTTGAAGGGCTGGCATCTGGCAGAAAATCCGGTGGATCCATGTTGGCTTCTCCCTGAGCTTGGCTTCGGGTCACTGCTCCCACAAAGTGGCACTGTAGATTTCCAACATCGTTGCCTAACAGAACATCGGCCGGCAGCCCGCTCATCACACCAATTGTGCATCGTTTTGGTCCATAACCATAGTCGAGTTCCACGTTAGCTTTAGGAATACGTCTCCGAGTACCCCCTGCCAACTTGATAGAAATGCCAGGGCCCTCCTCTAGGGCCTCGGGTCGCACCACTCGGGGGTCTGCTACCGTTAGGAAAGCTCCCGAGTCCCGGAATCCAACAACTGTTCGGCCATCCAGTAGGACCTCCTGCAAGTGCTTCCGCTGAAGGTTTGCGGGATGTGTGGCAGAGGGCTGAATCCCATAGACCCCTGGAGGTGGAACAGATGGGTCATTCATGGAGTCATCTGGAAATGGGGCCAAACTTTCTGTCCTAGGGGTGGTTCCCAGGTAGTGAATAGGCCGGGATGCCACGGTGGCCCGTGCCCCCATGTTAGCAGGGCAACTAGCTTGCAAATGTCCAGGCCGCCCGCACCCAAAACATCTGCGCTCTAGCATTCTTCCAGTAGGTCGTTGTCTAGGGACAGGGTTGTTCATAGCTGGAGGCCGATGGGCTGGGGCAGGGGTAGAGGGGGAATTGTAATCCTGAGGCCGGACACAAAAGGTGGGTGGCTGGCTGAAGGGTGTCTGGCGGACTGTGGTAGTTTTCCGCTCCTCTGCAAACAACCTCTTCCACTGCGGCTTGATGGTCAGGCCCTCATCTGCAAGGGAAGCAGCTTGCTCCACTGTGGCTGGGTTCCGTTCCAGCACCCACTCACGGATCTCAGCGGGGCACTGGGAAAAGAACTGTTCCTTAAGTATGACTTGGAGGATCTTATCGACTGTGACAGCCTCCTCTCCTTCTAGCCAGCGCTTGCATGCTTGCTTCAACTTGTGGGCGAACATGTGGAAGGAGCTTCCCCCATTGTAAGACAAAGAGCGGAACTGAACTCGGTAGGTCTCTGGAGTGACTGCATAATACTTCTGCACCGCTCTTTTAATGGCCTCATAGTCCCGCTGATCACTAGGGTCCATGGCTCTGAGAGCTTCCGCAGCCCCATCTCGTAGGTGCCCCACCAGATACCGGACCCAATCCTTCTCTGGGACTTCCATCAGGCGGCACTGGTGTTTGAAGTCCTGAAAATATCCATCAACATCCCCAGCCGCTTCATCAAAGGTCTTGAAGTGTTTATGGGAGACATATTGTGGTTCTCTCACTGTTGGGCTGGGGGTCGACGTTTGATTATAATTCCGCATAGTTATCTCAGCCATTCGCATTTCATGCGCCATTCTTTCCTTTTCATGCACCATTCTCTGTTCCTCCTTCTCCGTTTCCTGAGCCCTCTGTAATGCTCTACTCCTTTGCTCTGCAGTTGCTTCTAGCCCCAGCACTGCCAATTCCTCCTCATACAAAACAACCCATCTGCTCTTTTGGGTCTGTACCTGCCACTCCCGTATCTCTACTGTCTCCTGGGGGCAGTCCTCCTCATTGTCGCTTTGCAGGGTCATCTCCTCCAGTGCCTCGATCAGTTGCTCTTTCGTTCTTCCCTGGTAACTCAGGTTTAGTTCCCGGGCCCTTAATTTTAGATTTGCCATAGTCCAGTTCCTGTATTCTGAGGTTGTGGTTCCATTAATCGCTGAGCTGTTGTGGTCCATCTCGCTGTCCGCTGTTGATCCCACCGCTGCCAACCAGTTGTCACGGAGCGAAGGAATACGTCTTCCTCCGGATGGTCTTTTGAATCAACAGGGACGCAAGAGGTCGGGAGTCAACAGCAATTTATTGTAATCCACAAAGTTAGTAGCCGGCGGCGGTCACATCAACCGTAACAACAATAAGTCCACAGAAGTCACAATCCAATGATAACTTTGGTTCCTTGGTCCTGTAACTAAATCCTGGCTCTCTACAGAGCTGTGCACAGGCCGGCTAACACATACTAACTGCTAGCTATATCTATATACTAAACTGTTACACCTATATCTGTGGGTGGGAAGGGCTGAGTCACAGATCCTTCCCCCCTCACCTATACCAAGGAGAGCAGACTCCCTGTCTACTATGGACAATGCACCATCCAACATCTTCTTGGAGACACTGATCAGATTATCTCCACCCATTGTCCTCACTAGTTAGAGGTATTTGCATACAATGTGCTAACACACTAGACCCTAATCAGCCAACTACACATTGATGTATATAACAGGTTAGAGAATACATTCCACATGAAATATATATTACACATTGCCTATAGTATAGACTCTAACCATCCCGTGACAATATATTTAATATATGTGCACTGGATATATTTAATATATGTGCACTGGATGTATATAATATGTGTGCACTGGATATATAATATATGTGCACTGGATATATAATATATGTGCACTGGATATATTTAATATATGTGCACTGGATATATAATATATGTGCACTGGATATATAATATATGTGCACTGGATATATAATATATGTGCACTGGATATATTTAATATATGTGCACTGGATATATAATATATGTGCACTGGATATTTAATATATGTGCACTGGATATATATAATATATGTGCACTGGATATATAATATGTGTGCACTGGATATATATAATATATGTGCACTGGATATTTAATATATGTGCAATGGATATACATAATATATGTGCACTGGATCTATAATATATGTGCACTGGATATATAATATATGTGCACTGGATATATAATATATGTGCACTGGATATATAAAATATGTGCACTGGATATATATAATATATGTGCACTGGATATATAATATATGTGCACTGGATATAAATAATATATGTGCACTGGATATATTTATAATATATGTGCACTGGATATATATAATCTATGTGCACTGGATATATAATATATGTGCACTGGATATATAAAATATGTGCACT
Source organism: Leptodactylus fuscus (assembly GCF_031893055.1). Taxonomy (NCBI): domain Eukaryota; kingdom Metazoa; phylum Chordata; class Amphibia; order Anura; family Leptodactylidae; genus Leptodactylus; species Leptodactylus fuscus. The sequence goes on from NC_134266.1 coordinate 278,896,469, forward strand.
GGATATATATAATATATGTGCACTGGATCTAAATTATATGTGCACTGGATATTTATAATATATGTGCACTGGATATATAATATATTTGCACTGAAAATATAATATATGTGCACTGGATATATATATAATATATGTGCACTGGATATATATAATATATGTGCACTGGATATATATAATATATGTGCACTGGATCTATAATATATGTGCACTGTAAATTTATAATATATGTGCACAGAATATATAATATATTTGCACAATATATTTAATACATGTGCACTGGATGTATAATATATGTGCACTGGATATATAATATATATGCACTGGATATATAATATATGTGCACTGGATATATTTATAATATATGTGCACTGGATATTTAATATATGTGCACTGGATATATAATATATGTGCACTGGATATATAATATATGTGCACTGGATATATATAATATATGTGCACTGGATATATATAATATATGTGCACTGGATATATAAAATATGTGCACTGGATATATATAATATATGTGCACTGGATCTAAATTATATGTGCACTGGATATTTATAATAAATGTGCACTGGATATATAATATATGTGTAATGGATATATTTAATATATGTGCTCTGGATATATAATATATGTGCACTGGATATTTAATATATATACACTGGATATATATAATATATGTGCACTGGATATATAATATACGTTCACTGGATATATATAATATATGTGCACTGGTTCTATAATATATGTGCACTGGATATTTATAATATATGTGCACTGGATATATAATATATGTGCACTGGATATATTTAATATATGTGCACTGGATATATAATATATGTGCACTGGATATTTAATATATGTGCACTGGATATATATAATATATGTGCACTGGATATATAATATGTGTGCACTGGATATATATAATATATGTGCACTGGATATTTAATATATGTGCAATGGATATACATAATATATGTGCACTGGATCTATAATATATGTGCACTGGATATATAATATATGTGCACTGGATATATAATATATGTGCACTGGATATATAAAATATGTGCACTGGATATATATAATATATGTGCACTGGATATATAATATATGTGCACTGGATATAAATAATATATGTGCACTGGATATATTTATAATATATGTGCACTGGATATATATAATCTATGTGCACTGGATATATAATATATGTGCACTGGATATATAAAATATGTGCACTGGATATATATAATATATGTGCACTGGATCTAAATTATATGTGCACTGGATATTTATAATATATGTGCACTGGATATATAATATATTTGCACTGAAAATATAATATATGTGCACTGGATATATATATAATATATGTGCACTGGATATATATAATATATGTGCACTGGATATATATAATATATGTGCACTGGATCTATAATATATGTGCACTGTAAATTTATAATATATGTGCACAGAATATATAATATATTTGCACAATATATTTAATACATGTGCACTGGATGTATAATATATGTGCACTGGATATATAATATATATGCACTGGATATATAATATATGTGCACTGGATATATTTATAATATATGTGCACTGGATATTTAATATATGTGCACTGGATATATAATATATGTGCACTGGATATATAATATATGTGCACTGGATATATATAATATATGTGCACTGGATATATATAATATATGTGCACTGGATATATAAAATATGTGCACTGGATATATATAATATATGTGCACTGGATCTAAATTATATGTGCACTGGATATTTATAATAAATGTGCACTGGATATATAATATATGTGTAATGGATATATTTAATATATGTGCTCTGGATATATAATATATGTGCACTGGATATTTATAATATATGTGCACTGGATATATAATATATGTGCACTGGATATATTTAATATATGTGCACTGGATGTATAACATATGTGAACTGGATATTTAATATATGTTCACTGGACATATATAATATACGTTCACTGGATATATCTAATATATGTGCACTGGTTCTATAATATATGTGCACTGGATATTTATAATATATGTGCACTGGATATTTAATATATGTGCACTGGATACATGTAATATATGTGCACTGTATGTGTAACATATGTGCACTGGACATTTAATATATGTGCAATGGATATATATAATATATGTGCACTGGATCTATAATATATGTGCATTGGATATTTATAATATGTGTGCACTGGATATTTAATATATGTGCACTGAATATATATTTTTATATATATATATATATATATATATATATATATATATATTATATGTGCACTGGATATTTATAATATATGTGCACTGGATATATAATATATGTGCACTGGATATTTAATATATGTGCACTGGATATATAATATATGTGCACTTGATATATAATATATGTGCACTGAATATTTAATATATGTGCACTGTATATATATAATATATGTGCACTGGATATATATATATAATATATGTACACTGGATATTTAATACATGTGCACTGGATATATATATAATATATGTGCACTGGATATATATATAATATATGTGCACTGGATATATAATATAGGTGCACTGGATATATATAATATATGTGCACTGGATATATAATATTTGTGCACTGGATATTTATAATATATGTGCACTGGATATATATAATATATGTGCAGTGGATATATAATATATGTGCACTGGATATTTATAATATATGTGCACTGGATATATAATATATGTGCACTGGATATATTTAATATATGTGCACTGGATATATAATATATGTGCACTGGATATTTAATATATGTGCACTGGATATATATAATATATGTGCACTGGATATATAATATATGTGCACTGGATATATTTATAATATATGTGCACTGGATATTTAATATATGTGCACTGGATATATTTAATATATGTGCACTGGATGTATATAATATGCGTGCACTGGATATATAATATATGTGCACTGGATATATATAATATATGTGCACTGGATATATAATATGTGTGCACTGGATATATATAATATATGTGCACTGGATATTTAATATATGTGCAATGGATATACATAATATATGTGCACTGGATCTATAATATTTGTGCACTGGATATATAATATATGTGCACTGGATATGTAATATATGTGCACTGGATATATAATATATGTGCACTTGATATATAATATATGTGCACTGAATATTTAATATATGTGCACTGTATATATATAATATATGTGCACTGGATATATATATATATAATATATGTGCACTGGATCTATAATATATGTGCTGTCACGGAGCAAAGGTATACGTCTTCCTCCGGATGGTCTTTTGAATCAACACGGACGCAAGAGGTCGGGAGACAACAGCAATTTATTGTAATCCACAAAGTTAGTAGCCGGCGGCGGTCACATCAACCGTAATAACAATAAGTCCACAGAAGTCACAATCCAATGATAACTTTGGTTCCTTGGTCCTGTAACTAAGTCCTGGCTCTCTGCAGAGCTGTGCACAGGCCGGCTAACACATACTAACTGCTAGCTACAACTATATACTAAACTGTTACTTCCTCTATCTGTGGGTGGGAAGGGCTGAGTCACAGATCCTTCCCCCCTCACCTATACCAAGGAGAGCAGACTCCCTGTCTACTATGGACAATGCACCATCCAACATCTTCTTGGAGACACTGATCAGATTATCTCCACCCATTGTCCTCACTGGTCCTCACTAGTTAGAGGTATTTGCATACAATGTGCTAACACACTAGACCCTAATCAGCCAACTACACATTGATGTATACAACAGGTTAGAGAATACATTCCACATGAAATATATATTACACATTGCCTATAGTATAGACTCTAACCATCCCGTGACAACCCCTCCCCCTCTCAAAACATGTGCATGACACAATTGGCCTACACAGGTAAATTGGGGAATGCACATCAGTCTCTATAGCTCATATGTCCTCCTGCCGGGATAACCCATCTGCGTTCTGGTGTTGGTTCCCTCGGCGGTACTGAATGGTAAAGTTGTAGAGTTGAAGGGCTGGCATCTGGCAAAAAATCCGGTCGATCCATGTTGGCGTCTCTCTGAGCTTGGCTTCGGGTCACTGCTCCCACAAAGTGGCACTGTAGATTTCCAACATCGTTGCCTAACAGAACATCGGCCGGCAGCCCGCTCATCACACCAATTGTGCATCGTTTTGGTCCATAACCATAGTCGAGTTCCACGGTAGCTTTAGGAATACGTTTCCGAGTACCTCCTGCCAACTCGATAGAAAGGCCAGGGCCCTCCTCTAGGGCCTCGGGTCGAACCACTCGGGGGTCCGCTACCGTTAGGAAAGCTCCCGAGTCCCGGAATCCAACAACTGTTCGGCCATCCAGTAGGACCTCCTGCAAGTGCTTCCGCTGAAGGTTTGCGGGATGTGTGGCGGAAGGCTGAATCCCATAGACCCCTGGAGGTGGAACAGATGGGTCATTCATGGGGTCATCTGGAAATGGGGCCAAACTTTCTGTCCTAGGGGTGGTTCCCAGGTAGTGAATAGGCCGGGATGCCACGGTGGCCCGTGCCCCCATGTTAACAGGGCAACTAGCTTGCAAATGTCCAGGCCGCCCGCACCCAAAACATCTGCGCTCTAGCATTCTTCCAGTAGGTCGTTGTCTAGGGACAGGGTTGTTCATAGCTGGAGGCCGATGGGCTGGGGCAAAGGTAGAGGGGGAATTGTAATCCTGAGGCCGGGCACGAAAGGTGGGTGGCTGGATGAAGGGTGTCTGGCGGACTGTGGTAGTTTTCCGCTCCTCTGCAAACAACCTCTTCCACTGCGGCTTGATGGTCAGGCCCTCATCTGCAAGGGAAGCAGCTTGCTCAACTGTGGCTGGGTTCCGTTCCAGCACCCACTCACGGATCTCAGCGGGGCACTGGGAAAAGAACTGTTCCTTAAGTATGACTTGGAGGATCTTATCGACTGTGACAGCCTCCTCTCCTTCTAGCCAGCGCTTGCATGCTTGCTTCAACTTGTGGGCGAACATGTGGAAGGAGCTTCCCCCATTGTAAGACAAAGAGCGGAACTGAACTCGGTAGGTCTCTGGAGTGACTGCATAATACTTCTGCACCGCTCTTTTAATGGCCTCATAGTCCCGCTGATCACTAGGGTCCATGGCTCTGAGAGCTTCCGCAGCCCCATCTCGTAGGTGCCCCACCAGATACCGTACCCAATCCTTCTCTGGGACTTCCATCAGGTGGCACTGGTGTTCGAAGTCCTGAAAATATCCATCAACATCCCCAGCCGCTTCATCAAAGGTCTTGAAGTGTTTATGGGAGACATATGGTGGTTCTCTCACTGTTGGGCTGGGGGTCGACGTTTGATTATAATTCCTCATAGTTATCTCAGCCATTCGCATTTCATGCGCCATTCTTTCCTTTTCATGCGCCATTCTCTGTTCCTCCTTCTCCGTTTCCTGAGCCCTCTGTAATGCTCTACTCCTTTGCTCTGCAGTTGCTCCTAGCCCCAGCACTGCCAATTCCTCCTCATACAAAACAACCCATCTGCTCTTTTGGGTCTGTACCTGCCACTCCTGTATCTCTACTGTCTCCTGGGGGCAGCCCTCCTCATGGTCGCTTTGCAGGGTCATCTCCTCCAGTGCCTCGATCAGTTGCTCTTTCGTTCTTCCCTGGTAACTCAGGTTTAGTTCCCGGGCCCTTACTTGTAGACTTGCCATAGTCCAGTTCCTGTATTCTGAGGTTGTGGCTCCATTAATCGCTGCGCTGCTGTAGTCCATCTCGCTGTCCGCTGTTGATCCCACCGCTGCCAACCAGTTGTCACGGAGCAAAGGTATACGTCTTCCTCCGGATGGTCTTTTGAATCAACACGGACGCAAGAGGTCGGGAGACAACAGCAATTTATTGTAATCCACAAAGTTAGTAGCCGGCGGCGGTCACATCAACCGTAATAACAATAAGTCCACAGAAGTCACAATCCAATGATAACTTTGGTTCCTTGGTCCTGTAACTAAGTCCTGGCTCTCTGCAGAGCTGTGCACAGGCCGGCTAACACATACTAACTGCTAGCTACAACTATATACTAAACTGTTACTTCCTCTATCTGTGGGTGGGAAGGGCTGAGTCACAGATCCTTCCCCCCTCACCTATACCAAGGAGAGCAGACTCCCTGTCTACTATGGACAATGCACCATCCAACATCTTCTTGGAGACACTGATCAGATTATCTCCACCCATTGTCCTCACTGGTCCTCACTAGTTAGAGGTATTTGCATACAATGTGCTAACACACTAGACCCTAATCAGCCAACTACACATTGATGTATACAACAGGTTAGAGAATACATTCCACATGAAATATATATTACACATTGCCTATAGTATAGACTCTAACCATCCCGTGACATGTGCACTGGAATTTTATAATATATGTGCACAGAATATATAATATATGTGCACAGGATATTTAATATATGTGCACTGGATGTATAATATATGTGCACTGGATATATAATATATGTGCACTGTATATATAATATATGTGCACTGGATATATTTATAATATATGTGCACTGGATATTTAATATATGTGCACTGGATATATTTAATATAGGTGCACTGGATGTATATAATATATGTGCAATGGACATTTAATATATGTGCAATGGATATATATATATAATATATGTGCACTGGATCTATAATATATGTGCACTGGATATTTTTAATATATGTGCACTGGATATATAATATATGTGCACTGGATATTTATAATATATGTGCACTGGATATATAATATATGTGCACTGAAAATTTGTAATAAATGTGCACTGGATATATAATATATGTGCAATTGATATATTTAATATATGTGCACTGGATATATAATATATGTGCACTGGATATTTAATGTATGTGCACTGGATATTTTTAATAAATGTGCACTGGATATATAATATATGTGCAATGGATATATTTAATATATGTGCTCTGGATATATAATATATGTGCACTGGATATTTCATATATATACACTGGATATATATAATATATGTGCACTGGATATATAATATACGTTCACTGGATATATATAATATATGTGCACTGGTTCTATAATATATGTGCACTGGATATTTATAATATATGTGCACTGGATATATAATATATGTGCACTGGATATATAATATATGTGCACTGGATATATTTAATATATGTGCACTGGATGTATATAATATGTGTGCACTGGATATATAATATATGTGCACTGGATATATAATATATGTGCACTGGATATATTTAATATATGTGCACTGGATATATAATATATGTGCACTGGATATATTTAATATATGTGCACTGGATGTATATAATATGTGTGCACTGGATATATAATATATGTGCACTGGATATATAATATATGTGCACTGGATATATTTAATATATGTGCACTGGATATATAATATATGTGCACTGGATATATAATATATGTGCACTGGATATATAATATATGTGCACTGGATATATTTAATATATGTGCACTGGATATATAATATATGTGCACTGGATATATTTAATATATGTGCACTGGATGTATATAATATGTGTGCACTAGATATATAATATATGTGCACTGGATATATAATATATGTGCACTGGATATATTTAATATATGTGCACTGGATATATAATATATGTGCACTGGATATATAATATATGTGCACTGGATATATTTATAATATATGTGCACTGGATATTTAATATATGTGCACTGGATATATTTAATATATGTGCACTGGATATATTTAATATATGTGCACTGGATGTATATAATATGTGTGCACTGGATATATAATATATGTGCACTGGATATATAATATATGTGCACTGGATATATTTAATATATGTGCACTGGATGTATATAATATGTGTGCACTGGATATATAATATATGTGCACTGGATATATAATATATGTGCACTGGATATATTTAATATATGTGCACTGGATATATAATATATGTGCACTGGATATATAATATATGTGCACTGGATATATTTAATATATGTGCAGTGGATATATAATATATGTGCACTGGATATTTAATATATGTGCACTGGATATATATAATATATGTGCACTGGAAATTTATAATATATGTGCACAGAATATATAATATATGTGCACAGGATATTTAAAATATAAGCACTGGATATATTTAATATATGTGCACTGGATGTATATATAGTATATTTGCACTGGATATTTAATATATGTGCACTGGGTATATAAATATAATATATGTGCACTGGATATATAATATATGTGCACTGGATATATATATAATATATGTGCACTGGATATTTAATATATGTGCACTGGATATATAATATATGTGCACTTGATATATAATATATGTGCACTGAATATTTAATATATGTGCACTGTATATATATAATATATGTGCACTGGATATATATATAATATATGTGCATTGGATCTTTAATATATGTGCACTGGAAATTTATAATATATGTGCACAGAATATATAATATATGTGCACAGGATATTTAATATATGTGCACTGGATGTATAATATATGTGCACTGGATGTATAATATATGTGCACTGTATATATAATATATGTGCACTGGATATATTTAATATATGTGCACTGGATATATAATATATGTGCACTGGATATATAATATATGTGCACTGGATATATTTATAATATATGTGCACTGGATATTTAATATATGTGCACTGGATATATGTCACGGAGCGAAGGTATACGTCTTCCTCCGGATGGTCTTTTGAATCAACAGGGACGCAAGAGGTCGGGAGACAACAGCAATTTATTGTAATCCACAAAGTTAGTAGCCGGCGGCGGTCACATCAACCGTAACAACAATAAGTCCACAGAAGTCACAATCCAATGATAACTTTGGTTCCTTGGTCCTGTAACTAAATCCTGGCTCTCTACAGAGCTGTGCACAGGCCGGCTAACACATACTAACTGCTAGCTATATCTATATACTAAACTGTTAAACCTATATCTGTGGGTGGGAAGGGCTGAGTCACAGATCCTTCCCCCCTCACCTATACCAAGGAGAGCAGACTCCCTGTCTACTATGGACAATGCACCATCCAACATCTTCTTGGAGACACTGATCAGATTATCTCCACCCATTGTCCTCACTAGTTAGAGGTATTTGCATACAATGTGCTAACACACTAGACCCTAATCAGCCAACTACACATTGATGTATATAACAGGTTAGAGAATACATTCCACATGAAATATATATTACACATTGCCTATAGTATAGACTCTAACCATCCCGTGACAACCCCTCCCCCTCTCAAAACATGTGCATAACACAATTGGCCTACACAGGTAAATTGGGGAATGCACATCAGTCTCTATAGCTCATATGTCCTCCTGCCGGGATAACCCATCCGCGTTCTGGTGTTGGTTCCCTCGGCGGTACTGAATGGTAAAGTTGTAGGGTTGAAGGGCTGGCATCTGGCAGAAAATCCGGTGGATCCATGTTGGCTTCTCCCTGAGCTTGGCTTCGGGTCACTGCTCCCACAAAGTGGCACTGTAGATTTCCAACATCGTTGCCTAACAGAACATCGGCCGGCAGCCCGCTCATCACACCAATTGTGCATCGTTTTGGTCCATAACCATAGTCGAGTTCCACGTTAGCTTTAGGAATACGTCTCCGAGTACCCCCTGCCAACTTGATAGAAATGCCAGGGCCCTCCTCTAGGGCCTCGGGTCGCACCACTCGGGGGTCTGCTACCGTTAGGAAAGCTCCCGAGTCCCGGAATCCAACAACTGTTCGGCCATCCAGTAGGACCTCCTGCAAGTGCTTCCGCTGAAGGTTTGCGGGATGTGTGGCAGAGGGCTGAATCCCATAGACCCCTGGAGGTGGAACAGATGGGTCATTCATGGAGTCATCTGGAAATGGGGCCAAACTTTCTGTCCTAGGGGTGGTTCCCAGGTAGTGAATAGGCCGGGATGCCACGGTGGCCCGTGCCCCCATGTTAGCAGGGCAACTAGCTTGCAAATGTCCAGGCCGCCCGCACCCAAAACATCTGCGCTCTAGCATTCTTCCAGTAGGTCGTTGTCTAGGGACAGGGTTGTTCATAGCTGGAGGCCGATGGGCTGGGGCAGGGGTAGAGGGGGAATTGTAATCCTGAGGCCGGACACAAAAGGTGGGTGGCTGGCTGAAGGGTGTCTGGCGGACTGTGGTAGTTTTCCGCTCCTCTGCAAACAACCTCTTCCACTGCGGCTTGATGGTCAGGCCCTCATCTGCAAGGGAAGCAGCTTGCTCCACTGTGGCTGGGTTCCGTTCCAGCACCCACTCACGGATCTCAGCGGGGCACTGGGAAAAGAACTGTTCCTTAAGTATGACTTGGAGGATCTTATCGACTGTGACAGCCTCCTCTCCTTCTAGCCAGCGCTTGCATGCTTGCTTCAACTTGTGGGCGAACATGTGGAAGGAGCTTCCCCCATTGTAAGACAAAGAGCGGAACTGAACTCGGTAGGTCTCTGGAGTGACTGCATAATACTTCTGCACCGCTCTTTTAATGGCCTCATAGTCCCGCTGATCACTAGGGTCCATGGCTCTGAGAGCTTCCGCAGCCCCATCTCGTAGGTGCCCCACCAGATACCGGACCCAATCCTTCTCTGGGACTTCCATCAGGCGGCACTGGTGTTTGAAGTCCTGAAAATATCCATCAACATCCCCAGCCGCTTCATCAAAGGTCTTGAAGTGTTTATGGGAGACATATTGTGGTTCTCTCACTGTTGGGCTGGGGGTCGACGTTTGATTATAATTCCGCATAGTTATCTCAGCCATTCGCATTTCATGCGCCATTCTTTCCTTTTCATGCACCATTCTCTGTTCCTCCTTCTCCGTTTCCTGAGCCCTCTGTAATGCTCTACTCCTTTGCTCTGCAGTTGCTTCTAGCCCCAGCACTGCCAATTCCTCCTCATACAAAACAACCCATCTGCTCTTTTGGGTCTGTACCTGCCACTCCCGTATCTCTACTGTCTCCTGGGGGCAGTCCTCCTCATTGTCGCTTTGCAGGGTCATCTCCTCCAGTGCCTCGATCAGTTGCTCTTTCGTTCTTCCCTGGTAACTCAGGTTTAGTTCCCGGGCCCTTAATTTTAGATTTGCCATAGTCCAGTTCCTGTATTCTGAGGTTGTGGTTCCATTAATCGCTGAGCTGTTGTGGTCCATCTCGCTGTCCGCTGTTGATCCCACCGCTGCCAACCAGTTGTCACGGAGCGAAGGAATACGTCTTCCTCCGGATGGTCTTTTGAATCAACAGGGACGCAAGAGGTCGGGAGTCAACAGCAATTTATTGTAATCCACAAAGTTAGTAGCCGGCGGCGGTCACATCAACCGTAACAACAATAAGTCCACAGAAGTCACAATCCAATGATAACTTTGGTTCCTTGGTCCTGTAACTAAATCCTGGCTCTCTACAGAGCTGTGCACAGGCCGGCTAACACATACTAACTGCTAGCTATATCTATATACTAAACTGTTACACCTATATCTGTGGGTGGGAAGGGCTGAGTCACAGATCCTTCCCCCCTCACCTATACCAAGGAGAGCAGACTCCCTGTCTACTATGGACAATGCACCATCCAACATCTTCTTGGAGACACTGATCAGATTATCTCCACCCATTGTCCTCACTAGTTAGAGGTATTTGCATACAATGTGCTAACACACTAGACCCTAATCAGCCAACTACACATTGATGTATATAACAGGTTAGAGAATACATTCCACATGAAATATATATTACACATTGCCTATAGTATAGACTCTAACCATCCCGTGACAATATATTTAATATATGTGCACTGGATATATTTAATATATGTGCACTGGATGTATATAATATATGTGCACTGGATATATAATATATGTGCACTGGATATATTTAATATATGTGCACTGGATATATAATATATGTGCACTGGATATATAATATATGTGCACTGGATATATAATATATGTGCACTGGATATATTTAATATATGTGCACTGGATATATAATATATGTGCACTGGATATTTAATATATGTGCACTGGATATATATAATATATGTGCACTGGATATATAATATGTGTGCACTGGATATATATAATATATGTGCACTGGATATTTAATATATGTGCAATGGATATACATAATATATGTGCACTGGATCTATAATATATGTGCACTGGATATATAATATATGTGCACTGGATATATAATATATATGCACAGGATATATATAATATATGTGCACTGGATATTTAATATATGTGCACTGGATATATATAATATATGTGCACTGGATATATTTATAATATATGTGCACTGGATATATATAATCTATGTGCACTGGATATATATAATATATGTGCACTGGATCTAAAATATATGTGCACTGGATATAAATAATATATGTGCACTCGATCTATAATATATGTGCACTGGAAATTTATAATATATGTGCACAGAATATATAATATATGTGCACAGGATATTTAAAATATAAGCACTGGATATATTTAATATATGTGCACTGGATGTATATATAGTATATTTGCACTGGATATTTAATATATGTGCACTGGGTATATAAATATAATATATGTGCACTGGATATATAATATATGTGCACTGGATATATATATAATATATGTGCACTGGATATTTAATATATGTGCACTGGATATATAATATATGTGCACTTGATATATAATATATGTGCACTGAATATTTAATATATGTGCACTGTATATATATAATATATGTGCACTGGATATATATATAATATATGTGCATTGGATCTATAATATATGTGCACTGGAAATTTATAATATATGTGCACAGAATATATAATATATGTGCACAGGATATTTAATATATGTGCACTGGATGTATAATATATGTGCACTGGATGTATAATATATGTGAACTGTATATATAATATATGTGCACTGGATATATTTATAATATATGTGCACTGGATATTTAATATATGTGCACTGGATATATTTAATATAGGTGCACTGGATGTATATAATATATGTGCACTGGACATTTAATATATGTGCAATGGATATATATATATAATATATGTGCACTGGATATATAATATACGTTCACTGGATATATATATATAATATATGTGCACTGGATCTATAATATATATGCACTGGATATTTAAAATATATGTGCACTGGATATATAATATATGTGCACTGGATATATTTAAAATATGTGCACTGTATGTATAATATATGTGTACTGGATATTTAATATATGTTCACTGGACATATATAATATATGTGCACTGGATATATATATATATTATATGTGCACTGGATATTTAATATATGTGCACTGGATATATTTAATATCTGTGCAATGGATGTATAATATATGTGCACTGGACATTTAATATATGTGCAATGGATACATATAATATATGTGCACTGGATCTATAATATATGTGCACTGGATATTTATAATATATGTGTAATGGATATGTTTAATATATGTGCACTGGATATATAATATATGTGCACTGGAAATTTGTAATAAATGTGCACTGGATATATAATATATGTGCAATTGATATATTTAATATATGTGCACTGGATATATAATATATGTGCACTGGATATTTAATGTATGTGCACTGGATATTTATAATAAATGTGCACTGGATATATAATATATGTGCAATGGATATATTTAATATATGTGCTCTGGATATATAATATATGTGCACTGGATATTTAATATATATACACTGGATATATATAATATATGTGCACTGGATATATAATATACGTTCACTGGATATATATAATATATGTGCACTGGATATATAATATATGTGCAATGGATATATTTAATATATGTGCTCTGGATATATAATATATGTGCACTGGATATTTAATATATATACACTGGATATATATAATATATGTGCACTGGATATATAATATACGTTCACTGGATATATATAATATATGTGCACTGGTTCTATAATATATGTGCACTGGATATTTATAATATATGTGCACTGGATATATAATATATGTGCACTGGATATATTTAATATATGTGCACTAGATGTATAACATATGTGAACTGGATATTTAATATATGTTCACTGGACATATATAATATATGTGCAATGGATATATATAATATATGTGCACTGTATATATATATATATATATAATATATGTGCACTGGATATATGTAATATATGTGCACTGGATGTGTAACATGTGTGCACTGGACATTTAATATATGTGCAATGGATATATATAATATATGTGCATTGGATCTATAATATATGTGCATTAGATATTTATAATATGTGTGCACTGGATATATAATATATGTGCACTGGATATTTATAATATATGTGCAATGGATATATTTAATATATGTGCACTGGATATTTTATATATGTGCACTGTATATATATAATATATGTGCAGTGGATGTATAATATATGTGCACTGGATATTTAATATATGTGCACTGAATATATATATATAATATATGTGCACTGGATATTTATAATATATGTGCAATGGATATATTTAATATATGTGCACTAGATATATAATATATGTGCACTGGATATTTAATATATGTGCACTGGATATATATAATACATGTGCACTGGATATATAATATATGTGCACTGGATATTTATTATATATGTGCACTGCATATATATAATATATGTGCACTGGATATATAATATATGTGCACTGCATATATATAATATATGTGCACTGGATATATAATATATGTGCACTGGATATATAAAATATGTGCACAGGATATATATAATATATGTGCACTGGACCTAAAATTTATATCCAGTGCACTGGATATATAATATATGTGCACTGGATATATATAATATATGTGCACTGGATATATAATATATGTGCACTGGATATATATAATATATGTGCACTGGACCTAAAATTTAAGTGCACTGGATATATAATATATGTGCACTGGATATTTAAAATAAATGTGATCTGTATATATATATATGTTCACTGGACATATATAATATATGTGCACTGGATATTTAAAATAAATGTGATCTGTATATATAATATATGTGCACTGGATATTTAATATATGTGCACTGGATATATATAACATATGTGCACTGGATTTATAATACTTGTGCACTGGTTAGTTAAATTATATGTGCACTGGATATATAATATATGTGCACTGGATATATTTAATATATGTGCACTGGATATATAATATATGTGCACTGGATATTTAATATATGTGCACTGGATATATTTAATATATGTGCACTGGATGTATATAATATGTGTGCACTGGATATATAATATATGTGCACTGGATATATATAATATATGTGCACTGGATATATAATATATGTGCACTGGATATTTAATATATGTGCACTGGATATATTTAATATATGTGCACTGGATGTATATAATATGTGTGCACTGGATATATAATATATGTGCACTGTCTATATATAATATATGTGCACTGGATATATATTATATGTGCACTGGATATATTTAATATATGTGCACTGGATATATAATATATGTGCACTGGATATTTAATATATGTGCACTGGATATATATAATATATGTGCACTGGATATATAATATATGTGCACTGGATATATTTATAATATATGTGCACTGGATATTTAATATATGTGCACTGGATATATTTAATATATGTGCACTGGATGTATATAATATGCGTGAACTGGATATATAATATATGTGCACTAAATATATATAATATATGTGCACTGGATATATAATATGTGTGCACTGGATATATATAATATATGTGCACTGTATATATATATATATATATATATATATATATATATATAATATATGTGCACTGGATATATGTAATATATGTGCACTGGATGTGTAACATATGTGCACTGGACATTTAATATATGTGCAATGGATATATATAATATATGTGCACTGGATCTATAATATATGTGCATTAGATATTTATAATATGTGTGCACTGGATATATAATATATGTGCACTGGATATTTATAATATATGTGCAATGGATATATTTAATATATGTGCACTGGATATTTAATATATGTGCACTGAATATATATATAATATATGTGCACTGGATATTTATAATATATGTGCAATGGATATATTTAATATATGTGCACTAGATATATAATATATGTGCACTGGATATTTAATATATGTGCACTGGATATATAATATATGTGCACTGGATATATAATATATGTGCACTGGATATTTATTATATATGTGCACTGCATATATATAATATATGTGCACTGGATATATAATATATGTGCACTGCATATATATAATATATGTGCACTGGATATATAATATATGTGCACTGGATATATAAAATATGTGCACAGGATATATATAATATATGTGCACTGGACCTAAAATTTAAGTGCACTGGATATATAATATATGTGCACTGGATATTTAAAATAAATGTGCACTGGATATATAATACATGTGCACTGGATATATAATATATGTGCACTGGATATTTAATATATGTGCACTGGATATATATAATATATGTGCACTGAATATTTAATATATGTGCACTGGATATATATAATATATGTGCACTGGATATGTAATATATGTGCACTGGATATATAATATATGTGCACTAGATATATAAAATATGTGCACAGGATATATATAATATATGTGCACTGGACCTAAAATTTAAGTGCACTGGATATATAATATATGTGCACTGGATATTTAAAATAAATGTGATCTGTATATATAATATATGTGCACTGGATATTTAATATATGTGCACTGGATATATATAATATATGTGCACTGGATTTATAATACTTGTGCACTGGTTAGTTAAATTATATGTGCACTGGATATATAATATATGTGCACTGGATATATTTAATATATGTGCACTGGATATATAATATATGTGCACTGGATATTTAATATATGTGCACTGGATATATTTAATATATGTGCACTGGATGTATATAATATGTGTGCACTGGATATATAATATATGTGCACTGGATATATATAATATATGTGCACTGGATATATAATATATGTGCACTGGATATTTAATATATGTGCACTGGATATATTTAATATATGTGCACTGGATGTATATAATATGTGTGCACTGGATATATAATATATGTGCACTGTCTATATATAATATATGTGCACTGGATATATAATATATGTGCACTGGATATATTTAATATATGTGCACTGGATATATAATATATGTGCACTGGATATTTAATATATGTGCACTGGATATATATAATATATGTGCACTGGATATATAATATATGTGCACTGGATATATTTATAATATATGTGCACTGGATATTTAATATATGTGCACTGGATATATTTAATATATGTGCACTGGATGTATATAATATGCGTGAACTGGATATATAATATATGTGCACTAAATATATATAATATATGTGCACTGGATATATAATATGTGTGCACTGGATATATATAATATATGTGCACTGGATATTTAATATATGTGCAATGGATATACATAATATGTGTGCACTGGATCTATAATATATGTGCACTGGATATATAATATATGTGCACTGGATATTTAATATATGTGCACTGGATATATATAATATATGTGCACTGGATCTATAATATATGTGCACTGGATGTATAATATATGTGCACTGGATATATAATATATATGCACTGGATATATAATATATGTGCACTGGATATATTTATAATATATGTGCACTGGATATTTAATATATGTGCACTGGATATATTTAATATAGGTGCACTGGAAATTTAATATATGTGCACTGGATATATATAATCTATGTGCACTGGATATATATAATATATGTGCACTGAATCTAAAATATATGTACACTGGATAAAAATAATATATGTGCACTCGATCTATAATATATGTGCACTGGAAATTTAAAATATATGTGCACAGAATATATAATATATGTGCAAAGGATATTTAAAATATAAGCACTGGATATATTTAATATATGTGCACTGGATGAATATATAGTATATTTGCACTGGATATTTAATATATGTGCACTGGATATATAAATATAATATATGTGCACTGGATATATAATATATGTGCACTGGATATTTATAATATATGTGCACTGGATATATATAATATATGTGCACTGGATATATAATATATGTGCACTGGATATTTATAATATATGTGCACTGGATATATAATATATGTGCACTGGATATATTTAATATATGTGCACTGGATATATAATATATGTGCACTGGATATTTAATATATGTGCACTGGATATATAAATATAATATATGTGCACTGGATATATAATATATGTGCACTGGATATATATAATATAGGTGCACTGGATATATAATATATGTGCACTGGATATTTATAATATATGTGCACTGGATATATATAATATATGTGCACTGGATATATAATATATGTGCACTGGATATTTATAATATATGTGCACTGGATATATAATATATGTGCACTGGATATATTTAATATATGTGCACTGGATATATAATATATGTGCACTGGATATTTAATATATGTGCACTGGATATATTTATAATATATGTGCACTGGATATATAATATATGTGCACTGGATATATTTATAATATACGTGCACTGGATATTTAATATATGTGCACTGGATATATTTAATATATGTGCACTGGATGTATATAATATGCGTGCACTGGATATATATAATATATGTGCACTGGATATATAATATGTGTGCACTGGATATATATAATATATGTGCACTGGATATTTAATATATGTGCAATGGATATACATAATATATGTGCACTGGATCTATAATATATGTGCACTGGATATATAATATATGTGCACTGGATATTTAATGTATGTGCACTGGATATTTATAATAAATGTGCACTGGATATATAATATATGTGCAATGGATATATTTAATATATGTGCTCTGGATATATAATATATGTGCACTGGATATTTAATATATATACACTGGATATATATAATATATGTGCACTGGATATATAATATACGTTCACTGGATATATATAATATATGTGCACTGGTTCTATAATATATGTGCACTGGATATTTATAATATATGTGCACTGGATATATAATATATGTGCACTTGATATATAATATATGTGCACTGAATATTTAATATATGTGCACTGTATATATATAATATATGTGCACTGGATATATATATAATATATGTGCACTGGATATTTAATACATGTGCACTGGATATATATATAATATATGTGCACTGGATATATATATAATATATGTGCACTGGATATATAATATATGTGCACTGGATATATATAATATATGTGCACTGGATATATAATATATGTGCACTGGATATTTATAATATATGTGCACTGGATATATATAATATATGTGCACTGGATATATAATATATGTGCACTGGATATTTATAATATATGTGCACTGGATATATAATATATGTGCACTGGATATATTTAATATATGTGCACTGGATATATAATATATGTGCACTGGATATTTAATATATGTGCACTGGATATATATAATATATGTGCACTGGATATATAATATATGTGCACTGGATATATTTATAATATATGTGCACTGGATATTTAATATATGTGCACTAGATATATTTAATATATGTGCACTGGATGTATATAATATGCGTGCACTGGATATATAATATATGTGCACTGGATATATATAATATATGTGCACTGGATGTATAATATGTGTGCACTGGATATATATAATATATGTGCACTGGATATTTAATATATGTGCAATGGATATACATAATATATGTGCACTGGATCTATAATATATGTGCACTGGATATATAATATATGTGCACTGGATATTTAATATATGTGCACTGGATATATAATATATGTGCACTTGATATATAATATATGTGCACTGAATATTTAATATATGTGCACTGTATATATATAATATATGTGCACTGGATATATATATATATATAATATTTGTGCACTGGATCTATAATATATGTGCACTGGAAATTTATAATATATGTGCACAGAATATATAATATATGTGCACAGGATATTTAATATATGTGCACTGGATATTTTAATATATGTGCACTGTATATATAATATATGTGCACTGGATATTTAATATATGTGCACTGGATATATATAATATATGTGCACTGAATATTTAATATATGTGCACTAGATATATAAAATATGTGCACAGGATATATATAATATATGTGCACTGGACCTAAAATTTAAGTGCACTGGATATATAATATATGTGCACTGGATATTTAAAATAAATGTGATCTGTATATATAATATATGTGCACTGGATATTTAATATATGTGAACTGGATATATATAATATATGTGCACTGGATTTATAATACTTGTGCACTGGTTAGTTAAATTATATGTGCACTGGATATATAATATATGTGCACTGGATATATTTAATATATGTGCATTGGATATATAATATATGTGCACTGGATATTTAATATATGTGCACTGGATATATTTAATATATGTGCACTGGATGTATATAATATGTGTGCACTGGATATATAATATATGTGCACTGGATATATATAATATATGTGCACTGGATATATAATATATGTGCACTGGATATTTAATATATATGCACTGGATATATTTAATATATGTGCACTGGATGTATATAATATGTGTGCACTGGATATATAATATATGTGCACTGTCTATATATAATATATGTGCACTGGATATATAATATATGTGCACTGGATATATTTATAATATATGTGCACTGGATATTTAATATATGTGCACTGGATATATTTAATATATGTGCACTGGATGTATATAATATGCGTGAACTGGATATATAATATATGTGCACTAAATATATATAATATATGTGCACTGGATATATAATATGTGTGCACTGGATATATATAATATATGTGCACTGGATATTTAATATATGTGCAATGGATATACATAATATGTGTGCAATGGATATATATAATATATGTGCACTGGATATTTAATATATGTGCAATGGATATACATAATATGTGTGCACTGGATCAATAATATATGTGCACTGGATATATAATATATGTGCACTGGATATTTAATATATGTGCACTGGATATATAATATATATGCACTGGATATATAATATATGTGCACAGGATATATATAATATATGTGCACTGGATATTTAATATATGTGCACTGGATATACATAATATATGTGCACTGGATATATAATATATGTGCACTGGATATATTTAATATATGTGCATTGGATATATAATATATGTGCACTGGATATTTAATATATGTGCACTGGATATATTTAATATATGTGCACTGGATGTATATAATATGTGTGCACTGGATATATAATATATGTGCACTGGATATATATAATATATGTGCACTGGATATATAATATATGTGCACTGGATATTTAATATATGTGCACTGGATATATTTAATATATGTGCACTGGATGTATATAATATGTGTGCACTGGATATATAATATATGTGCACTGTCTATATATAATATATGTGCACTGGATATATAATATATGTGCACTGGATATATTTAATATATGTGCACTGGATATATAATATATGTGCACTGGATATTTAATATATGTGCACTGGATATATATAATATTTGTGCACTGGATATATAATATATGTGCACTGGATATTTAATATATGTGCACTGGATATATAATATATGTGCACTGGATATTTAATATATGTGCACTGGATATATATAATATATGAACACTGGATATATAATATATGTGCACTGGATATTTATAATATATGTGCACTGGATATTTAATATATGTGCACTGGATATATTTAATATATGTGCACTGGATGTATATAATATGCGTGGACTGGATATATAATATATGTGCACTAAATATATATAATATATGTGCACTGGATATATAATATGTGTGCACTGGATATATATAATATATGTGCACTGGATATTTAATATATGTGCAATGGATATACATAATACGTGTGCACTGGATCTATAATATATGTGCACTGGATATATAATATATGTGCACTGGATATTTAATATATGTGCACTGGATATATAATATATATGCACTGGATATATAATATATGTGCACAGGATATATATAATATATGTGCACTGGATATTTAATATATGTGCACTGGATATACATAATATATGTGCACTGGATATATAATATATGAGCACTGGATATTTAATATATGTGCACTGGATATATATATAATATATGTGCACTGGATATATTTATAATATATGTGCACTGGATATATATAATCTATGTGCACTGGATATATAATATATGTGCACTGGATATATATAATATATGTGCACTGGATCTATAATATATGTGCACTGGATCTATAATATATGTGCACTGGATATATAATATATATGCACTGGATATATAATATATGTGCACTGGATATATTTATAATATATGTGCACTGGATATTTAATATATGTGCACTGGATATATTTAATATAGGTACACTGGAAATTTAATATATGTGCACTGGATATATATAATCTATGTGCACTGGATATATATAATATATGTGCACTGAATCTAAAATATATGTACACTGGATAAAAATAATATATGTGCACTCGATCTATAATATATGTGCACTGGAAATTTAAAATATATGTGCACAGAATATATAATATATGTGCAAAGGATATTTAAAATATAAGCACTGGATATATTTAATATATGTGCACTGGATGAATATATAGTATATTTGCACTGGATATTTAATATATGTGCACTGGATATATAAATATAATATATGTGCACTGGATATATAATATATGTGCACTGGATATATATAATATATGTGCACTGGATATATAATATATGTGCACTGGATATTTATAATATATGTGCACTGGATATATATAATATATGTGCACTGGATATATAATATATGTGCACTGGATATTTATAATATATGTGCACTGGATATATAATATATGTGCACTGGATATATTTAATATATGTGCACTGGATATATAATATATGTGCACTGGATATTTAATATATGTGCACTGGATATATAAATATAATATATGTGCACTGGATATATAATATATGTGCACTGGATATATATAATATATGTGCACTGGATATATAATATATGTGCACTGGATATTTATAATATATGTGCACTGGATATATATAATATATGTGCACTGGATATATAATATATGTGCACTGGATATTTATAATATATGTGCACTGGATATATAATATATGTGCACTGGATATATTTAATATATGTGCACTGGATATATAATATATGTGCACTGGATAAAAATAATATATGTGCACTCGATCTATAATATATGTGCA
Source organism: Leptodactylus fuscus (assembly GCF_031893055.1). Classification (NCBI taxonomy): domain Eukaryota; kingdom Metazoa; phylum Chordata; class Amphibia; order Anura; family Leptodactylidae; genus Leptodactylus; species Leptodactylus fuscus. The sequence continues at coordinate 278,920,152 of NC_134266.1, forward strand.
CTGGAAATTTAAAATATATGTGCACAGAATATATAATATATGTGCAAAGGATATTTAAAATATAAGCACTGGATATATTTAATATATGTGCACTGGATATATAATATATGTGCACTGGATATATATAATATATGTGCACTGGATATATAATATATGTGCACTGGATATTTATAATATATGTGCACTGGATATATATAATATATGTGCACTGGATATATAATATATGTGCACTGGATATTTATAATATATGTGCACTGGATATATAATATATGTGCACTGGATATATTTAATATATGTGCACTGGATATATAATATATGTGCACTGGATAAAAATAATATATGTGCACTCGATCTATAATATATGTGCACTGGAAATTTAAAATATATGTGCACAGAATATATAATATATGTGCAAAGGATATTTAAAATATAAGCACTGGATATATTTAATATATGTGCACTGGATATATAATATATGTGCACTGGATATATATAATATATGTGCACTGGATATATAATATATGTGCACTGGATATTTATAATATATGTGCACTGGATATATATAATATATGTGCACTGGATATATAATATATGTGCACTGGATATTTATAATATATGTGCACTGGATATATAATATATGTGCACTGGATATATTTAATATATGTGCACTGGATATATAATATATGTGCACTGGATATTTAATATATGTGCACTGGATATATATAATATATGTGCACTGGATATCTAATATATGTGCACTGGATATATTTATAATATATGTGCACTGGATATTTAATATATGTGCACTGGATATATTTAATATATGTGCACTGGATGTATATAATATGCGTGCACTGGATATATAATGTATGTGCACTGGATATATATAATATATGTGCACTGGATATATAATATGTGTGCACTGGATATATATAATATATGTGCACTGGATATTTAATATATGTGCAATGGATATACATAATATATGTGCACTGGATCTATAATATATGTGCACTGGATATATAATATATGTGCACTGGATATTTAATGTATGTGCACTGGATATTTATAATAAATGTGCACTGGATATATAATATATGTGCAATGGATATATTTAATATATGTGCTCTGGATATATAATATATGTGCACTGGATATTTAATATATATACACTGGATATATATATTATATGTGCACTGGATATATAATATACTTTCACTGGATATATATAATATATGTGCACTGGTTCTATAATATATGTGCACTGGATATTTATAATATATGTGCACTGGATATATAATATATGTGCACTTGATATATAATATATGTGCACTGAATATTTAATATATGTGCACTGTATATATATAATATATGTGCACTGGATATATATATAATATATGTGCACTGGATATTTAATACATGTGCAATGGATATATATATAATATATGTGCACTGGATATATAATATATGTGCACTGGATATTTATAATATATGTGCACTGGATATATATAATATATGTGCACTGGATATATAATATATGTGCACTGGATATTTATAATATATGTGCACTGGATATATAATATATGTGCACTGTATATATTTAATATATGTGCACTGGATATATAATATATGTGCACTGGATATTTAATATATGTGCACTGGATATATATAATATATGTGCACTGGATATATAATATATGTGCACTGGATATATTTATAATATATGTGCACTGGATATTTAATATATGTGCACTGGATATATTTAATATATGTGCACTGGATGTATATAATATGCGTGCACTGGATATATAATGTATGTGCACTGGATATATATAATATATGTGCACTGGATATATAATATGTGTGCACTGGATATATATAATATATGTGCACTGGATATTTAATATATGTGCAATGGATATACATAATATATGTGCACTGGATCTATAATATATGTGCACTGGATATATAATATATGTGCACTGGATATTTAATGTATGTGCACTGGATATTTATAATAAATGTGCACTGGATATATAATATATGTGCAATGGATATATTTAATATATGTGCTCTGGATATATAATATATGTGCACTGGATATTTAATATATATACACTGGATATATATATAATATATGTGCACTGGATATATAATATACGTTCACTGGATATATATAATATATGTGCACTGGTTCTATAATATATGTGCACTGGATATTTATAATATATGTGCACTGGATATATAATATATGTGCACTTGATATATAATATATGTGCACTGAATATTTAATATATGTGCACTGTATATATATAATATATGTGCACTGGATATATATATAATATATGTGCACTGGATATTTAATACATGTGCACTGGATATATATATAATATATGTGCACTGGATATATATATAATATATGTGCACTGGATATATAATATATGTGCACTGGATATATATAATATATGTGCACTGGATATATAATATATGTGCACTGGATATTTATAATATATGTGCACTGGATATATATAATATATGTGCACTGGATCTATAATATATGTGCACTGGATATATAATATATGTGCACTGGATATTTAATATATGTGCACTGGATATATAATATATGTGCACTGAATATTTAATATATGTGCACTGTATATATATAATATATGTGCACTGGATATATATATATAATATATGTGCACTGGATCTATAATATATGTGCACTGGAAATTTATAATATATGTGCACAGAATATATAATATATGTGCACAGGATATTTAATATATGTGCACTGGATGTATAATATATGTGCACTGGATATATAATATATGTGCACTGTATATATAATATATGTGCACTGGATATATTTATAATATATGTGCACTGGATATATTTAATATAGGTGCACTGGATTTATATAATATATGTGCAATGGACATTTAATATATGTGCAATGGATAAATATATATAATATATGTGCACTGGATCTATAATATATGTGCACTGGATATTTTTAATATATGTGCACTGGATATATAATATATGTGCACTGGAAATTTGTAATAAATGTGCACTGGATATAAAATATATGTGCAATTGATATATTTAATATATGTGCACTGGATATATAATATATTTGCACTGGATATTTAATGTATGTGCACTGGATATTTATAATAAATGTGCACTGGATATATAATATATGTGCAATGGATATATTTAATATATGTGCTCTGGATATAAAATATATATGTGCACTGGATATTTAATATATATACACTGGATATATATAATATATGTGCACTGGATATATAATATACGTTCACTGGATATATATAATATATGTGCACTGGCTCTATAATATATGTGCACTGGATATTTATAATATATGTGCACTGGATATATAATATATGTGCACTGGATATATTTAATATATGTGCACTAGATGTATAACATATGTGAACTGGATATTTAATATATGTTCACTGGACATATAAAATATATGTGCACTGGATATATATAATATATGTGCACTGTATATATATATATATAATATATGTGCACTGGATATATGTAATATATGTGCACTGGATGTGTAACATATGTGCACTGGACATTTAATATATGTGCAATGGATATATATAATATATGTGCACTGGATCTATAATATATGTGCATTAGATATTTATAATATGTGTGCACTGGATATTTAATATATGTGCACTGAATATATATATATATATATATATTATATGTGCACTGGATATTTATAATATATGTGCAATGGATATATTTAATATATTTGCACTGGATATTTAATATATGTGCACTGGATATATTTAATATATGTGCAGTGGATGTATAATATATGTGCACTGGATATTTAATATATGTGCACTGAATATATATATAATATATGTGCACTGGATATTTATAATATATGTGCAATGGATATATTTAATATATGTGCACTAGATATTTAATATATGTGCACTGGATATTTAATATATGTGCACTGGATATATATAATACATGTGCACTAGATATATAATATATGTGCACTGGATATTTATTATATATGTGCACTGCATATATATAATATATGTGCACTGGATATATAATATATGTGCACTGGATATATAAAATATGTGCACAGGATATATATATAATATATGTGCACTGGACCTAAAATTTAAGTGCACTGGATATATAATATATGTGCACTGGATATTTAAAATAAATGTGCACTGGATATATAATACATGTGCACTGGATATATAATATATGTGCACTGGATATTTAATATATGTGCACTGGATATATTTAATATATGTGCACTGGATATATTTAATATATGTGCACTGGATGTATATAATATGTGTGCACTGGATATATAATATATGTGCACTGGATATTTAATATATGTGCACTGGATATATTTAATATATGTGCACTGGATATATAATATATGTGCACTGGATATATTTATAATATATGTGCACTGGATATTTAATGTATGTGCACTGGATATATTTAATATATGTGCACTGGATATATTTAATATATGTGCACTGGATGTATTTAATATATGTGCACTGGATATATAATATATGTGCACTGGATATATTTAATATATGTGCACTGGATATATAATATATGTGCACTGGATATATTTAATATATGTGCACTGGATATATAATATATGTGCACTGGATATATAATATATGTGCACTGGATATATTTATAATATATGTGCACTGGATATTTAATATATGTGCACTGGATATATTTAATATATGTGCACTGGATGTATATAATATGCGTGAACTGGATATATAATATATGTGCACTTGATATATAATATATGTGCACTGAATATTTAATATATGTGCACTGTATATATATAATATATGTGCACTGGATATATATATAATATATGTGCACTGGATATATATATAATATATGTGCACTGGATATATAATATATGTGCACTGGATATATATAATATATGTGCACTGGATATATAATATATGTGCACTGGATATTTATAATATATGTGCACTGGATATATATAATATATGTGCACTGGATATATAATATATGTGCACTGGATATTTATAATATATGTGCACTGGATATATAATATATGTGCACTGGATATTTAATATATGTGCACTGGATATATATAATATATGTGCACTGGATATATAATATATGTGCACTGGATATATTTATAATATATGTGCACTGGATATTTAATATATGTGCACTGGATATATTTAATATATGTGCACTGGATGTATATAATATGCGTGCACTGGATATATAATATATGTGCACTGGATATATATAATATATGTGCACTGGATATATAATATGTGTGCACTGGATATATATAATATATGTGCACTGGATATTTAATATATGTGCAATGGATATACATAATATATGTGCACTGGATCTATAATATATGTGCACTGGATATATAATATATGTGCACTGGATATTTAATATATGTGCACTGGATATATAATATATGTGCACTTGATATATAATATATGTGCACTGAATATTTAATATATGTGCACTGTATATATATAATATATGTGCACTGGATATATATATATAATATATGTGCACTGGATCTATAATATATGTGCACTGGAAATTTATAATATATGTGCACAGAATATATAATATATGTGCACAGGATATTTAATATATGTGCACTGGATGTATAATATATGTGCACTGGATATATAATATATGTGCACTGTATATATAATATATGTGCACTGGATATATTTATAATATATGTGCACTGGATATATTTAATATAGGTGCACTGGATGTATATAATATATGTGCAATGGACATTTAATATATGTGCAATGGATAAATATATATAATATATGTGCACTGGATCTATAATATATGTGCACTGGATATTTTTAATATATGTGCACTGGATATATAATATATGTGCACTGGAAATTTGTAATAAATGTGCACTGGATATAAAATATATGTGCAATTGATATATTTAATATATGTGCACTGGATATATAATATATTTGCACTGGATATTTAATGTATGTGCACTGGATATTTATAATAAATGTGCACTGGATATATAATATATGTGCAATGGATATATTTAATATATGTGCTCTGGATATAAAATATATATGTGCACTGGATATTTAATATATATACACTGGATATATATAATATATGTGCACTGGATATATAATATACGTTCACTGGATATATATAATATATGTGCACTGGTTCTATAATATATGTGCACTGGATATTTATAATATATGTGCACTGGATATATAATATATGTGCACTGGATATATTTAATATATGTGCACTAGATGTATAACATATGTGAACTGGATATTTAATATATGTTCACTGGACATATAAAATATATGTGCACTGGATATATATAATATATGTGCACTGTATATATATATATATATAATATATGTGCACTGGATATATGTAATATATGTGCACTGGATGTGTAACATATGTGCACTGGACATTTAATATATGTGCAATGGATATATATAATATATGTGCACTGGATCTATAATATATGTGCATTAGATATTTATAATATGTGTGCACTGGATATTTAATATATGTGCACTGAATATATATATATATATATATATTATATGTGCACTGGATATTTATAATATATGTGCAATGGATATATTTAATATATTTGCACTGGATATTTAATATATGTGCACTGGATATATTTAATATATGTGCAGTGGATGTATAATATATGTGCACTGGATATTTAATATATGTGCACTGAATATATATATAATATATGTGCACTGGATATTTATAATATATGTGCAATGGATATATTTAATATATGTGCACTAGATATTTAATATATGTGCACTGGATATTTAATATATGTGCACTGGATATATATAATACATGTGCACTAGATATATAATATATGTGCACTGGATATTTATTATATATGTGCACTGCATATATATAATATATGTGCACTGGATATATAATATATGTGCACTGGATATATAAAATATGTGCACAGGATATATATATAATATATGTGCACTGGACCTAAAATTTAAGTGCACTGGATATATAATATATGTGCACTGGATATTTAAAATAAATGTGCACTGGATATATAATACATGTGCACTGGATATATAATATATGTGCACTGGATATTTAATATATGTGCACTGGATATATTTAATATATGTGCACTGGATATATTTAATATATGTGCACTGGATGTATATAATATGTGTGCACTGGATATATAATATATGTGCACTGGATATTTAATATATGTGCACTGGATATATTTAATATATGTGCACTGGATATATAATATATGTGCACTGGATATATTTATAATATATGTGCACTGGATATTTAATGTATGTGCACTGGATATATTTAATATATGTGCACTGGATATATTTAATATATGTGCACTGGATGTATTTAATATATGTGCACTGGATATATAATATATGTGCACTGGATATATTTAATATATGTGCACTGGATATATAATATATGTGCACTGGATATATTTAATATATGTGCACTGGATATATAATATATGTGCACTGGATATATAATATATGTGCACTGGATATATTTATAATATATGTGCACTGGATATTTAATATATGTGCACTGGATATATTTAATATATGTGCACTGGATGTATATAATATGCGTGAACTGGATATATAATATATGTGCACTTGATATATAATATATGTGCACTGAATATTTAATATATGTTCACTGTATATATATAATATATGTGCACTGGATATATATATAATATATGTGCACTGGATATATATATAATATATGTGCACTGGATATATAATATATGTGCACTGGATATATATAATATATGTGCACTGGATATATAATATATGTGCACTGGATATTTATAATATATGTGCACTGGATATATATAATATATGTGCACTGGATATATAATATATGTGCACTGGATATTTATAATATATGTGCACTGGATATATAATATATGTGCACTGGATATTTAATATATGTGCACTGGATATATATAATATATGTGCACTGGATATATAATATATGTGCACTGGATATATTTATAATATATGTGCATTGGATATTTAATATATGTGCACTGGATATATTTAATATATGTGCACTGGATGTATATAATATGCGTGCACTGGATATATAATATATGTGCACTGGATATATATAATATATGTGCACTGGATATATAATATGTGTGCACTGGATATATATAATATATGTGCACTGGATATTTAATATATGTGCAATGGATATACATAATATATGTGCACTGGATCTATAATATATGTGCACTGGATATATAATATATGTGCACTGGATATTTAATATATGTGCACTGGATATATAATATATGTGCACTTGATATATAATATATGTGCACTGAATATTTAATATATGTGCACTGTATATATATAATATATGTGCACTGGATATATATATATAATATATGTGCACTGGATCTATAATATATGTGCACTGGAAATTTATAATATATGTGCACAGAATATATAATATATGTGCACAGGATATTTAATATATGTGCACTGGATGTATAATATATGTGCACTGGATATATAATATATGTGCACTGTATATATAATATATGTGCACTGGATATATTTATAATATATGTGCACTGGATATATTTAATATAGGTGCACTGGATGTATATAATATATGTGCAATGGACATTTAATATATGTGCAATGGATAAATATATATAATATATGTGCACTGGATCTATAATATATGTGCACTGGATATTTTTAATATATGTGCACTGGATATATAATATATGTGCACTGGAAATTTGTAATAAATGTGCACTGGATATAAAATATATGTGCAATTGATATATTTAATATATGTGCACTGGATATATAATATATTTGCACTGGATATTTAATGTATGTGCACTGGATATTTATAATAAATGTGCACTGGATATATAATATATGTGCAATGGATATATTTAATATATGTGCTCTGGATATAAAATATATATGTGCACTGGATATTTAATATATATACACTGGATATATATAATATATGTGCACTGGATATATAATATACGTTCACTGGATATATATAATATATGTGCACTGGTTCTATAATATATGTGCACTGGATATTTATAATATATGTGCACTGGATATATAATATATGTGCACTGGATATATTTAATATATGTGCACTAGATGTATAACATATGTGAACTGGATATTTAATATATGTTCACTGGACATATAAAATATATGTGCACTGGATATATATAATATATGTGCACTGTATATATATATATATATATAATATATGTGCACTGGATATATGTAATATATGTGCACTGGATGTGTAACATATGTGCACTGGACATTTAATATATGTGCAATGGATATATATAATATATGTGCACTGGATCTATAATATATGTGCATTAGATATTTATAATATATGTGCACTGAAAAAATATATATATATATATATATATATATATATATTATATGTGCACTGGATATTTATAATATATGTGCAATGGATATATATAATATATGTGCAGTGGATGTATAATATATGTGCACTGGATATTTAATATATGTGCACTGAATATATATATAATATATGTGCACTGGATATTTATAATATATGTGCAATGCATATATTTAATATATGTGCAATAGATATATAATATATGTGCACTGGATATTTAATATATGTGCACTGGATATATATAATATATGTGCACTGGATCTATAATATATGTGCACTGGATATTTATAATAAATATGCACTGGATATATAATATATGTGCTCAGGATTTATTTAATATATGTGCACTGGATGTATAATATATGTGCACTGGATATTTAATATATGTGCAATGGATATATATATATATAATATATGTGCACTGAATATATAATATATGTGCACTGGATATTTAAAACATGTGCAATGGATATATATAATATATGTGCCCTGGATATATAAAATATGTGCACTGGATATATATAATATATGTGCACTGGATCTAAAATATATGTGCACTGGATATATATATTTATAATATATGTGCATTGGATATAAAATATATGTGCACTGGATATTTATAATAAATATGCACTGGATATATAATATATGTGCAATGGATATATTTAATATATGTGAACTGGATATATAATATATGTGCACTGGATATTTAATATATGTGCACTGGATATATATAATATATGTGCACTGGATATATAATATATGTTCACTGGATATATATAATATATGTGCACTGGATCTATAATATATGTGCACTGGATATTTATAATATATGTGCACTGGATATATAATATATGTGCACTGGATATATTTTATATTTATGCACTGGATCTATAATATATGTGCACTGGATATACTTATAATATATGTGCACTGGATATTTAATATATGTGCACTGAATGAATTTAATATATGTGCACTGGATAAATATAATATGTGTGCACTGGATATATAATATATGTGCACTGGATATATATAATATATGTGCACAGGATATATAATATATGTGCACTGGATATTTAATATATGTGCACTGGATATATATAATATATGTGCACTGGATATATAATATATGTGCACTGGATATATTTATAATATATGTGCACTGGATATTTAATATATGTGCACTGGATATATATAATATATGTGCACTGGATATATTTAATATATGTGCACTGGATTTATAATATAAGTGCACTGGATATATAATATATGTGCAATAAATATTTAATATATGTGCACTGGATATAAATAATATATGTGCACTGGATATATATAATATATGTGCACTGGATATATAATATATGTTCACTGGATATTTAATATATGTGCACTGGATATATATAATATATGTGCACTGGATCTACAATATATGTGCACTGGATATTTAAAATATATGTGCACTGGATATATAATATATGTGCACTGGATATTTGTAATAAATGTGCACTGGATATATTATATATGTGCACTGGATATTTAATGTATGTGCACTGGATATTTATAATAAATGTGCACTGGATATATAATATATGTGCAATGGATATATTTAATATATGTGCTCTGGATATATAATATATGTGCACTGGATATTTATAATATATGTGCACTGGATATATAATATATGTGCACTGCATATTTTTAATATATGTGCACTGGATGTATAACAGATGTGCACTGGATATTTAATATATGTGCACTGGATATATGTAATATATGTGCACTGGATGTATAACATATGTGCACTGGACATTTAATATATGTGCAATGGATATATATAATATATGTGCATTGGATCTATAATATATGTGCATTGGATATTTATAATATGTGTGCACTGGATATTTAATATATGTGCACTGAATATATATATATATATGTGCAATGGATATATTTAATATATGTGCACTGGATATTTAATATATGTGCACTGAATATATATATATAATATATGTGCACTGGATATTTATAATATATGTCCAATGGGTATATTTAATATATGTGCACTGGATATATAATATATGTGCACTGGATATTTAATATATGTGCACTGGATATATATAATATATGTGCACTGAATATTTAATATATGTGCACTGGATATATATAATATATGTGCACTAGATATATAATATATGTGCACTGGACATATAAAATATGTGCACAGGATATATATAATATATGTGCACTGGACCTAAAATTTATGTGCACTGGATATATAATATATGTGCACTGGATATTTAAAATAAATGTGATCTGGATATATAATATATGTGCACTGGATATTTAATATATGTGCACTGGATATATATAATATATGTGCACTGGATTTATAATACTTGTGCACTGGTTAGTTAAATTATATGTGCACTGGATATATAATATATGTGCACTGGATATATTTAATATATGTGCACTGGATATATAATATATGTGCACTGGATATTTAATATATGTTCACTGGACATATATAATATATGTGCACTGTATATATATAATATATGTGCACTGGATATTTAATATATGTGCACTGGATATATTTAATATATGTGCACTGGATATTTAATATATGTGCACTGGATGTATATATTATATGTGCAGTGGATGTATAATATATGTGCACTGGATATTTAATATATGTGCACTGAATATATATATAATATATGTGCACTGGATATTTATAATATATGTGCAATGGATATATTTAATATATGTGCAATAGATATATAATATATGTGCACTGGATATTTAATATATGTGCACTGGATATATATAATATATGTGCACTGGATTTATAATATGTGTGCACTGGATATATTTAATATATGTGCACTGGATATATATATAATATATGTGCACTGGATATATAATATATGTGCACTGGATATTTAATATATGTGCACTGGATATATATAATATATGTGCACTGGATATATAATATATGTGCACTGGATATATTTAATATATGTGCACTGGATATATATAATATATGTGCACTGGATATATAATATATGTGCACTATATATATTTATAATATATGTGCACTGGATATTTAATATATGTGCACTGGATATATTTAATATATGTGCACTGGATATATTTAATATATGTGCACTGGATATATTTAATATATGTGCACTGGATATATAATATATGTGCACTGGATATTTAATATATGTGCACTGGATATATTTAATATATGTGCACTGGATGTATATAATATGTGTGCACTGGATATATTTAATATATGTGCACTGGATATATAATATATGTGCACTGGATATTTAATATATGTGCACTGGATATATTTAATATATGTGCACTGGATGTATATAATATGTGTGCACTGGATATATAATATATGTGCACTGGATATATATAATATATGTGCACTGGAAATATAATATATGTGCACTGGATATTTAATATATGTGCACTGGATATATATAATATATGTGCACTGGATATATAATATATGTGCACTGGATATTTAATATATGTGCAATGGATATATTTAATATATGTGCACTGGATGTATATAATATGTGTGCACTGGATATATAATATATGTGCACAGGATATATATAATATATGTGCACTGGATATATAATATATGTGCACTGGATATATTTAATATATGTGCACTGGATATATAATATATGTGCACTGGATATATTTAATATATGTGCACTGGATATATATAATATATGTGCACTGGATATATAATATATGTGCACTGGATATATTTATAATATATGTGCACTGGATATTTAATATATGTGCACTGGATATATTTAATATATGTGCACTGGATATATTTAATATATGTGCACTGGATGTATATAATATGTGTGCACTGGATATATAATATATGTGCACTGGATATATAATATATGTGCACTGGATATATTTAATATATGTGCACTGGATATATAATATATGTGCACTGGATATATAATATATGTGCACTGGATATAATTAATATATGTGCACTGGATATATAATATATGTGCACTGGATATTTAATATATGTGCACTGGATATATATAATATATGTGCACTGGATATATAATATATGTGCACTGGATATATTTATAATATATGTGCACTGGATATATAATATATGTGCACTAAATATTTATAATATATGTGCACTGGATATATAATATGTGTGCACTGGATATATATAATATATGTGCACTGGATATTTAATATATGTGCCATGGATATACATAATATGTGTGCACTGGATCTATAATATATGTGCACTGGATATATAATATATGTGCACTGGATATTTAATATATGTGCCATGGATATACATAATATGTGTGCACTGGATCTATAATATATGTGCACTGGATATATAATATATGTGCACTGGATATATAATATATGTGCACAGGATATATATAATATATATGCACTGGATATTTAATATATGTGCACTGGATATATAATATATGTGCACTTGATATATAATATATGTGCACTGAATATTTAATATATGTGCACTGTATATATATAATATATGTGCACTGGATATATATATAATATATTTGCATTGGATCTATAATATATGTGCACTGGAAATTTATAATATATGTGCACAGAATATATAATATATGTGCCATGGATATACATAATATGTGTGCACTGGATCTATAATATATGTGCACTGGATGTATAATATATGTGCACTGGATGTATAATATATGTGCACTGTATATATAATATATGTGCACTGGATATATTTATAATATATGTGCACTGGATATTTAATATATGTGCACTGGATATATTTAATATAGGTGCACTGGATGTATATAATATATGTGCACTGGACATTTAATATATGTGCAATGGATATATATATAATATATGTGCACTGGATATATAATATACGTTCACTGGATATATATATATAATATATGTGCACTGGATCTATAATATATGTGCACTGGATATTTAAAATAAATGTGATCTGTATATATAATATATGTGCACTGGATATTTAATATATGTGCACTGGATATATATAATATATGTGCACTGGATTTATAATACTTGTGCACTGGTTAGTTAAATTATATGTGCACTGGATATATAATATATGTGCACTAAATATATATAATATATGTGCACTGGATATATAATATGTGTGCACTGGATATATATAATATATGTGCACTGGATATTTAATATATGTGCCATGGATATACATAATATGTGTGCACTGGATCTATAATATATGTGCACTGGATGTATAATATATGTGCACTGGATGTATAATATATGTGCACTGTATATATAATATATGTGCACTGGATATATTTATAATATATGTGCACTGGATATTTAATATATGTGCACTGGATATATTTAATATAGGTGCACTGGATGTATATAATATATGTGCACTGGACATTTAATATATGTGCAATGGATATATATATATAATATATGTGCACTGGATATATAATATACGTTCACTGGATATATATATATAATATATGTGCACTGGATCTATAATATATATGCACTGGATATTTAAAATATATGTGCACTGGATATATAATATATGTGCACTGGATATATTTAAAATATGTGCACTGTATGTATAATATATTTGCACTGGATATTTAATATATGTTCACTGGACATATATAATATATGTGCACTGGATATATATATATATATATTAAATGTGCACTGGATATTTAATATATGTGCACTGGAAATATTTAATATCTGTGCAATGGATGTATAATATATGTGCACTGGACATTTAATATATGTGCAATGGATACATATAATATATGTGCACTGGATCTATAATATATGTGCACTGGATATTTATAATATATGTGTAATGGATATGTTTAATATATGTGCACTGGATATATAATATATGTGCACTGGATATTTAATATATGTGCACTGGATATATATAATATATGTGCACTGAATATTTAATATATGTGCACTGGATATATATATAATATATGTGCACTGGATATATAATATATGTGCACTGGATATATAATATATGTGCACTAGATATATAAAATATGTGCACAGGATATATGTAATATATGTGCACTGGACCTAAAATTTAAGTGCACTGGATATATAATATATGTGCACTGGATATTTAAAATAAATGTGATCTGTATATATAATATATGTGCACTGGATATTTAATATATGTGCACTGGATATATATAATATATGTGCACTGGATTTATAATACTTGTGCACTGGTTAGTTAAATTATATGAGCACTGGATATATAATATATGTGCACTGGATATATTTAATATTTGTGCACTGGATATATAATATATGTGCACTGGATATTTAATATATGTGCACTGGATATATTTAATATATGTGCACTGGATGTATATAATATATGTGCACTGGATATATAATATATGTGCACTGGATATATATAATATGTGTGCACTGGATATATAATATATGTGCACTGGATATTTAATATATGTGCACTGGATATATTTAATATATGTGCACTGGATGTATATAATATGTGTGCACTGGATATATAATATATGAGCACTGGATATATATAATATATGTGCACTGGATATATAATATATGTGCACTGGATATATTTAATATATGTGCACTGGATGTATATAATATGTGTGCACTGGATATATAATATATGTGCACTGGATATATATAATATATGTGCATTGGATATATAATATATGTGCACTGGATATATTTAATATATGTGCACTGGATATATAATATATGTGCACTGGATATTTAATATATGTGCACTGGATATATATAATATATGTGCACTGGATATATAATATATGTGCACTGGATATATTTAATATATGTGCACTGGATGTATATAATATGCGTGAACTGGATATATAATATATGTGCACTAAATATATATAATATATGTGCACTGGATATATAATATGTGTGCACTGGATATATATAATATATGTGCACTGGATATTTAATATATGTGCAATGGATATACATAATATATGTGCACTGGATCTATAATATATGTGCACTGGATATATAATATATGTGCACTGGATATTTAATATATGTGCACTGGATATATAATATATGTGCACTGGATATATAATATATGTGCACAGGATATATATAATATATGTGCACTGGATATTTAATATATGTGCACTGGATATATATAATATATGTGCACTGGATATATTTATAATCTATGTGCACTGGATATATATAATCTATGTGCACTGGATCTAAAATATATGTGCACTGGATATAAATAATATATGTGCACTCGATCTATAATATATGTGCACTGGAAATTTATAATATATGTGCACAGAATATATAATATATGTGCACAGGATATTTAAAATATAAGCACTGGATATATTTAATATATGTGCACTGGATGTATATATAGTATATTTGCACTGGATATTTAATATATGTGCACTGGGTATATAAATATAATATATGTGCACTGGATATATAATATATGTGCAGTGGATATATTTAATATATGTGCACTGGATATTTTTAATATATGTGCACTGGATATATTTAATATATGTGCACTGTATATATAATATATGTGCACTGGATATTTAATATATGTGCACTGGATATATTTAATATATGTGCACTGGATGTATATAATATGTGTGCACTGGATATATTTAATATATGTGCACTGGATATATAATATATGTGCACTGGATATTTAATATAGGTGCACTGGATATATTTAATATATGTGCACTGGATGTATATAATATGTGTGCACTGGATATATAATATATGTGCACTGGATATATATAATATATGTGCACTGGAAATATAATATATGTGCACTGGATATTTAATATATGTGCACTGGATATATATAATATATGTGCACTGGATATATAATATATGTGCACTGGATATTTAATATATGTGCAATGGATATATTTAATATATGTGCACTGGATGTATATAATATGTGTGCACTGGATATATAATATATGTGCACAGGATATATATAATATATGTGCACTGGATATATAATATATGTGCACTGGATATATTTAATATATGTGCACTGGATATATAATATATGTGCACTGGATATATTTAATATATGTGCACTGGATATATATAATATATGTGCACTGGATATATAATATATGTGCACTGGATATATTTATAATATATGTGCACTGGATATTTAATATATGTGCACTGGATATATTTAATATATGTGCACTGGATATATTTAATATATGTGCACTGGATGTATATAATATGTGTGCACTGGATATATAATATATGTGCACTGGATATATAATATATGTGCACTGGATATATTTAATATATGTGCACTGGATATATAATATATGTGCACTGGATATATAATATATGTGCACTGGATATAATTAATATATGTGCACTGGATATATAATATATGTGCACTGGATATTTAATATATGTGCACTGGATATATATAATATATGTGCACTGGATATATAATATATGTGCACTGGATATATTTATAATATATGTGCACTGGATATATAATATATGTGCACTAAATATTTATAATATATGTGCACTGGATATATAATATGTGTGCACTGGATATATATAATATATGTGCACTGGATATTTAATATATGTGCCATGGATATACATAATATGTGTGCACTGGATCTATAATATATGTGCACTGGATATATAATATATGTGCACTGGATATTTAATATATGTGCCATGGATATACATAATATGTGTGCACTGGATCTATAATATATGTGCACTGGATATATAATATATGTGCACTGGATATATAATATATGTGCACAGGATATATATAATATATATGCACTGGATATTTAATATATGTGCACTGGATATATAATATATGTGCACTTGATATATAATATATGTGCACTGAATATTTAATATATGTGCACTGTATATATATAATATATGTGCACTGGATATATATATAATATATTTGCATTGGATCTATAATATATGTGCACTGGAAATTTATAATATATGTGCACAGAATATATAATATATGTGCCATGGATATACATAATATGTGTGCACTGGATCTATAATATATGTGCACTGGATGTATAATATATGTGCACTGGATGTATAATATATGTGCACTGTATATATAATATATGTGCACTGGATATATTTATAATATATGTGCACTGGATATTTAATATATGTGCACTGGATATATTTAATATAGGTGCACTGGATGTATATAATATATGTGCACTGGACATTTAATATATGTGCAATGGATATATATATAATATATGTGCACTGGATATATAATATACGTTCACTGGATATATATATATAATATATGTGCACTGGATCTATAATATATGTGCACTGGATATTTAAAATAAATGTGATCTGTATATATAATATATGTGCACTGGATATTTAATATATGTGCACTGGATATATATAATATATGTGCACTGGATTTATAATACTTGTGCACTGGTTAGTTAAATTATATGTGCACTGGATATATAATATATGTGCACTAAATATATATAATATATGTGCACTGGATATATAATATGTGTGCACTGGATATATATAATATATGTGCACTGGATATTTAATATATGTGCCATGGATATACATAATATGTGTGCACTGGATCTATAATATATGTGCACTGGATGTATAATATATGTGCACTGGATGTATAATATATGTGCACTGTATATATAATATATGTGCACTGGATATATTTATAATATATGTGCACTGGATATTTAATATATGTGCACTGGATATATTTAATATAGGTGCACTGGATGTATATAATATATGTGCACTGGACATTTAATATATGTGCAATGGATATATATATATAATATATGTGCACTGGATATATAATATACGTTCACTGGATATATATATATAATATATGTGCACTGGATCTATAATATATATGCACTGGATATTTAAAATATATGTGCACTGGATATATAATATATGTGCACTGGATATATTTAAAATATGTGCACTGTATGTATAATATATTTGCACTGGATATTTAATATATGTTCACTGGACATATATAATATATGTGCACTGGATATATATATATATATATTAAATGTGCACTGGATATTTAATATATGTGCACTGGAAATATTTAATATCTGTGCAATGGATGTATAATATATGTGCACTGGACATTTAATATATGTGCAATGGATACATATAATATATGTGCACTGGATCTATAATATATGTGCACTGGATATTTATAATATATGTGTAATGGATATGTTTAATATATGTGCACTGGATATATAATATATGTGCACTGGATATTTATTATATGTGCACTGGATATATATAATATATGTGCACTGAATATTTAATATATGTGCACTGGATATATATATAATATATGTGCACTGGATATATAATATATGTGCACTGGATATATAATATATGTGCACTAGATATATAAAATATGTGCACAGGATATATGTAATATATGTGCACTGGACCTAAAATTTAAGTGCACTGGATATATAATATATGTGCACTGGATATTTAAAATAAATGTGATCTGTATATATAATATATGTGCACTGGATATTTAATATATGTGCACTGGATATATATAATATATGTGCACTGGATTTATAATACTTGTGCACTGGTTAGTTAAATTATATGAGCACTGGATATATAATATATGTGCACTGGATATATTTAATATTTGTGCACTGGATATATAATATATGTGCACTGGATATTTAATATATGTGCACTGGATATATTTAATATATGTGCACTGGATGTATATAATATATGTGCACTGGATATATAATATATGTGCACTGGATATATATAATATGTGTGCACTGGATATATAATATATGTGCACTGGATATTTAATATATGTGCACTGGATATATTTAATATATGTGCACTGGATGTATATAATATGTGTGCACTGGATATATAATATATGAGCACTGGATATATATAATATATGTGCACTGGATATATAATATATGTGCACTGGATATATTTAATATATGTGCACTGGATGTATATAATATGTGTGCACTGGATATATAATATATGTGCACTGGATATATATAATATATGTGCATTGGATATATAATATATGTGCACTGGATATATTTAATATATGTGCACTGGATATATAATATATGTGCACTGGATATTTAATATATGTGCACTGGATATATATAATATATGTGCACTGGATATATAATATATGTGCACTGGATATATTTAATATATGTGCACTGGATGTATATAATATGCGTGAACTGGATATATAATATATGTGCACTAAATATATATAATATATGTGCACTGGATATATAATATGTGTGCACTGGATATATATAATATATGTGCACTGGATATTTAATATATGTGCAATGGATATACATAATATATGTGCACTGGATCTATAATATATGTGCACTGGATATATAATATATGTGCACTGGATATTTAATATATGTGCACTGGATATATAATATATGTGCACTGGATATATAATATATGTGCACAGGATATATATAATATATGTGCACTGGATATTTAATATATGTGCACTGGATATATATAATATATGTGCACTGGATATATTTATAATCTATGTGCACTGGATATATATAATCTATGTGCACTGGATCTAAAATATATGTGCACTGGATATAAATAATATATGTGCACTCGATCTATAATATATGTGCACTGGAAATTTATAATATATGTGCACAGAATATATAATATATGTGCACAGGATATTTAAAATATAAGCACTGGATATATTTAATATATGTGCACTGGATGTATATATAGTATATTTGCACTGGATATTTAATATATGTGCACTGGGTATATAAATATAATATATGTGCACTGGATATATAATATATGTGCACTGGATATATATATATAATAATTGTGCACTGGATATTTAATATATGTGCACTGGATATATAATATATGTGCACTTGATATATAATATATGTGCACTGAATATTTAATATATGTGCACTGTATATATATAATATATGTGCACTGGATATATATATAATATATGTGCATTGGATCTATAATATATGTGCACTGGAAATTTATAATATATGTGCACAGAATATATAATATATGTGCACAGGATATTTAATATATGTGCACTGGATGTATAATATATGTGCACTGGATGTATAATATATGTGCACTGTATATATTATATATGTGCACTGGATATATTTATAATATATGTGCACTGGATATTTAATATATGTGCACTGGATATATTTAATATAGGTGCACTGGATGTATATAATATATGTGCACTGGACATTTAATATATGTGCAATGGATATATATATAATATATGTGCACTGGATATGTAATATACGTTCACTGCATATATATATATAATATATGTGCACTGGATCTATAATATATATGCACTGGATATTTAAAATATATGTGCACTGGATATATAATATATGTGCACTGGATATATTTAAAATATGTGCACTGTATGTATAATATATGTGCACTGGATATTTAATATATGTTCACTGGACATATATAATATATGTGCACTGGATATATATATATTATATGTGCACTAGATATTTAATATATGTGCACTGGATATATTTAATATCTGTGCAATGGATGTATAATATATGTGCACTGGATATTTAATATATGTGCACTGGATATATTTAATATAGGTGCACTGGATGTATATAATATATGTGCACTGGACATTTAATATATGTGCAATGGATATATATATAATATATGTGCACTGGATACATAATATACGTTCACTGGATATATATATATAATATATGTGCACTGGATCTATAATATATATGCACTGGATATTTAAAATATATGTGCACTGGATATATAATATATGTGCACTGGATATATTTAAAATATGTGCACTGTATGTATAATATATTTGCACTGGATATTTAATATATGTTCACTGGACATATATAATATATGTGCACTGGATATATATATATATATATATATATATATATATATATATATTAAATGTGCACTGGATATTTAATATATGTGCACTGGATATATTTAATATCTGTACAATGGATGTATAATATATGTGCACTGGACATTTAATATATGTGCAATGGATATGTTTAATATATGTGCACTGGATATATAATATATGTGCACGGGATATTTAATATATGTGCACTGGATATATATAATATATGTGCACTGAATATTTAATATATGTGCACTGGATATATATATAATATATGTGCACTGGATATATAATATATGTGCACTGGATATATAATATATGTGCACTAGATATATAAAATATGTGCACAGGATATATGTAATATATGTGCACTGGACCTAAAATTTAAGTGCACTGGATATATAATATATGTGCACTGGATATTTAAAATAAATGTGATCTGTATATATAATATATGTGCACTGGATATTTAATATATGTGCACTGGATATATATAATATATGTGCACTGGATTTATAATACTTGTGCACTGGTTAGTTAAATTATATGTGCACTGGATATATAATATATGTGCACTGGATATATTTAATATTTGTGCACTGGATATATAATATATGTGCACTGGATATTTAATATATGTGCACTGGATATATTTAATATATGTGCACTGGATATATAATATATGTGCACTGGATATATATAATATATGTGCACTGGATATATAATATATGTGCACTGGATATTTAATATATGTGCACTGGATATATTTAATATATGTGCACTGGATGTATATAATATGTGTGCACTGGATATATAATATATGAGCACTGGATATATATAATATATGTGCACTGGATATATAATATATGTGCACTGGATATATTTAATATATGTGCACTGGATGTATATAATATGTGTGCACTGGATATATAATATATGTGCACTGGATATATATAATATATGTGCATTGGATATATAATATATGTGCACTGGATATATTTAATATATGTGCACTGGATATATAATATATGTGCACTGGATATTTAATATATGTGCACTGGATATATATAATATATGTGCACTGGATATATAATATATGTGCACTGGATATATTTAATATATGTGCACTGGATGTATATAATATGCGTGAACTGGATATATAATATATGTGCACTAAATATATATAATATATGTGCACTGGATATATAATATGTGTGCACTGGATATATATAATATAAGTGCACTGGATATTTAATATATGTGCAATGGATATACATAATATATGTGCACTGGATCTATAATATATGTGCACTGGATATATAATATATGTGCACTGGATATTTAATATATGTGCACTGGATATATAATATATGTACACTGGATATATAATATATGTGCACAGGATATATATAATATATGTGCACTGGATATTTAATATATGTGCACTGGATATATATAATATATGTGCACTGGATATATTTATAATATATGTGCACTGGATATATATAATCTATGTGCACTGGATATATATAATATATGTGCACTGGATCTAAAATATATGTGCACTGGATATAAATAATATATGTGCACTCGATCTATAATATATGTGCACTGGAAATTTCTAATATATGTGCACAGAATATATAATATATGTGCACAGGATATTTAAAATATAAGCACTGGATATATTTAATATATGTGCACTGGATGTATATATAGTATATTTGCACTGGATATTTAATATATGTGCACTGGGTATATAAATATAATATATGTGCACTGGATATATAATATATGTGCACTGGATATATATATATAATATATGTGCACTGGATATTTAATATATGTGCACTGTATATATATAATATATGTGCACTGGATATATATATAATATATGTGCATTGGATCTATAATATATGTGCACTGGAAATTTATAATATATGTGCACAGAATATATAATATATGTGCACAGGATATTTAATATATGTGCACTGGATGTATAATATATGTGCACTGGATGTATAATATATGTGCTCTGTATATATTATATATGTGCACTGGATATATTTATAATATATGTGCACTGGATATTTAATATATGTGCACTGGATATATTTAATATAGGTGCACTGGATGTATATAATATATGTGCACTGGACATTTAATATATGTGCAATGGATATATATATAATATATGTGCACTGGATATGTAATATACGTTCACTGCATATATATATATAATATATGTGCACTGGATCTATAATATATATGCACTGGATATTTAAAATATATGTGCACTGGATATATAATATATGTGCACTGGATATATTTAAAATATGTGCACTGTATGTATAATATATGTGCACTGGATATTTAATATATGTTCACTGGACATATATAATATATGTGCACTGGATATATAATATACGTTCACTGGATATATATATATAATATATGTGCACTGGATCTATAATATATATGCACTGGATATTTAAAATATATGTGCACTGGATATATAATATATGTGCACTGGATATATTTAAAATATGTGCACTGTATGTATAATATATTTGCACTGGATATTTAATATATGTTCACTGGACATATATAATATATGTGCACTGGATATATATATATATATATATATATATATATATATATATTAAATGTGCACTGGATATTTAATATATGTGCACTGGATATATTTAATATCTGTGCAATGGATGTATAATATATGTGCACTGGACATTTAATATATGTGCAATGGATACATATAATATATGTGCATTGGATCTATAATATATGTGCACTGGATATTTATAATATATGTGTAATGGATATGTTTAATATATGTGCACTGGATATATAATATATGTGCACTGGATATTTAATATATGTGCACTGGATATATATAATATATGTGCACTGGATATGTAATATACGTTCACTGCATATATATATATAATTTATGTGCACTGGATCTATAATATATATGCACTGGATATTTAAAATATATGTGCACTGGATATATAATATATGTGCACTGGATATATTTAAAATATGTGCACTGTATGTATAATATATGTGCACTGGATATTTAATATATGTTCACTGGACATATATAATATATGTGCACTGGATATATATATATTATATGTGCACTAGATATTTAATATATGTGCACTGGATATATTTAATATCTGTGCAATGGATGTATAATATATGTGCACTGGACATTTAATATATGTGCAATGGATACATATAATATATGTGCACTGGATCTATAATATATGTGCACTGGATATTTATAATATATGTGTAATGGATATGTTTAATATATGTGCACTGGATATATAATATATGTGCACTGAAAATTTGTAATAAATGTGCACTGGATATATAATATATGTGCAATTGATATATTTAATATATGTGCACTGGATATATAATATATGTGCACTGGATATTTAATGTATGTGCACTGGATATATAATATATGTGCACTGGATATATTTAATATTTGTGCACTAGATGTATAACATATGTGAACTGGATATTTAATATATGTTCTCTGGACATATATAATATATGTGCACTGGATATATATAATATATGTGCACTGTATATATATATATATATATATATATATATAATATATGTGCACTGGATATATGTAATATATGTGCACTGGATGTGTAACATATGTGCACTGGACATTTAATATATGTGCAATGGATATATATAATATATGTGCACTGGATCTATAATATATGTGCATTAGATATTTATAATATGTGTGCACTGGATATTTAATATATGTGCACTGAATATATATATATATATATATATATATATATATATATATTATATGTGCACTGGATATTTATAATATATGTGCAATGGATATATTTAATATATGTGCACTGGATATTTAATATATGTGCACTGGATATATTTAATATATGTGCAGTGGATGTATAATATATGTGCACTGGATATTTAATATATGTGCACTGAATATATATATAATATATGTGCACTGGATATTTATAATATATGTGCAATGGATATATTTAATATATGTGCACTAGATATTTAATATATGTGCACTGGATATATTTAATATCTGTGCAATGGATGTATAATATATGTGCACTGGACATTTAATATATGTGCAATGGATACATATAATATATGTGCACTGGATCTATAATATATGTGCACTGGATATTTATAATATATGTGTAATGGATATGTTTAATATATGTGCACTGGATATATAATATATGTGCACTGGATATTTAATATATGTGCACTGGATATATATAATATATGTGCACTGAATATTTAATATATGTGCACTGGATATATATATAATATATGTGCACTGGATATATAATATATGTGCACTGGATATATAATATATGTGCACTAGATATATAAAATATGTGCACAGGATATATGTAATATATGTGCACTGGACCTAAAATTTAAGTGCACTGGATATATAATATATGTGCACTGGATATTTAAAATAAATGTGATCTGTATATATAATATATGTGCACTGGATATTTAATATATGTGCACTGGATATTTAATATATGTGCACTGGATATATATAATATATGTGCACTGGATTTATAATACTTGTGCACTGGTTAGTTAAATTATATGTGCACTGGATATATAATATATGTGCACTGGATATATTTAATATTTGTGCACTGGATATATAATATATGTGCACTGGATATTTAATATATGTGCACTGGATATATTTAATATATGTGCACTGGATGTATATAATATATGTGCACTGGATATATAATATATGTGCACTGGATATATATAATATATGTGCACTGGATATATAATATATGTGCACTGGATATTTAATATATGTGCACTGGATATATTTAATATATGTGCACTGGATGTATATAATATGTGTGCACTGGATATATAATATATGAGCACTGGATATATATAATATATGTGCACTGGATATATAATATATGTGCACTGGATATATTTAATATATGTGCACTGGATGTATATAATATGTGTGCACTGGATATATAATATATGTGCACTGGATATATATAATATATGTGCATTGGATATATAATATATGTGCACTGGATATTTAATATATGTGCACTGGATATATATAATATATGTGCACTGGATATATAATATATGTGCACTGGATATATTTAATATATGTGCACTGGATGTATATAGTATGCGTGAACTGGATATATAATATATGTGCACTAAATATATATAATATATGTGCACTGGATATATAATATGTGTGCACTGGATATATATAATATATGTGCACTGGATATTTAATATATGTGCACTGGATATATAATATATGTGCACTGGATATATAATATATGTGCACAGGATATATATAATATATGTGCACTGGATATTTAATATATGTGCACTGGATATATATAATATATGTGCACTGGATATATTTATAATATATGTGCACTGGATATATATAATCTATGTGCACTGGATATATATAATATATGTGCACTGGATCTAAAATATATGTGCACTGGATATAAATAATATATGTGCACTCGATCTATAATATATGTGCACTGGAAATTTCTAATATATGTGCACAGAATATATAATATATGTGCACAGGATATTTAAAATATAAGCACTGGATATATTTAATATATGTGCACTGGATGTATATATAGTATATTTGCACTGGATATTTAATATATGTGCACTGGGTATA
Organism: Leptodactylus fuscus; assembly: GCF_031893055.1. Lineage (NCBI taxonomy): Eukaryota > Metazoa > Chordata > Amphibia > Anura > Leptodactylidae > Leptodactylus > Leptodactylus fuscus. Next base: position 278,948,702 of record NC_134266.1, read on the forward strand.
TAAATATAATATATGTGCACTGGATATATAATATATGTGCACTGGATATATATATAATATATGTGCACTGGATATTTAATATATGTGCACTGGATATATAATATATGTGCACTTGATATATAATATATGTGCACTGAATATTTAATATATGTGCACTGTATATATATAATATATGTGCACTGGATATATATATAATATATGTGCATTGGATCTATAATATATGTGCACTGGAAATTTATAATATATGTGCACAGAATATATAATATATGTGCAAAGGATATTTAATATATGTGCACTGGATGTATAATATATGTGCACTGGATGTATAATATATGTGCACTGTATATATTATATATGTGCACTGGATATATTTATAATATATGTGCACTGGATATTTAATATATGTGCACTGGATATATTTAATATAGGTGCACTGGATGTATATAATATATGAGCACTGGACATTTAATATATGTGCAATGGATATATATATAATATATGTGCACTGGATATGTAATATACGTTCACTGCATATATATATAATATATGTGCACTGGATCTATAATATATATGCACTGGATATTTAAAATATATGTGCACTGGATATATAATATAGGTGCACTGGATATATTTAAAATATGTGCACTGTATGTATAATATATTTGCACTGGATATTTAATATATGTTCACTGGACATATATAATATATGTGCACTGGATATATATATATATATATATATATATATATATATATATATATATATATATATATATTAAATGTGCACTGGATATTTAATATATGTGCACTGGATATATTTAATAACTGTGCAATGGATGTATAATATATGTGCACTGGACATTTAATATATGTGCAATGGATACATATAATATATGTGCACTGGATCTATAATATATGTGCACTGGATATTTATAATATATGTGTAATGGATATGTTTAATATATGTGCACTGGATATATAATATATGTGCACTGGATATTTAATATATGTGCACTGGATATATATAATATATGTGCACTGGATATGTAATATACGTTCACTGCATATATATATATAATATATGTGCACTGGATCTATAATATATATGCACTGGATATTTAAAATATATGTGCACTGGATATATAATATATGTGCACTGGATATATTTAAAATATGTGCACTGTATGTATAATATATGTGCACTGGATATTTAATATATGTTCACTGGACATATATAATATATGTGCACTGGATATATATATATTATATGTGCACTAGATATTTAATATATGTGCACTGGATATATTTAATATCTGTGCAATGGATGTATAATATATGTGCACTGGACATTTAATATATGTGCAATAGATACATATAATATATGTGCACTGGATCTATAATATATGTGCACTGGATATTTATAATATATGTGTAATGGATATGTTTAATATATGTGCACTGGATATATAATATATGTGCACTGGAAATTTGTAATAAATGTGCACTGGATATATAATATATGTGCAATTGATATATTTAATATATGTGCACTGGATATATAATATATGTGCACTGGATATTTAATGTATGTGCACTGGATATATAATATATGTGCACTGGATATATTTAATATTTGTGCACTAGATGTATATCATATGTGAACTGGATATTTAATATATGTTCTCTGGACATATATAATATATGTGCACTGGATATATATAATATATGTGCACTGTATATATATATATATATATATATATATATATATATATATATAATATATGTGCACTGGATATATGTAATATATGTGCACTGGATGTGTAACATATGTGCACTGGACATTTAATATATGTGCAATGGATATATATAATATATGTGCACTGGATCTATAATATATGTGCATTAGATATTTATAATATGTGTGCACTGGATATTTAATATATGTGCACTGAATATATATATATATATATATATATATATATATATATATATATTATATGTGCACTGGATATTTATAATATATGTGCAATGGATATATTTAATATATGTGCACTGGATATTTAATATATGTGCACTGGATATATTTAATATATGTGCAGTGGATGTATAATATATGTGCACTGGATATTTAATATATGTGCACTGAATATATATATAATATATGTGCACTGGATATTTATAATATATGTGCAATGGATATATTTAATATATGTGCACTAGATATTTAATATATGTGCACTGGATATTTAATATATGTGCACTGGATATATATAATACATGTGCACTGGATATATAATATATGTGCACTGGATATTTATTATATATGTGCACTGCATATATATAATATATGTGCACTGGATATATAATATATGTGCACTGGATATATAAAATATGTGCACAGGATATATATATAATATATGTGCACTGGACCTAAAATTTAAGTGCACTGGATATATAATATATGTGCACTGGATATTTAAAATAAATGTGCACTGGATATATAATACATGTGCACTGGATATATAATATGTGTGCACTGGATATTTAATATATGTGCACTGGATATATATAATATATGTGCACTGAATATTTAATATATGTGCACTGGATATATATAATACATGTGCACTGGATATATAATATATGTGCACTAGATATATAAAATATGTGCACAGGATATATATAATATATGTGCACTGGATCTAAAATTTAAGTGCACTGGATATATAATATATGTGCACTGGATATTTAATATATGTGCACAGGATATATATAATATATGTGCACTGGATTTATAATACTTGTGCACTGGTTAGTTAAATTATATGTGCACTGGCTATATAATATATGTGCACTGGATATATTTAATATATGTGCACTGGATATATAATATATGTGCACTGGATATATAATATATGTGCACTGGATATATTTAATATATGTGCACTGGATATATAATATATGTGCACTGGATATTTAATATATGTGCACTGGATATATTTAATATATGTGCACTGGATGTATATAATATGTGTGCACTGGATATATAATATATGTGCACTGGATATATATAATATATGTGCACTGGATATATTTAATATATGTGCACTGGATATATAATATATGTGCATTGGATATATAATATATGTGCACTGGATATTTAATATATGTGCACTGGATATATTTAATATATGTGCACTGGATGTATATAATATGTGTGCACTGGATATATAATATATGTGCACTGGATATATATAATATATGTGCACTGGATATATAATATATGTGCACTGGATATTTAATATATGTGCACTGGATATATTTAATATATGTGCACTGGATGTATATAATATGTGTGCACTGGATATATAATATATGTGCACTGGATATATATATAATATATGTGCACTGGATATATAATATATGTGCACTGGATATATTTAATATATGTGCACTGGATATATAATATATGTGCACTGGATATATTTAATATATGTGCACTGGGTATATATAATATATGTGCACTGGATATATAATATATGTGCACTGGATATATTTATAATATATGTGCACTGGATATTTAATATATGTGCACTGGATATATTTAATATATGTGCACTGGATATATTTAATATATGTGCACTGGATGTATATAATATGTGTGCACTGGATATATAATATATGTGCACTGGATATATAATATATGTGCACTGGATATATTTAATATATGTGCACTGGATATATAATATATGTGCACTGGATATATAATATATGTGCACTGGATATATTTAATATATGTGCACTGGATATATAATATATGTGCACTGGATATTTAATATATGTGCACTGGATATATTTAATATATGTGCACTGGATATATAATATATGTGCACTGGATATATTTATAATATATGTGCACTGGATATTTAATATATGTGCACTGGATATATTTAATATATGTGCACTGGATATATTTAATATATGTGCACTGGATGTATTTAATATATGTGCACTGGATATATAATATATGTGCACTGGATATATTTAATATATGTGCACTGGATATATAATATATGTGCACTGGATATATTTAATATATGTGCACTGGATATATAATATATGTGCACTGGATATATAATATATGTGCACTGGATATATTTATAATATATGTGCACTGGATATTTAATATATGTGCACTGGATATATTTAATATATGTGCACTGGATGTATATATAGTATATTTGCACTGGATATTTAATATATGTGCACTGGGTATATAAATATAATATATGTGCACTGGATATATAATATATGTGCACTGGATATATATATATATAATATATGTTCACTGGATATTTAATATATGTGCACTGGATATATAATATATGTGCACTTGATATATAATATATGTGCACTGAATATTTAATATATGTGCACTGTATATATATAATATATGTGCACTGGATATATATATAATATATGTGCATTGGATCTATAATATATGTGCACTGGAAATTTATAATATATGTGCACAGAATATATAATATATGTGCACAGGATATTTAATATATGTGCACTGGATGTATAATATATGTGCACTGGATGTATAATATATGTGCACTGTATATATAATATATGTGCACTGGATATATTTATAATATATGTGCACTGGATATTTAATATATGTGCACTGGATATATTTAATATAGGTGCACTGGATGTATATAATATATGTGCACTGGACATTTAATATGTGTGCAATGGATATATATAATATATGTGCACTGGATATATAATATACGTTCACTGGATATATATATATAATATATGTGCACTGGATCTATAATATATATGCACTGGATATTTAAAATATATGTGCACTGGATATATAATATATGTGCACTGGATATATTTAAAATATGTGCACTGTATGAATAATATATTTGCACTGGATATTTAATATATGTTCACTGGACATATATAATATATGTGCACTGGATATATATATATATATTATATGTGCACTGGATATTTAATATATGTGCACTGGATATATTTAATATCTGTGCAATGGATGTATAATATATGTGCACTGGACATTTAATATATGTGCAATGGATACATATAATATATGTGCACTGGATCTATAATATATGTGCACTGGATATTTATAATATATGTGTAATGGATATGTTTAATATATGTGCTCTGGATATATAATATATGTGCACTGGATATTTAATATATGTGCACTGGATATATATAATATATGTGCACTGAATATTTAATATATGTGCACTGGATATATATATAATATATGTGCACTGGATATATAATATATGTGTACTGGATATATAATATATGTGCACTAGATATATAAAATATGTGCACAGGATATATATAATATATGTGCACTGGACCTAAAATTTAAGTGCACTGGATATATAATATATGTGCACTGGATATTTAAAATAAAATGTGATCTGTATATATAATATATGTGCACTGGATATTTAATATATGTGCACTGGATATATATAATATATGTGCACTGGATTTATAATACTTGTGCACTGGTTAGTTAAATTATATGTGCACTGGATATATAATATATGTGCACTGGATATATTTAATATATGTGCACTGGATATATAATATATGTGCACTGGATATTTAATATATGTGCACTGGATATATTTAATATATGTGCACTGGATGTATATAATATGTGTGCACTGGATATATAATATATGTGCACTGGATATATATAATATATGTGCACTGGATATATAATATATGTGCACTGGATATTTAATATATGTGCACTGGATATATTTAATATCTGTGCAATGGATGTATAATATATGTGCACTGGACATTTAATATATGTGCAATGGATACATATAATATATGTGCACTGGATCTATAATATATGTGCACTGGATATTTATAATATATGTGTAATGGATATGTTTAATATATGTGCACTGGATATATAATATATGTGCACTGGATATATAATATATGTGCACTGGATATATATAATATATGTGCACTGGATATATAATATATGTGCACTGGATATATTTAATATATGTGCACTGGATGTATATAATATGTGTGCACTGGATATATAATATATGTGCACTGGATATATATAATATATGTGCACTGGATATATAATATATGTGCACTGGATATATTTAATATATGTGCACTGGATATATAATATATGTGCACTGGATATTTAATATGTGTGCACTGGATATATAATATATGTGCACTGGATATATATAATATATGTGCACTGGATATATAATATATGTGCACTGGATATATTTAATATATGTGCACTGGATATATAATATGTGTGCACTGGATATTTAATATATGTGCACTGGATATATATAATATATGTGCACTGGATATATAATATATGTGCACTGGATATATTTATAATATATGTGCACTGGATATTTAATATATGTGCACTGGATATATTTAATATATGTGCACTGGATGTATATAATATGCGTGAACTGGATATATAATATATGTGCACTAAATATATATAATATATGTGCACTGGATATATAATATGTGTGCACTGGATATATATAATATATGTGCACTGGATATTTAATATATGTGCAATGGATATACATAATATATGTGCACTGGATCTATAATATATGTGCACTGGATATATAATATATGTGCACTGGATATTTAATATATGTGCACTGGATATATAATGTATGTGCACTGGATATATAATATATGTGCACAGGATATATATAATATATGTGCACTGGATATTTAATATATGTGCACTGGATATATATAATATATGTGCACTGGATATATTTATAATATATGTGCACTGGATATATATAATCTATGTGCACTGGATCTAAAATATATGTGCACTGGATATAAATAATATATGTGCACTCGATCTATAATATATGTGCACTGGAAATTTATAATATAAGTGCACAGAATATATAATATATGTGCACAGGATATTTAAAATATAAGCACTGGATATATTTAATATATGTGCACTGGATGTATATATAGTATATTTGCACTGGATATTTAATATATGTGCACTGGATATATAATATATGTGCACTTGATATATAATATATGTGCACTGAATATTTAATATATGTGCACTGTATATATATAATATATGTGCACTGGATATATATATAATATATGTGCATTGGATCTATAATATATGTGCACTGGAAATTTATAATATATGTGCACAGAATATATAATATATGTGCACAGGATATTTAATATATGTGCACTGGATGTATAATATATGTGCACTGGATGTATAATATATGTGCACTGTATATATAATATATGTGCACTGGATATATTTATAATATATGTGCACTGGATATTTAATATATGTGCACTGGATATATGTAATATATGTGCACTGGATGTGTAACATATGTGCACTGGACATTTAATATATGTGCAATGGATATATATAATATATGTGCACTGGATCTATAATATATGTGCATTAGATATTTATAATATGTGTGCACTGGATATTTAATATATGTGCACTGAATATATATATATATATATATATATATATATATATATATATTATATGTGCACTGGATATTTATAATATATGTGCAATGGATATATTTAATATATGTGCACTGGATATTTAATATATGTGCACTGGATATATTTAATATATGTGCAGTGGATGTATAATATATGTGCACTGGATATTTAATATATGTGCACTGAATATATATATAATATATGTGCACTGGATATTTATAATATATGTGCAATGGATATATTTAATATATGTGCACTAGATATTTAATATATGTGCACTGGATATTTAATATATGTGCACTGGATATATATAATACATGTGCACTGGATATATAATATATGTGCACTGGATATTTATTATATATGTGCACTGCATATATATAATATATGTGCACTGGATATATAATATATGTGCACTGGATATATAAAATATGTGCACAGGATATATATATAATATATGTGCACTGGACCTAAAATTTAAGTGCACTGGATATATAATATATGTGCACTGGATATTTAAAATAAATGTGCACTGGATATATAATACATGTGCACTGGATATATAATATGTGTGCACTGGATATTTAATATATGTGCACTGGATATATATAATATATGTGCACTGAATATTTAATATATGTGCACTGGATATATATAATACATGTGCACTGGATATATAATATATGTGCACTAGATATATAAAATATGTGCACAGGATATATATAATATATGTGCACTGGATCTAAAATTTAAGTGCACTGGATATATAATATATGTGCACTGGATATTTAATATATGTGCACAGGATATATATAATATATGTGCACTGGATTTATAATACTTGTGCACTAGTTAGTTAAATTATATGTGCACTGGCTATATAATATATGTGCACTGGATATATTTAATATATGTGCACTGGATATATAATATATGTGCACTGGATATATAATATATGTGCACTGGATATATTTAATATATGTGCACTGGATATATAATATATGTGCACTGGATATTTAATATATGTGCACTGGATATATTTAATATATGTGCACTGGATGTATATAATATGTGTGCACTGGATATATAATATATGTGCACTGGATATATATAATATATGTGCACTGGATATATTTAATATATGTGCACTGGATATATAATATATGTGCATTGGATATATAATATATGTGCACTGGATATTTAATATATGTGCACTGGATATATTTAATATATGTGCACTGGATGTATATAATATGTGTGCACTGGATATATAATATATGTGCACTGGATATATATAATATATGTGCACTGGATATATAATATATGTGCACTGGATATTTAATATATGTGCACTGGATATATTTAATATATGTGCACTGGATGTATATAATATGTGTGCACTGGATATATAATATATGTGCACTGGATATATATATAATATATGTGCACTGGATATATAATATATGTGCACTGGATATATTTAATATATGTGCACTGGATATATAATATATGTGCACTGGATATATTTAATATATGTGCACTGGGTATATATAATATATGTGCACTGGATATATAATATATGTGCACTGGATATATTTATAATATATGTGCACTGGATATTTAATATATGTGCACTGGATATATTTAATATATGTGCACTGGATATATTTAATATATGTGCACTGGATGTATATAATATGTGTGCACTGGATATATAATATATGTGCACTGGATATATAATATATGTGCACTGGATATATTTAATATATGTGCACTGGATATATAATATATGTGCACTGGATATATAATATATGTGCACTGGATATATTTAATATATGTGCACTGGATATATAATATATGTGCACTGGATATTTAATATATGTGCACTGGATATATTTAATATATGTGCACTGGATATATAATATATGTGCACTGGATATATTTATAATATATGTGCACTGGATATTTAATATATGTGCACTGGATATATTTAATATATGTGCACTGGATATATTTAATATATGTGCACTGGATGTATTTAATATATGTGCACTGGATATATAATATATGTGCACTGGATATATTTAATATATGTGCACTGGATATATAATATATGTGCACTGGATATATTTAATATATGTGCACTGGATATATAATATATGTGCACTGGATATATAATATATGTGCACTGGATATATTTATAATATATGTGCACTGGATATTTAATATATGTGCACTGGATATATTTAATATATGTGCACTGGATGTATATATAGTATATTTGCACTGGATATTTAATATATGTGCACTGGGTATATAAATATAATATATGTGCACTGGATATATAATATATGTGCACTGGATATATATATATATAATATATGTTCACTGGATATTTAATATATGTGCACTGGATATATAATATATGTGCACTTGATATATAATATATGTGCACTGAATATTTAATATATGTGCACTGTATATATATAATATATGTGCACTGGATATATATATAATATATGTGCATTGGATCTATAATATATGTGCACTGGAAATTTATAATATATGTGCACAGAATATATAATATATGTGCACAGGATATTTAATATATGTGCACTGGATGTATAATATATGTGCACTGGATGTATAATATATGTGCACTGTATATATAATATATGTGCACTGGATATATTTATAATATATGTGCACTGGATATTTAATATATGTGCACTGGATATATTTAATATAGGTGCACTGGATGTATATAATATATGTGCACTGGACATTTAATATGTGTGCAATGGATATATATAATATATGTGCACTGGATATATAATATACGTTCACTGGATATATATATATATAATATATGTGCACTGGATCTATAATATATATGCACTGGATATTTAAAATATATGTGCACTGGATATATAATATATGTGCACTGGATATATTTAAAATATGTGCACTGTATGAATAATATATTTGCACTGGATATTTAATATATGTTCACTGGACATATATAATATATGTGCACTGGATATATATATATATATTATATGTGCACTGGATATTTAATATATGTGCACTGGATATATTTAATATCTGTGCAATGGATGTATAATATATGTGCACTGGACATTTAATATATGTGCAATGGATACATATAATATATGTGCACTGGATCTATAATATATGTGCACTGGATATTTATAATATATGTGTAATGGATATGTTTAATATATGTGCTCTGGATATATAATATATGTGCACTGGATATTTAATATATGTGCACTGGATATATATAATATATGTGCACTGAATATTTAATATATGTGCACTGGATATATATATAATATATGTGCACTGGATATATAATATATGTGTACTGGATATATAATATATGTGCACTAGATATATAAAATATGTGCACAGGATATATATAATATATGTGCACTGGACCTAAAATTTAAGTGCACTGGATATATAATATATGTGCACTGGATATTTAAAATAAATGTGATCTGTATATATAATATATGTGCACTGGATATTTAATATATGTGCACTGGATATATATAATATATGTGCACTGGATTTATAATACTTGTGCACTGGTTAGTTAAATTATATGTGCACTGGATATATAATATATGTGCACTGGATATATTTAATATATGTGCACTGGATATATAATATATGTGCACTGGATATTTAATATATGTGCACTGGATATATTTAATATATGTGCACTGGATGTATATAATATGTGTGCACTGGATATATAATATATGTGCACTGGATATATATAATATATGTGCACTGGATATATAATATATGTGCACTGGATATTTAATATATGTGCACTGGATATATTTAATATCTGTGCAATGGATGTATAATATATGTGCACTGGACATTTAATATATGTGCAATGGATACATATAATATATGTGCACTGGATCTATAATATATGTGCACTGGATATTTATAATATATGTGTAATGGATATGTTTAATATATGTGCACTGGATATATAATATATGTGCACTGGATATATAATATATGTGCACTGGATATATATAATATATGTGCACTGGATATATAATATATGTGCACTGGATATATTTAATATATGTGCACTGGATGTATATAATATGTGTGCACTGGATATATAATATATGTGCACTGGATATATATAATATATGTGCACTGGATATATAATATATGTGCACTGGATATATTTAATATATGTGCACTGGATATATAATATATGTGCACTGGATATTTAATATGTGTGCACTGGATATATAATATATGTGCACTGGATATATATAATATATGTGCACTGGATATATAATATATGTGCACTGGATATATTTAATATATGTGCACTGGATATATAATATGTGTGCACTGGATATTTAATATATGTGCACTGGATATATATAATATATGTGCACTGGATATATAATATATGTGCACTGGATATATTTATAATATATGTGCACTGGATATTTAATATATGTGCACTGGATATATTTAATATATGTGCACTGGATGTATATAATATGCGTGAACTGGATATATAATATATGTGCACTAAATATATATAATATATGTGCACTGGATATATAATATGTGTGCACTGGATATATATAATATATGTGCACTGGATATTTAATATATGTGCAATGGATATACATAATATATGTGCACTGGATCTATAATATATGTGCACTGGATATATAATATATGTGCACTGGATATTTAATATATGTGCACTGGATATATAATGTATGTGCACTGGATATATAATATATGTGCACAGGATATATATAATATATGTGCACTGGATATTTAATATATGTGCACTGGATATATATAATATATGTGCACTGGATATATTTATAATATATGTGCACTGGATATATATAATCTATGTGCACTGGATATATATAATATATGTGCACTGGATCTAAAATATATGTGCACTGGATATAAATAATATATGTGCACTCGATCTATAATATATGTGCACTGGAAATTTATAATATAAGTGCACAGAATATATAATATATGTGCACAGGATATTTAAAATATAAGCACTGGATATATTTAATATATGTGCACTGGATGTATATATAGTATATTTGCACTGGATATTTAATATATGTGCACTGGATATATAATATATGTGCACTTGATATATAATATATGTGCACTGAATATTTAATATATGTGCACTGTATATATATAATATATGTGCACTGGATATATATATAATATATGTGCATTGGATCTATAATATATGTGCACTGGAAATTTATAATATATGTGCACAGAATATATAATATATGTGCACAGGATATTTAATATATGTGCACTGGATGTATAATATATGTGCACTGGATGTATAATATATGTGCACTGTATATATAATATATGTGCACTGGATATATTTATAATATATGTGCACTGGATATTTAATATATGTGCACTGGATATATTTAATATAGGTGCACTGGATGTATATAATATATGTGCACTGGACATTTAATATATGTGCAATGGATATATATATATAATATATGTGCACTGGATATATAATATACGTTCACTGGATATATATATATAATATATGTGCACTGGATCTATAATATATATGCACTGGATATTTAAAATATATGTGCACTGGATATATAATATATGTGCACTGGATATATTTAAAATATGTGCACTGTATGTATAATATTTGTGCACTGGATATTTAATATATGTTCACTGGACATATATAATATATGTGCACTGTATATATATATATATATATTATATGTGCACTGGATATTTAATATATGTGCACTGGATATATTTAATATCTGTGCAATGGATGTATAATATATGTGCACTGGACATTTAATATATGTGCAATGGATACATATAATATATGTGCACTGGATCTATAATATATGTGCACTGGATATTTATAATATATGTGTAATGGATATGTTTAATATATGTGCACTGGATATATAATATATGTGCACTGGAAATTTGTAATAAATGAGCACTGGATATATAATATATGTGCAATTGATATATTTAATATATGTGCACTGGATATATAATATATGTGCACTGGATATTTAATGTATGTGCACTGGATATTTATAATAAATGTGCACTGGATATATAATATATGTGCACTAGATATATAAAATATGTGCACAGGATATATATAATATATGTGCACTGGATCTAAAATTTAAGTGCACTGGATATATAATATATGTGCACTGGATATTTAATATATGTGCACAGGATATATATAATATATGTGCACTGGATTTATAATACTTGTGCACTGGTTAGTTAAATTATATGTGCACTGGCTATATAATATATGTGCACTGGATATATTTAATATATGTGCACTGGATATATAATATATGTGCACTGGATATATAATATATGTGCACTGGATATATTTAATATATGTGCACTGGATATATAATATATGTGCACTGGATATTTAATATATGTGCACTGGATATATTTAATATATGTGCACTGGATGTATATAATATGTGTGCACTGGATATATAATATATGTGCACTGGATATATATAATATATGTGCACTGGATATATTTAATATATGTGCACTGGATATATAATATATGTGCATTGGATATATAATATATGTGCACTGGATATTTAATATATGTGCACTGGATATATTTAATATATGTGCACTGGATGTATATAATATGTGTGCACTGGATATATAATATATGTGCACTGGATATATATAATATATGTGCACTGGATATATAATATATGTGCACTGGATATTTAATATATGTGCACTGGATATATTTAATATATGTGCACTGGATGTATATAATATGTGTGCACTGGATATATAATATATGTGCACTGGATATATATAATATATGTGCACTGGATATATAATATATGTGCACTGGATATATTTAATATATGTGCACTGGATATATAATATATGTGCACTGGATATATTTAATATATGTGCACTGGGTATATATAATATATGTGCACTGGATATATAATATATGTGCACTGGATATATTTATAATATATGTGCACTGGATATTTAATATATGTGCACTGGATATATTTAATATATGTGCACTGGATATATTTAATATATGTGCACTGGATGTATATAATATGTGTGCACTGGATATATAATATATGTGCACTGGATATATAATATATGTGCACTGGATATATTTAATATATGTGCACTGGATATATAATATATGTGCACTGGATATATAATATATGTGCACTGGATATATTTAATATATGTGCACTGGATATATAATATATGTGCACTGGATATTTAATATATGTGCACTGGATATATTTAATATATGTGCACTGGATATATAATATATGTGCACTGGATATATTTATAATATATGTGCACTGGATATTTAATATATGTGCACTGGATATATTTAATATATGTGCACTGGATATATTTAATATATGTGCACTGGATGTATTTAATATATGTGCACTGGATATATAATATATGTGCACTGGATATATTTAATATATGTGCACTGGATATATAATATATGTGCACTGGATATATTTAATATATGTGCACTGGATATATAATATATGTGCACTGGATATATAATATATGTGCACTGGATATATTTATAATATATGTGCACTGGATATTTAATATATGTGCACTGGATATATTTAATATATGTGCACTGGATGTATATATAGTATATTTGCACTGGATATTTAATATATGTGCACTGGGTATATAAATATAATATATGTGCACTGGATATATAATATATGTGCACTGGATATATATATATATAATATATGTGCACTGGATATTTAATATATGTGCACTGGATATATAATATATGTGCACTTGATATATAATATATGTGCACTGAATATTTAATATATGTGCACTGTATATATATAATATATGTGCACTGGATATATATATAATATATGTGCATTGGATCTATAATATATGTGCACTGGAAATTTATAATATATGTGCACAGAATATATAATATATGTGCACAGGATATTTAATATATGTGCACTGGATGTATAATATATGTGCACTGGATGTATAATATATGTGCACTGTATATATAATATATGTGCACTGGATATATTTATAATATATGTGCACTGGATATTTAATATATGTGCACTGGATATATTTAATATAGGTGCACTGGATGTATATAATATATGTGCACTGGACATTTAATATGTGTGCAATGGATATATATAATATATGTGCACTGGATATATAATATACGTTCACTGGATATATATATATAATATATGTGCACTGGATCTATAATATATATGCACTGGATATTTAAAATATATGTGCACTGGATATATAATATATGTGCACTGGATATATTTAAAATATGTGCACTGTATGAATAATATATTTGCACTGGATATTTAATATATGTTCACTGGACATATATAATATATGTGCACTGGATATATATATATATATTATATGTGCACTGGATATTTAATATATGTGCACTGGATATATTTAATATCTGTGCAATGGATGTATAATATATGTGCACTGGACATTTAATATATGTGCAATGGATACATATAATATATGTGCACTGGATCTATAATATATGTGCACTGGATATTTATAATATATGTGTAATGGATATGTTTAATATATGTGCTCTGGATATATAATATATGTGCACTGGATATTTAATATATGTGCACTGGATATATATAATATATGTGCACTGAATATTTAATATATGTGCACTGGATATATATATAATATATGTGCACTGGATATATAATATATGTGTACTGGATATATAATATATGTGCACTAGATATATAAAATATGTGCACAGGATATATATAATATATGTGCACTGGACCTAAAATTTAAGTGCACTGGATATATAATATATGTGCACTGGATATTTAAAATAAATGTGATCTGTATATATAATATATGTGCACTGGATATTTAATATATGTGCACTGGATATATATAATATATGTGCACTGGATTTATAATACTTGTGCACTGGTTAGTTAAATTATATGTGCACTGGATATATAATATATGTGCACTGGATATATTTAATATATGTGCACTGGATATATAATATATGTGCACTGGATATTTAATATATGTGCACTGGATATATTTAATATATGTGCACTGGATGTATATAATATGTGTGCACTGGATATATAATATATGTGCACTGGATATATATAATATATGTGCACTGGATATATAATATATGTGCACTGGATATTTAATATATGTGCACTGGATATATTTAATATCTGTGCAATGGATGTATAATATATGTGCACTGGACATTTAATATATGTGCAATGGATACATATAATATATGTGCACTGGATCTATAATATATGTGCACTGGATATTTATAATATATGTGTAATGGATATGTTTAATATATGTGCACTGGATATATAATATATGTGCACTGGATATATAATATATGTGCACTGGATATATATAATATATGTGCACTGGATATATAATATATGTGCACTGGATATATTTAATATATGTGCACTGGATGTATATAATATGTGTGCACTGGATATATAATATATGTGCACTGGATATATATAATATATGTGCACTGGATATATAATATATGTGCACTGGATATATTTAATATATGTGCACTGGATATATAATATATGTGCACTGGATATTTAATATGTGTGCACTGGATATATAATATATGTGCACTGGATATATATAATATATGTGCACTGGATATATAATATATGTGCACTGGATATATTTAATATATGTGCACTGGATGTATATAATATGTGTGCACTGGATATATAATATATGTGCACTGGATATATATAATATATGTGCACTGGATATATAATATATGTGCACTGGATATATTTAATATATGTGCACTGGATATATAATATATGTGCACTGGATATTTAATATATGTGCACTGGATATATATAATATATGTGCACTGGATATATAATATATGTGCACTGGATATATTTATAATATATGTGCACTGGATATTTAATATATGTGCACTGGATATATTTAATATATGTGCACTGGATGTATATAATATGCGTGAACTGGATATATAATATATGTGCACTAAATATATATAATATATGTGCACTGGATATATAATATGTGTGCACTGGATATATATAATATATGTGCACTGGATATTTAATATATGTGCAATGGATATACATAATATATGTGCACTGGATCTATAATATATGTGCACTGGATATATAATATATGTGCACTGGATATTTAATATATGTGCACTGGATATATAATGTATGTGCACTGGATATATAATATATGTGCACAGGATATATATAATATATGTGCACTGGATATTTAATATATGTGCACTGGATATATATAATATATGTGCACTGGATATATTTATAATATATGTGCACTGGATATATATAATCTATGTGCACTGGATATATATAATATATGTGCACTGGATCTAAAATATATGTGCACTGGATATAAATAATATATGTGCACTCGATCTATAATATATGTGCACTGGAAATTTATAATATAAGTGCACAGAATATATAATATATGTGCACAGGATATTTAAAATATAAGCACTGGATATATTTAATATATGTGCACTGGATGTATATATAGTATATTTGCACTGGATATTTAATATATGTGCACTGGATATATAATATATGTGCACTTGATATATAATATATGTGCACTGAATATTTAATATATGTGCACTGTATATATATAATATATGTGCACTGGATATATATATATAATATATGTGCATTGGATCTATAATATATGTGCACTGGAAATTTATAATATATGTGCACAGAATATATAATATATGTGTACAGGATATTTAATATATGTGCACTGGATGTATAATATATGTGCACTGGATGTATAATATATGTGCACTGTATATATAATATATGTGCACTGGATGTATTTATAATATATGTGCACTGGATATTTAATATATGTGCACTGGATATATTTAATATAGGTGCACTGGATGTATATAATATATGTGCACTGGACATTTAATATATGTGCAATGGATATATATATATAATATATGTGCACTGGATATATAATATACGTTCACTGGATATATATATATAATATATGTGCACTGGATCTATAATATATATGCACTGGATATTTAAAATATATGTGCACTGGATATATAATATATGTGCACTGGATATATTTAAAATATGTGCACTGTATGTATAATATTTGTGCACTGGATATTTAATATATGTTCACTGGACATATATAATATATGTGCACTGTATATATATATATATATTATATGTGCACTGGATATTTAATATATGTGCACTGGATATATTTAATATCTGTGCAATGGATGTATAATATATGTGCACTGGACATTTAATATATGTGCAATGGATACATATAATATATGTGCACTGGATCTATAATATATGTGCACTGGATATTTATAATATATGTGTAATGGATATGTTTAATATATGTGCACTGGATATATAATATATGTGCACTGGAAATTTGTAATAAATGAGCACTGGATATATAATATATGTGCAATTGATATATTTAATATATGTGCACTGGATATATAATATATGTGCACTGGATATTTAATGTATGTGCACTGGATATTTATAATAAATGTGCACTGGATATATAATATATGTGCACTAGATATATAAAATATGTGCACAGGATATATATAATATATGTGCACTGGATCTAAAATTTAAGTGCACTGGATATATAATATATGTGCACTGGATATTTAATATATGTGCACAGGATATATATAATATATGTGCACTGGATTTATAATACTTGTGCACTGGTTAGTTAAATTATATGTGCACTGGCTATATAATATATGTGCACTGGATATATTTAATATATGTGCACTGGATATATAATATATGTGCACTGGATATATAATATATGTGCACTGGATATTTAATATATGTGCACTGGATATATTTAATATATGTGCACTGGATGTATATAATATGTGTGCACTGGATATATAATATATGTGCACTGGATATATATAATATATGTGCACTGGATATATTTAATATATGTGCACTGGATATATAATATATGTGCATTGGATATATAATATATGTGCACTGGATATTTAATATATGTGCACTGGATATATTTAATATATGTGCACTGGATGTATATAATATGTGTGCACTGGATATTTAATATATGTTCACTGGACATATATAATATATGTGCACTGGATATATATATATATATTATATGTGCACTGGATATTTAATATATGTGCACTGGATATATTTAATATCTGTGCAATGGATGTATAATATATGTGCACTGGACATTTAATATATGTGCAATGGATACATATAATATATGTGCACTGGATCTATAATATATGTGCACTGGATATTTATAATATATGTGTAATGGATATGTTTAATATATGTGCTCTGGATATATAATATATGTGCACTGGATATTTAATATATGTGCACTGGATATATATAATATATGTGCACTGAATATTTAATATATGTGCACTGGATATATATATAATATATGTGCACTGGATATATAATATATGTGTACTGGATATATAATATATGTGCACTAGATATATAAAATATGTGCACAGGATATATATAATATATGTGCACTGGACCTAAAATTTAAGTGCACTGGATATATAATATATGTGCACTGGATATTTAAAATAAATGTGATCTGTATATATAATATATGTGCACTGGATATTTAATATATGTGCACTGGATATATATAATATATGTGCACTGGATTTATAATACTTGTGCACTGGTTAGTTAAATTATATGTGCACTGGATATATAATATATGTGCACTGGATATATTTAATATATGTGCACTGGATATATAATATATGTGCACTGGATATTTAATATATGTGCACTGGATATATTTAATATATGTGCACTGGATGTATATAATATGTGTGCACTGGATATATAATATATGTGCACTGGATATATATAATATATGTGCACTGGATATATAATATATGTGCACTGGATATTTAATATATGTGCACTGGATATATTTAATATCTGTGCAATGGATGTATAATATATGTGCACTGGACATTTAATATATGTGCAATGGATACATATAATATATGTGCACTGGATCTATAATATATGTGCACTGGATATTTATAATATATGTGTAATGGATATGTTTAATATATGTGCACTGGATATATAATATATGTGCACTGGATATATAATATATGTGCACTGGATATATATAATATATGTGCACTGGATATATAATATATGTGCACTGGATATATTTAATATATGTGCACTGGATGTATATAATATGTGTGCACTGGATATATAATATATGTGCACTGGATATATATAATATATGTGCACTGGATATATAATATATGTGCACTGGATATATTTAATATATGTGCACTGGATATATAATATATGTGCACTGGATATTTAATATGTGTGCACTGGATATATAATATATGTGCACTGGATATATATAATATATGTGCACTGGATATATAATATATGTGCACTGGATATATTTAATATATGTGCACTGGATGTATATAATATGTGTGCACTGGATATATAATATATGTGCACTGGATATATATAATATATGTGCACTGGATATATAATATATGTGCACTGGATATATTTAATATATGTGCACTGGATATATAATATATGTGCACTGGATATTTAATATATGTGCACTGGATATATATAATATATGTGCACTGGATATATAATATATGTGCACTGGATATATTTATAATATATGTGCACTGGATATTTAATATATGTGCACTGGATATATTTAATATATGTGCACTGGATGTATATAATATGCGTGAACTGGATATATAATATATGTGCACTAAATATATATAATATATGTGCACTGGATATATAATATGTGTGCACTGGATATATATAATATATGTGCACTGGATATTTAATATATGTGCAATGGATATACATAATATATGTGCACTGGATCTATAATATATGTGCACTGGATATATAATATATGTGCACTGGATATTTAATATATGTGCACTGGATATATAATGTATGTGCACTGGATATATAATATATGTGCACAGGATATATATAATATATGTGCACTGGATATTTAATATATGTGCACTGGATATATATAATATATGTGCACTGGATATATTTATAATATATGTGCACTGGATATATATAATCTATGTGCACTGGATATATATAATATATGTGCACTGGATCTAAAATATATGTGCACTGGATATAAATAATATATGTGCACTCGATCTATAATATATGTGCACTGGAAATTTATAATATAAGTGCACAGAATATATAATATATGTGCACAGGATATTTAAAATATAAGCACTGGATATATTTAATATATGTGCACTGGATGTATATATAGTATATTTGCACTGGATATTTAATATATGTGCACTGGATATATAATATATGTGCACTTGATATATAATATATGTGCACTGAATATTTAATATATGTGCACTGTATATATATAATATATGTGCACTGGATATATATATATAATATATGTGCATTGGATCTATAATATATGTGCACTGGAAATTTATAATATATGTGCACAGAATATATAATATATGTGTACAGGATATTTAATATATGTGCACTGGATGTATAATATATGTGTACTGGATGTATAATATATGTGCACTGTATATATAATATATGTGCACTGGATGTATTTATAATATATGTGCACTGGATATTTAATATATGTGCACTGGATATATTTAATATAGGTGCACTGGATGTATATAATATATGTGCACTGGACATTTAATATATGTGCAATGGATATATATATATAATATATGTGCACTGGATATATAATATACGTTCACTGGATATATATATATAATATATGTGCACTGGATCTATAATATATATGCACTGGATATTTAAAATATATGTGCACTGGATATATAATATATGTGCACTGGATATATTTAAAATATGTGCACTGTATGTATAATATTTGTGCACTGGATATTTAATATATGTTCACTGGACATATATAATATATGTGCACTGTATATATATATATATATTATATGTGCACTGGATATTTAATATATGTGCACTGGATATATTTAATATCTGTGCAATGGATGTATAATATATGTGCACTGGACATTTAATATATGTGCAATGGATACATATAATATATGTGCACTGGATCTATAATATATGTGCACTGGATATTTATAATATATGTGTAATGGATATGTTTAATATATGTGCACTGGATATATAATATATGTGCACTGGAAATTTGTAATAAATGAGCACTGGATATATAATATATGTGCAATTGATATATTTAATATATGTGCACTGGATATATAATATATGTGCACTGGATATTTAATGTATGTGCACTGGATATTTATAATAAATGTGCACTGGATATATAATATATGTGCAATGGATATATTTAATATATGTGCTCTGGATATATAATATATGTGCACTGGATATTTAATATATATACACTGGATATATATAATATATGTGCACTGGATATATAATATACGTTCACTGGATATATATAATATATGTGCACTGGTTCTATAATATATGTGCACTGGATATTTATAATATATGTGCAATGGATATATTTAATATATGTGCAATGGATATTTTATATATGTGCACTGGATTTATATAATATATGTGCAGTGAATGTATAATATATGTGCACTCTATATTTAATATATGTCCACTGAATATATATATAATATATGTGCACTGGATATTTATAATATATGTGCAATGGATATATTTAATATATGTGCACTAGATATATAATATATGTGCACTGGATATTTAATATATGTGCACTGGATATATATAATACATGTGCACTGGATATATAATATATGTGCACTGGATATTTATTATATATGTGCACTGCATATATATAATATATGTGCACTGGATATATAATATATGTACACTGGATATATAAAATATGTGCACAGGATATATATAATATATGTGCACTGGACCTAAAATTTAAGTGCACTGGATATATAATATATGTGCACTGGATATTTAAAATAAATGTGCACTGGATATATAATACATGTGCACTGGATATATAATATATGTGCACTGGATATTTAATATATGTGCACTGGATATATATAATATATGTGCACTGAATATTTAATATATGTGCACTGGATATATATAATATATGTGCACTGGATATATAATATATGTGCACTGGATATATAATATATGTGCACTAGATATATAAAATATGTGCACTGGATATTTAATATATGTGCACTGGATATATATAATATATGTGCACTGAATATTTAATATATGTGCACTGGATATATATAATATATGTGCACTGGATATATAATATATGTGCACTGGATATATAATATATGTGCACTAGATATATAAAATATGTGCACAGGATATATATAATATATGTGCACTGGATATATAATATATGTGCACTGGATATATAAAATATGTGCACAGGATATATATAATATATGTGCACTGGACCTAAAATTTAAGTGCACTGGATATATAATATATGTGCACTGGATATTTAAAATAAATGTGCACTGGATATATAATACATGTGCACTGGATATATAATATATGTGCACTGGATATTTAATATATGTGCACTGGATATATATAATATATGTGCACTGAATATTTAATATATGTGCACTGGATATATATAATATATGTGCACTGGATATATAATATATGTGCACTGGATATATAATATATGTGCACTGGATATATAATATATGTGCACTGGATATATTTAATATATGTGCACTGGATGTATATAATATGTGTGCACTGGATATATAATATATGTGCACTGGATATATATAATATATGTGCACTGGATATATAATATATGTGCACTGGATATATTTAATATATGTGCACTGGATATATAATATATGTGCACTGGATATTTAATATATGTGCACTGGATATATATAATATATGTGCACTGGATATATAATATATGTGCACTGGATATATTTATAATATATGTGCACTGGATATTTAATATATGTGCACTGGATATATTTAATATATGTGCACTGGATGTATATAATATGCGTGAACTGGATATATAATATATGTGCACTAAATATATATAATATATGTGCACTGGATATATAATATGTGTGCACTGGATATATATAATATATGTGCACTGGATATTTAATATATGTGCAATGGATATACATAATATATGTGCACTGGATCTATAATATATGTGCACTGGATATATAATATATGTGCACTGGATATTTAATATATGTGCACTGGATATATAATGTATGTGCACTGGATATATAATATATGTGCACAGGATATATATAATATATGTGCACTGGATATTTAATATATGTGCACTGGATATATATAATATATGTGCACTGGATATATTTATAATATATGTGCACTGGATATATATAATCTATGTGCACTGGATATATATAATATATGTGCACTGGATCTAAAATATATGTGCACTGGATATAAATAATATATGTGCACTCGATCTATAATATATGTGCACTGGAAATTTATAATATAAGTGCACAGAATATATAATATATGTGCACAGGATATTTAAAATATAAGCACTGGATATATTTAATATATGTGCACTGGATGTATATATAGTATATTTGCACTGGATATTTAATATATGTGCACTGGATATATAATATATGTGCACTTGATATATAATATATGTGCACTGAATATTTAATATATGTGCACTGTATATATATAATATATGTGCACTGGATATATATATATAATATATGTGCATTGGATCTATAATATATGTGCACTGGAAATTTATAATATATGTGCACAGAATATATAATATATGTGTACAGGATATTTAATATATGTGCACTGGATGTATAATATATGTGCACTGGATGTATAATATATGTGCACTGTATATATAATATATGTGCACTGGATGTATTTATAATATATGTGCACTGGATATTTAATATATGTGCACTGGATATATTTAATATAGGTGCACTGGATGTATATAATATATGTGCACTGGACATTTAATATATGTGCAATGGATATATATATATAATATATGTGCACTGGATATATAATATACGTTCACTGGATATATATATATAATATATGTGCACTGGATCTATAATATATATGCACTGGATATTTAAAATATATGTGCACTGGATATATAATATATGTGCACTGGATATATTTAAAATATGTGCACTGTATGTATAATATTTGTGCACTGGATATTTAATATATGTTCACTGGACATATATAATATATGTGCACTGTATATATATATATATATTATATGTGCACTGGATATTTAATATATGTGCACTGGATATATTTAATATCTGTGCAATGGATGTATAATATATGTGCACTGGACATTTAATATATGTGCAATGGATACATATAATATATGTGCACTGGATCTATAATATATGTGCACTGGATATTTATAATACATGTGTAATGGATATGTTTAATATATGTGCACTGGATATATAATATATGTGCACTGGAAATTTGTAATAAATGAGCACTGGATATATAATATATGTGCAATTGATATATTTAATATATGTGCACTGGATATATAATATATGTGCACTGGATATTTAATGTATGTGCACTGGATATTTATAATAAATGTGCACTGGATATATAATATATGTGCAATGGATATATTTAATATATGTGCTCTGGATATATAATATATGTGCACTGGATATTTAATATATATACACTGGATATATATAATATATGTGCACTGGATATATAATATACGTTCACTGGATATATATAATATATGTGCACTGGTTCTATAATATATGTGCACTGGATATTTATAATATATGTGCAATGGATATATTTAATATATGTGCACTGGATATTTTATATATGTGCACTGGATTTATATAATATATGTGCAGTGAATGTATAATATATGTGCACTCTATATTTAATATATGTCCACTGAATATATATATGTAATATATGTGCACTGGATATTTATAATATATGTGCAATGGATATATTTAATATATGTGCACTAGATATATAATATATGTGCACTGGATATTTAATATATGTGCACTGGATATATATAATACATGTGCACTGGATATATAATATATGTGCACTGGATATTTATTATATATGTGCACTGCATATATATAATATATGTGCACTGGATATATAATATATGTGCACTGGATATATAAAATATGTGCACAGGATATATATAATATATGTGCACTGGACCTAAAATTTAAGTGCACTGGATATATAATATATGTGCACTGGATATTTAAAATAAATGTGCACTGGATATATAATACATGTGCACTGGATATATAATATATGTGCACTGGATATTTAATATATGTGCACTGGATATATATAATATATGTGCACTGAATATTTAATATATGTGCACTGGATATATATAATATATGTGCACTGGATATATAATATATGTGCACTGGATATATAATATATGTGCACTAGATATATAAAATATGTGCACAGGATATATATAATATATGTGCACTGGACCTAAAATTTAAGTGCACTTGATATATAATATATGTGCACTGGATATTTAAAATAAATGTGATCTGTATATATAATATATGTGCACTAGATATTTAATATATGTGCACTGGATATATATAATATATGTGCACTGGATTTATAATACTTGTGCACTGGTTAGTTAAATTATATGTGCACTGGATATATAATATATGTGCACTGGATATATTTAATATATGTGCACTAGATATATAATATATGTGCACTGGATATTTAATATATGTGCACTGGATATATTTAATATATGTGCACTGGATGTATATAATATGTGTGCACTGGATATATAATATATGTGCACTGGATATATATAATATATGTGCACTGGATATATAATATATGTGCACTGGATATATTTAATATATGTGCACTGGATATATAATATATGTGCACTGGATATTTAATATATGTGCACTGGATATATATAATATATGTGCACTGGATGTATATAATATGTGTGCACTGGATATTTAATATATGTGCACTGGATATATATAATATATGTGCACTGGATGTATATAATATGTGTGCACTGGATATATAATATATGTGCACTGGATATATATAATATATGTGCACTGGATGTATATAATATGTGTGCACTGGATATATAATATATGTGCACTGGATATATATAATATATGTGCACTGGATATATAATATATGTGCACTGGATATTTAATATATGTGCACTGGATATATTTAATATATGTGCACTGGATGTATATAATATGTGTGCACTGGATATATAATATATGTGCACTGGATATATATAATATATGTGCACTGGATATATAATATATGTGCACTGGATATATTTAATATATGTGCACTGGATATATAATATATGTGCACTGGATATTTAATATATGTGCACTGGATATATAAAATATATGTGCACTGGATATATAATATATGTGCACTGGATATATTTATAATATTTGTGCACTGGACATTTAATATATGTGCACTGGATATATTTAATATATGTGCACTGGATGTATATAATATGCGTGAACTGGATATATAATATATGTGCACTAAATATATATAATATATGTGCACTGGATATATAATATGTGTGCACTGGATATTTAATATATGTGCAATGGATATACATAATATGTGTGCACTGGATCTATAATATATGTGCACTGGATATATAATATATGTGCACTGGATATTTAATATATGTGCACTGGATATATAATATATGTGCACTGGATATATAATATATGTGCACAGGATATATATAATATATGTGCACTGGATATTTAATATATGTGCACTGGATATACATAATATATGTGCACTGGATATATAATATATGAGCACTGGATATTTAATATATGTGCACTGGATATATATAATATATGTGCACTGGATATATAATATATGTGCACTGGATATAAATAATATATGTGCACTGGATATTTAATATATGTGCACTGGATATATATAATATATGTGCACTGGATATATTTATAATATATGTGCACTGGATATATATATAATCTATGTGCACTGGATATATAATATATGTGCACTGGATATATCTAATATATGTGCACTGGATCTATAATATATGTGCACTGGATGTATAATATATGTGCACTGGATATATAATATATATGCACTGGATATATAATATATGTGCACTGGATATATTTATAATATATGTGCACTGGAAATTTAATATATGTGCACTGGATATATATAATCTATGTGCACTGGATATATATAATATATGTGCACTGGATCTAAAATATATGTACACTGGATATAAATAATATATGTGCACTCGATCTATAATATATATGCACTGGAAATTTAAAATATATGTGCACAGAATATATAATATATGTGCAAAGGATATTTAAAATATAAGCACTGGATATATTTAATATATGTGCACTGGATGTATATATAGTATATTTGCACTGGATATTTAATATATGTGCACTGGATATATAAATATAATATATGTGCACTGGATATATAATATATGTGCACTGGATATTTAATACATGAGCACTGGATATATATAATATATGTGCACTGGATATATAATATATGTGCACTGGATATATTTATAATATATGTGCACTGGATATTTAATATATGTGCACTGGATATATTTAATATATGTGCACTGGATGTATATAATATGCGTGCACTGGATATATAATATATGTGCACTGGATATATATAATATATGTGCACTGGATATATAATATGTGTGCACTGGATATATATAATATATGTGCACTGGATATTTAATATATGTGCAATGGATATACATAATATATGTGCACTGGATCTACAATATATGTGCACTGGATATATAATATATGTGCACTGGATATTTAATATATGTGCACTGGATATATAATATATGTGCACTTGATATATAATATATGTGCACTGAATATTTAATATATGTGCACTGTATATATATAATATATGTGCACTGGATATATATATAATATATGTGCACTGGATATTTAATACATGTGCACTGGATATATATATAATATATGTGCACTGGATATATATATAATATATGTGCACTGGATATATAATATATGTGCACTGGATATATATAATATATGTGCACTGGATATATAATATATGTGCACTGGATATTTATAATATATGTGCACTGGATATATATAATATATGTGCACTGGATATATAATATATGTGCACTGGATATATTTAATATATGTGCACTGGATATATAATATATGTGCAATTGATATATTTAATATATGTGCACTGAATATATAATATATGTGCACTGGATATATTTAATATATGTGCACTGGATATTTATAATAAATGTGCACTGGATATATAATATATGTGTAATGGATATATTTAATATATGTGCACTGGATATATATAAAATATGTGCACTGGATCTATAGTATATGTGCACTGGAAATTTATAATATATGTGCACTGGATATTTAATATATCTGCACTGGATATATATAATATATGTTCACTGGATATATAATATATGTGCACTGGATATATATAATATATGTGCACTGGATATATATAATATATGTGCACTGGATATATAATATATGTGCACTGGATATATAAAATATGTGCACAAGATATATATAATATATGTGCACTGGACCTAAAATTTATGTGCACTGGATATATAATATAAGTGCACTGGATATTTATAATAAATGTGCACTGGATATATAATATATATGCACTGGATATTTAATATATGTGCACTGGATATATATAATATATGTGCACTGGATATATAATATATGTTCACTGGATATATATAATATATGTGCACTGGATTTATAATATTTTTGCACTGGATAGTTATAATATATGTGCACTGGATATATAATATATCTGCACTGGATAAATTTAATATATGTGCACTGGATATATAATATATGTGCACTGGATATATATAATATATGTGCACTGGATATATAATATATGTGCACTGGATATATAATATATGTGCACTGGATATTTAACATATGTGCACTGGATATATTTCATATATGTGCACTGGATGTATATAATATGTGTGCACTGTATATATAATATATGTGCACTGGATATATATAATATATGTGCACTGGATATATAATATATCTGCACTGGATATATAAAATATTTGCACTAGATATATATAATATATGTGCACTGAATCTAAAATATATGTGCACTGGTTATATATAATATATGTGCACTGGATATATTTATAATATATGTGCACTGGATATTTAATATATGTGCACTAGATATATTTAATATATTTGCACAGGATATATAATATATTTGCACTGGATATTTAATATATGTGCACTGGATATATATAATATATGTGCACTGGATATATAATATATGTGCGCTGAATATTTAATATATGTGTACTGGATATTTAAAATATGTGCACTGGATCTAAAATATATGTGAACTGGATCTAAAATATATGTGCACTGGATATATATAATATATGTGCACTGGATATATAATATATGTGCACTGAAAATATAATATATGTACACTGGATATATATATAATATATATTTGCACTGGATATATAAAATATGTGCACTGGATATATATCATATATGTGCTCTGGATATATAATATATGTGGACTGGATATATTCATAATATATATGCACTGGATACTTAATATATGTGTACTGGATATTTATAATATATGTGCACTGGATACATAATATATGTGCACTGGATATATATAATATATGTGCACTGGATCTATAATATATATGCACTGAATATTTAAAATATATGTGCACTGGATATATAATATATGTGCACTGGATATATAAAATATGTGCACTGGATATATATATAATATATGTGCACTGGATCTAAAATATATGTGCACTGAATATATATAATATATGTGCACTGGATATGTAATATATATGCACTGAATATATATCATATATGTGCTATGGATATATAATATATGTGCACTGGATATATTCATAATATATGTGCACTGGATATTTAATATGTGTGCACTGGATCTAAAATATATGTGCACTGGATACATAATATATGTGCACTGTATATATATAATATATGTGCACTGGATCTATAATATATGTGCACTGGATATTTATAATATATGTGCACTGGATATATAAAATATGTGCAATGGATATATTTAATATAAGTCCACTGGATATATAATATATGTGCACAGGATCTATAATATATATGCACTGGATATTTATAATATATGTGCACTGGATATATAATATATGTGCACTGGATATATAAAATATGTGCACTGGATCTATAATATATGTGCACTGGAAATTTATAATATATGTGCACTGGATATTTAATATATGTGCACTGGATATATTTAATATATGTGCACTGGATGTAAAATATACATGCACTGAATATTTAATATATGTACACTGTATATATATATATAATATATGTTCACTGGATATGTAATATATGTGCTCAGGATATATTTAATATATGTGCACTGGATGTATAATATATGTGCACTGGATATTTAATATATGTGGAATGGATATATATATATAATATATGTGCACTGAAGATATAATATATGTGCACTGGATATTTAAAATATGTGCAATGGATATATATAATATATGTGCCCTAGATATATAAAATATGTGCACTGGATATATATAATATATGTGCACTGGATATATAATATATGTGCAATGGATATATTTAATATATGTGCACTGGATATTTATAATATATGTGCACTGGATCTAAAATATATGTGCACTGGATATATATAATATATGTGCACTGGATATATAATATATGTTCACTGGATATATATATATATGTGCACTGGATCTATAATATATGTGCACTGGATATTTATAATATATGTGCACTGGATCTAAAATATATGTGCACTGGATATATAATATATGTTCACTGGATATATATAAAATATGTGCACTGGATCTATAATATATGTGCACTGGATATTTATAATATATGTGCACTGGATCTAAAATATATGTGCACTGGATATATATAATATATGTTCACTGGATATATATATAAAATATGTGCACTGGATCTATAATATATGTGCACTGGATATTTATAATAAATGTGCACTGGATATATAATATATGTGCTCAGGATTTATTTAATATATGTGCACTGGATGTATAATATATGTGCACTGGATATTTAATATATGTGCAATGGATATATATATAATATATGTGCACTGAATATATAATATATGTGCACTGGATATTTAAAACATGTGCAATGGATATATATAATATATGTGCCCTGGATATATAAAATATGTGCACTGGATCTAAAATATATGTGCACTGGATATATATATTTATAATATATGTTCATTGGATATAAAATATATGTGCACTGGATATTTATAATAAATATGCACTGGATATATAATATATGTGCAATGGATATATTTAATATATGTGAACTGGATATATAATATATGTGCACTGGATATTTAATATATTTGCACTGGATATATATAATATATGTGCACTGGATATATAATATATGTTCACTGGATATATATAATATATGTGCACTGGATCTATAATATATGTGCACTGGATATTTATAATATATGTGCACTGGATATATAATATATGTGCACTGGATATATTTTATATTTATGCACTGGATCTATAATATATGTGCACTGGATATACTTATAATATATGTGCACTGGATATTTAATATATGTGCACTGAATGAATTTAATATATGTGCACTGGATAAATATAATATGTGTGCACTGGATATATAATATATGTGCACTGGATATATATAATATATGTGCACAGGATATATAATATATGTGCACTGGATATTTAATATATGTGCACTGGATATATATAATATATGTGCACTGGATATATAATATATGTGCACTGAAAATATAATATATGTACACTGGATATATATATAATATATATTTGCACTGGATATATAAAATATGTGCACTGGATATATATCATATATGTGCTCTGGATATATAATATATGTGGACTGGATATATTCATAATATATATGCACTGGATACTTAATATATGTGTACTGGATATTTATAATATATGTGCACTGGATACATAATATATGTGCACTGGATATATATAATATATGTGCACTGGATCTATAATATATATGCACTGAATATTTAAAATATATGTGCACTGGATATATAATATATGTTCACTGGATATATAAAATATGTGCACTGGATATATATATAATATATGTGCACTGGATCTAAAATATATGTGCACTGAATATATATAATATATGTGCACTGGATATGTAATATATATGCACTGAATATATATCATATATGTGCTATGGATATATAATATATGTGCACTGGATATATTCATAATATATGTGCACTGGATATTTAATATGTGTGCACTGGATCTAAAATATATGTGCACTGGATACATAATATATGTGCACTGTATATATATAATATATGTGCACTGGATCTATAATATATGTGCACTGGATATTTATAATATATGTGCACTGGATATATAAAATATGTGCAATGGATATATTTAATATAAGTCCACTGGATGTAAAATATACATGCACTGAATATTTAATATATGTACACTGTATATATATATAATATATGTTCACTGGATATGTAATATATGTGCTCAGGATATATTTAATATATGTGCACTGGATGTATAATATATGTGCACTGGATATTTAATATATGTGGAATGGATATATATATATATATATAATATATGTGCACTGAATATATAATATATGTGCACTGGATATTTAAAATATGTGCAATGGATATATATAATATATGTGCCCTAGATATATAAAATATGTGCACTGGATATATATAATATATGTGCACTGGATATATAATATATGTGCAATGGATATATTTAATATATGTGCACTGGATATTTATAATATATGTGCACTGGATCTAAAATATATGTGCACAGGATATATATAATATATGTGCACTGGATATATAATATATGTTCACTGGATATATATAATATATGTGCACTGGATCTATAATATATGTGCACTGGATATTTATAATATATGTGCACTGGATCTAAAATATATGTGCACTGGATATATAATATATGTTCACTGGATATATATAAAATATGTGCACTGGATCTATAATATATGTGCACTGGATATTTATAATATATGTGCACTGGATCTAAAATATATGTGCACTGGATATATAATATATGTTCACTGGATATATATAAAATATGTGCACTGGATCTATAATATATGTGCACTGGATATTTATAATAAATGTGCACTGGATATATAATATATGTGCTCAGGATTTATTTAATATATGTGCACTGGATGTATAATATATGTGCACTGGATATTTAATATATGTGCAATGGATATATATATAATATGTGTGCACTGAATATATAATATATGTGCACTGGATATTTAAAACATGTGCAATGGATATATATAATATATGTGCCCTGGATATATAAAATATGTGCACTGGATCTAAAATATATGTGCACTGGATATATATATTTATAATATATGTGCATTGGATATAAAATATATGTGCACTGGATATTTATAATAAATATGCACTGGATATATAATATATGTGCAATGGATATATTTAATATATGTGAACTGGATATATAATATATGTGCACTGGATATTTAATATATGTGCACTGGATATATATAATATATGTGCACTGGATATATAATATATGTTCACTGGATATATATAATATATGTGCACTGGATCTATAATATATGTGCACTGGATATTTATAATATATGTGCACTGGATATATAATATATGTGCACTGGATATATTTTATATTTATGCACTGGATCTATAATATATGTGCACTGGATATACTTATAATATATGTGCACTGGATATTTAATATATGTGCACTGAATGAATTTAATATATGTGCACTGGATAAATATAATATGTGTGCACTGGATATATAATATATGTGCACTGGATATATATAATATATGTGCACAGGATATAAAATATATGTGCACTGGATATTTAATATATGTGCACTGGATATATATAATATATGTGCACTGGATATATAATATATGTGCACTGGATATATTTATAATATATGTGCACTGGATATTTAATATATGTGCACTGAATGTATTTAATATATGTGCACTGGATATATATAATATGTGTGCACTGGATATATAATATATGTGCACTGGATATATATAATATATGTGCACTGAATGTATTTAATATATGTGCACTGGATGTATATAATATGTGTGCACTGGATATATAATATATGCTCACTGAATATATATATAATATATGCGCACTGGATATATAATATATGTGCACTGGATATTTAATATATGTGCAATGGATATATATAATATATGTGCACTGGATCTATAAAATATGTGCACTGGATATTTATAATATATGTGCACCCGATATATAATGTATCTGCACTGGATATTTATAATATATGTGCACTGGATATTTATAATAATTGTCTACTGGATATATAATATATGTGCACTGGATATTTAATATATGTGCACTGGATATTTATAATAAATGTCTACTGGATATATAATATATGTGCACTGGATATTTAATATATGTGCACTGGATATATATAATATATGTGCACTGGATATATTTAATATATGTGCACTGGATTTATAATATAAGTGCACTGGATATATAATATATGTGCAATAAATATTTAATATATGTGCACTGGATATAAATAATATATGTGCACTGGATATATTTAATATATGTGCACTGGATATATAATATATGTGCACTGGATTTATAATACTTGTGCACTGGTTAGTTAAATTATATGTGCACTGGATATATAATATATGTGCACTGGATATATTTAATATATGTGCACTGGATATATAATATATGTGCACTGGATGTATAATATATGTGCACTGGATATATAATATATATGCACTGGATATATAATATATGTGCACTGGATATTTATAATATATGTCCAATGGATATATTTAATATATGTGCACTGGATATATAATATATGTGCACTGGATATTTAATATATGTGCACTGGATATATATAATATATGTGCACTGGATATATAATATATGTGCACTGGATATTTAATATATGTGCACTGGATATTTAATATATGTGCACTGGATATATATAATATATGTGCACTGGATATATTTAATATATGTGCACTGGATTTATAATATAAGTGCACTGGATATATAATATATGTGCAATAAATATTTAATATATGTGCACTGGATATAAATAATATATGTGCACTGGATATATATAATATATGTGCACTGGATATATAATATATGTTCACTGGATATTTAATATATGTGCACTGGATATATATAATATATGTGCACTGGATCTACAATATGTGTGCACTGGATATTTAAAATATATGTGCACTGGATATATAATATATGTGCACTGGATATTTGTAATAAATGTGCACTGGATATATTATATATGTGCACTGGATATTTAATGTATGTGCACTGGATATTTATAATAAATGTGCACTGGATATATAATATATGTGCAATGGATATATTTAATATATGTGCTCTGGATATATAATATATGTGCACTGGATATTTATAATATATGTGCACTGGATATATAATATATGTGCACTGCATATTTTTAATATATGTGCACTGGATGTATAACAGATGTGCACTGGATATTTAATATATGTGCAATGGATATATATAATATATGTGCATTGGATCTATAATATATGTGCATTGGATATTTATAATATGTGTGCACTGGATATTTAATATATGTGCACTGAATAAATATATATATATATATATATATATATATATGTGCAATGGATATATTTAATATATGTGCACTGGATATTTAATATATGTGCACTGAATATATATATAATATATGTGCACTGGATATTTATAATATATGTCCAATGGATATATTTAATATATGTGCACTGGATATATATAATATATGTGCACTGAATATTTAATATATGTGCACTGGATATATATAATATATGTGCACTAGATATATAATGTATGTGCACTGGACATATAAAATATGTGCACAGGATATATATAATATATGTGCACTGGACCTAAAATTTATGTGCACTGGATATATAATATATGTGCACTGGATATTTAAAATAAATGTGATCTGGATATATAATATATGTGCACTGGATATTTAATATATGTGCACTGGATATATATAATATATGTGCACTGGATTTATAATACTTGTGCACTGGTTAGTTAAATTATATGTGCACTGGATATATAATATATGTGCACTGGATATATTTAATATATGTGCACTGGATATATAATATATGTGCACTGGATATTTAATATATGTTCACTGGACATATATAATATATGTGCACTGTATATATATAATATATGTGCACTGGATATTTAATATATGTGCACTGGATATATTTAATATATGTGCACTGGATGTATATTATATGTGCACTAGACATTTAATATATGTGCAATGGATACATATAATATATCTGCACTGGATCTATAATATATGTGCACTGGATATTTATAATATATGTGCACTGGATATATAATATGTTTGCACTGGATATTTATAATATGTGTGCACTGGATATATAATATATGTGCACTAGATATATTTAATATATGTGCACTGGATATTTAATATTTGTGCACTGGATATATATAATATATGTGCAGTGGATGTATAATATATGTGCACTGGATATTTAATATATGTGCACTGAATATATATATAATATATATGTGCACTGGATATTTATAATATATGTGCAATGGATATGTTTAATATATGTGCACTGGATATATAATATATGTGCACTGGATATTTAATATATGCGCAGTGGATATATATATATAATATATGTGCACAGGATATATTTATAATATATGTGCACTGGATATATATAATCTATGTGCACTGGATATATAATATATGTGCACTGGATATATAAAATATGTGCACTGGATATATATAATATATGTGCACTGGATCTAAATTATATGTGCACTGGATATATAATATATTTTCACTAAAAATATAATATATGTGCACTGGATATATATATAATATATGTGCACTGGATATATATAATATATGTGCACTGTATATATATAATATATGTGCACTATATATATAATACATGTGCACTGGATCTATAATATATGTGCACTGGAAATTTATAATATATGTGCACAGAATATATAATATATGTGCACAGGATATTTAATATATGTGCACTGGAAGTATAATATATGTGCACTGGATATATAATATATGTCCACTGGATATATAATATATGTGCACTGGATATATTTATAATATATGTGCACTGAATATTTAATATATGTGCACTGGATATATTTAATATAGGTGCACTGGATGTATATAATATGCGTGCACTGGATATATAATATATGTGCACTGGATATATATAATATACGTGCACTGGATATATAATATATGTGCACTGGATATATAATATATTTGCACTGGATATTTATAATATATGTGCACTGGATATATAATATATGTGCACTGGATATTTAATATATGTGCACTGGATATATAATATATGTGCACTTGATATATAATATATGTGCACTGAATATTTAATATATGTGCACTGTGTATATATAATATATGTGCACTGGATATATAATATTTGTGCACTGGATATATAAAATATGTGCACTGGATATATATAATATATGTGCACTGGATCTAAAATATATGTGCACTGGATCTAAAATATATGTGCAGTGGATATATATAACATGTGCACTGGATATATAATATATGTGCACTGGATATTTATAATAAATGTGCACTGGATATATAATATATGTGCAATGGAAATATATATAATATATTTGCACTGGATCTATAATATATGTGCACTGTATATTTTTAATATATGTGCACTGGATATATAATATATGTGCACTGGATATATATAATGTATGTGCACTGGATATTTATAATAAATGTGCACTGGATATATAATATATATGCAATGGATATATTTAATATATGTGCACTGGATATATAATATATGTGCACTGGATATTTAATGTATGTGCACTGGATATTTATAATAAATGTGCACTGGATATATAATATATGTGCAATGGATATATTTAATATATGTGTTCTGGATATATAATATATGTGCACTGGATATTTAATATATATACACTGGATATATATAATATATGTGCACTGGATACATTTAATATATGTGCACTGGATGTATATAATATGTGTGCACCGGATATATAATATATGTGCACTGGATATATATAATATATGTGCACTGATATTTAATATATGTGCACTGCATATGTATATAATATATGTGCACTGGATATATAATCTATTTGCACTGGATATATAATATATGTGCTCTGGATATATAAAATATGTGCACTGGATATATATAATATATGTGCACTGGATCTAAAATATATGTGCACTGGATATATATAATATATGTATACTCGATCTATAATATATGTGC
This sequence comes from Leptodactylus fuscus, assembly GCF_031893055.1. Lineage (NCBI taxonomy): Eukaryota > Metazoa > Chordata > Amphibia > Anura > Leptodactylidae > Leptodactylus > Leptodactylus fuscus. Next base: position 278,989,434 of record NC_134266.1, read on the forward strand.
ACTGGAAATTTATAATATGTGTGCACAGAATATGTAATATATGTGCACAGGATATTTAATATATAAGCACTGGATATATTTAATATATGTGCACTGGATGTATATATAGTATATTTGCACTGGATATTTAATATTTGTGCACTGGATATATAAATATAATATATGTGCACTGGATATATAATATATGTGCACTGGATATATATAATATATGTGCACTGGATATTTAATACATGTGCACTGGATATATATATAATATATGTGCACTGGATATATAATATATGTGCACTGGATATTTATAATACATGTGCACTGGATATATAATATATGTGCACTGGATATTTAATATATGTGCACTGGATATATATAATAAATGTGCACTGGATATATAATATATGTGCACTGGATACATAAAATATGTGCACTGGATATATATAATATATGTGCAATGGATTTATTTAATATATATGCACTGGATGTATATAATATATGTGCACTGGATAGTTATAATATATGTGCACTGGATATATAATATTTGTGCACTGGATATATTTAAGATATGTGCACTGGATATATAATATATGTGTACTGGATATTTAATATATGTGCACTGGATATATATAATATATGTGCCCTGGATATATAATATATGTGCACTGGATATATTTATAATATATGTGCACTGGATCTATAATATATGTGCACTGGAAATTTATAATATATGTGCACAGAATATGTAATATATGTGCACAGGATATTTAATATATGTGTACTGGATGTATAAAATATGCGCACTGGATATATAATATATGTGCACTAGATATATAATATATGTGCACTGGATATATTTATAATATATGTGCACTGAATATTTAATATATGTGCAATGGATATACATAATATATGTGCACTGGATCTATAATATATGTGCACTGGATATTTATAATATATGTGCACTGTATATATAATATATGTGCACTGGATATTTATAATATATGTGCACTAGATATTTATAATATATGTGCACTGGATATATAATATATGTGCACTTGATATATAATATATGTGCACTGGATATTTAATATATGTGCAATGGATATATATAATATATGTGCACTGGATCTATAAAATATGTGCACTGGATATTTATAATATATGTGCACCCGATATATAATGTATCTGCACTGGATATTTATAATATATGTGCACTGGATATTTATAATAATTGTCTACTGGATATATAATATATGTGCACTGGATATTTAATATATGTGCACTGGATATTTATAATAAATGTCTACTGGATATATAATATATGTGCACTGGATATTTAATATATGTGCACTGGATATTTAATATATGTGCACTGGATATATATAATATATGTGCACTGGATATATTTAATATATGTGCACTGGATTTATAATATAAGTGCACTGGATATATAATATATGTGCAATAAATATTTAATATATGTGCACTGGATATAAATAATATATGTGCACTGGATATATTTAATATATGTGCACTGGATATATAATATATGTGCACTGGATTTATAATACTTGTGCACTGGTTAGTTAAATTATATGTGCACTGGATATATAATATATGTGCACTGGATATATTTAATATATGTGCACTGGATATATAATATATGTGCACTGGATGTATAATATATGTGCACTGGATATATAATATATATGCACTGGATATATAATATATGTGCACTGGATATTTATAATATATGTCCAATGGATATATTTAATATATGTGCACTGGATATATAATATATGTGCACTGGATATTTAATATATGTGCACTGGATATATATAATATATGTGCACTGGATATATAATATATGTGCACTGGATATTTAATATATGTGCACTGGATATTTAATATATGTGCACTGGATATATATAATATATGTGCACTGGATATATTTAATATATGTGCACTGGATTTATAATATAAGTGCACTGGATATATAATATATGTGCAATAAATATTTAATATATGTGCACTGGATATAAATAATATATGTGCACTGGATATATATAATATATGTGCACTGGATATATAATATATGTTCACTGGATATTTAATATATGTGCACTGGATATATATAATATATGTGCACTGGATCTACAATATGTGTGCACTGGATATTTAAAATATATGTGCACTGGATATATAATATATGTGCACTGGATATTTGTAATAAATGTGCACTGGATATATTATATATGTGCACTGGATATTTAATGTATGTGCACTGGATATTTATAATAAATGTGCACTGGATATATAATATATGTGCAATGGATATATTTAATATATGTGCTCTGGATATATAATATATGTGCACTGGATATTTATAATATATGTGCACTGGATATATAATATATGTGCACTGCATATTTTTAATATATGTGCACTGGATGTATAACAGATGTGCACTGGATATTTAATATATGTGCAATGGATATATATAATATATGTGCATTGGATCTATAATATATGTGCATTGGATATTTATAATATGTGTGCACTGGATATTTAATATATGTGCACTGAATAAATATATATATATATATATATATATATATATATATATATATATGTGCAATGGATATATTTAATATATGTGCACTGGATATTTAATATATGTGCACTGAATATATATATAATATATGTGCACTGGATATTTATAATATATGTCCAATGGATATATTTAATATATGTGCACTGGATATATATAATATATGTGCACTGAATATTTAATATATGTGCACTGGATATATATAATATATGTGCACTAGATATATAATGTATGTGCACTGGACATATAAAATATGTGCACAGGATATATATAATATATGTGCACTGGACCTAAAATTTATGTGCACTGGATATATAATATATGTGCACTGGATATTTAAAATAAATGTGATCTGGATATATAATATATGTGCACTGGATATTTAATATATGTGCACTGGATATATATAATATATGTGCACTGGATTTATAATACTTGTGCACTGGTTAGTTAAATTATATGTGCACTGGATATATAATATATGTGCACTGGATATATTTAATATATGTGCACTGGATATATAATATATGTGCACTGGATATTTAATATATGTTCACTGGACATATATAATATATGTGCACTGTATATATATAATATATGTGCACTGGATATTTAATATATGTGCACTGGATATATTTAATATATGTGCACTGGATGTATATTATATGTGCACTAGACATTTAATATATGTGCAATGGATACATATAATATATCTGCACTGGATCTATAATATATGTGCACTGGATATTTATAATATATGTGCACTGGATATATAATATGTTTGCACTGGATATTTATAATATGTGTGCACTGGATATATAATATATGTGCACTAGATATATTTAATATATGTGCACTGGATATTTAATATTTGTGCACTGGATATATATAATATATGTGCAGTGGATGTATAATATATGTGCACTGGATATTTAATATATGTGCACTGAATATATATATAATATATATGTGCACTGGATATTTATAATATATGTGCAATGGATATGTTTAATATATGTGCACTGGATATATAATATATGTGCACTGGATATTTAATATATGCGCAGTGGATATATATATATAATATATGTGCACAGGATATATTTATAATATATGTGCACTGGATATATATAATCTATGTGCACTGGATATATAATATATGTGCACTGGATATATAAAATATGTGCACTGGATATATATAATATATGTGCACTGGATCTAAATTATATGTGCACTGGATATATAATATATTTTCACTAAAAATATAATATATGTGCACTGGATATATATATAATATATGTGCACTGGATATATATAATATATGTGCACTGTATATATATAATATATGTGCACTATATATATAATACATGTGCACTGGATCTATAATATATGTGCACTGGAAATTTATAATATATGTGCACAGAATATATAATATATGTGCACAGGATATTTAATATATGTGCACTGGAAGTATAATATATGTGCACTGGATATATAATATATGTCCACTGGATATATAATATATGTGCACTGGATATATTTATAATATATGTGCACTGAATATTTAATATATGTGCACTGGATATATTTAATATAGGTGCACTGGATGTATATAATATGCGTGCACTGGATATATAATATATGTGCACTGGATATATAATATATTTGCACTGGATATTTATAATATATGTGCACTGGATATATAATATATGTGCACTGGATATTTAATATATGTGCACTGGATATATAATATATGTGCACTTGATATATAATATATGTGCACTGAATATTTAATATATGTGCACTGTGTATATATAATATATGTGCACTGGATATATAATATTTGTGCACTGGATATATAAAATATGTGCACTGGATATATATAATATATGTGCACTGGATCTAAAATATATGTGCACTGGATCTAAAATATATGTGCAGTGGATATATATAACATGTGCACTGGATATATAATATATGTGCACTGGATATTTATAATAAATGTGCACTGGATATATAATATATGTGCAATGGAAATATATATAATATATGTGCACTGGATATATAATATATGTGCACTGGATATATATAATGTATGTGCACTGGATATTTATAATAAATGTGCACTGGATATATAATATATATGCAATGGATATATTTAATATATGTGCACTGGATATATAATATATGTGCACTGGATATTTAATGTATGTGCACTGGATATTTATAATAAATGTGCACTGGATATATAATATATGTGCAATGGATATATTTAATATATGTGTTCTGGATATATAATATATGTGCACTGGATATTTAATATATATACACTGGATATATATAATATATGTGCACTGGATACATTTAATATATGTGCACTGGATGTATATAATATGTGTGCACCGGATATATAATATATGTGCACTGGATATATATAATATATGTGCACTGATATTTAATATATGTGCACTGCATATGTATATAATATATGTGCACTGGATATATAATCTATTTGCACTGGATATATAATATATGTGCTCTGGATATATAAAATATGTGCACTGGATATATATAATATATGTGCACTGGATCTAAAATATATGTGCACTGGATATATATAATATATGTATACTCGATCTATAATATATGTGCACTGGAAATTTATAATATGTGTGCACAGAATATGTAATATATGTGCACAGGATATTTAATATATAAGCACTGGATATATTTAATATATGTGCACTGGATGTATATATAGTATATTTGCACTGGATATTTAATATTTGTGCACTGGATATATAAATATAATATATGTGCACTGGATATATAATATATGTGCACTGGATATATATAATATATGTGCACTGGATATTTAATACATGTGCACTGGATATATATATAATATATGTGCACTGGATATATAATATATGTGCACTGGATATTTATAATACATGTGCACTGGATATATAATATATGTGCACTGGATATTTAATATATGTGCACTGGATATATATAATAAATGTGCACTGGATATATAATATATGTGCACTGGATACATAAAATATGTGCACTGGATATATATAATATATGTGCAATGGATTTATTTAATATATATGCACTGGATGTATATAATATATGTGCACTGGATAGTTATAATATATGTGCACTGGATCTACAATATGTGTGCACTGGATATTTAAAATATATGTGCACTGGATATATAATATATGTGCACTGGATATTTGTAATAAATGTGCACTGGATATATTATATATGTGCACTGGATATTTAATGTATGTGCACTGGATATTTATAATAAATGTGCACTGGATATATAATATATGTGCAATGGATATATTTAATATATGTGCTCTGGATATATAATATATGTGCACTGGATATTTATAATATATGTGCACTGGATATATAATATATGTGCACTGCATATTTTTAATATATGTGCACTGGATGTATAACAGATGTGCACTGGATATTTAATATATGTGCAATGGATATATATAATATATGTGCATTGGATCTATAATATATGTGCATTGGATATTTATAATATGTGTGCACTGGATATTTAATATATGTGCACTGAATAAATATATATATATATATATATATATATATATATATATATATATGTGCAATGGATATATTTAATATATGTGCACTGGATATTTAATATATGTGCACTGAATATATATATAATATATGTGCACTGGATATTTATAATATATGTCCAATGGATATATTTAATATATGTGCACTGGATATATATAATATATGTGCACTGAATATTTAATATATGTGCACTGGATATATATAATATATGTGCACTAGATATATAATGTATGTGCACTGGACATATAAAATATGTGCACAGGATATATATAATATATGTGCACTGGACCTAAAATTTATGTGCACTGGATATATAATATATGTGCACTGGATATTTAAAATAAATGTGATCTGGATATATAATATATGTGCACTGGATATTTAATATATGTGCACTGGATATATATAATATATGTGCACTGGATTTATAATACTTGTGCACTGGTTAGTTAAATTATATGTGCACTGGATATATAATATATGTGCACTGGATATATTTAATATATGTGCACTGGATATATAATATATGTGCACTGGATATTTAATATATGTTCACTGGACATATATAATATATGTGCACTGTATATATATAATATATGTGCACTGGATATTTAATATATGTGCACTGGATATATTTAATATATGTGCACTGGATGTATATTATATGTGCACTAGACATTTAATATATGTGCAATGGATACATATAATATATCTGCACTGGATCTATAATATATGTGCACTGGATATTTATAATATATGTGCACTGGATATATAATATGTTTGCACTGGATATTTATAATATGTGTGCACTGGATATATAATATATGTGCACTAGATATATTTAATATATGTGCACTGGATATTTAATATTTGTGCACTGGATATATATAATATATGTGCAGTGGATGTATAATATATGTGCACTGGATATTTAATATATGTGCACTGAATATATATATAATATATATGTGCACTGGATATTTATAATATATGTGCAATGGATATGTTTAATATATGTGCACTGGATATATAATATATGTGCACTGGATATTTAATATATGCGCAGTGGATATATATATATAATATATGTGCACAGGATATATTTATAATATATGTGCACTGGATATATATAATCTATGTGCACTGGATATATAATATATGTGCACTGGATATATAAAATATGTGCACTGGATATATATAATATATGTGCACTGGATCTAAATTATATGTGCACTGGATATATAATATATTTTCACTAAAAATATAATATATGTGCACTGGATATATATATAATATATGTGCACTGGATATATATAATATATGTGCACTGTATATATATAATATATGTGCACTATATATATAATACATGTGCACTGGATCTATAATATATGTGCACTGGAAATTTATAATATATGTGCACAGAATATATAATATATGTGCACAGGATATTTAATATATGTGCACTGGAAGTATAATATATGTGCACTGGATATATAATATATGTCCACTGGATATATAATATATGTGCACTGGATATATTTATAATATATGTGCACTGAATATTTAATATATGTGCACTGGATATATTTAATATAGGTGCACTGGATGTATATAATATGCGTGCACTGGATATATAATATATGTGCACTGGATATATAATATATTTGCACTGGATATTTATAATATATGTGCACTGGATATATAATATATGTGCACTGGATATTTAATATATGTGCACTGGATATATAATATATGTGCACTTGATATATAATATATGTGCACTGAATATTTAATATATGTGCACTGTGTATATATAATATATGTGCACTGGATATATAATATTTGTGCACTGGATATATAAAATATGTGCACTGGATATATATAATATATGTGCACTGGATCTAAAATATATGTGCACTGGATCTAAAATATATGTGCAGTGGATATATATAACATGTGCACTGGATATATAATATATGTGCACTGGATATTTATAATAAATGTGCACTGGATATATAATATATGTGCAATGGAAATATATATAATATATGTGCACTGGATATATAATATATGTGCACTGGATATATATAATGTATGTGCACTGGATATTTATAATAAATGTGCACTGGATATATAATATATATGCAATGGATATATTTAATATATGTGCACTGGATATATAATATATGTGCACTGGATATTTAATGTATGTGCACTGGATATTTATAATAAATGTGCACTGGATATATAATATATGTGCAATGGATATATTTAATATATGTGTTCTGGATATATAATATATGTGCACTGGATATTTAATATATATACACTGGATATATATAATATATGTGCACTGGATACATTTAATATATGTGCACTGGATGTATATAATATGTGTGCACCGGATATATAATATATGTGCACTGGATATATATAATATATGTGCACTGATATTTAATATATGTGCACTGCATATGTATATAATATATGTGCACTGGATATATAATCTATTTGCACTGGATATATAATATATGTGCTCTGGATATATAAAATATGTGCACTGGATATATATAATATATGTGCACTGGATCTAAAATATATGTGCACTGGATATATATAATATATGTATACTCGATCTATAATATATGTGCACTGGAAATTTATAATATGTGTGCACAGAATATGTAATATATGTGCACAGGATATTTAATATATAAGCACTGGATATATTTAATATATGTGCACTGGATGTATATATAGTATATTTGCACTGGATATTTAATATTTGTGCACTGGATATATAAATATAATATATGTGCACTGGATATATAATATATGTGCACTGGATATATATAATATATGTGCACTGGATATTTAATACATGTGCACTGGATATATATATAATATATGTGCACTGGATATATAATATATGTGCACTGGATATTTATAATACATGTGCACTGGATATATAATATATGTGCACTGGATATTTAATATATGTGCACTGGATATATATAATAAATGTGCACTGGATATATAATATATGTGCACTGGATACATAAAATATGTGCACTGGATATATATAATATATGTGCAATGGATTTATTTAATATATATGCACTGGATGTATATAATATATGTGCACTGGATAGTTATAATATATGTGCACTGGATATATAATATTTGTGCACTGGATATATTTAAGATATGTGCACTGGATATATAATATATGTGTACTGGATATTTAATATATGTGCACTGGATATATATAATATATGTGCCCTGGATATATAATATATGTGCACTGGATATATTTATAATATATGTGCACTGGATCTATAATATATGTGCACTGGAAATTTATAATATATGTGCACAGAATATGTAATATATGTGCACAGGATATTTAATATATGTGTACTGGATGTATAAAATATGCGCACTGGATATATAATATATGTGCACTAGATATATAATATATGTGCACTGGATATATTTATAATATATGTGCACTGAATATTTAATATATGTGCAATGGATATACATAATATATGTGCACTGGATCTATAATATATGTGCACTGGATATTTATAATATATGTGCACTGTATATATAATATATGTGCACTGGATATTTATAATATATGTGCACTAGATATTTATAATATATGTGCCCTGGATATATAATATATGTGCACTTGATATATAATATATGTGCACTGAATATTTAATATATGTGCACTGTGTATATATAATATATGTGCACTGGATATATAATATATGTGCACTGGATATATTCATAATATATGTGCAATGGATTTATTTAATATATGTGCACTGGATGTATATAATATATGTGCACTGGATTTATAATATGTGTGCACTGGATATATTTAATATATTAGCACTGGATATATAAAATATGTGCACTGGATATTTAATATATGTGCACTGGATATATATATAATATATGTGCAATTGATATATAATATATGTGCACTGGATATATTTATAATATATGTGCACTGGATATATTTAATATATGTGCACTGGATATATTTAATATATGTGCACTGGATGTATATAATATGTGTGCACTGGATATATAATATATGTGCACTGGATATATATAATACATGTGCACTGGATATATAATATATGTGCACTGGATATATATAATATATGTACACTGGATATATATAATATATGTGCACTGGATATATATAATATATGTGCACTGGACCTAAAATTTATGTGCACTGGATATATAATATATGTGCACTGGATATTTAAAATAAATGTGATCTGGATATATAATATATGTGCACTGGATATTTAATATATGTGCACTGGATATATATAATATATGTGCACTGGATATATAATATATGTGTACTGGATATATAAAATATGTGCACAGGATATATATAATATATGTGCACTGGACCTAAAATTTATGTGCACTGGATATATAATATATGTGCACTGGATATTTAAAATAAATGTGATCTGGATATATAATATATGTGCACTGGATATTTAATATATGTGCACTGGATTTATAATACTTGTGCACTGGTCAGTTAAATTAAATGTGCACTGGATATTTAATATATGTGCACTGGATATTTTTAATATATGTGCACTGGATATATAATATATGTGCACTGGATATATAATATATTTGCACTGGATATACTTATAATATATGTGCACTGGATATTTAATATATGTGCACTGGATATATTTAATATATGTGCACTGGATGTATATAATATGTGTGCACCGGATATATAATATATGTACACTGGATATATAATATATGTGCACAGGATATATATAATATATGTGCACTGGATATTTAATATATGTGCACTGGATATATATAATATATGTGCACTGGATATATTTATAATATATGTGCACTGGATATTTAATAAATGTGCACTGGATATATTTAATATATGTGCACTGGATGTTTATAATATGTGTGCACTGGATATATAATATATGTGCACTGGATATATAATATATGTGCACAGGATATATATAATATATTTGCACTTGATATTTAATATATGTGCACTGGATATATATAATCTATGTGCACTGGATATGTATAATATATGTGCACTGGATCTAAAATATATATGCACTGGATATAAATAATATATGTGCACTCGATCTATAATATATGTGCACTGGAAATTTATAATATATGTGCACAGAATATATAATATATGTGCACAGGATATTTAATATATAAGCACTGGATATATTTAATATATGTGCACTGGAGGTATATATAGTATATTTGCACTGGATATTTAATATATGTGCACTGGATATATAAATATAATATATGTGCACTGGATATATAATATATGTGCACTGGATATATATATATATATATATAATATATGTGCACTGGATATTTAATACATGTGCACTGGATATAAATATAATATATGTGCACTGGATATATAATATATGTGCACTGGATATTTATAATATATGTGCACTGGATATATAATATATGTGCACTGGATATTTAATATATGTGCACTGGATATATATAATATGTGTGCACTGGATATATAATATATATGCTCTGGATACATAAAATATGTGCACTGGATATATATAATATATGTGCAAAGGATTTATTTAATATATGTGCACTGGATGTATATAATATATGTGCACTGGATTTATAATATGTGTGCACTGGATAGTTATAATATATGTGCACTGGATATATAATATATGTGCACTGGATATATTTAATATATGTGCAATGGATATATATATAATATATGTGCACTGGATATGTAATATACTTTCACTGGATATTTATATATAATATATGTGCACTGGATCTATAATATATGTGCACTGGATATTTAAAATATATGTGCACTGGACATTTAATATATGTGCAAAGGATACATATAATATATGTGCACTGGATCTATTATATATGTGCACTGGATATTTATAATATATGTGCAATGCATATGTTTAATATATTTGCACTGGATATATAATATATGTGCACTGGATATTTAATATATGTGCACTGGATATATATAATATATGTGCACTGGATATATAATATATGTGTACTGGATATTTAATATATGTGCACTGGATATATATATATATAATATATGTGCACTGAATATTTAATATATGTGCACTGGATATATATAATATATGTGCACTGGATATATAATATATGTGCACTTGATATATTTATAATATATGTGCACTGGATATTTAATATATGTGCACTGGATGTATATAATATGTGTGCACTGGATATATAATATATGTGCACTGGATATATAATATATGTGTACTGGATATATATAATATATGTGCACTGGATATTTAATATATGTGCACTGGATATATATAATATATGTGCACTGGATATATTTATAATATTTGTGCACTGGATATACATAATCTATGTGCACTGGATATATAATATATGTGCACTGGATATATATAATATATGTGCACAGGATATTTAATATATGTGCACTGGATGTATAATATATGTGCACTGGATATATAATATATGTGCACTGGATATATAATATATGTGCACTGGATAAATTTATAATATATGTGCACTGGATATTTAATGTATGTGCACTGGATATATTTAATATAAGTGCACTGTATGTTTATAATATGTGTGCACTGGATATATAATATATGTGCACTGGATATTTAATATATGTGCAATGGATATACATAATATATGTGCACTGGATCTATAATATATGTGCACTGGATATTTATAATATATGTGCACTGTATATATAATATATGTGCACTGGATATTTATAATATATGTGCACTGGATATTTAAAATATATGTGCACTGGATATATAAAATATGTGCACTGGATATATATAATATATGTGCAATGAATATTTTTAATATATGTGCACTGGATGTATATAATATATGTGCACAGGATCTATAATATATGTGCACTGGATATTTATAATATATGTGCACTGGATATATAATATATGTGCACTGGATATTTAATATATGTGCACTGGATATATAATATATGTGCACTTGATATATAATATATGTGCACTGATTATTTAATATATGTGCACTGTGTATATATAATATATGTGCACTGGATATATAATATTTGTGCACTGGATATATAAAATATGTGCACTGGATATATATAATATATGTGCACTGCATCTAAAATATATGTGCACTGGATCTAAAATATATGTGCAGTGGATATATATAACATATGTGCACTGGATATATAATATATGTGCACTGGATATTTATAAGTGTGTTTTGGGATAAATATAACAGTCCATGGAGTCTCATCTTCCTCTTGTTTGGTGACAGCTGGACACGTATTGGGCAGCGATCTCCACAGTGGCCTCTTCTTCTCCCAGTAGGATGTAGAGTTTCCTCTTCTCGTCTGCAGATATGAAGTCTGGGATGTGGGCAGAGAGTCTTTGGTAGTAGACGGCCCTCATATCTGAGCATTTGGTGCAGTGTAGCAGGAAGTGGGTCTCGTCTTCTAGGGCCCCCTGGTCACAGTGCTGGCACAGTCTCTTCTCCCGTGGCTTGTACGTCTGTCTGTATCGCCCCGTCTCTATCTCTAGGTTGTGGGCGCTCAGTCTGTATCGGCTCAGGGTCTGTCTGTGCTTGGGGTGGCGTATTCTCTCCAGGTAGGTGGCCATGGTGTAGTCCCTTTGTAGGGATTGGTACACGGTGAGTTTCTTGGAGTTATTTATTTCGTTTCTCCATTCTTCAATGTACCGCTCTCTGTTTGCCTCTGTGGTCGCCTTTATTTCGGCCTTGGTTATCATCTGTTGGAGTTTTTGGTTTGGTGGTTGGCTGCTGTTTGGTTGTTGAATGTCTGGTTTGCTCAGGTGGCTTAGCCATGCTTGGTGGTGGTAGGAGTCAGGCTTGCTCCCCTGGATGTGTGCCTGGAAAGCTAGCGCCCTCTTCTGTATGGTGAGCCATAGGGGGAGTCTGCCTAGCTCTGCCCTGCAGGCTATGTTGGTGGTGTTGCGATGGACATGTAGCAGGTATTTGCAGAACTCCAGGTGGAAGTTCTCTGTTGGACTGGAATCCCACTTTGACTGGTCTGGGTAGGTGGCTGGGCCCCAAACCTCACTGCCATAGAGAAGGATCGGGGAGATGACAGCGTCAAATATCTTCAGCCAGACCCTCACCGGTGGTTTGAGGTGGTACAGTTGTCTTCTGATGGCGTAGAAGGTTCTGCAGGCTTTTGCTTTCAGGGTTTCTATTGCTGCTTTGAAGCTTCCTGATTGGCTGAGCTCCAGCCCCAGGTAGGTGTAGCTGTTGGTTTTCTCCAGTGTGGAGCCGTTCAGTGTGAATTGTGAGGTGGTGGAGGCTTTATTGTGGCCCTTCATCTGGAATACCATGACTTTGGTCTTCTTCTGGTTGATGGGTAGGGCCCATGTGGTGCTGAATTTTTCCAGCACTGACAGGCTTTCTTGGAGGTCTTTCTCGGTGGGGGCCAGGAGTAGGAGGTCATCGGCGTATAGCAGGAACTTCACCTCTCGATTGTTCAGGGTGAGGCCTGGGGTTGGTGAGGCCTCCAGGGTTGTAGCCAGTTCATTGATATAGATGTTGAAGAGCGTTGGGCTCAGGCTACAGCCTTGTCTGACCCCTCGGGCCTGTTGGAAGTATGCGGTCCTTTTCCCATTCACCTTCACACTGCACTGGTTTCCGGTGTAGGAGCTCTTGATGACGTCGTACGTTCTTCCTCCTATTCCACTCTCTAGGAGTTTTAGAAGTAGGCCTGGGTGCCATACTGAATCAAACGCCTTCTTAAAGTCCACGAAGCAGGCGAATATCTTGCCTCTTCTGGTGTTGTGGACGTGCGTCTTGATGAGGCTGTGCAGGGTGTAGATATGGTCTGTGGTGCGGTGGTTTGGCATGAACCCTGCTTGGCTCTTGCTGAGGACCCCGTGTTGTGTGAGGAAGGTGAGAATTCTGTTATTGATGATGCTGTTGAACAGTTTCCCTAGCGTGCTGCTGACGCAGATCCCTCTGTAGTTGTTGGGGTCATATTGGTCCCCATTCTTGTAGATGGGGGTTATGAGCCCTTTGTTCCAGTCTTCGGGGAAGTGTCCAGCATTGAGCACGAGGGTGAATAGCTTTGCCAGTGCCGCGTGTATTGCTGGAGGGCTGTATTTGATCATCTCTGGTAGGATGCCGTCAGGGCCACTGGCCTTTTTGCCTTTCAGCACGGCAATTCTTTCCTGTATATCTTTTATGGTGATTGGCGAGTCCAGAGGGTTCTGGAAGTCTTTGATGACTTTCTCCATGTCCCTCAGTTTGGTGATTATCTGTTGCTGTTCTGGAGTTAGTTCTTCTTCTGGGATTTTTTTGTAGAGACCTCTGAAGTAGTTGAGCCAGATATTGCCATTTTGGATGTGGAGAGAGTTTTTCTTGGGCTTTGTGCCCATGTGGTGCCAGGTCTCCCAGAATGAGCTGTCCTGGAGGGAGTCCTCTAGTTGCTCTATTTTGTGGGAGAGGTATCTCTGTTTCTTCTCTCTGAGGGTGCCCTTGTATTGCTTGCATAGATTGCTGTAGGCTTCCCTCACCTCCTTGTTGTTGGGGTCCCTGTGTTTTTGGTTGGAGGCTGTTCTTAGGGTATGGCGTAGTGCTTTGCAGTCGCTGTCGAACCATTTGTGGGACTGTTTGTTGGTTTGTCTTATGGGTTTGGTTCGTTTCAGGCCTGCTAGTTCTGCTGTGGTCTGTAGGATGTACTTGAGATCCTTCACAGCTCTGGTGACTCCCTGTTGGTCTGGCTGATAGTTGTTTGTATGGAAGTTTGTGAGCAGTGTCTTGATTTCGGGTCGGTTGGTTGCGTTGCTATATTCTATGGCCTGGTGGTTGGCCCATTTGAAATGTCTTGGTAGGTTGTAGAGGCCGGACTGTTGGGGCTCATGTATGGGTGTTTTGTTCCTGGTTCTCATGTATAGTAGGATCTGGTTGTGGTCTGATAGATGGGAGTCAGGTGCGATTGTGAAGTCTTCAATGTCTGACAGGTCTGCGTCTGTAATGGCATAGTCCACCACGCTGTTGCCCACTTGAGAGTTTAGTGTGAAGCGTCCTCTGGGATCGCCTGTGGTACGTCCGTTTATTATGTACAGTCCTAGGCTTCGGCACATGTTCAGCAGTTGTCTCCCACTCTTGTTGACAATTCTGTCTTGGCTGTTTCTTCTTGTCTGTGTGGGTTCTGGGTGGTGGATCTCACTACCGTGCGTATGTGGGTTGTCGTCAGGAGGCAGGTAGTCTATCTCTGTGCCTGTCCTTGCATTCAGGTCTCCGCATATTAGTACTCTGCCTTTGGGTTGGAAGTGGACAGCTTCCCTTTGTAGGACCTCGTAAGTGTCGGGGTCGTGGTAGGGGGACCCTGGTGGGGGCATATATACTGCACAGAGATAGATGTCCTGCTGGCCGCTGAGGATGGAGCTGCTTATTTTTATCCATATGTGATTAGTTCCACGTTTGGTAGCTTTTACGTGTTCTTTGAGCTCCTCCTTGTACCATATTAGTATGCCTCCTGAGTGGCGGCCATGTTTGGTGGTCTTATTTTTCTGGGCGGGCACTGAGAGTTCCTTGTAGCCCATGGGTGTTAGGGACTTGTCATCTGCCCGGGTCCATGTCTCTAGGAGGATTTGAATGTCTATATTTTTTAGTCTGTCTATGAAGTCTGGATCTTTTGATTTAGATCCAAAGGCTGAGGCGTTCAGCCCTTGTATGTTCCAACTACTGATAGTTAGTGATTTCATCTTCAGTGTGTAAACCTTGTAATGAGCTGTCCTGCAGAGGATGGGCTGGGTTCTTGGTTGGTTGCAGTGTGGCCAGGTATTGGTTTATGTGTATTTCTGTTGTGGCCATTGTAGTAACCGCATGCTCTATTCTCTTTATTGTCTCTATGTTGGTGCTCTGGGTTGCTCTGGTTGGCTTTTTCTTGATAGGTGGCATCTTTGGGGGGTTCTGTCTTGGATATTGGCGGTTGTCGGGTATTATTTCCATGGTTCTTTGTCTTGTTTGTTGTCTAGGCCCGGGGGCTCTGTTGAGCACTAAGTCTTTGAATTCCTTCGCTAGGAGGCTGACGCCATGTTTATTGAGGTGTTTGTCATCATATAGGTGACGCTTATCTATGGAGGGGTGTTGTGCCAGGGTGATGCCTGATGTTTGTCTGATTCTGGTCGCCAGCTCTTTGTTGATCCCCATGATGGTAGCTTCAGAGATGCCGTCTCGTGGGAGCAGAGATGACAGGATGATACTACTGTCTGGGAACTGTTGCTTTGCTTTCTCTGCTAGTTGGACCAGTTGGCCCGCTGTCTGTTGGGGCTGGTCAGAGAGATCTTCTGTGCCTGTGTGTATGACAATGTGTTTCGGGGTAGTGAAGAAAGGCTTGCAAATGACGGTATTGGCTTTTTCAATGGTTGGGCTGTGGATTTTCTTGACTCTTTGCCGTGGGAAGAGCTTTCTTGTATTAATGTACTTGCCATTGGAGTCTATGATCAGGACTATATCTGGGTTTGAGGTTCTCGTTGTTTGGGTTCTCTCTGGCTCTATGTCTGGGGTGATGGGCAGTTCTGGGCTTTCTTGTGATGTGTGAGGCATTTCTGGCTTATTGATACCTTGATCAGAGTCTGTTGTGTTTTCCTCCCCCTCTTCCTTAGATCTTATCTCTTGTGCCTGTAGTTTCAGGCCTGATAACTCTTCCTTTAGATCTGTGATTTCTTGTAGGCACTGCGTCATTTTATCCCACAGCTTGACATTCTCTTGCTGGCAGGCTGCTATCTCTTTTCTCAGATTTGTAATTTCCTGGATAAGTTTGTGGATGGCTTTTGTGTCGCCATTTGTGCTGGACAGTTTGTTGACATTACAGTTTCTGTTATAATTGTGTTTATAGATAGTAAAATCTCTCTCCAGCCGGGATACAGTCTCTGTGAGGGACTCTACTGAGAGGTGTGAGGAGTCGGGGGAGGGCTTGCTGGCTTGTGTCTGTGTACTGGCAGTGTTGGGGGATGTCACGGGTAATTCACCTGAGTCAGTGGGTGATCCTGTGTCTGTGCCCCTTTTTAGTTGTGCCTGATTCTTGATTTCTGGGAATTTTTCTATATATTGGTGAAGCCTATCTTCTCTTCCTTGAATCATTAAAGTCCCATTATTAAAAATGGTTGTTGTGAGAATCACTTCGCCGGCCCCTTGTGGGTTTTTTATTCTGATTGTTATTTTGCCTGTATCCGCCTCTTCTGTTGTTGTACTCTTGTAGCAGTCACATATTGCATGTTGCCAGTCTCTTATGTAATCGGTGTGCATAATGAGGTTAGTCATTCTTTGGTTTGATGTGTAATCAGCAAACAGGGTCTCAGCATGGGCTTTGAGGAGATCTTTCTTTGCATTTTTCTTTTCATTGGCACTCATGTTATCAGGGTATGTAATCTGTAGAGTGGCCTGCCCCCCGCTGTGTACAGAGACAGTGCTCTTCGCATAACAGTCAATGTCCTCATTCTCTGTGGCCATTTTCACACCTTCTGGGATGCCTGACCCCCTGCTGTGCTGGGACCTTGTCCTAGGTTCTATGGAGCTCATACTAGGTTCATCTAAGAATTCCATATTATAATCTCCCAGGTTCCCAAAATCTGAGGGTGTCCCCGATTTCCTTATTTCTGAGGGATAATCTACTTGTTTACGGGATTAGCCAAGTGATGGCCCTACCTTCTGTGATGTGGGATCCTGGGGTCAGATGTGATGTTCCTGTTGCATTCAGCCAGTCTGAGGTCTGTAGGAATCTTCTCTTGTATTTTAAAATCCTTTTTCTGTTCTTATTTCATTTTTCTCTTGGGATGTTTTTAGTCTCGCTTAGTTATGTCTTCCATGGAGCCGATATTTCCTGGTTTTCGTCTTGCAGGTAGCTCAATTACAAGGTTTTGCTTTGATGAAAGTCAGGAGCTCATGTTGGGAGATGCTTACAGTTCAGTAACTATCTGAGATATATATAATATACGTTCACTGGATATATATAATATATGTGCATTGGTTCTATAATATATGTGCACTGGATATTGATAATATATGTGCACTGGATATATAATATATGTGCACTGGATATATTTAATATATGTGCACTGGATGTATAACATATGTGAACTGGATATTTAATATATGTTCACTGGACATATATAATATACGTTCACTGGATATATCTAATATATGTGGACTGGTTTTATAATATATGTGCACTGGATATTTATAATATATGTGCACTGGATATTTAATATATGTGCACTGGATACATGTAATATATGTGCACTGTATGTGTAACATATGTGCACTGGACATTTAATATATGTGCAATGGATATATATAATATATGTGCACTGGATCTATAATATATGTGCATTGGATATTTATAATATGTGTGCACTGGATATTTAATATATGTGCACTGGATATACAATATATGTGCACTGGATATATTTAATATATGTGCACTGGATGTATATAATATGTGTGCACCGGATATATAATATATGTGCACTGGATATATATAATATATGTGCACTGAATATATAATATATGTGCACAGGATATTTAATATATGTGCACTGGAAGTATAATATATGTGCACTGGATATATAATATACGTGCACTGGATATATAATATATGTGCACTGGATATATTTATAATATATGTGCACTGGATATATTTATAATATATGTGCACTGGATATATAATATATGTGCACTGGATATATAATATATGTGCACTGGATATTTAATATATGTGCAATGGATATATAATATATGTGCACTTGATATATAATATATGTGCACTGAATATTTAATATATGTGCACTGTATATATATAAAATATATGTGCACTGGATATATAATATATGTGCACTGGATAGATATAATATATGTGCACTGGATATATATAATATATGTGCACTGGATCTATAATATATGTGCACTGGAAATTTATAATATATGTGCACAGAATATATAATATATGTGCACAGGATATTTAATATATGTGCACTAGATGTATAATATATGTGCACTGGATATTTAAAATATGTGCAATGGATATATATAATATATGCGCCCTAGATATATAAAATATGTGCACTGGATATATATAATATATGTGCACTGGATATATAATATATGTGCAATGGATATATTTAATATATGTGAACTGGATATATAATATATGTGCACTGTATATTTAATATATGTGCACTGGATATAAATAATATATGTGCACTGGATATATAATATATGTTCACTGGATATATATAATATATGTGCACTGGATCTATAATATATGTGCACTGGATATTTAATGTATGTGCACTGGATATTTATAATATATGTGCACTGGATATATATAATATATGTGCAGTGGATGTATAATATATGTGCACTGGATATTTAATATATGTGCACTGAATATATATATAATATATGTGCAATGGATATTTATAATATATGTGCAATGGATATATTTAATATATGTGCACTGGATATATAATATATGTGCACTAGATATTTAATATATGTGCACTGGATATTTATAATATATGTGCATTGGATATATAATATATGTGCACTGGATATTTAATATATGTGCACTGGATATATGTAATATACGTGCACTGGATATATAATATATGTGCACTAGATATTTAATATATGTGCACTGGATATTTATAATATATGTGCACTGGATATATAATATATGTGCACTGGATATTTAATATATGTGCACTGGATATATGTAATATACGTGCACTGGATATATAATATATGTGCACTAAATATATATATAATATATGTGCACTGGATATTTATAATATTTGTGCACTGGATATATATAAAATATGTGCACTGGATCTATAGTATATGTGCACTGGAAATTTATAATATATGTGCACTGGATATTTAATATATCTGCACTGGATATATATAATATATGTGCACTGGATATTTAATATATCTGCACTGGATATATATAATATATGTTCACTGGTTATATAATATATGTGCACTGGATATATATAATATATGTGCACTGGATATATATAATATATGTGCACTGGATATATAATATATGTGCACTGGATATATAAAATATGTGCACAAGATATATATAATATATGTGCACTGGATCTAAAATTTATGTGCACTGGATATATAATATAAATGCACTGGATATTTGTAATAAATGTGCACTGGATATATAATATATATGCACTGGATATTTAATATATGTGCACTGGATATATATAATATATGTGCACTGGATATATAATATATGTTCACTGGATATATATAATATATGTGCACTGGATTTATAATATTTGTGCACTGGATAGTTATAATATATGTGCACTGGATATATAATATATCTGCACTGGATAAATTTAATATATGTGCACTGGATATATAATATATGTGCACTGGATATATATAATATATGTGCACTGGATATATAATATATGTGCACTGGATATATAATATATGTGCACTGGATATTTAACATATGTGCACTGGATATATAATATATGTGCACTGGATGTATATAATATGTGTGCACTGGATATATAATATATGTGCACTGGATATATATAATATATGTGCACTGGATATATAATATATCTGCACTGGATATATAAAATATTTGCACTAGATATATATAATATATGTGCACTGAATCTAAAATATATGTGCACTGGATATATATAATATATGTGCACTGGATATATTTATAATATATGTGCACTGGATATTTAATATATGTGCACTAGATATATTTAATATATTTGCACTGGATATATTTAATATATGTGCACTATATATGTATAATATATATGCACTAAATATACAATATATGTGCACTGTATATATTTAATATATGTGCACTGGATATATAATATATGTGCACTGGATATATATAATATATGTGCACTGGATCTATAATATATGTGCACTGGAAATTTATAATATATGTGCACAGAATATATAATATATGTGCACTGGAAATTTATAATATATGTGCACAGAATATATAATATATGTGAACAGAATATATTTATAATATATGTGCACTGGATATTTAATATATGTGCACTGGATATATGTAATATAGGTGCACTGTTTGTATATAATATGTGTGCACTGGATATATAATATATGTGCACTGGATATATATAATATATGTGCACTGGATATATAATATATGTGCACTGGATATATATAATATATGTGCACTGGATATTTAATATATGTGCAATGGATATACATAATATGTGCACTGGATCTATAATATATGTGCACTGGATATTTATAATATATGTGCACTGTATATATAATATATGTGCACTGGATATTTTTAATATATGTGCACTGGATATTTATAATATATGTGCACTGGATATATAAAATATGTGCACTGGATATATATAATATATGTGCAATGGATATATTTAATATATGTGCACTGGATGTATATAATATATGTGCACAGGATCTATAATATATGTGCACTGGATATTTATAATATATGTGCACTGGATATATAATATATGTGCACTGGATATTTAATATATGTGCACTGGATATATTTAATATAGGTGCACTGTATGTATATAATATGTGTGCACTGGATATATAATATATGTGCACTGGATATATATAATATATGTGCACTGGATATATAATATATGTGCACTGGATATATATAATATATGTGCACTGGATATTTAATATATGTGCAATGGATATACATAATATGTGCACTGGATCTATAATATATGTGCACTGGATATTTTTAATATATGTGCACTGTATATATAATATATGTGCACTGGATATTTAATATATGTGCACTGGATATATAATATATGTGCACTTGATATATAATATATGTGCACTGAATATTTAATATATGTGCACCGTGTATATATAATATATGTGCACTGGATATATAATATATGTGCACTGGATATATTCATAATATATGTGCAATGGATTTATTTAATATATGTGCACTGGATGTATATAATATATGTTCACTGGAATTATAATATGTGTGCACTGGATATATTTAATATATTAGCACTGGATATATAATATATGTGCACTGGATATTTAATATATGTGCTCTGGATATTTAATATATGTGCACCGTGTATATATAATATATGTGCACTGGATATATAATATATGTGCACTGGATATATTCATAATATATGTGCAATGGATATATTTAATATATGTGCACTGGATGTATATAATATATGTGCACAGGATCTATAATATATGTGCACTGGATATTTATAATATATGTGCACTGGATATATAATATATGTGCACTGGATATTTAATATATGTGCACTGGATATATAATATATGTGCACTTGATAAATAATATATGTGCACTGAATATTTAATATATGTGCACCGTGTATATATAATATATGTGCACTGGATATATCATATATGTGCACTGGATATATTCATAATATATGTGCAATGGATTTATTTAATATATGTGCACTGGATGTATATAATATATGTGCACTGGAATTATAATATGTGTGCACTGGATATATTTAATATATTAGCACTGGATATATAATATATGTGCACTGGATATTTAATATATGTGCACTGGATATATATATAATATATGTGCACTGGATATATAATATATGTGCACTGGATATATTTATAATATATGTGCACTGGATATTTAATATATGTGCACTGGATATATTTAATATATGTGCACTGGATGAATATAATATGTGTGCACTGGATATACAATATATGTGCACTGGATATATATAATATATGTGCACTGGATATATAATATATGTGCACTGGATATATATAATATATGTGCACTGGATATTTAATATATGTGCAATGGATATACATAATATATAAGCACTGGATATATAATATATGTGCACTGGATATTTAATATATGTGCAATGGATATATAATATATGTGCACTTGATATATAATATATGTGCACTGAATATTTAATATATGTGCACTGTATATATATAAAATATATGTGCACTGGATATATAATATATGTGCACTGGATAGATATAATATATGTGCACTGGATATATATAATATATGTGCACTGGATCTATAATATATGTGCACTGGAAATTTATAATATATGTGCACAGAATATATAATATATATGCACAGGATATTTAATATATGTGCACTAGATGTATAATATATTTGCACTGGATATTTAAAATATGTGCAATGGATATATATAATATATGCGCCCTAGATATATAAAATATGTGCACTGGATATATATAATATATGTGCACTGGATATATAATATATGTGCAATGGATATATTTAATATATGTGAACTGGATATATAATATATGTGCACTGTATATTTAATATATGTGCACTGGATATAAATAATATATGTGCACTGGATATATAATATATGTTCACTGGATATATATAATATATGTGCACTGGATCTATAATATATGTGCACTGGATATTTATAATATATGTTCACTGGATCTAAAATATATGTGCACTGGATATTTATAATAAATGTGCACTGGATATATAATATATGTGCTCAGGATTTATTTAATATATGTGCACTGGATGTAAAATATATGTGCACTGGATATTTAATATATGTGCAATGGATATATATATAATATATGTGCACTGAATATATAATATATGTGCACTGGATATTTAAAATATGTGCAATGGATATATTTATAATATATGTGCACTGGATATATATAATCTATGTGCACTTTATATATAATATATGTGCACTGGATATATAAAATATGTACACTGGATATGTATAATTTATGTGCACTGGATCTAAAATATATGTGCACTGGATATATATAATATATGTGCACTGGATATATATAATATATGTGCACTGGATCTATAATATATGTGCACTGGAAATGTGTAATATATGTGCACAGAATATATAATATATGTGCACAGGATATTTAATATATGTGCACTGGATATATTTAATATATGTGCACTGGATGTATAATATATGTGCACTGGATATTTATAATAAATGTGCACTGGATATATAATATATGTGCAATGGAAATATATATAATATATGTGCACTGGATCTATAATATATGTGCACTGGATATTTATAATATATGTGCACTGGATATATAATATATGTGCACCGGATATTTATAATATATGTGCAATGGATATATTTAATATATGTGCACTGGATGTATATAATATATGTGCACAGGATCTATAATATATGTGCACTGGATATTTATAATATATGTGCACTGGATATATAATATATGTGCACTGGATATTTAATATATGTGCACTGGATAAATAATATATGTGCACTTGATATATAATATATGTGCACTGAATATTTAATATATGTGCACTGGATATATAATATTTGTGCACTGGATATATAAAAAATGTGCACTGGATATATGTAATATATGTGCACTGGATCTAAAATTTATGTGCACTGGATCTAATATATATGTGCAGTGGATATATATAACATATGTGCACTGGATATATAATATATGTGCAATGGATATTTATAATAAATGTGCACTGGATATATAATATATGTGCAATGGAAATACATATAATATATGTGCACTGGATCTATAATATATGTGCACTGGATATTTATAATAAATGTGCACTGGATATATAATATATGTGCAATGGAAATATTTAATATATGTGCACTGGATATATAATATATGTGCACTGGATATTTAATGTATGTGCACTGGATATTTATAATATATGTGCACTGGATATATATAATATATGTGCAGTGGATGTATAATATATGTGCACTGGATATTTAATATATGTGCACTGAATATATATATATAATATATGTGCACTGGATATTTATAATATATGTGCAATGGATATATTTAATATATGTGCACTGGATATATAATATATGTGCACTAGATATTTAATATATGTGCACTGGATATTTATAATATATGTGCACTGGATATATAATATATGTGCACTGGATATTTAATATATGTGCACTGGATATATGTAATATACGTGCACTGATATATAATATATGTGCACTAAATATATATATAATATATGTGCACTGGATATTTATAATATTTGTGCACTGGATATATATAAAATATGTGCACTGGATCTATAGTATATGTGCACTGGAAATTTATAATATATGTGCACTGGATATTTAATATATCTGCACTGGATATATATAATTTATGTTCACTGGTTATATAATATATGTGCACTGGATATATATAATATATGTGCACTGGATATATAATATATGTGCACTGGATATATAAAATATGTGCACAAGATATATATAATATATGTGCACTGGACCTAAAATTTATGTGCACTGGATATATAATATAAATGCACTGGATATTTATAATAAATGTGCACTGGATATATAATATATATGCACTGGATATTTAATATATGTGCACTGGATATATATAATATATGTGCACTGGATATATAATATATGTTCACTGGATATATATAATATATGTGCACTGGATTTATAATATTTGTGCACTGGATAGTTATAATATATGTGCACTGGATATATAATATATCTGCACTGGATAAATTTAATATATGTGCACTGGATATATAATATATGTGCACTGGATATATATAATATATGTGCACTGGATATATAATATATGTGCACTGGATATATAATATATGTGCAATGGATATTTAACATATGTGCACTGGATATATTTCATATATGTGCACTGGATGTATATAATATGTGTGCACTGGATATATAATATATGTGCACTGGATATATATAATATATGTGCACTGGATATATAATATATCTGCACTGGATATATAAAATATTTGCACTAGATATATATAATATATGTGCACTGAATCTAAAATATATGTGCACTGGATATATATAATATATGTGCACTGGATATATTTATAATATATGTGCACTGGATATTTAATATATGTGCACTATATATATTTAATATATTTGCACGGGATATATAATATATTTGCACTGGATATTTAATATATGTGCACTGGATATATATAATATATGTGCACTGGATATATAATATATGTGCGCTGAATATTTAATATATGTGCACTGAATATATAAAATATGTGCACTGGATCTAAAATATATGTGCACTGGATACATAATATATGTGCACTGGATATATATAATATATGTGCACTGGATCTATAATATATGTGCACTGGATATTTATAATATATGTGCACTGGATATATAAAATATGTGCAATGGATATATTTAATATAAGTGCACTGGATATATAATATATGTGCACAGGATCTATAATATATATGCACTTGATATTTATAATATATGTGCACTGGATATATAATATATGTGCACTGGATATATAAAATATGTGCACTGGATATATATATAATGTATGTGCACTGGATCTAAAATATATGTGCACTGAATATATATAATATATGTGCACTGGATATATAATATTTGTGCACTGAAAATATAATATATGTCCACTGGATTTATATATAATATATGTGCACTGGATATGTAATATATATGCACTGAATATATATCATATATGTGCTCTAGATATATAATATATGTGCACTGGATATATTCATAATATATGTGCACTGGATATTTAATATGTGTGCACTGGATATATATAATGTATGTGCACTGGATATATAATATTTGTGCACTGTATATATATATATAAAATATGTGCACTGGATCTATAATATATGTGCACTGGAAATTTATAATATATGTGCACTGGATATTTAATATATGTACACTGGATATATTTAATATATGTGCACTGGATGTAAAATATACATGCACTGAATATTTAATATATGTACACTGTATATATATAATATATGTTCACTGGATATTTAATATATGTGCTCAGGATTTATTTAATATATGTGCACTGGATGTATAATATATGTGCACTGGATATTTAATATATGTGCAATGGATATATATATAATATATGTGCACTGAATATATAATATATGTGCACTGGATATTTAAAATATGTGCAATGGATATATATAATATATGTGCCCTGGATATATAAAATATGTGCACTGGATATATATAATATATGTGCACTGGATCTAAAATATATGTGCACTGGATATATATATTTATAATATATGTGCATTGGATATAAAATATATGTGCACTGGATATTTATAATAAGTATGCACTGGATATATAATATATGTGCAATGGATATATTTAATATATGTGAACTGGATATATAATATATGTGCACTGGATATTTAATATATGTGCACTGGATATATATAATATATGTGCACTGGATATATAATATATGTTCACTGGATATATATATTATATGTGCACTGGATCTATAATATATGTGCACTGGATATTTATAATATATGTGCACTGGATATATAATATATGTGCACTGGATGTATATAATATGTGTGCACTGGATATATAATATATGTGCACTGGATATACTTATAATATATGTGCACTGGATATTTAATATATGTGCACTGAATGTATTTAATATATGTGCACTGGATGTATATAATATGTGTGCACTGGATATATAATATATGTGCACTGGATATATATAATATATGTGCACTGGATATATAATATATATGCACTGGATATATTTATAATATATGTGCACTGGATATTTAATATATGTGCACTGGATATATAATATATGTGCACTGAATGTATTTAATATATGTGCACTGGATGTATATAATATGTGTGCACTGGATATATAATATATGCTCACTGAATATATATATAATATATGTGCACTGGATATATAATATATGTGCACTGGATATTTAATATATGTGCACTGGATATATATAATATATGTGCACTGGATCTATAAAATATGTGCACTGGATATTTATAATATATGAGCACTGGATATATAATGTATCTGCACTGGATATTTATAATATATGTGCACTGGATATTTATAACATATGTGCACTGGAAATATAATATATGTGCACTGGATATTTAATATATGTGCACTGGATATTTAATATATGTGCACTGGATATACACTCACCGGCCACTTTATTAGGTACACCTGTCCAACTGCTCGTTAACACTTAATTTCTAATCAGCCAATCACATGGCGGCAACTCAGTGCATTTAGGCATGTAGACATGGTCAAGACAATCTCCTGCAGTTCAAACCGAGCATCAGTATGGGGAAGAAAGGTGATTTGAGTGCCTTTGAACGTGGCATGGTTGTTAGTGCCAGAAGGGCTGGTCTGAGTATTTCAGAAACTGCTGATCTACTGGGATTTTCACACACAACCATCTCTAGGGTTTACAGAGAATGGTCCGAATAAGAAAAAACATCCAGTGAGCAGCAGTTCTGTGGGCGGAAATGCGTTGTTGATTCCAGAGGTCAGAGGAGAATGGCCAGACTGGTTCGAGCTGATAGAAAGGCAACAGTGACTCAAATAGCCACCCGTTACAACCAAGGTAGCCAGAAGAGCATCTCTGAACGCACAGTACGTCGAATTTTGAGGCAGATGGGCTACAGCAGCAGAAGACCACACCGGGTGCCACTCCTTTCAGCTAAGAACAGGAAACTGAGGCTACAATTTGCACAAGCTCATCGAAATTGGACAATTGAAGATTGGAAAAACGTTGCCTGGTCTGATGAGTCTCGATTTCTGCTGCGACATTCGGATGGTAGGGTCAGAATTTGGCGTCAACAACATGAAAGCATGGATCCATCCTGCCTTGTATCAACGGTTCAGGCTGGTGGTGGTGGTGTCATGGTGTGGGGAATATTTTCTTGGCACTCTTTGGGCCCCTTGGTACCAATTGAGCATCGTTGCAACGCCAAAGCCTACCTGAGTATTGTTGCTGACCATGTCCATCCCTTTATGACCACAATGTACCCAACATCTGATGGCTACTTTCAGCAGGTTAATGCAATGCCATGTCATAAAGCTGGAATCATCTCAGACTGGTTTCTTGAACATGACAATGAGTTCACTGTACTCCAATGGCCTCCACAGTCACCAGATCTCAATCCAATAGAGCATCTTTGGGATGTGGTGGAACGGGAGATTCGCATCATGGATGTGCAGCCGACAAATCTGCGGCAACTGTGTGATGCCATCATGTCAATATGGACCAAAATCTCTGAGGAATGCTTCCAGCACCTTGTTGAATCTATGCCACGAAGAATTGAGGCAGTTCTGAAGGCAAAAGGGGGTCCAACCCGTTACTAGCATGGTGTACCTAATAAAGTGGCTGGTGAGTGTATATAATATATGTGCACTGGATATATTTAATATATGTGCACTGGATTTATAATATAAGTGCACTGGATATATAATATATGTGCACTAAATATTTAATATATGTGCACTGGATATAAATAATATATGTGCACTGGATATATATAATATATGTGCACTGGATATATAATATATGTGCACTGGATTTATAATACTTGTGCACTGGTTAGTTAAATTATATGTGCACTGGATATATAATATATGTGCACTGGATATATTTAATATATGTGCACTGGATATATAATATATGTGCACTGGATGTATAATATATGTGCACTGGATATATAATATATATGCACTGGATATATAATATATGTGCACTGGATATTTATAATATATGTCCAATGGATATATTTAATATATGTGCACTGGATATATAATATATGTGCACTGGATATTTAATATATGTGCACTGGATATATATAATATATGTGCACTGGATATATAATATATGTGCACTGGATATTTAATATATGTGCACTGGATATATATAATATATGTGCACTGAATATTTAATATATGTGCACAGGATATATATAATATATGTGCACTGGATATATAATATATGTGCACTGGACATATAAAATATGTGCACAGGATATATATAATATATGTGCACTGGACCTAAAATTTATGTGAACTGGATATATAATATATGTGCACTGGATATTTAAAATAAATGTGATCTGGATATATAATAAATGTGCACTGGATATTTAATATATGTGCACTGGATATATATAATATATGTGCACTGGATTTATAATACTTGTGCACTGGTTAGTTAAATTATATGTGCACTGGATATATAATATATGTGCACTGGATATATTTAATATATGTGCACTGGAAATATAATATATGTGCACTAGATATTTAATATATGTGCACTGGATATATATAATATATGTGCACTGGATATATAATATATGTTTCACTGGATATATTTATAATATATGTGCACTGGATATTTAATATATGTGCACTGGATATATTTAATATATGTGCACTGGATGTATATAATATGTGTGCACTGGATATATAATATATGTGCACTGGATATATATAATATATGTGCACTGGATATATAATATATGTGCACTGGATATATAATATATGTGCACTGGATATTTAATATATGTGCACTGCATATGTATATAATATATGTGCACTGGATATATAATATATGTGCACTGGATATATTTATAATATATGTGCAGTGGATATTTAATATATGTGCACTGGATATATTTAATATATGTGCACTGGATGTATATAATATATGTGCACTGGATATATAATATATGTGCACAGGATATATATAATATATGTGCACTGGATATATATAATCTATGTGCACTGGATATATACTATATGTGCTCTGGATGTATAATATATGTGCACTTGATATATAATATATATGTGCACTGGATATATAATATATGTGCACTGGATATATTTATAATATATGTGCACTGGATATTTAATATATGTGCACTGGATATATTTAATGTAGGTGCACTGGATGTATATAATATATGTGCACTGGACATTTAATATATGTGCAATGGATATATATAATATATTTGTAGTGGATGTATAATATATGTGCACTGGATATTTATAATATATGTGCAATGGATATGTTTAATATATGTGCACTGGATATATAATGTATGTTCACTGGATATTTGATATATGTGCACTGGATATATATAATATATGTGCACTGGATCTACAATATATGTGCACTGGATATTTAAAATATATGTGCACTGGATATATAATATATGTGCACTGGATATTTGTAATAAATGTGCACTGGATATATAATATATGTGCACTGGATATTTGTAATAAATGTGCACTGGATATATAATATATGTGCACTGGATATTTAATGTATGTGCACAGGATATTTATAATAAATGTGCACTGGATATATAATATATGTGCAATGGATATATTTAATATATGTGGTCTGGATATATAATATATGTGCACTGGATATTTAATATATATACACTGGATATATATAATATATGTGCACTGGATATATAATATACCTTCACTGGATAAATATAATATATGTGCACTGGTTCTATAATATATGTGCACTTGATATTTATAATATATGTGCACTGGATATTTAATATATGTGCACTGGATATATGTAATATATGTGCACTGGATGTATAACATATGTGCACTGGACATTTAATATATGTGCAATGGATATATATAATATATGTGCAGTGGATGTATAATATATGTGCACTGGATATTTAATATATGTGCACTGAATATATATATAATATATGTGCACTGGATATTTATAATATATGTCCAATGGATATATTTAATCTATGTGCACTGGATATATAATATATGTGCACTGGATATTTAATATATGTGCACTGGATATATATAATATATGTGCACTGGATATATAATATATGTGCACTGGATATTTAATATATGTGCACTGGATATATATAATATATGTGCACTGAATATTTAATATATGTGCACTGGATATATATATATATATGTGCACTAGATATATAATATATGTGCACTGGACATATAAAATATGTGCACAGGATATATATAATATATGTGCACTGGACCTAAAATTTATGTGCACTGGATATATAATATATGTGCACTGGATATTTAATATATGTGCACTGGATATATGTAATATATGTGCACTGGATGTATAACATATGTGCACTGGACATTTAATATATGTGCAATGGATATATATAATATATGTGCAGTGGATGTATAATATATGTGCACTGGATATTTAATATATGTGCACTGAATATATATATAATATATGTGCACTGGATATTTATAATATATGTCCAATGGATATATTTAATCTATGTGCACTGGATATATAATATATGTGCACTGGATATTTAATATATGTGCACTGGATATATATAATATATGTGCACTGGATATATAATATATGTGCACTGGATATTTAATATATGTGCACTGGATATATATAATATATGTGCACTGAATATTTAATATATGTGCACTGGATATATATAATATATGTGCACTAGATATATAATATATGTGCACTGGACATATAAAATATGTGCACAGGATATATATAATATATGTGCACTGGACCTAAAATTTATGTGCACTGGATATATAATATATGTGCACTGGATATTTAAAATAAATGTGATCTGGATATATAATATATGTGCACTGGATATTTAATATATGTGCACTGGATATATTTATAATATATGTGCACTGGATATTTAATATATGTGCACTGGATATATTTAATATATGTGCACTGGATGTATATAATATATGTGCACTGGATATATAATATATGTGCACAGGATATATATAATATATGTGCACTGGATATATATAATTTATGTGCACTGGATATATCATATATGAGCTCTGGATGTATAATATATGTGCACTGGATATATAATATATGTGCACTGGATATATAATATATTTGCACTGGATATATTTATAATATATGTGCACTGGATATTTAATATATGTGCACTGGATATATTTAATATAGGTGCACTGGATGTATATAATATATGTGCACTGGACATTTAATATATGTGCAATGGATATATATAATATATTTGTAGTGGATGTATAATATATGTGCACTGGATATTTATAATATATGTGCAATGTATATGTTTAATATATGTGCACTGGATATATAATATATGTTCACTGGATATTTAATATATGTGCACTGGATATATATAATATATGTGCACTGGATCTACAATATACGTGCACTGGATATTTAAAATATATGTGCACTGGATATTTAATATATGTGCACTGGATATATTTAAAATATGTGCACTGGATGAAAAATATATGTGCACTGGATATTTAATATATGTTCACTGGACATATATAATATATGTGCACTGTATATATATAATATATGTGCACTGGATATTTAATATATGTGCACTGGATATATTTAATATATGTGCACTGGATTTATATTATATGTGCACTGGACATTTAATATATGTGCAATGGATACATATAATATATCTGCACTGGATCTATAATATATGTGCACTGGATATTTATAATATATGTGCACTGGATATATAATATATTTGCACTGGATATTTATAATATGTGTGCACTGGATATATAATATATGTGCACTAGATATATTTAATATATGTGCACTGGATATTTAATATTTGTGCACTGGATATATATAATATATGTGCAGTGGATGTATAATATATGTGCACTGGATATTTAATATATGTGCACTGAATATATATATATAATATATATGTGCACTGGATATATTTATAATATATGTGCACTGGATATATATAATCTATGTGCACTGGATATATAATATATGTGCACTGGATATATAAAATATGTGCACTGGATATATATAATATATGTGCACTGGATCAAAATTATATGTGCACTGGATATATATAATATATGTGCACTGGATATATAATATATTTTCACTGAAAATATAATATATGTGCACTGGATATATATATATAATATATGTGCACTGGATATATATAATAAATGTGCACTGGATACATTTAATATATGTGCACTGGATGTATATAATATGTGTGCACCGGATATATAATATATGTGCACTGGATATATATAATATATGTGCACTGGATATATAATATATGTGCACTGGATATTTAATATATGTGCACTGCATATGTATATAATATATGTGCACTGGATATATAATATATGTGCACTGGATATATAATATATGTGCACAGGATATATATAATATATGTGCACTGGATATTTAATATATGTGCACTGGATATATATAGTATATGTGCACTGGATATATTTATAATATATGTGCACTGGATATATATAATCTATTTGCACTGGATATATAATATATGTGCTCTGGATATATAAAATATGTGCACCCGATATATATAATATATGTGCACTGGATCTAAAATATATGTGCACTGGATATATATAATATATGTGCACTCGATCTATAATATATGTGCACTGGAAATTTATAATATATGTGCACAGAATATATAATATATGTGCATAGGATATTTAATATATAAGCACTGGATATATTTAATATATGTGCACTGAATGTATATATAGTATATTTGCACTGGATATTTAATATATGTGCACTGGATATATAAATATAATATATGTGCACTGGATATATAATATATGTGCACTGGATATATATAATATATGTGCACTGGATATTTAATACATGTGCACTGGATATATATATAATATATGTGCACTGGATATATAATATATGTGCACTGGATATTTATAATATATGTGCACTGGATATATAATATATGTGCACTGGATATTTAATATATGTGCACTGGATATATATAATAAATGTGCACAGTATATATAATATATGTGCACTGGATACATAAAATATGTGCACTGGATATATATAATATATGTGCAATGGATTTATTTAATATATATGCACTGGATGTATATAATATATGTGCACAGGATTTATAATATGTGTGCACTGGATAGTTATAATATATGTGCACTGGATATATAATATATGTGCACTGGATATATTTAATATATGTGCACTGGATATATAATATATGTGCACTGGATATTTAATATATGTGCACTGGATATATATAATATATGTGCCCTGGTTATATAATATATGTGCACTGGATATATTTATAATATATGTGCACTGGATCTATAATATATGTGCACTGGAAATTTATAAAATATGTGCACAGAATATATAATATATGTGCACAGGATATTTAATATATGTGTACTGGATGTATAAAATATGCGCACTGGATATATAATATATGTGCACTAGATATATAATATATGTGCACTGGATATATTTATAATATATGTGCACTGGATATTTAATATATGTGCACTGGATATATTTAAAATAGGTGCACTGTATGTATATAATATGTGTGCACTGGATATATAATATATGTGCACTGGATATATATAATATATGTGCACTGGATATATAATATATGTGCACTGGATATATATAATATATGTGCACTGGATACTTAATATATGTGCAATGGATATACATAATATATGTGCACTGGATCTATAATATATGTGCACTGGATATTTATAATATATGTGCACTGTATATATAATATATGTGCACTGGATATTTATAATATATATATGTGCACTGGATGTATAACATATGTGAACTGGATATTTAATATATGTTCACTGGACATATATACTATACGTTCACTGGATATATAATATATGTGCACTAGATATATAATATATGTGCACTGGATATATTTATAATATATGTGCACTGGATATTTAATATATGTGCACTGGATATATTTAAAATAGGTGCACTGTATGTATATAATATGTGTGCACTGGATATATAATATATGTGCACTGGATATATATAATATATGTGCACTGGATATATAATATATGTGCACTGGATATATATAATATATGTGCACTGGATACTTAATATATGTGCAATGGATATACATAATATATGTGCACTGGATCTATAATATATGTGCACTGGATATTTATAATATATGTGCACTGTATATATAATATATGTGCACTGGATATATAATATATGTGCACTTGATATATAATATATGTGCACTGAATATTTAATATATGTACACTGTGTATATATAATATATGTGCACTGGATATATTCATAATATATGTGCAATGGATTTATTTAATATATGTGCACTGGATGTATATAATATATGTGCACTGGATTTATAATATGTGTGCACTGGATATATTTAATATATTAGCACTGGATATATAAAATATGTGCACTGGATATTTAATATATGTGCACTGGATATATATATAATATATGTGCACTGGATATATAATATATGTGCACTGGATATATTTATAATATATGTGCACTGGATATATTTAATATATGTGCACTGGATATATTTAATATATGTGCACTGGATGTATATAATATGTGTGCACTGGATATATAATATATGTGCACTGGATATATATAATATATGTGCAGTGGATACATAATATATGTGCACTGGATATATATAATATATGTGCACTGGATATTTAATATATGTGCAATGGATATACATAATATATGTGCACTGGATCTATAATATATGTGCACTAGATATAACATATATGTGCACTGGATATTTAATATATGTGCACTGGATATATAATGTATGTGCACTTGATATATAATATATGTGCACTGAATATTTAATATATGTGCACTGTAAATATATAATATATGTGCACTGGATATATAATATATGTGCACTGGATATATATATTATATGTGCACTGGATCTATAATATATGTGCACTAGAAATTTATAATATATGTGCACAGAATATATAATATATGTGCACAGGATATTTAATATATGTGCACTGGATATATAATATATGTGCACTGGATACATAATATATGTGCAGTGGATGTATAATATATGCGCACTGGATATTTAATATATGTGCACTGAATATATATATAATATATATGTGCACTGGATATATAATATATGTGCACTGGATATTTAATATATGTGCACTGGATATATATAATATATGTGCACTGAATATTTAATATATGTGCACTGGATATATATAATATATGTGCACTGGATATATATAATATATGTGCACTGGATATATAATATATGTGCACTGGATATATATAATATATGTGCACTGGATATTTAATATATGTGTACTGGATATATAAAATATGTGCACTGGATATATTTATAATATATGTGCACTGGATATATAATATATGTGCACTGGATATATAAAATATGTGCACTGGATATATATAATATATGTGCACTGGATCTAAATTATATGTGCACTGATATATATAATATATGTGCACTGGATATATAATATATTTGCACTGAAAATATAATATATGTGCACTGGATATATATATAATATATGTGCACTGGATATATATATAATATATGTGCACTGGATATATATAATATATGTGCACTGGATCTATAATATATGTTTACTGGAAATTTATAATATATGTGCACAGAATATATAATATATGTGCACAGGATATTTAATATATGTGCACTGGATGTATAATATATGTGCACTGGATATATAATATATATGCACTGGATATATAATATATGTGCACTGGATATATTTATAATATATGTGCACTGGATATTTAATATATGTGCACTGGATATATTTAATATAGGTGCACTGGATGTATATAATATGTGTGCACTGGATATATAATATATGTGCACTGGATATATATAATATATGTGCACTGGATATATAATATATGTGCACTGGATATATATAATATATGTGCACTGGATATATAATATATGTGCACTGGATATTTAATATATGTGCACTGGATATATATAATATATGTGCAGTGGATGTATAATATATGTGCACTGGATATTTAATATATGTGCACTGAATATATATATAATATATGTGCACTGGATCTATAATATGTGTGCACTGGATATTTATAATATATGTGCACTGTATATATAATATATGTGCACTGGATATTTATAATATATGTACACTGGATATTTATAATATATTTGCACTGGATATATAATATATGTGCACTTGATATATAATATATGTGCACTGAATATTTAATATATGTACACTGTGTATATATAATATATGTGCACTGGATATATTCATAATATATGTGCAATGGATTTATTTAATATATGTGCACTGGATGTATATAATATATGTGCACTGGATTTATAATATGTGTGCACTGGATATATTTAATATATTAGCACTGGATATATAAAATATGTGCACTGGATATTTAATATATGTGCACTGGATATATATATAATATATGTGCACTGGATATATTTATAATATATGTGCACTGGATATATTTAATATATGTGCACTGGATGTATATAATATGTGTGCACTGGATATATAATATATGTGCACTGGATATATATAATATATGTGCACTGGATATATAATATATGTGCACTGGATATATATAATATATGTGCACTGGATATTTAATATATGTGCAATGGATATACATAATATATGTGCACTGGATCTATACTATATGTGCACTAGATATAACATATATGTGCACTGGATATTTAATATATGTGCACTGGATATATAATGTATGTGCACTTGATATATAATATATGTGCACTGAATATTTAATATATGTGCACTGTAAATATATAATATATGTGCACTGGATATATAATATATGTGCACTGGATATATATTTTATATGTGCACTGGATCTATAATATATGTGCACTAGAAATTTATAATATATGTGCACAGAATATATAATATATGTGCACAGGATATTTAATATATGTGCACTGGATATATAATATATGTGCACTGGATATATAATATATGTGCAGTGGATGTATAATATATGCGCACTGGATATTTAATATATGTGCACTGAATATATATATAATATATATGTGCACTGGATATATAATATATGTGCACTGGATATTTAATATATGTGCACTGGATATATATATAATATATGTGCACTGGATATATAATATATGTGCACTGGATATATTTATAATATATGTGCACTGGATATATTTAATATATGTGCACTGGATATATTTAATATATGTGCACTGGATGTATATAATATGTGTGCACTGGATATATAATATATGTGCACTGGATATATATAATATATGTGCACTGGATATATAATATATGTGCACTGGATATATATAATATATGTGCACTGGATATTTAATATATGTGCAATGGATATACATAATATATGTGCACTGGATCTATACTATATGTGCACTAGATATAACATATATGTGCACTGGATATTTAATATATGTGCACTGGATATATAATGTATGTGCACTTGATATATAATATATGTGCACTGAATATTTAATATATGTGCACTGTAAATATATAATATATGTGCACTGGATATATAATATATGTGCACTGGATATATATTTTATATGTGCACTGGATCTATAATATATGTGCACTAGAAATTTATAATATATGTGCACAGAATATATAATATATGTGCACAGGATATTTAATATATGTGCACTGGATATATAATATATGTGCACTGGATATATAATATATGTGCAGTGGATGTATAATATATGCGCACTGGATATTTAATATATGTGCACTGAATATATATATAATATATATGTGCACTGGATATATAATATATGTGCACTGGATATTTAATATATGTGCACTGGATATATATAATATATGTGCACTGAATATTTAATATATGTGCACTGGATATATATAATATATGTGCACTGGATATATATAATATATGTGCACTGGATATATAATATATGTGCACTGGATATATATAATATATGTGCACTGGATATATAATATATTTGCACTGAAAATATAATATATGTGCACTGGATATATATATAATATATGTGCACTGGATATATATATAATATATGTGCACTGGCTATATATAATATATGTGCACTGGATCTATAATATATATGCACTGGATATATAATATATGTGCACTGGATATATTTATAATATATGTGCACTGGATATTTAATATATGTGCACTGGATATATTTAATATAGGTGCACTGGATGTATATAATATGTGTGCACTGGATATATAATATATGTGCACTGGATATATATAATATATGTGCACTGGATATATAATATATGTGCACTGGATGTATATAATATATGTGCACTGGATATATAATATATGTGAACTGGATATATAATATATGTGCACTGGATATTTATAATATATGTGCACTAGATATTTATAATATATGTGCACTGGATATTTATAATATATGTGCACTGGATATATAATATATGTGCACTGGATATATAAAATATGTGCACTGGATATATATAATATATGTGCACTGGATCTAAATTATATGTGCACTGGATATTTATAATATATGTGCACTGAATATATAATATATTTGCACTGAAAATATAATATATGTGCACTGGATATATATATAATATATGTGCACTGGATATATATAATATATGTGCACTGGATATATATAATATATGTGCACTGGATCTATAATATATGTGCACTGTAAATTTATAATATATGTGCACAGAATATATCATATATGTGCACAGGATATTTAATATATGTGCACTGGATGTATAATATATGTGCACTGGATATATAATATATATGCACTGGAAATATAATATATGTGCACTGGATATATAAAATATGTGCACTGGATATATATAATATATGTGCACTGGATATATAATATATGTGCACTGGATATAAATAATATATGTGCACTGGATATTTAATATATGTGCGCTGGCTATATATAATATATTTGCACTGGATATATTTATAATATATGTGCACTGGATATATATAATCTATGTGCACTGGATATATAATATATGTGCACTGGATATATAAAATATGTGCACTGGATATATATAATATATGTGCACTGGATCTAAATTATATGTGCACTGGATATTTATAATATATGTGCACTGGATATATAATATATTTGCACTGAAAATATAATATATGTGCACTGGATATATATATAATATATGTGCACTGGATATATATAATATATGTGCACTGGATATATATAATATATGTGCACTGGATCTATAATATATGTGCACTGTAAATTTATAATATATGTGCACAGAATATATAATATATGTGCACAATATATTTAATACATGTGCACTGGATGTATAATATATGTGCACTGGATATATAATATATATGCACTGGATATGTAATATATGTGCACTGGATATATTTATAATATATGTGCACTGGATATTTAATATATGTGCACTGGATATATAATATATGTGCACTGGATATATAATATATGTGCACTGGATATATATAATATATGTGCACTGGATATATAATATATGTGCACTGGATATATAAAATATGTGCACTGGATATATATAATATATGTGCACTGGATCTAAATTATATGTGCACTGGATATTTATAATAAATGGGCACTGGATATATAATATATGTGTAATGGATATATTTAATATATGTGCTCTGGATATATAATATATGTGCACTGGATATTTAATATATATACACTGGATATATATAATATATGTGCACTGGATATATAATATACGTTCACTGGATATATATAATATATGTGCACTGGTTCTATAATATATGTGCACTGGATATTTATAATATATGTGCACTGGATATATAATATATGTGCACTGGATATATTTAATATATGTGCACTGGATGTATAACATATGTGAACTGGATATTTAATATATGTTCACTGGACATATATAATATACGTTCACTGGATATATCTAATATATGTGCACTGGTTCTATAATATATGTGCACTGGATATTTATAATATATGTGCACTGGATATTTAATATATGTGCACTGGATACATGTAATATATGTGCACTGTATGTGTAACATATGTGCACTGGACATTTAATATATGTGCAATGGATATATATATAATATATGTGCACTGGATCTATAATATATGTGCATTGGATATTTATAATATGTGTGCACTGGATATTTAATATATATGCACTGAATATATATTTATATATATATATATATATATATATATATATTATATGTGCACTGGATATTTATAATATATGTGCACTGGATATATAATATATGTGCACTGGATATTTAATATATGTGCACTGGATATATAATATATGTGCACTTGATATATAATATATGTGCACTGAATATTTAATATATGTGCACTGTATATATATAATATATGTGCACTGGATATATATATAATATATGTACACTGGATATTTAATACATGTGCACTGGATATATATATAATATATGTGCACTGGATATATATATAATATATGTGCACTGGATATATAATATATGTGCACTGGATATATATAATATATGTGCACTGGATATATAATATATGTGCACTGGATATTTATAATATATGTGCACTGGATATATATAATATATGTGCACTGGATATATAATATATGTGCACTGGATATTTATAATATATGTGCACTGGATATATAATATATGTGCACTGGATATATTTAATATATGTGCACTGGATATATAATATATGTGCACTGGATATTTAATATATGTGCACTGGATATATATAATATATGTGCACTGGATATATAATATATGTGCACTGGATATATTTATAATATATGTGCACTGGATATTTAATATATGTGCACTGGATATATTTAATATATGTGCACTGGATGTATATAATATGCGTGCACTGGATATATAATATATGTGCACTGGATATATATAATATATGTGCACTGGATATATAATATGTGTGCACTGGATATATATAATATATGTGCACTGGATATTTAATATATGTGCAATGGATATACATAATATATGTGCACTCGATCTATAATATTTGTGCACTGGATATATAATATATGTGCACTGGATATTTAATA
The DNA here is from genome assembly GCF_031893055.1 of Leptodactylus fuscus. Lineage (NCBI taxonomy): Eukaryota > Metazoa > Chordata > Amphibia > Anura > Leptodactylidae > Leptodactylus > Leptodactylus fuscus. The sequence continues at coordinate 279,033,859 of NC_134266.1, forward strand.
TATGTGCACTGGATATATAATATATGTGCACTTGATATATAATATATGTGCACTGAATATTTAATATATGTGCACTGTATATATATATAATATATGTGCACTGGATATATATATATAATATATGTGCACTGGATCTATAATATATGTGCACTGGAAATTTATAATATATGTGCACAGAATATATAATATATGTGCACAGGATATTTAATATATGTGCACTGGATGTATAATATATGTGCACTGGATATATAATATATGTGCGCTGTATATATAATATATGTGCACTGGATATATTTATAATATATGTGCACTGGATATATAATATATGTGCACTGGATATATAATATATGTGCACTGGATATATTTATAATATATGTGCACTGGATATTTAATATATGTGCACTGGATATATTTAATATAGGTGCACTGGATGTATATAATATATGTGCAATGGACATTTAATATATGTGCAATGGATATATATATATAATATATGTGCACTGGATCTATAATATATGTGCACTGGATATTTTTAATATATGTGCACTGGATATATAATATATGTGCACTGGATATTTATAATATATGTGCACTGGATATATAATATATGTGCACTGAAAATTTGTAATAAATGTGCACTGGATATATAATATATGTGCAATTGATATATTTAATATATGTGCACTGGATATATAATATATTTGCACTGGATATTTAATGTATGTGCACTGGATATTTATAATAAATGTGCACTGGATATATAATATATGTGCAATGGATATATTTAATATATGTGCTCTGGATATATAATATATGTGCACTGGATATTTCATATATATACACTGGATATATATAATATATGTGCACTGGATATATAATATACGTTCACTGGATATATATAATATATGTGCACTAGATATATAATATATGTGCACTGGATATTTAATATATGTGCACTGGATATATATAATACATGTGCACTGGATATATAATATATGTGCACTGGATATTTATTATATATGTGCACTGCATATATATAATATATGTGCACTGGATATATAATATATGTGCACTGGATATATAAAATATGTGCACAGGATATATATAATATATGTGCACTGGACCTAAAATTTAAGTGCACTGGATATATAATATGTGTGCACTGGATATTTAAAATAAATGTGCACTGGATATATAATACATGTGCACTGGATATATAATATATGTGCACTGGATATTTAATATATGTGCACTGGATATATATAATATATGTGCACTGAATATTTAATATATGTGCACTGGATATATATAATATATGTGCACTGGATATATAATATATGTGCACTGGATATATAACATATGTGCACTAGATATATAAAATATGTGCACAGGATATATATAATATATGTGCACTGGACCTAAAATTTAAGTGCACTGGATATATAATATATGTGCACTGGATATTTAAAATAAATGTGATCTGTATATATAATATATGTGCACTGGATATTTAATATATGTGCACTGGATATATATAATATATGTGCACTGGATTTATAATACTTGTGCACTGGTTAGTTAAATTATATGTGCACTGGATATATAATATATGTGCACTGGATATATTTAATATATGTGCACTGGATATATAATATATGTGCACTGGATATTTAATATATGTGCACTGGATATATTTAATATATGTGCACTGGATGTATATAATATGTGTGCACTGGATATATAATATATGTGCACTGGATATATATAATATATGTGCACTGGATATATAATATATGTGCACTGGATATTTAATATATGTGCACTGGATATATTTAATATATGTGCACTGGATGTATATAATATGTGTGCACTGGATATATAATATATGTGCACTGGATATATATAATATATGTGCACTGGATATATAATATATGTGCACTGGATATATTTAATATATGTGCACTGGATATATAGTATATGTGCACTGGATATTTAATATATGTGCACTGGATATATATAATATATGTGCACTGGATATATAATATATGTGCACTGGATATATTTATAATATATGTGCACTGGATATTTAATATATGTGCACTGGATTTATTTAATATATGTGCACTGGATGTATAAAATATGCGTGAACTGGATATATAATATATGTGCACTAAATATATATAATATATGTGCACTGGATATATAATATGTGTGCACTGGATATATATAATATATGTGCACTGGATATTTAATATATGTGCAATGGATATACATAATATGTGTGCACTGGATCTATAATATATGTGCACTGGATATATAATATATGTGCACTGGATATTTAATATATGTGCACTGGATATATAATATATGTGCACTGGATATATAATATATGTGCACAGGATATATATAATATATGTGCACTGGATATTTAATATATGTGCACTGGATATACATAATATATGTGCACTGGATATATTTAATATAGGTGCACTGGAAATTTAATATATGTGCACTGGAAATATATAATATATGTGCACTGGATATATTTATAATATATGTGCACTGGATATATATAATCTATGTGCACTGGATATATAATATATGTGCACTGGATATATAAAATATGTGCACTGGATATATATAATATATGTGCACTGGATCTAAATTATATGTGCACTGGATATATATAATATATGTGCACTGGATATATAATATATGTGCACTGGATATAAATAGTATATGTGCACTGGATATATATAATATATGTGCACTGGATCTATAATATATGTGCACTGTAAATTTATAATAAATGTGCACAGAATATATAATATATGTGCACTGAAAATTTAATATATGTGCACTGGATATAAATATATATAATATATGTGCACTGGATATATATAATATGTGTGCACTGGATATATATATAATATATGTGCACTGGATATATATAATATATGTGCACTGGATATATATAATATATGTGCACTGGATCTATAATATATGTGCACTGGATGTATAATATATGTGCACTGGATATATAATATATATGCACTGGATATATAATATATGTGCACTGGATATATTTATAATATATGTGCACTGGATATTTAATATATGTGCACTGGATATATTTAATATAGGTGCACTGGATATTTAATATATGTGCACTGGATATATATAATATATGTGCACTGGATATATTTATAATATATGTGCACTGGATATATATAATCTATGTGCACTGGATATATAATATATGTGCACTGGATATATAAAATATGTGCACTGGATATATATAATATATGTGCACTGGATCTAAATTATATGTGCACTGGATATATATAATATATGTGCACTGGATATATATATATATATATATATATATATATATATATATATATATATATAATATATGTGCACTGGATATTTATAATATATGTGCACTGGATATATATAATATATGTGCACTGGATCTATAATATATGTGCACTGTAAATTTATAATATATGTGCACAGAATATATAATATATGTGCACAGAATATTTAATATATGTGCACTGGATGTATAATATATGTGCACTGGATATATAATATATTTGCACTGGATATATTTATAATATATGTGCACTGGATATTTAATATATGTGCACTGGATATATTTAATATAGGTGCACTGGATGTATATAATATGTGTGCACTGGATATATAATATATGTGCACTGGATATATATAATATATGTGCACTGGATATATAATATATGTGCACTGGATATATATATATAATATATGTGCACTGGATATATAATATATGTGCACTGGATATAAAATATATGTGAACTGGATATTTATAATAAATGTGCACTGGATATATAATATATGTGCAATGGAAATATATATAATATATGTGCACTGGATCTATAATATATGTGCACTGGATATATATATAATATATGTGCACTGGATATATAATATATGTGCACTGGATATAAAATATATGTGAACTGGATATTTATAATAAATGTGCACTAGATATATAATATATGTGCAATGGAAATATATATAATATATGTGCACTGGATCTATAATATATGTGCACTGGATATTTTTAATATATGTGCACTGGATATATAATATATGTGCACTGGATATTTATAATATATGTGCACTTTTTCTATAATATATGTGCACTGGATATTTATAATATATGTGCACTGGATATATAATATATGTGCACTGGATATTTATAATATATGTGCACTGGTTCTATAATATATGTGCACTGGATATTTATAATATATGTGCACTGGATATATAATATATATGCACTGGATATATTTAATATATGTGCACTAGATGTATAACATATGTGAACTGGATATTTAATATATGTTCACTGGACATATATAATATATGTGCACTGGATATATATAATATATGTGCACTGTATATATATATATATATATAATATATGTGCACTGGATATATGTAATATATGTGCACTGGATGTGTAACATATGTGCACTGGACATTTAATATATGTGCAATGGATATATTTAATATATGTGCACTGGATATTTAATATATGTGCACTGGATATATATAATATATGTGCAGTGGATGTATACTATATGTGCACTGGATATTTAATATATGTGCACTGAATATATATATAATATATGTGCACTGGATATTTATAATATATGTGCAATGGATATATTTAATATATGTGCACTAGATATATAATATATGTGCACTGGATATTTAATATATGTGCACTGGATATATATAATACATGTGCACTGGATATATAATATATGTGGACTGGATATTTATTATATATGTGCACTGCATATATATAATATATGTGCACTGGATATATAATATATGTGCACTGGATATATAAAATATGTGCACAGGATATATATAATATATGTGCACTGGACCTAAAATTTAAGTGCACTGGATATATAATATATGTGCACTGGATATTTAAAATAAATGTGCACTGGATATATAATACATGTGCACTGGATATATAATATATGTGCACTGGATATTTAATATATGTGCACTGGATATATATAATATATGTGCACTGAATATTTAATATATGTGCACTGGATATATATAATACATGTGCACTGGATATATAATATATGTGCACTGGATATATAATATATGTGCACTAGATATATAAAATATGTGCACAGGATGTATATAATATATGTGCACTGGACCTAAAATTTAAGTGCACTGGATATATAATATATGTGCACTGGATATTTAAAATAAATGTGATCTGTATATATAATATATGTGCACTGGATATTTAATATATGTGCACTGGATATATATAATATATGTGCAGTGGATGTATAATATATGTGCACTGGATATTTAATATATGTGCACTGAATATATATATAATATATGTGCACTGGATATTTATAATATATGTGCAATGGATATATTTAATATATGTGCACTAGATATATAATATATGTGCACTGGATATTTAATATATGTGCACTGGATATATATAATACATGTGCACTGGATATATAATATATGTGCACTGGATATTTATTATATATGTGCACTGCATATATATAATATATGTGCACTGGATATATAATATATGTGCACTGGATATATAAAATATGTGCACAGGATATATATAATATATGTGCACTGGACCTAAAATTTAAGTGCACTGGATATATAATATATGTGCACTGGATATTTAAAATAAATGTGCACTGGATATATAATACATGTGCACTGGATATATAATATATGTGCACTGGATATTTAATATATGTGCACTGGATATATATAATATATGTGCACTGAATATTTAATATATGTGCACTGGATATATATAATACATGTGCACTGGATATATAATATATGTGCACTGGATATATAATATATGTGCACTAGATATATAAAATATGTGCACAGGATATATATAATATATGTGCACTGGACCTAAAATTTAAGTGCACTGGATATATAATATATGTGCACTGGATATTTAAAATAAATGTGATCTGTATATATAATATATGTGCACTGGATATTTAATATATGTGCACTGGATATATATAATATATGTGCACTGGATTTATAATACTTGTGCACTGGTTAGTTAAATTATATGTGCACTGGATATATAATATATGTGCACTGGATATATTTAATATATGTGCACTGGATATATAATATATGTGCACTGGATATTTAATATATGTGCACTGGATATATTTAATATATGTGCACTGGATGTATATAATATGTGTGCACTGGATATATAATATATGTGCACTGGATATATATAATATATGTGCACTGGATATATAATATATGTACACTGGATATTTAATATATGTGCACTGGATATATTTATTATATGTGCACTGGATATTTAATATATGTGCACTGGATATATTTAATATATGTGCACTGGATATATTTAATATATGTGCACTGGATGTATATAATATGTGTGCACTGGATATATAATATATGTGCACTGGATATATAATATATGTGCACTGGATATATTTAATATATGTGCACTGGATATATAATATATGTGCACTGGATATATAATATATGTGCACTGGATATATTTATAATATATGTGCACTGGATATTTAATATATGTGCACTGGATATATTTAATATATGTGCACTGGATATATTTAATATATGTGCACTGGATGTATAATATATGTGCACTGGATGTATATAATATGTGTGCACTGGATATATAATATATGTGCACTGGATATATAATATATGTGCACTGGATATATTTAATATATGTGCACTGGATATATAATATATGTGCACTGGATGTATAATATATGTGCACTGGATATATAATATATATGCACTGGATATATAATATATGTGCACTGGATATATTTAATATATGTGCACTGGATATATTTAATATATGTGCACTGGATGTATAATATATGTGCACTGGATATATAATATATATGCACTGGATATATAATATATGTGCACTGGATATATAAAATATGTGCACTGGATATATATAATATATGTGCACTGGATATATAATATATGTGCACTGGATATAAATAATATATGTGCACTGGATATTTAATATATGTGCGCTGGCTATATATAATATATGTGCACTGGATATATTTATAATATATGTGCACTGGATATATATAATCTATGTGCACTGGATATATAATATATGTGCACTGGATATATAAAATATCTGCACTGGATATATATAATATATGTGCACTGGATCTAAATTATATGTGCACTGGATAATTATAATATATGTGCACTGGATATATAATATATTTGCACTGAAAATATAATATATGTGCACTGGATATATATATATATAATATATGTGCACTGGATATATATAATATATGTGCACTGGATATATATAATATATGTGCACTGTATCTATAATATATGTGCACTGTAAATTTATAATATATGTGCACAGAATATATAATATATGTGCACAATATATTTAATACATGTGCACTGGATGTATAATATATGTGCACTGGATGTATAATATATATGCACTGGATATATAATATATGTGCACTGGATATATAAAATATGTGCACTGGATATATATAATATATGTGCACTGGATATATAATATATGTGCACTGGATATAAATAATATATGTGCACTGGATATATAATATATGTGCACTGGATATATAATATATGTGCACTGGATATAAATAATATATGTGCACTGGATATATAATATATGTGCACTGGATATATAAAATATGTGCACTGGATATATATAATATATGTGCACTGGATCTAAATTATATGTGCACTGGATATTTATAATAAATGTGCACTGAATATATAATATATGTGTAATGGATATATTTCATATATGTGCTCTGGATATATAATATATGTGCACTGGATATTTAATATATATATACACTGGATATATATAATATATGTGCACTGGATATATAATATACGTTCACTGGATATATATAATATATGTGCACTGGTTCTATAATATATGTGCACTGGATATTTATAATATATGTGCACTGGATATATAATATATGTGCACTGGATATATTTAATATATGTGCACTGGATGTATAACATATGTGAACTGGATATTTAATATATGTTCACTGGACATATATAATATACGTTCACTGGATATATCTAATATATGTGCACTGGTTCTATAATATATGTGCACTGGATATTTATAATATATGTGCACTGGATATTTAATATATGTGCACTGGATACATGTAATATATGTGCACTGTATGTGTAACATATGTGCACTGGACATATAATATATGTGCAATGGATATATATAATATATGTGCACTGGATCTATAATATATGTGCATTGGATATTTATAATATGTGTGCACTGGATATTTAATATATGTGCACTGGATATTTAATATATGTGCACTGGATATATAATATATGTGCACTTGATATATAATATATGTGCACTGAATATTTAATATATGTGCACTGTATATATATAATATATGTGCACTGGATATATATATAATATATGTACACTGGATATTTAATACATGTGCACTGGATATTTCATATATATACACTGGATATATATAATATATGTGCACTGGATATATAATATACGTTCACTGGATATATATAATATATGTGCACTGGTTCTATAATATATGTGCACTGGATATTTATAATATATGTGCACTGGATATATAATATATGTGCACTGGATATATATAATATATGTGTACTAGATATATAATATATGTGCACTGGATATTTAAAATAAATGTGATCTGTATATATAATATATGTGCACTGGATATTTAATATATGTGCACTGGATATATATAATATATGTGCACTGGATTTATAATACTTGTGCACTGGTTAGTATGTGCACTGGATATATAATATATGTGCACTGGATATATTTAATATATGTGCACTGGATATATAATATATGTGCACTGGATATTTAATATATGTGCACTGGATATATTTAATATATGTGCACTGGATGTATATAATATGTGTGCACTGGACATATAATATATGTGCACTGGATATATATAATATATGTGCACTGGATATATAATATATGTGCACTGGATATTTAATATATGTGCACTGGATATATTTAATATATGTGCACTGGATGTATATAATATGTGTGCACTGGATATATAATATATGTGCACTGGATATATATAATATATGTGCACTGGATATATAATATATGTGCACTGGATACATTTAATATATGTGCACTGGATATATAGTATATGTGCTCTGGATATTTAATATATGTGCACTGGATATATATAATATATGTGCACTGGATATATAATATATGTGCACTGGATATATTTATAATATATGTGCACTGGATATTTAATATATGTGCACTGGATATATTTAATATATGTGCACTGGATGTATATAATATGCGTGAACTGGATATATAATATATGTGCACTAAATATATATAATATATGTGCACTGGATATATAATATGTGTGCACTGGATATATATAATATATGTGCACTGGATATTTAATATATGTGCAATGGATATACATAATATGTGTGCACTGGATCTATAATATATGTGCACTGGATATATAATATATGTGCACTGGATATTTAATATATGTGCACTGGATATATAAAATATGTGCACTGGATATTTAATATATGTGCACTGGATATATAATATATGTGCACAGGATATATATAATATATGTGCACTGGATATTTAATATATGTGCACTGGATATACATAATATATGTGCACTGGATATATATAATCTATGTGCACTGGATATATAATATATGTGCACTGGATATATATAATATATGTGCACTGGATCTATAATATATGTGCACTGGATGTATAATATATGTGCACTGGATATATAATATATATGCACTGGATATATAATATATGTGCACTGGATATATTTATAATATATGTGCACTGGATATTTAATATATGTGCACTGGATATATTTAATATAGGTGCACTGGAAATTTAATATATGTGCACCGGATATATATAATATATGTGCACTGGATATATTTATAATATATGTGCACTGGATATATATAATCTATGTGCACTGGATATATAATATATGTGCACTGGATATATAAAATATGTGCACTGGATATATATAATATATGTGCATTGGATCTAAATTATATGTGCACTGGATATATATAATATATGTGCACTGGATATATAATATATGTGCACTGGATATAAATAGTATATGTGCACTGGATATATATAATATATGTGCACTGGATCTATAATATATGTGCACTGTAAATTTATAATAAATGTGCACAGAATATATAATATATGTGCACTGAAAATTTAATATATGTGCACTGGATATAAATATATATAATATATGTGCACTGGATATATATAATATATGTGCACTGGATATATATATAATATATGTGCACTGGATATATATAATATATGTGCACTGGATATATATAATATATGTGCACTGGATCTATAATATATGTGCACTGGATGTATAATATATGTGCACTGGATATATAATATATATGCACTGGATATATAATATATGTGCACTGGATATATTTATAATATATGTGCACTGGATATTTAATATATGTGCACTGGATATATTTAATATAGGTGCACTGGATATTTAATATATGTGCACTGGATATATATATAATATATGTGCACTGGATATATTTATAATATATGTGCACTGGATATATATAATCTATGTGCACTGGATATATAATATATGTGCACTGGATATATAAAATATGTGCACTGGATATATATAATATATGTGCACTGGATCTTAATTATATGTGCACTGGATATATATAATATATGTGCACTGGATATATATATATAATATATGTGCACTGGATATTTATAATATATGTGCACTGGATATATATAATATATGTGCACTGGATCTATAATATATGTGCACTGTAAATTTATAATATATGTGCACAGAATATATAATATATGTGCACAGGATATTTAATATATGTGCACTGGATGTATAATATATGTGCACTGGATATATAATATATATGCACTGGATATATAATATATTTGCACTGGATATATTTATAATATATGTGCACTGGATATTTAATATATGTGCACTGGATATATTTAATATAAGTGCACTGGATGTATATAATATGTGTGCACTGGATATATAATATATGTGCACTGGATATATATAATATATGTGCAATGGATATATAATATATGTGCACTGGATATATAATATATGTGCACTGGATATATAATATATGTGCACTGGATATAAAATATATGTGAACTGGATATTTATAATAAATGTGCACTGGATATATAATATATGTGCAATGGAAATATATATAATATATGTGCACTGGATCTATAATATATGTGCACTGGATATTTTTAATATATGTGCACTGGATATATAATATATGTGCACTGGATATTTATAATATATGTGCACTGGTTCTATAATATATGTGCACTGGATATTTATAATATATGTGCACTGGATATATAATATATGTGCACTGGATATATTTAATATATGTGCACTAGATGTATAACATATGTGAACTGGATATTTAATATATGTTCACTGGACATATATAATATATGTGCACTGTATATATATAATATATGTGCACTGTATATATATATATATATATATATATATATATATATATATATATAATATATGTGCACTGGATATATGTAATATATGTGCACTGGATGTGTAACATATGTGCACTGGACATTTAATATATGTGCAATGGATATATATAATATATGTGCACTGGATCTATAATATATGTGCATTAGATATTTATAATATGTGTGCACTGGATATTTAATATATGTGCACTGGATATTTATAATATATGTGCAATGGATATATTTAATATATGTGCACTGGATATTTAATATATGTGCACTGGATATATATAATATATGTGCAGTGGATGTATAATATATGTGCACTGGATATGTAATATATGTGCACTGAATATATATATAATATATGTGCACTGGATATTTATAATATATGTGCAATGGATATATTTAATATATGTGCACTAGATATATAATATATGTGCACTGGATATTTAATATATGTGCACTGGATATATATAATACATGTGCACTGGATATATAATATATGTGCACTGGATATTTATTATATTTGTGCACTGCATATATATAATATATGTGCACTGGATATATAATATATGTGCACTGGATATATAAAATATGTGCACAGGATATATATAATATATGTGCACTGGACCTAAAATTTAAGTGCACTGGATATATAATATATGTGCACTGGATATTTAAAATAAATGTGCACTGGATATATAATACATGTGCACTGGATATATAATATATGTGCACTGGATATTTAATATATGTGCACTGGATATATATAATATATGTGCACTGAATATTTAATATATGTGCACTGGATATATATAATACATGTGCACTGGATATACAATATATGTGCACTGGATATATAATATATGTGCACTAGATATATAAAATATGTGCACAGGATATATATAATATATGTGCACTGGAAATAAAATTTAAGTGCACTGGATATATAATATATGTGCACTGGATATTTAAAATAAATGTGATCTGTATATATAATATATGTGCACTGGATATTTAATATATGTGCACTGGATATATATAATATATGTGCACTGGATTTATAATACTTGTGCACTGGTTAGTTAAATTATATGTGCACTGGATATATAATATATGTGCACTGGATATATTTAATATATGTGCACTGGATATATAATATATGTGCACTGGATATATATAATATATGTGCACTGGATATATAATATATGTGCACTGGATATTTAATATATGTGCACTGGATATATTTAATATATGTGCACTGGATATTTAATATATGTGCACTGGATATATTTAATATATGTGCACTGGATATATTTAATATATGTGCACTGGATGTATATAATATGTGTGCACTGGATATATAATATATGTGCACTGGATATATAATATATGTGCACTGGATATATTTAATATATGTGCACTGGATATATAATATATGTGCACTGGATATATAATATATGTGCACTGGATATATTTATAATATATGTGCACTGGATATATAATATATGTGCACTGGATATATTTAATATATGTGCACTGGATATATAATATATGTGCACTGGATATTTAATATATGTGCACTGGATATATATATATAATATATGTGCACTGGATCTATAATATGTGTGCACTGGATATTTATAATATATGTGCACTGTATATATAATATATGTGCACTGGATATTTATAATATATGTGCACTGGATATTTATAATATATTTGCACTGGATATATAATATATGTGCACTTGATATATAATATATGTGCACTGAATATTTAATATATGTACACTGTGTATATATAATATATGTGCACTGGATATATTCATAATATATGTGCAATGGATTTCTTTAATATATGTGCACTGGATGTATATAATATATGTGCACTGGATTTATAATATGTGTGCACTGGATATATTTAATATATTAGCACTGGATATATAAAATATGTGCACTGGATATTTAATATATGTGCACTGGATATATATATAATATATGTGCACTGGATATATAATATATGTGCACTGGATATATTTATAATATATGTGCACTGGATATATTTAATATATGTGCACTGGATATATTTAATATATGTGCACTGGATGTATATAATATGTGTGCACTGGATATATAATATATGTTCACTGGATATATATATAATATATGTGCACTGGATATATAATATATGTGCACTGGATATATATAATATATGTGCACTGGATATTTAATATATGTGCAATGGATATACATAATATATGTGCACTGGATCTATAATATATGTGCACTAGATATAACATATATGTGCACTGGATATTTAATATATGTGCACTGGATATATAATGTATGTGCACTTGATATATAATATATGTGCACTGAAAATTTAATATATGTACACTGTAAATATATAATATATGTGCACTGGATATATAATATATGTGCACTGGATATATATATTATATGTGCACTGGATCTATAATATATGTGCACTAGAAATTTATAATATATGTGCACAGAATATATAATATATGTGCACAGGATATTTAATATATGTGCACTGGATATATAATATATGTGCACTGGATATATAATATATGTGCAGTGGATGTATAATATATGCACACTGGATATTTAATATATGTGCACTGAATATATATATAATATATATGTGCACTGGATATATAATATATGTGCACTGGATATTTAATATATGTGCACTGGATATATATAATATATGTGCACTGAATATTTAATATATGTGCACTGGATATATATAATATATGTGCACTGGATATATATAATATATGTGCACTGGATATATAATATATGTACACTGGATATATATAATATATGTGCACTGGATATATAATATATTTGCACTGAAAATATAATATATGTGCACTGGATATATATATAATATATGTGCACTGGATATATATATAATATATGTGCACTGGATATATATAATATATGTGCACTGGATCTATAATATATGTTTACTGGAAATTTATAATATATGTGCACAGAATATATAATATATGTGCACAGGATATTTAATACATGTGCACTGGATGTATAATATATGTGCACTGGATATATAATATATATGCACTGGATATATAATATATGTGCACTGGATATATTTATAATATATGTGCACTGGATATTTAATATATGTGCACTGGATATATTTAATATAGGTGCACTGGATGTATATAATATGTGTGCACTGGATATATAATATATGTGCACTGGATATATATAATATATGTGCACTGGATATATAATATATGTGCACTGGATATATATAATATATGTGCACTGGATATATAATATATGTGAACTGGATATATAATATATGTGCACTGGATATTTATAATATATGTGCACTAGATATTTATAATATATGTGCACTGGATATTTATAATATATGTGCACTGGATATATAATATATGTGCACTGGATATATAAAATATGTGCACTGCATATATATAATATATGTGCACTGGATCTAAATTATATGTGCACTGGATATTTATAATATATGTGCACTGGATATATAATATATTTGCACTGAAAATATAATATATGTGCACTGGATATATATATAATATATGTGCACTGGATATATATAATATATGTGCACTGGATATATATAATATATGTGCACTGGATCTATAATATATGTACACTGTAAATTTATAATATATGTGCACAGAATATATCATATATGTGCACAGGATATTTAATATATGTGCACTGGATGTATAATATATGTGCACTGGATATATAATATATATGCACTGGATATATAATATATGTGCACTGGATATATAAAATATGTGCACTGGATATATATAATATATGTGCACTGGATATATAATATATGTGCACTGGATATAAATAATATATGTGCACTGGATATTTAATATATGTGGGCTGGCTATATATAATATATTTGCACTGGATATATTTATAATATATGTGCACTGGATATATATAATATATGTGCACTGGATATATAATATATGTGCACTGGATATATAAAATATGTGCACTGGATATATATAATATATGTGCACTGGATCTAAATTATATGTGCACTGGATATTTATAATATATGTGCACTGGATATATAATATATTTGCACTGAAAATATAATATATGTGCACTGGATATATATATAATATATGTGCACTGGATATATATAATATATGTGCACTGGATATATATAATATATGTGCACTGGATCTATAATATATGTGCACTGTAAATTTATAATATATGTGCACAGAATATATAATATATGTGCACAATATATTTAACACATGTGCACTGGATGTATAATATATGTGCACTGGATATATAATATATATGAACTGGATATATAATATATGTGCACTGGATATATTTATAATATATGTGCACTGGATATTTAATATATGTGCACTGGATATATAATATATGTGCACTGGATATATAATATATGTGCACTGGATATATATAATATATGTGCACTGGATATATAATATATGTGCACTGGATATATAAAATATGTGCACTGGATATATATAATATATGTGCACTGGATCTAAATTATATGTGCACTGGATATTTATAATAAATGTGCACTGGATATATAATATATGTGTAATGGATATATTTAATATATGTGCTCTGGATATATAATATATGTGCACTAGATATTTAATATATATACACTGGATATATATAATATATGTGCACTGGATATATAATGTACGTTCATTGGATATATATAATATATGAGCACTGGTTCTATAATATATGTGCACTGGATATTTATAATATATGTGCACTGGATATATAATATATGTGCACTGGATATATTTAATATATGTGCACTGGATGTATAACATATGTGAACTGGATATTTAATATATGTTCACTGGACATATATAATATACGTTCACTGGATATATCTAATATATGTGCACTGGTTCTATAATATATGTGCACTGGATATTTATAATATATGTGCACTGGATATTTAATATATGTGCACTGGATACATGTAATATATGTGCACTGTATGTGTAACATATGTGCACTGGACATTTAATATATGTTCACTGGACATATATAATATACGTTCACTGGATATATAATATATGTGCACTAGATATATAATATATGTGCACTGGATATATTTATAATATATGTGCACTGGATATTTAATATATGTGCACTGGATATATTTAAAATAGGTGCACTGTATGTATATAATATGTGTGCACTGGATATATAATATATGTGCACTGGATATATATAATATATGTGCACTGGATATATAATATATGTGCACTGGATATATATAATATATGTGCACTGGATACTTAATATATGTGCAATGGATATACATAATATATGTGCACTGGATCTATAATATATGTGCACTGGATATTTATAATATATGTGCACTGTATATATAATATATGTGCACTGGATATTTATAATATATATGTGCACTGGATGTATATCATATGTGAACTGGATATTTAATATATGTTCACTGGACATATATAATATACGTTCACTGGATATATAATATATGTGCACTAGATATATAATATATGTGCACTGGATATATTTATAATATATGTGCACTGGATATTTAATATATGTGCACTGGATATATTTAAAATAGGTGCACTGTATGTATATAATATGTGTGCACTGGATATATAATATATGTGCACTGGATATATATAATATATGTGCACTGGATATATAATATATGTGCACTGGATATATATAATATATGTGCACTGGATACTTAATATATGTGCAATGGATATACATAATATATGTGCACTGGATCTATAATATATGTGCACTGGATATTTATAATATATGTGCACTGTATATATAATATATGTGCACTGGATATATAATATATGTGCACTTGATATATAATATATGTGCACTGAATATTTAATATATGTACACTGTGTATATATAATATATGTGCACTGGATATATTCATAATATATGTGCAATGGATTTATTTAATATATGTGCACTGGATGTATATAATATATGTGCACTGGATTTATAATATGTGTGCACTGGATATATTTAATATATTAGCACTGGATATATAAAATATGTGCACTGGATATTTAATATATGTGCACTGGATATATATATAATATATGTGCACTGGATATATAATATATGTGCACTGGATATATTTATAATATATGTGCACTGGATATATTTAATATATGTGCACTGGATATATTTAATATATGTGCACTGGATGTATATAATATGTGTGCACTGGATATATAATATATGTGCACTGGATATATATAATATATGTGCACTGGATATATAATATATGTGCACTGGATATATATAATATATGTGCACTGGATATTTAATATATGTGCAATGGATATACATAAAATATGTGCACTGGATCTATAATATATGTGCACTAGATATAACATATATGTGCACTGGATATTTAATATATGTGCACTGGATATATAATGTATGTGCACTTGATATATAATATATGTGCACTGAATATTTAATATATGTGCACTGTAAATATATAATATATGTGCACTGGATATATAATATATGTGCACTGGATATATATATTATATGTGCACTGGATCTATAATATATGTGCACTAGAAATTTATAATATATGTGCACAGAATATATAATATATGTGCACAGGATATTTAATATATGTGCACTGGATATATAATATATGTGCACTGGATACATAATATATGTGCAGTGGATGTATAATATATGCGCACTGGATATTTAATATATGTGCACTGAATATATATATAATATATATGTGCACTGGATATATAATATATGTGCACTGGATATTTAATGTATGTGCACTGGATATATATAATATATGTGCACTGAATATTTAATATATGTGCACTGGATATATATAATATATGTGCACTGGATACTTAATATATGTGCAATGGATATACATAATATATGTGCACTGGATCTATAATATATGTGCACTGGATATTTATAATATATGTGCACTGTATATATAATATATGTGCACTGGATATTTATAATATATATGTGCACTGGATATATAATATATGTGCACTGGATACATAATATATGTGCAGTGGATGTATAATATATGCGCACTGGATATTTAATATATGTGCACTGAATATATATATAATATATATGTGCACTGGATATATAATATATGTGCACTGGATATTTAAAATAGGTGCACTGTATGTATATAATATGTGTGCACTGGATATATAATATATGTGCACTGGATATATATAATATATGTGCACTGGATATATAATATATGTGCACTGGATATATATAATATATGTGCACTGGATACTTAATATATGTGCAATGGATATACATAATATATGTGCACTGGATCTATAATATATGTGCACTGGATATTTATAATATATGTGCACTGTATATATAATATATGTGCACTGGATATTTATAATATATATGTGCACTGGATGTATATCATATGTGAACTGGATATTTAATATATGTTCACTGGACATATATAATATACGTTCACTGGATATATAATATATGTGCACTAGATATATAATATATGTGCACTGGATATATTTATAATATATGTGCACTGGATATTTAATATATGTGCACTGGATATATTTAAAATAGGTGCACTGTATGTATATAATATGTGTGCACTGGATATATAATATATGTGCACTGGATATATATAATATATGTGCACTGGATATATAATATATGTGCACTGGATATATATAATATATGTGCACTGGATACTTAATATATGTGCAATGGATATACATAATATATGTGCACTGGATCTATAATATATGTGCACTGGATATTTATAATATATGTGCACTGGATATATAATATATATGCACTGGATATATAATATATGTGCACTGGATATATAAAATATGTGCACTGGATATATATAATATATGTGCACTGGATATATAATATATGTGCACTGGATATAAATAATATATGTGCACTGGATATTTAATATATGTGGGCTGGCTATATATAATATATTTGCACTGGATATATTTATAATATATGTGCACTGGATATATATAATATATGTGCACTGGATATATAATATATGTGCACTGGATATATAAAATATGTGCACTGGATATATATAATATATGTGCACTGGATCTAAATTATATGTGCACTGGATATTTATAATATATGTGCACTGGATATATAATATATTTGCACTGAAAATATAATATATGTGCACTGGATATATATATAATATATGTGCACTGGATATATATAATATATGTGCACTGGATATATATAATATATGTGCACTGGATCTATAATATATGTGCACTGTAAATTTATAATATATGTGCACAGAATATATAATATATGTGCACAATATATTTAACACATGTGCACTGGATGTATAATATATGTGCACTGGATATATAATATATATGAACTGGATATATAATATATGTGCACTGGATATATTTATAATATATGTGCACTGGATATTTAATATATGTGCACTGGATATATAATATATGTGCACTGGATATATAATATATGTGCACTGGATATATATAATATATGTGCACTGGATATATAATATATGTGCACTGGATATATAAAATATGTGCACTGGATATATATAATATATGTGCACTGGATCTAAATTATATGTGCACTGGATATTTATAATAAATGTGCACTGGATATATAATATATGTGTAATGGATATATTTAATATATGTGCTCTGGATATATAATATATGTGCACTAGATATTTAATATATATACACTGGATATATATAATATATGTGCACTGGATATATAATGTACGTTCACTGGATATATATAATATATGAGCACTGGTTCTATAATATATGTGCACTGGATATTTATAATATATGTGCACTGGATATATAATATATGTGCACTGGATATATTTAATATATGTGCACTGGATGTATAACATATGTGAACTGGATATTTAATATATGTTCACTGGACATATATAATATACGTTCACTGGATCTATCTAATATATGTGCACTGGTTCTATAATATATGTGCACTGGATATTTATAATATATGTGCACTGGATATTTAATATATGTGCACTGGATACATGTAATATATGTGCACTGTATGTGTAACATATGTGCATTGGACATTTAATATATGTTCACTGGACATATATAATATACGTTCACTGGATATATAATATATGTGCACTAGATATATAATATATGTGCACTGGATATATTTATAATATATGTGCACTGGATATTTAATATATGTGCACTGGATATATTTAAAATAGGTGCACTGTATGTATATAATATGTGTGCACTGGATATATAATATATGTGCACTGGATATATATAATATATGTGCACTGGATATATAATATATGTGCACTGGATATATATAATATATGTGCACTGGATACTTAATATATGTGCAATGGATATACATAATATATGTGCACTGGATCTATAATATATGTGCACTGGATATTTATAATATATGTGCACTGTATATATAATATATGTGCACTGGATATTTATAATATATATGTGCACTGGATGTATATCATATGTGAACTGGATATTTAATATATGTTCACTGGACATATATAATATACGTTCACTGGATATATAATATATGTGCACTAGATATATAATATATGTGCACTGGATATATTTATAATATATGTGCACTGGATATTTAATATATGTGCACTGGATATATTTAAAATAGGTGCACTGTATGTATATAATATGTGTGCACTGGATATATAATATATGTGCACTGGATATATATAATATATGTGCACTGGATATATAATATATGTGCACTGGATATATATAATATATGTGCACTGGATACTTAATATATGTGCAATGGATATACATAATATATGTGCACTGGATCTATAATATATGTGCACTGGATATTTATAATATATGTGCACTGTATATATAATATATGTGCACTGGATATATAATATATGTGCACTTGATATATAATATATGTGCACTGAATATTTAATATATGTACACTGTGTATATATAATATATGTGCACTGGATATATTCATAATATATGTGCAATGGATTTATTTAATATATGTGCACTGGATGTATATAATATATGTGCACTGGATTTATAATATGTGTGCACTGGATATATTTAATATATTAGCACTGGATATATAAAATATGTGCACTGGATATTTAATATATGTGCACTGGATATATATATAATATATGTGCACTGGATATATAATATATGTGCACTGGATATATTTATAATATATGTGCACTGGATATATTTAATATATGTGCACTGGATATATTTAATATATGTGCACTGGATGTATATAATATGTGTGCACTGGATATATAATATATGTGCACTGGATATATATAATATATGTGCACTGGATATATAATATATGTGCACTGGATATATATAATATATGTGCACTGGATATTTAATATATGTGCAATGGATATACATAAAATATGTGCACTGGATCTATAATATATGTGCACTAGATATAACATATATGTGCACTGGATATTTAATATATGTGCACTGGATATATAATGTATGTGCACTTGATATATAATATATGTGCACTGAATATTTAATATATGTGCACTGTAAATATATAATATATGTGCACTGGATATATAATATATGTGCACTGGATATATATATTATATGTGCACTGGATCTATAATATATGTGCACTAGAAATTTATAATATATGTGCACAGAATATATAATATATGTGCACAGGATATTTAATATATGTGCACTGGATATATAATATATGTGCACTGGATACATAATATATGTGCAGTGGATGTATAATATATGCGCACTGGATATTTAATATATGTGCACTGAATATATATATAATATATATGTGCACTGGATATATAATATATGTGCACTGGATATTTAATATATGTGCACTGGATATATATAATATATGTGCACTGAATATTTAATATATGTGCACTGGATATATATAATATATGTGCACTGGATATATATAATATATGTGCACTGGATATATAATATATGTGCACTGGATATATATAATATATGTGCACTGGATATTTAATATATGTGTACTGGATATATAAAATATGTGCACTGGATATATTTATAATATATGTGCACTGGATATATAATATATGTGCACTGGATATATAAAATATGTGCACTGGATATATATAATATATGTGCATTGGATCTAAATTATATGTGCACTGATATATATAATATATGTGCACTGGATATATAATATATTTGCACTGAAAATATAATATATGTGCACTGGATATATATATAATATATGTGCACTGGATATATATATATAATATATGTGCACTGGATATATATAATATATGTGCACTGGATCTATAATATATGTGCACTGGATATATTTAATATATGTGCACTGGATATATAATATATGTGCACTGGATGTATAATATATGTGCACTGGATATATAATATATATGCACTGGATATATAATATATGTGCACTGGATATATTTAATATATGTGCACTGGATATATTTAATATATGTGCACTGGATGTATAATATATGTGCACTGGATATATAATATATATGCACTGGATATATAATATATGTGCACTGGATATATAAAATATGTGCACTGGATATATATAATATATGTGCACTGGATATATAATATATGTGCACTGGATATAAATAATATATGTGCACTGGATATTTAATATATGTGCGCTGGCTATATATAATATATGTGCACTGGATATATTTATAATATATGTGCACTGGATATATATAATCTATGTGCACTGGATATATAATATATGTGCACTGGATATATAAAATATCTGCACTGGATATATATAATATATGTGCACTGGATCTAAATTATATGTGCACTGGATATTTATAATATATGTGCAATGGATATATTTAATATATGTGCACTGGATATTTAATATATGTGCACTGGATATATATAATATATGTGCAGTGGATGTATAATATATGTGCACTGGATATTTAATATATGTGCACTGAATATATATATAATATATGTGCACTGGATATTTATAATATATGTGCAATGGATATATTTAATATATGTGCACTAGATATATAATATATGTGCACTGGATATTTAATATATGTGCACTGGATATATATAATACATGTGCACTGGATATATAATATATGTGGACTGGATATTTATTATATATGTGCACTGCATATATATAATATATGTGCACTGGATATATAATATATGTGCACTGGATATATAAAATATGTGCACAGGATATATATAATATATGTGCACTGGACCTAAAATTTAAGTGCACTGGATATATAATATATGTGCACTGGATATTTAAAATAAATGTGCACTGGATATATAATACATGTGCACTGGATATATAATATATGTGCACTGGATATTTAATATATGTGCACTGGATATATATAATATATGTGCACTGAATATTTAATATATGTGCACTGGATATATATAATACATGTGCACTGGATATATAATATATGTGCACTGGATATATAATATATGTGCACTAGATATATAAAATATGTGCACAGGATGTATATAATATATGTGCACTGGACCTAAAATTTAAGTGCACTGGATATATAATATATGTGCACTGGATATTTAAAATAAATGTGATCTGTATATATAATATATGTGCACTGGATATTTAATATATGTGCACTGGATATATATAATATATGTGCAGTGGATGTATAATATATGTGCACTGGATATTTAATATATGTGCACTGAATATATATATAATATATGTGCACTGGATATTTATAATATATGTGCAATGGATATATTTAATGTATGTGCACTAGATATATAATATATGTGCACTGGATATTTAATATATGTGCACTGGATATATATAATACATGTGCACTGGATATATAATATATGTGCACTGGATATTTATTATATATGTGCACTGCATATATATAATATATGTGCACTGGATATATAATATATGTGCACTGGATATATAAAATATGTGCACAGGATATATATAATATATGTGCACTGGACCTAAAATTTAAGTGCACTGGATATATAATATATGTGCACTGGATATTTAAAATAAATGTGCACTGGATATATAATACATGTGCACTGGATATATAATATATGTGCACTGGATATTTAATATATGTGCACTGGATATATATAATATATGTGCACTGAATATTTAATATATGTGCACTGGATATATATAATACATGTGCACTGGATATATAATATATGTGCACTGGATATATAATATATGTGCACTAGATATATAAAATATGTGCACAGGATATATATAATATATGTGCACTGGACCTAAAATTTAAGTGCACTGGATATATAATATATGTGCACTGGATATTTAAAATAAATGTGATCTGTATATATAATATATGTGCACTGGATATTTAATATATGTGCACTGGATATATATAATATATGTGCACTGGATTTATAATACTTGTGCACTGGTTAGTTAAATTATATGTGCACTGGATATATAATATATGTGCACTGGATATATTTAATATATGTGCACTGGATATATAATATATGTGCACTGGATATTTAATATATGTGCACTGGATATATTTAATATATGTGCACTGGATGTATATAATATGTGTGCACTGGATATATAATATATGTGCACTGGATATATATAATATATGTGCACTGGATATATAATATATGTACACTGGATATTTAATATATGTGCACTGGATATATTTATTATATGTGCACTGGATATTTAATATATGTGCACTGGATATATTTAATATATGTGCACTGGATATATTTAATATATGTGCACTGGATGTATATAATATGTGTGCACTGGATATATAATATATGTGCACTGGATATATAATATATGTGCACTGGATATATTTAATATATGTGCACTGGATATATAATATATGTGCACTGGATATATAATATATGTGCACTGGATATATTTATAATATATGTGCACTGGATATTTAATATATGTGCACTGGATATATTTAATATATGTGCACTGGATATATTTAATATATGTGCACTGGATGTATAATATATGTGCACTGGATGTATATAATATGTGTGCACTGGATATATAATATATGTGCACTGGATATATAATATATGTGCACTGGATATATTTAATATATGTGCACTGGATATATAATATATGTGCACTGGATGTATAATATATGTGCACTGGATATATAATATATATGCACTGGATATATAATATATGTGCACTGGATATATTTAATATATGTGCACTGGATATATTTAATATATGTGCACTGGATGTATAATATATGTGCACTGGATATATAATATATATGCACTGGATATATAATATATGTGCACTGGATATATAAAATATGTGCACTGGATATATATAATATATGTGCACTGGATATATAATATATGTGCACTGGATATAAATAATATATGTGCACTGGATATTTAATATATGTGCGCTGGCTATATATAATATATGTGCACTGGATATATTTATAATATATGTGCACTGGATATATATAATCTATGTGCACTGGATATATAATATATGTGCACTGGATATATAAAATATCTGCACTGGATATATATAATATATGTGCACTGGATCTAAATTATATGTGCACTGGATAATTATAATATATGTGCACTGGATATATATATATATAATATATGTGCACTGGATATATATAATATATGTGCACTGGATATATATAATATATGTGCACTGTATCTATAATATATGTGCACTGTAAATTTATAATATATGTGCACAGAATATATAATATATGTGCACAATATATTTAATACATGTGCACTGGATGTATAATATATGTGCACTGGATGTATAATATATATGCACTGGATATATAATATATGTGCACTGGATATATAAAATATGTGCACTGGATATATATAATATATGTGCACTGGATATATAATATATGTGCACTGGATATAAATAATATATGTGCACTGGATATTTAATATATGTGCGCTGGCTATATATAATATATGTGCACTGGATATATAATATATGTGCACTGGATATATAATATATGTGCACTGGATATATAATATATGTGCACTGGATATAAATAATATATGTGCACTGGATATATAATATATGTGCACTGGATATATAAAATATGTGCACTGGATATATATAATATATGTGCACTGGATCTAAATTATATGTGCACTGGATATTTATAATAAATGTGCACTGGATATATAATATATGTGTAATGGATATATTTAATATATGTGCTCTGGATATATAATATATGTGCACTGGATATTTAATATATATATACACTGGATATATATAATATATGTGCACTGGATATATAATATACGTTCACTGGATATATATAATATATGTGCACTGGTTCTATAATATATGTGCACTGGATATTTATAATATATGTGCACTGGATATATAATATATGTGCACTGGATATATTTAATATATGTGCACTGGATGTATAACATATGTGAACTGGATATTTAATATATGTTCACTGGACATATATAATATACGTTCACTGGATATATCTAATATATGTGCACTGGTTCTATAATATATGTGCACTGGATATTTATAATATATGTGCACTGGATATTTAATATATGTGCACTGGATACATGTAATATATGTGCACTGTATGTGTAACATATGTGCACTGGACATATAATATATGTGCAATGGATATATATAATATATGTGCACTGGATCTATAATATATGTGCATTGGATATTTATAATATGTGTGCACTGGATATTTAATATATGTGCACTGGATATTTAATATATGTGCACTGGATATATAATATATGTGCACTTGATATATAATATATGTGCACTGAATATTTAATATATGTGCACTGTATATATATAATATATGTGCACTGGATATATATATAATATATGTACACTGGATATTTAATACATGTGCACTGGATATATATATAATATATGTGCACTGGATATATATATAATATATGTGCACTGGATATATAATATATGTGCACTGGATATATATAATATATGTGCACTGGATATATAATATATGTGCACTGGATATTTATAATATATGTGCACTGGATATATATAATATATGTGCACTGGATATATAATATATGTGCACTGGATATTTATAATATATGTGCACTGGATATATAATATATGTGCACTGGATATTTAATATATGTGCACTGGATATATATAATATATGTGCACTGGATATATAATATATGTGCACTGGATATATATATAATATATGTGCACTGGATATTTAATATATGTGCACTGGATATATTTAATATATGTGCACTGGATGTATATAATATGCGTGCACTGGATATATAATATATGTGCACTGGATATATATAATATATGTGCACTGGATATATAATATGTGTGCACTGGATATATATAATATATGTGCACTGGATATTTAATATATGTGCAATGGATATACATAATATATGTGCACTGGATCTATAATATTTGTGCACTGGATATATAATATATGTGCACTGGATATTTAATATATGTGCACTGGATATATAATATATGTGCACTTGATATATAATATATGTGCACTGAATATTTAATATATGTGCACTGTATATATATAATATATGTGCACTGGATATATATATATATAATATATGTGCACTGGATCTATAATATATGTGCACTGGAAATTTATAATATATGTGCACAGAATATATAATATATGTGCACAGGATATTTAATATATGTGCACTGGATGTATAATATATGTGCACTGGATATATAATATATGTTCACTGCATATATATAATATATGTGCACTGGATATATTTATAATATATGTGCACTGGATATTTAATATATGTGCACTGGATATATTTAATATAGGTGCACTGGATGTATATAATATATGTGCAATGGACATTTAATATATGTGCAATGGATATATATATATAATATATGTGCACTGGATCTATAATATATGTGCACTGGATATTTTTAATATATGTGCACTGGATATATAATATATGTGCACTGGATATTTATAATATATGTGCACTGGATATATAATATATGTGCACTGAAAATTTGTAATAAATGTGCACTGGATATATAATATATGTGCAATTGATATATTTAATATATGTGCACTGGATATATAATATATGTGCACTGGATATTTAATGTATGTGCACTGGATATTTATAATAAATGTGCACTGGATATATAATATATGTGCAATGGATATATTTAATATATGTGCTCTGGATATATAATATATGTGCACTTGATATTTCATATATATACACTGGATATATATAATATATGTGCACTGGATATATAATATACGTTCACTGGATATATATAATATATGTGCACTGGTTCTATAATATATGTGCACTGGATATTTATAATATATGTGCACTGGATATATAATATATGTGCACTGGATATATTTAATATATGCGCACTAGATGTATAACATATGTAAACTGGATATTTAATATATGTTAACTGGACATATATAATATATGTGCACTGGATATATATAATATATGTGCACTGTATATATATATATATATATATATATATATATATATATATAATATATGTGCACTGGATATATGTAATATATCTGCACAGGATGTGTAACATATGTGCACTGGACATTTAATATATGTGCAATGGATATATATAATATATGTGCACTGGATCTATAATATATGTGCATTAGATATTTATAATATGTGTGCACTGGATATTTAATATATGTGCACTGAATATATATATATATATATATATATATATATATATATATATACATATATATATAATATATGTGCACTGGATATTTTATATATGTGCACTGGATATATATAATATATGTGCAGTGGATGTATAATATATGTGCACAGGATATTTAAAATATGTGCACTGAATATATATATAATATATGTGCACTGGATATTTATAATATATGTGCAATGGATATATTTAATATATGTGTACTAGATATATAATATATGTGCACTGGATATTTAATATATGTGCACTGGATATATATAATACATGTGCACTGGATATATAATATATGTGCACTGGATATTTATTATATATGTGCACTGCATATATATAATATATGTGCACTGGATATATAATATATGTGAACTGGATATATAAAATATGTGCACAGGATATATATAATATATGTGCACTGGACCTAAAATTTAAGTGCACTGGATATATAATATATGTGCACTGGATATTTAAAATAAATGTGCACTGGATATATAATACATGTGCACTGGATATATAATATATAAGCACTGGATATTTAATATATGTGCACTGGATATATATAATATATGTGCACTGAATATTTAATATATGTGCACTGGATATATATAATAATTGTGCACTGGATATATAATATATGTGCACTGGATATATAACATATGTGCACTAGATATATAAAATATGTGCACAGGATATATATAATATATGTGCACTGGACCTAAAATTTAAGTGTACTGGATATATAATATATGTGCACTGGATATTTAAAATAAATGTGATCTGTATATATAATATATGTGCACTGGATATTTAATATATGTGCACTGGATATATATAATATATGTGCACTGGATTTATAATACTTGTGCACTAGTTAGTATGTGCACTGGATATATAATATATGTGCACTGGATATATTTGATATATGTGCACTGG
Source organism: Leptodactylus fuscus (assembly GCF_031893055.1). Taxonomy (NCBI): domain Eukaryota; kingdom Metazoa; phylum Chordata; class Amphibia; order Anura; family Leptodactylidae; genus Leptodactylus; species Leptodactylus fuscus. The sequence goes on from NC_134266.1 coordinate 279,064,594, forward strand.
ATATATAATATATGTGCACTGGATATTTAATATATGTGCACTGGATATATTTAATATATGTGCACTGGATGTATATAATATGTGTGCACTGGACATATAATATATGTGCACTGGATATATATAATATATGTGCACTGGATATATAATATATGTGCACTGGATATTTAATATATGTGCACTGGATATATTTAATATATGTGCACTGGATGTATATAATATGTGTGCACTGGATATATAATATATGTGCACTGGATATATATAATATATGTGCACTGGATATATAATATATGTGCACTGGATACATTTAATATATGTGCACTGGATATATAGTATATGTGCACTGGATATTTAATATATGTGCACTGGATATATATAATATATGTGCACTGGATATATAATATATGTGCACTGGATATATTTATAATATATGTGCACTGGATATTTAATATATGTGCACTGGATATATTTAATATATGTGCACTGGATGTATATAATATGCGTGAACTGGATATATAATATATGTGCACTAAATATATATAATATATGTGCACTGGATATATAATATGTGTGCACTGGATATATATAATATATGTGCACTGGATATTTAATATATGTGCAATGGATATACATAATATGTGTGCACTGGATCTATAATATATGTGCACTGGATATATAATATATGTGCACTGGATATTTAATATATGTGCACTGGATATATAAAATATGTGCACTGGATATTTAATATATGTGCACTGGATATATAATATATGTGCACAGGATATATATAATATATGTGCACTGGATATTTAATATATGTGCACTGGATATACATAATATATGTGCACTGGATATATAATATATGTGCACTGGATATTTAATATATGTGCACTGGATATATATAATATATGTGAACTGGATATATAATATATGTGCACTGGATATAAATAATATATGTGCACTGGATATTTAATATATGTGCACTGGATATATATAATATATGTGCACTGGATATATTTATAATATATGTGCACTGGATATATATAATCTATGTGCACTGGATATATAATATATGTGCACTGGATATATATAATATATGTGCACTGGATCTATAATATATGTGCACTGGATGTATAATATATGTGCACTGGATATATAATATATATGCACTGGATATATAATATATGTGCACTGGATATATTTATAATATATGTGCACTGGATATTTAATATATGTGCACTGGATATATTTAATATAGGTGCACTGGAAATTTAATATATGTGCACTGGATATATATAATATATGTGCACTGGATATATTTATAATATATGTGCACTGGATATATATAATCTATGTGCACTGGATATATAATATATGTGCACTGGATATATAAAATATGTGCACTGGATATATATAATATATGTGCATTGGATCTAAATTATATGTGCACTGGATATATATAATATATGTGCACTGGATATATAATATATGTGCACTGGATATAAATAGTATATGTGCACTGGATATATATAATATATGTGCACTGGATCTATAATATATGTGCACTGTAAATTTATAATAAATGTGCACAGAATATATAATATATGTGCACTGAAAATTTAATATATGTGCACTGGATATAAATATATATAATATATGTGCACTGGATATATATAATATATGTGCACTGGATATATATATAATATATGTGCACTGGATATATATAATATATGTGCACTGGATATATATAATATATGTGCACTGGATCTATAATATATGTGCACTGGATGTATAATATATGTGCACTGGATATATAATATATATGCACTGGATATATAATATATTTGCACTGGATATATTTATAATATATGTGCACTGGATATTTAATATATGTGCACTGGATATATTTAATATAGGTGCACTGGATATTTAATATATGTGCACTGGATATATATAATATATGTGCACTGGATATATTTATAATATATGTGCACTGGATATATATAATCTATGTGCACTGGATATATAATATATGTGCACTGGATATATAAAATATGTGCACTGGATATATATAATATATGTGCACTGGATCTTAATTATATGTGCACTGGATATATATAATATATGTGCACTGGATATATATATATAATATATGTGCACTGGATATTTATAATATATGTGCACTGGATATATATAATATATGTGCACTGGATCTATAATATATGTGCACTGTAAATTTATAATATATGTGCACAGAATATATAATATATGTGCACAGGATATTTAATATATGTGCACTGGATGTATAATATATGTGCACTGGATATATAATATATATGCACTGGATATATAATATATTTGCACTGGATATATTTATAATATATGTGCACTGGATATTTAATATATGTGCACTGGATATATTTAATATAAGTGCACTGGATGTATATAATATGTGTGCACTGGATATATAATATATGTGCACTGGATATATATAATATATGTGCACTGGATATATAATATATGTGCACTGGATATATAATATATGTGCACTGGATATATAATATATGTGCACTGGATATAAAATATATGTGAACTGGATATTTATAATAAATGTGCACTGGATATATAATATATGTGCAATGGAAATATATATAATATATGTGCACTGGATCTATAATATATGTGCACTGGATATTTTTAATATATGTGCACTGGATATATAATATATGTGCACTGGATATTTATAATATATATGCACTGGTTCTATAATATATGTGCACTGGATATTTATAATATATGTGCACTGGATATATAATATATGTGCACTGGATATATTTAATATATGTGCACTAGATGTATAACATATGTGAACTGGATATTTAATATATGTTCACTGGACATATATAATATATATGCACTGTATATATATAATATATGTGCACTGTATATATATATATATATATATAATATGTGCACTGGATATATGTAATATATGTGCACTGGATGTGTAACATATGTGCACTGGACATTTAATATATGTGCAATGGATATATATAATATATGTGCACTGGATCTATAATATATGTGCATTAGATATTTATAATATGTGTGCACTGGATATTTAATATATGTGCACTGGATATTTATAATATATGTGCAATGGATATATTTAATATATGTGCACTGGATATTTAATATATGTGCACTGGATATATATAATATATGTGCAGTGGATGTATAATATATGTGCACTGGATATTTAATATATGTGCACTGAATATATATATAATATATGTGCACTGGATATTTATAATATATGTGCAATGGATATATTTAATATATGTGCACTAGATATATAATATATGTGCACTGGATATTTAATATATGTGCACTGGATATATATAATACATGTGCACTGGATATATAATATATGTGCACTGGATATTTATTATATATGTGCACTGCATATATATAATATATGTGCACTGGATATATAATATATGTGCACTGGATATAAAAAATATGTGCACAGGATATATATAATATATGTGCACTGGACCTAAAATTTAAGTGCACTGGATATATAATATATGTGCACTGGATATTTAAAATAAATGTGCACTGGATATATAATACATGTGCACTGGATATATAATATATGTGCACTGGATATTTAATATATGTGCACTGGATATATATAATATATGTGCACTGAATATTTAATATATGTGCACTGGATATATAATATATGTGCACTGGATATATTTAATATATGTGCACTGGATATATAATATATGTGCACTGGATATTTAATATATGTGCACTGGATATATATAATATATGTGCACTGAATATTTAATATATGTGCACTGGATATATATAATACATGTGCACTGGATATATAATATATGTGCACTGGATATATAATATATGTGCACTAGATATATAAAATATGTGCACAGGATATATATAATATATGTGCACTGGAAATAAAATTTAAGTGCACTGGATATATAATATATGTGCACTGGATATTTAAAATAAATGTGATCTGTATATATAATATATGTGCACTGGATATTTAATATATGTGCACTGGATATATATAATATATGTGCACTGGATTTATAATACTTGTGCACTGGTTAGTTAAATTATATGTGCACTGGATATATAATATATGTGCACTGGATATATTTAATATATGTGCACTGGATATATAATATATGTGCACTGGATATTTAATATATGTGCACTGGATATATTTAATATATGTGCACTGGATGTATATAATATGTGTGCACTGGATATATAATATATGTGCACTGGATATATATAATATATGTGCACTGGATATATAATATATGTGCACTGGATATTTAATATATGTGCACTGGATATATTTAATATATGTGCACTGGATATTTAATATATGTGCACTGGATATATTTAATATATGTGCACTGGATATATTTAATATATGTGCACTGGATGTATATAATATGTGTGCACTGGATATATAATATATGTGCACTGGATATATAATATATGTGCACTGGATATATTTAATATATGTGCACTGGATATATAATATATGTGCACTGGATATATAATATATGTGCACTGGATATATTTATAATATATGTGCACTGGATATATAATATATGTGCACTGGATATATTTAATATATGTGCACTGGATATATAATATATGTGCACTGGATATTTAATATATGTGCACTGGATATATATAATATATGTGCACTGGATATATAATATGTGTGCACTGGATATATATAATATATGTGCACTGGATATTTAATATATGTGCAATGGATATACATAATATATGTGCACTGGATCTATAATATATGTGCACTGGATATATAATATATGTGCACTGGATATTTAATATATGTGCAATGGATATACATAATATATGTGCACTGGATCTATAATGTATGTGCACAGAATATATAATATATGTGCACAGGATATTTAAAATATAAGCACTGGATATATTTAATATATGTGCACTGGATGTATATATAGTATATTTGCACTGGATATTTAATATATGTGCACTGGGTATATAAATATAATATATGTGCACTGGATATATAATATATGTGCACTGGATATATATATAATATATGTGCACTGGATATTTAATATATGTGCACTGGATATATAATATATGTGCACTTGATATATAATATATGTGCACTGAATATTTAATATATGTGCACTGTATATATATAATATATGTGCACTGGATATATATATAATATATGTGCATTGGATCTATAATATATGTGCACTGGAAATTTATAATATATGTGCACAGAATATATAATATATGTGCACAGGATATTTAAAATATAAGCACTGGATGTATAATATATGTGCACTGGATGTATAATATATGTGCACTGTATATATAATATATGTGCACTGGATATATTTATAATATATGTGCACTGGATATTTAATATATGTGCACTGGATATATTTAATATAGGTGCACTGGATGTATATAATATATGTGCACTGGACATTTAATATATGTGCAATGGATATATTTAATATATGTGCACTGGATGTATATAATATGTGTGCACTGGATATATAATATATGTGCACTGGATATATAATATATGTGCACTGGATATATTTAATATATGTGCACTGGATATATAATATATGTGCACTGGATATATAATATATGTGCACTGGATATATTTATAATATATGTCACGGAGCGAAGGTATACGTCTTCCTCCGGATGGTCTTTTGAATCAACAGGGACGCAAGAGGTCGGGAGACAACAGCAATTTATTGTAATCCACAAAGTTAGTAGCCGGCGGCGGTCACATCAACCGTAACAACAATAAGTCCACAGAAGTCACAATCCAATGATAACTTTGGTTCCTTGGTCCTGTAACTAAATCCTGGCTCTCTACAGAGCTGTGCACAGGCCGGCTAACACATACTAACTGCTAGCTATATCTATATACTAAACTGTTACACCTATATCTGTGGGTGGGAAGGGCTGAGTCACAGATCCTTCCCCCCTCACCTATACCAAGGAGAGCAGACTCCCTGTCTACTATGGACAATGCACCATCCAACATCTTCTTGGAGACACTGATCAGATTATCTCCACCCATTGTCCTCACTAGTTAGAGGTATTTGCATACAATGTGCTAACACACTAGACCCTAATCAGCCAACTACACATTGATGTATATAACAGGTTAGAGAATACATTCCACATGAAATATATATTACACATTGCCTATAGTATAGACTCTAACCATCCCGTGACAACCCCTCCCCCTCTCAAAACATGTGCATAACACAATTGGCCGACACAGGTAAATTGGGGAATGCACATCAGTCTCTATAGCTCATATGTCCTCCTGCCGGGATAACCCATCCGCGTTCTGGTGTTGGTTCCCTCGGCGGTACTGAATGGTAAAGTTGTAGGGTTGAAGGGCTGGCATCTGGCAGAAAATCCGGTGGATCCATGTTGGCTTCTCCCTGAGCTTGGCTTCGGGTCACTGCTCCCACAAAGTGGCACTGTAGATTTCCAACATCGTTGCCTAACAGAACATCGGCCGGCAGCCCGCTCATCACACCAATTGTGCATCGTTTTGGTCCATAACCATAGTCGAGTTCCACGTTAGCTTTAGGAATACGTCTCCGAGTACCCCCTGCCAACTTGATAGAAATGCCAGGGCCCTCCTCTAGGGCCTCGGGTCGCACCACTCGGGGGTCTGCTACCGTTAGGAAAGCTCCCGAGTCCCGGAATCCAACAACTGTTCGGCCATCCAGTAGGACCTCCTGCAAGTGCTTCCGCTGAAGGTTTGCGGGATGTGTGGCAGAGGGCTGAATCCCATAGACCCCTGGAGGTGGAACAGATGGGTCATTCATGGAGTCATCTGGAAATGGGGCCAAACTTTCTGTCCTAGGGGTGGTTCCCAGGTAGTGAATAGGCCGGGATGCCACGGTGGCCCGTGCCCCCATGTTAGCAGGGCAACTAGCTTGCAAATGTCCAGGCCGCCCGCACCCAAAACATCTGCGCTCTAGCATTCTTCCAGTAGGTCGTTGTCTAGGGACAGGGTTGTTCATAGCTGGAGGCCGATGGGCTGGGGCAGGGGTAGAGGGGGAATTGTAATCCTGAGGCCGGACACAAAAGGTGGGTGGCTGGCTGAAGGGTGTCTGGCGGACTGTGGTAGTTTTCCGCTCCTCTGCAAACAACCTCTTCCACTGCGGCTTGATGGTCAGGCCCTCATCTGCAAGGGAAGCAGCTTGCTCCACTGTGGCTGGGTTCCGTTCCAGCACCCACTCACGGATCTCAGCGGGGCACTGGGAAAAGAACTGTTCCTTAAGTATGACTTGGAGGATCTTATCGACTGTGACAGCCTCCTCTCCTTCTAGCCAGCGCTTGCATGCTTGCTTCAACTTGTGGGCGAACATGTGGAAGGAGCTTCCCCCATTGTAAGACAAAGAGCGGAACTGAACTCGGTAGGTCTCTGGAGTGACTGCATAATACTTCTGCACCGCTCTTTTAATGGCCTCATAGTCCCGCTGATCACTAGGGTCCATGGCTCTGAGAGCTTCCGCAGCCCCATCTCGTAGGTGCCCCACCAGATACCGGACCCAATCCTTCTCTGGGACTTCCATCAGGCGGCACTGGTGTTCGAAGTCCTGAAAATATCCATCAACATCCCCAGCCGCTTCATCAAAGGTCTTGAAGTGTTTATGGGAGACATATTGTGGTTCTCTCACTGTTGGGCTGGGGGTCGACGTTTGATTATAATTCCGCATAGTTATCTCAGCCATTCGCATTTCATGCGCCATTCTTTCCTTTTCATGCGCCATTCTCTGTTCCTCCTTCTCCGTTTCCTGAGCCCTCTGTAATGCTCTACTCCTTTGCTCTGCAGTTGCTTCTAGCCCCAGCATTGCCAATTCCTCCTCATACAAAACAACCCATCTGCTCTTTTGGGTCTGTACCTGCCACTCCCGTATCTCTACTGTCTCCTGGGGGCAGTCCTCCTCATTGTCGCTTTGCAGGGTCATCTCCTCCAGTGCCTCGATCAGTTGCTCTTTCGTTCTTCCCTGGTAACTCAGGTTTAGTTCCCGGGCCCTTAATTTTAGATTTGCCATAGTCCAGTTCCTGTATTCTGAGGTTGTGGTTCCATTAATCGCTGAGCTGTTGTGGTCCATCTCGCTGTCCGCTGTTGATCCCACCGCTGCCAACCAGTTGTCACGGAGCGAAGGTATACGTCTTCCTCCGGATGGTCTTTTGAATCAACAGGGACGCAAGAGGTCGGGAGACAACAGCAATTTATTGTAATCCACAAAGTTAGTAGCCGGCGGCGGTCACATCAACCGTAACAACAATAAGTCCACAGAAGTCACAATCCAATGATAACTTTGGTTCCTTGGTCCTGTAACTAAATCCTGGCTCTCTACAGAGCTGTGCACAGGCCGGCTAACACATACTAACTGCTAGCTATATCTATATACTAAACTGTTACACCTATATCTGTGGGTGGGAAGGGCTGAGTCACAGATCCTTCCCCCCTCACCTATACCAAGGAGAGCAGACTCCCTGTCTACTATGGACAATGCACCATCCAACATCTTCTTGGAGACACTGATCAGATTATCTCCACCCATTGTCCTCACTAGTTAGAGGTATTTGCATACAATGTGCTAACACACTAGACCCTAATCAGCTAACTACACATTGATGTATATAACAGGTTAGAGAATACATTCCACATGAAATATATATTACACATTGCCTATAGTATAGACTCTAACCATCCCGTGACAATATATTTAATATATGTGCACTGGATATATTTAATATATGTGCACTGGATGTATATAATATGTGTGCACTGGATATATAATATATGTGCACTGGATATATAATATATGTGCACTGGATATATTTAATATATGTGCACTGGATATATAATATATGTGCACTGGATATATAATATATGTGCACTGGATATATTTATTATATATGTGCACTGGATATATAATATATGTGCACTGGATATTTAATATATGTGCACTGGATATATATAATATATGTGCACTGGATATATATAATCTATGTGCACTGGATATATATAATATATGTGCACTGGATCTAAAATATATGTGCACTGGATATAAATAATATATGTGCACTCGATCTATAATATATGTGCACTGGAAATTTATAATATATGTGCACAGAATATATAATATATGTGCACAGGATATTTAAAATATAAGCACTGGATATATTTAATATATGTGCACTGGATGTATATATAGTATATTTGCACTGGATATTTAATATATGTGCACTGGGTATATAAATATAATATATGTGCACTGGATATATAATATATGTGCACTGGATATATATATAATATATGTGCACTGGATATTTAATATATGTGCACTGGATATATAATATATGTGCACTTGATATATAATATATGTGCACTGAATATTTAATATATGTGCACTGTATATATATAATATATGTGCACTGGATATATATATATAATATATGTGCATTGGATCTATAATATATGTGCACTGGAAATTTATAATATATGTGCACAGAATATATAATATATGTGCACAGGATATTTAATATATGTGCACTGGATGTATAATATATGTGCACTGGATGTATAATATATGTGAACTGTATATATAATATATGTGCACGGGATATATTTATAATATATGTGCACTGGATATTTAATATATGTGCACTGGATATATTTAATATAGGTGCACTGGATGTATATAATATATGTGCACTGGACATTTAATATATGTGCAATGGATATATATATAATATATGTGCACTAGATATATAATATACGTTCACTGGATATATATATATATAATATATGTGCACTGGATCTATAATATATATGCACTAGATATTTAAAATATATGTGCACTGGATATATAATATATGTGCACTGGATATATTTAAAATATGTGCACTGTATGTATAATATATGTGCACTGGATATTTAATATATGTTCACTGGACATATATAATATATGTGCACTGGATATATATATATATATATTATATGTGCACTGGATATTTAATATATGTGCACTGGATATATTTAATATCTGTGCAATGGATGTATAATATATGTGCACTGGACATTTAATATATGTGCAATGGATACATATAATATATGTGCACTGGATCTATAATATATGTGCACTGGATATTTATAATATATGTGTAATGGATATGTTTAATATATGTGCACTGGATATATAATATATGTGCACTGGAAATTTGTAATAAATGTGCACTGGATATATAATATATGTGCAATTGATATATTTAATATATGTGCACTGGATATATAATATATGTGCACTGGATATTTAATGTATGTGCACTGGATATTTATAATAAATGTGCACTGGATATATAATATATGTGCAATGGATATATTTAATATATGTGCACTGGTTCTATAATATATGTGCACTGGATATTTATAATATATGTGCACTGGATATATAATATATGTGCACTGGATATATTTAATATATGTGCACTAGATGTATAACATATGTGAACTGGATATTTAATATATGTTCACTGGACATATATAATATATGTGCACTGGATATATATAATATATGTGCACTATATATATATATATATATATATATATATATATATTATATGTGCACTGGATATATGTAATATATGTGCACTGGATGTGTAACATATGTGCACTGGACATTTAATATATGTGCAATGGATATATATAATATATGTGCACTGGATCTATAATATATGTGCATTAGATATTTATAATATGTGGGCACTGGATATATAATATATGTGCACTGGATATTTATAATATATGTGCAATGGATATATTTAATATATGTGCACTGGATATTTTATATATGTGCACTGTATATATATAATATATGTGCAGTGGATGTATAATATATGTGCACTGGATATTTAATATATGTGCACTGAATATATATATATAATATATGTGCACTGGATATTTATAATATATGTGCAATGGATATATTTAATATATGTGCACTAGATATATAATATATGTGCACTGGATATTTAATATATGTGCACTGGATATATATAATACATGTGCACTGGATATATAATATATGTGCACTGGATATTTATTATATATGTGCACTGCATATATATAATATATGTGCACTGGATATATAATATATGTGCACTGCATATATATAATATATGTGCACTGGATATATAATATATGTGCACTGGATATATAAAATATGTGCACAGGATATATATAATATATGTGCACTGGACCTAAAATTTAAGTGCACTGGATATATAATATATGTGCACTGGATATTTAAAATAAATGTGCACTGGATATATAATACCTGTGCACTGGATATATAATGTATGTGCACTAGATATTTAATATATGTGCACTGGATATATATAATATATGTGCACTGAATATTTAATATATGTGCACTGGATATATATAATATATGTGCACTGGATATATAATATATGTGCACTGGATATATAATATATGTGCACTAGATATATAAAATATGTGCACAGGATATATATAATATATGTGCACTGGACCTAAAATTTAAGTGCACTGGATATATAATATATGTGCACTGGATATTTAAAATAAATGTGATCTGTATATATAATATATGTGCACTGGATATTTAATATATGTGCACTGGATATATATAATATATGTGCACTGGATTTATAATACTTGTGCACTGGTTAGTTAAATTATATGTGCACTGGATATATAATATATGTGCACTGGATATATTTAATATATGTGCACTGGATATATAATATATGTGCACTGGATATTTAATATATGTGCACTGGATATATTTAATATATGTGCACTGGATGTATATAATATGTTTGCACTGGATATATAATATATGTGCACTGGATATATATAATATATGTGCACTGGATATATAATATATGTGCACTGGATATTTAATATATGTGCACTGGATATATTTAATATATGTGCACTGGATGTATATAATATGTGTGCACTGGATATATAATATATGTGCACTGTCTATATATAATATATGTGCACTGGATATATGATATATGTGCACTGGATATATTTAATATATGTGCACTGGATATATAATATATGTGCACTGGATATATTTAATATATGTGCACTGGATGTATATAATATGCGTGAACTGGATATATAATATATGTGCACTAAATATATATAATATATGTGCACTGGATATATAATATGTGTGCACTGAATATATATATAATATATGTGCACTGGATATTTAATATATGTGCAATGGATATACATAATATGTGTGCACTGGATCTATAATATATGTGCACTGGATATATAATATATGTGCACTGGATATTTAATATATGTGCACTGGATATATAATATATATGCACTGGATATATAATATATGTGCACAGGATATATATAATATACGTGCACTGGATATTTAATATATGTGCACTGGATATACATAATATATGTGCACTGGATATATAATATATGAGCACTGGATATTTAATATATGTGCACTGGATATATATAATATATGTGCACTGGATATATAATATATGTGCACTGGATATAAATAATATATGTGCACTGGATATTTAATATATGTGCACTGGATATATATAATATATGTGCACTGGATATATTTATAATATATGTGCACTGGATATATATAATCTATGTGCACTGGATATATAATATATGTGCACTGGATATATATAATATATGTGCACTGGATCTATAATATATGTGCACTGGATGTATAATATATGTGCACTGGATATATAATATATATGCACTGGATATATAATATATGTGCACTGGATATATTTATAATATATGTGCACTGGATATTTAATATATGTGCACTGGATATATTTAATATAGGTGCACTGGAAATTTAATATATGTGCACTGGATATATATAATCTATGTGCACTGGATATATATAATATATGTGCACTGAATCTAAAATATATGTACACTGGATAAAAATAATATATGTGCACTCGATCTATAATATATGTGCACTGGAAATTTAAAATATATGTGCACAGAATATATAATATATGTGCAAAGGATATTTAAAATATAAGCACTGGATATATTTAATATATGTGCACTGGATGAATATATAGTATATTTGCACTGGATATTTAATATATGTGCACTGGATATATAAATATAATATATGTGCACTGGATATATAATATATGTGCACTGGATATTTATAATATATGTGCACTGGATATATATAATATATGTGCACTGGATATATAATATATGTGCACTGGATATTTATAATATATGTGCACTGGATATATAATATATGTGCACTGGATATATTTAATATATGTGCACTGGATATATAATATATGTGCACTGGATATTTAATATATGTGCACTGGATATATTTATAATATATGTGCACTGGATATATAATATATGTGCACTGGATATATTTATAATATACGTGCACTGGATATTTAATATATGTGCACTGGATATATTTATTATATGTGCACTGGATGTATATAATATGCGTGCACTGGATATATAATGTATGTGCACTGGATATATATAATATATGTGCACTGGATATATAATATGTGTGCACTGGATATATATAATATATGTGCACTGGATATTTAATATATGTGCAATGGATATACATAATATATGTGCACTGGATCTATAATATATGTGCACTGGATATATAATATATGTGCACTGGATATTTAATGTATGTGCACTGGATATTTATAATAAATGTGCACTGGATATATAATATATGTGCAATGGATATATTTAATATATGTGCTCTGGATATATAATATATGTGCACTGGATATTTAATATGTATACACTGGATATATATAATATATGTGCACTGGATATATAATATACGTTCACTGGATATATATAATATATGTGCACTGGTTCTATAATATATGTGCACTGGATATTTATAATATATGTGCACTGGATATATAATATATGTGCACTTGATATATAATATATGTGCACTGAATATTTAATATATGTGCACTGTATATATATAATATATGTGCACTGGATATATATATAATATATGTGCACTGGATATTTAATACATGTGCACTGGATATATATATATATAATATATGTGCACTGGATATATATATATAATATATGTGCACTGGATATATAATATATGTGCACTGGATATGTATAATATATGTGCACTGGATATATAATATATGTGCACTGGATATTTATAATATATGTGCACTGGATATATATAATATATGTGCACTGGATATATAATATATGTGCACTGGATATTTATAATATATGTGCACTGGATATATAATATATGTGCACTGGATATATTTAATATATGTGCACTTTATATATAATATATGTGCACTGGATATTTAATATATGTGCACTGGATATATATAATATATGTGCACTGGATATATAATATATGTGCACTGGATATATTTATAATATATGTGCACTGGATATTTAATATATGTGCACTAGATATATTTAATATATGTGCACTGGATGTATATAATATGCGTGCACTGGATATATAATATATGTGCACTGGATATATATAATATATGTGCACTGGATATATAATATGTGTGCACTGGATATATATAATATATGTGCACTGGATATTTAATATATGTGCAATGGATATACATAATATATGTGCACTGGATCTATAATATATGTGCACTGGATATATAATATATGTGCACTGGATATTTAATATATGTGCACTGGATATATAATATATGTGCACTTGATATATAATATATGTGCACTGAATATTTAATATATGTGCACTGTATATATATAATATATGTGCACTGGATATATATATATAATATATGTGCACTGGATCTATAATATATGTGCACTGGAAATTTATAATATATGTGCACAGAATATATAATATATGTGCACAGGATATTTAATATATGTGCACTGGATGTATAATATATGTGCACTGGATATATAATATATGTGCACTGTATATATAATATATGTGCAGTGGATATTTAATATATGTGCACTGGATATATATAATATATGTGCACTGAATATTTAATATATGTGCACTGGATATATATAATATATGTGCACTGGATATATAATATATGTGCACTGGATATATAATATATGTGCACTAGATATATAAAATATGTGCACAGGATATATATAATATATGTGCACTGGACCTAAAATTTAAGTGCACTGGATATATAATATATGTGCACTGGATATTTAAAATAAATGTGATCTGTATATATAATATATGTGCACTGGATATTTAATATATGTGCACTGGATATATATAATATATGTGCATTGGATTTATAATACTTGTGCACTGGTTAGTTAAATTATATGTGCACTGGATATATAATATATGTGCACTGGATATATTTAATATATGTGCACTGGATATATAATATATGTGCACTGGATATTTAATATATTTGCACTGGATATATTTAATATATGTGCACTGGATGTATATAATATGTGTGCACTGGATATATAATATATGTGCACTGGATATAGATAATATATGTGCACTGGATATATAATATATGTGCACTGGATATTTAATATATGTGCACTGGATATATTTAATATATGTGCACTGGATGTATATAATATGTGTGCACTGGATATATAATATATGTGCACTGTCTATATATAATATATGTGCACTGGATATTTATAATATATGTGCACTGGATATATTTAATATATGTGCACTGGATATATAATATATGTGCACTGGATATTTAATATATGTGCACTGGATATATATAATATATGTGCACTGGATATATAATATATGTGCACTGGATATATTTATAATATATGTGCACTGGATATTTAATATATGTGCACTGGATATATTTAATATATGTGCACTGGATGTATATAATATGCGTGAACTGGATATATAATATATGTGCACTAAATATATATAATATATGTGCACTGGATATATAATATGTGTGCACTGGATATATATAATATATGTGCACTGGATATTTAATATATGTGCAATGGATATACATAATATGTGTGCACTGGATCTATAATATATGTGCACTGGATATATAATATATGTGCACTGGATATTTAATATATGTGCACTGGATATATAATATATATGCACTGGATATATAATATATGTGCACAGGATATATATAATATATGTGCACTGGATATTTAATATATGTGCACTGGATATACATAATATATGTGCACTGGATATATAATATATGAGCACTGGATATTTAATATATGTGCACTGGATATATATAATATATGTGCACTGGATATATAATATATGTGCACTGGATATAAATAATATATGTGCACTGGATATTTAATATATGTGCACTGGATATATATAATATATGTGCACTGGATATATTTATAATATATGTGCACTGGATATATATAATCTATGTGCACTGGATATATAATATATGTGCACTGGATATATATAATATATGTGCACTGGATCTATAATATATGTGCACTGGATGTATAATATATGTGCACTGGATATATAATATATATGCACTGGATATATAATATATGTGCACTGGATATATTTATAATATATGTGCACTGGATATTTAATATATGTGCACTGGATATATTTAATATAGGTGCACTGGAAATTTAATATATGTGCACTGGATATATATAATCTATGTGCACTGGATATATATATAATATATGTGCACTGAATCTAAAATATATGTACACTGGATAAAAATAATATATGTGCACTCGATCTATAATATATGTGCACTGGAAATTTAAAATATATGTGCACAGAATATATAATATATGTGCAAAGGATATTTAAAATATAAGCACTGGATATATTTAATATATGTGCACTGGATGAATATATAGTATATTTGCACTGGATATTTAATATATGTGCACTGGATATAAAAATATAATATATGTGCACTGGATATATAATATATGTGCACTGGATATATATAATATATGTGCACTGGATATATAATATATGTGCACTGGATATTTATAATATATGTGCACTGGATATATATAATATATGTGCACTGGATATATAATATATGTGCACTGGATATTTATAATATATGTGCACTGGATATATAATATATGTGCACTGGATATTTATAATATATGTGCACTGGATATATATAATATATGTGCACTGGATATATAATATATGTGCACTGGATATTTATAATATATGTGCACTGGATATATAATATATGTGCACTGGATATATTTAATATATGTGCACTGGATATATAATATAAGTGCACTGGATATTTAATATATGTGCACTGGATATATATAATATATGTGCACTGGATATATAATATATGTGCACTGGATATATTTATAATATACGTGCACTGGATATTTAATATATGTGCACTGGATATATTTATTATATGTGCACTGGATGTATATAATATGCGTGCACTGGATATATAATGTATGTGCACTGGATATATATAATATATGTGCACTGGATATATAATATGTGTGCACTGGATATATATAATATATGTGCACTGGATATTTAATATATGTGCAATGGATATACATAATATATGTGCACTGGATCTATAATATATGTGCACTGGATATATAATATATGTGCACTGGATATTTAATGTATGTGCACTGGATATTTATAATAAATGTGCACTGGATATATAATATATGTGCAATGGATATATTTAATATATGTGCTCTGGATATATAATATATGTGCACTGGATATTTAATATATAAACACTGGATATTTATAATATATGTGCACTGGATATATATAATATATGTGCACTGGATATATAATATATGTGCACTGGATATTTATAATATATGTGCACTGGATATATAATATATGTGCACTGGATATATTTAATATATGTGCACTGGATATATAATATATGTGCACTGGATATTTAATATATGTGCACTGGATATATAAATATAATATATGTGCACTGGATATATAATATATGTGCACTGGATATATATAATATATGTGCACTGGATATATAATATATGTGCACTGGATATTTATAATATATGTGCACTGGATATATATAATATATGTGCACTGGATATATAATATATGTGCACTGGATATTTATAATATATGTGCACTGGATATATAATATATGTGCACTGGATATATTTAATATATGTGCACTGGATATATAATATATGTGCACTGGATATTTAATATATGTGCACTGGATATATTTATAATATATGTGCACTGGATATATAATATATGTGCACTGGATATATTTATAATATACGTGCACTGGATATTTAATATATGTGCACTGGATATATTTATTATATGTGCACTGGATGTATATAATATGCGTGCACTGGATATATAATGTATGTGCACTGGATATATATAATATATGTGCACTGGATATATAATATGTGTGCACTGGATATATATAATATATGTGCACTGGATATTTAATATATGTGCAATGGATATACATAATATATGTGCACTGGATCTATAATATATGTGCACTGGATATATAATATATGTGCACTGGATATTTAATGTATGTGCACTGGATATTTATAATAAATGTGCACTGGATATATAATATATGTGCAATGGATATATTTAATATATGTGCTCTGGATATATAATATATGTGCACTGGATATTTAATATATATACACTGGATATATATAATATATGTGCACTGGATATATAATATACGTTCACTGGATATATATAATATATGTGCACTGGTTCTATAATATATGTGCACTGGATATTTATAATATATGTGCACTGGATATATAATATATGTGCACTTGATATATAATATATGTGCACTGAATATTTAATATATGTGCACTGTATATATATAATATATGTGCACTGGATATATATATAATATATGTGCACTGGATATTTAATACATGTGCACTGGATATATATATAATATATGTGCACTGGATATATATATATAATATATGTGCACTGGATATATAATATATGTGCACTGGATATATAATATATGTGCACTGGATATTTATAATATATGTGCACTGGATATATATAATATATGTGCACTGGATATATAATATATGTGCACTGGATATTTATAATATATGTGCACTGGATATATAATATATGTGCACTGGATATATTTAATATATGTGCACTGGATATATAATATATGTGCACTGGATATTTAATATATGTGCACTGGATATATATAATATATGTGCACTGGATATATAATATATGTGCACTGGATATATTTATAATATATGTGCACTGGATATTTAATATATGTGCACTAGATATATTTAATATATGTGCACTGGATGTATATAATATGCGTGCACTGGATATATAATATATGTGCACTGGATATATATAATATATGTGCACTGGATATATAATATGTGTGCACTGGATATTTAATATATGTGCACTGGATATATATAATATATGTGCACTGGATATATAATATATGTGCACTGGATATATTTATAATATATGTGCACTGGATATTTAATATATGTGCACTAGATATATTTAATATATGTGCACTGGATGTATATAATATGCGTGCACTGGATATATAATATATGTGCACTGGATATATTTAATATATGTGCACTGGATATATAATATATGTGCACTGGATATTTAATATATGTGCACTGGATATATATAATATATGTGCACTGGATATATAATATATGTGCACTGGATATATTTATAATATATGTGCACTGGATATTTAATATATGTGCACTAGATATATTTAATATATGTGCACTGGATGTATATAATATGCGTGCACTGGATATATAATATATGTGCACTGGATATATATAATATATGTGCACTGGATATATAATATGTGTGCACTGGATATACATAATATATGTGCACTGGATCTATAATATATGTGCACTGGATATATAATATATGTGCACTGGATATTTAATATATGTGCACTGGATATATAATATATGTGCACTTGATATATAATATATGTGCACTGAATATTTAATATATGTGCACTGTATATATATAATATATGTGCACTGGATATATATATATAATATATGTGCACTGGATCTATAATATATGTGCACTGGAAATTTATAATATATGTGCACAGAATATATAATATATGTGCACAGGATATTTAATATATGTGCACTGGATGTATAATATATGTGCACTGGATATATAATATATGTGCACTGTATATATAATATATGTGCAGTGGATATTTAATATATGTGCACTGGATATATATAATATATGTGCACTGAATATTTAATATATGTGCAGTGGATATATATAATATATGTGCACTGGATATATAATATATGTGCACTGGATATATAATATATGTGCACTAGATATATAAAATATGTGCACAGGATATATATAATATATGTGCACTGGACCTAAAATTTAAGTGCACTGGATATATAATATATGTGCACTGGATATTTAAAATAAATGTGATCTGTATATATAATATATGTGCACTGGATATTTAATATATGTGCACTGGATATATATAATATATGTGCATTGGATTTATAATACTTGTGCACTGGTTAGTTAAATTATATGTGCACTGGATATATAATATATGTGCACTGGATATATTTAATATATGTGCACTGGATATATAATATATGTGCACTGGATATTTAATATATTTGCACTGGATATATTTAATATATGTGCACTGGATGTATATAATATGTGTGCACTGGATATATAATATATGTGCACTGGATATAGATAATATATGTGCACTGGATATATAATATATGTGCACTGGATATTTAATATATGTGCACTGGATATATTTAATATATGTGCACTGGATGTATATAATATGTGTGCACTGGATATATAATATATGTGCACTGTCTATATATAATATATGTGCACTGGATATATAATATATGTGCACTGGATATATTTAATATATGTGCACTGGATATATAATATATGTGCACTGGGTATTTAATATATGTGCACTGGATATATATAATATATGTGCACTGGATATATAATATATGTGCACTGGATATATTTATAATATATGTGCACTGGATATTTAATATATGTGCAATGGATATATTTAATATATGTGCACTGGATGTATATAATATGTGTGCACTGGATATATAATATATGTGCACTGGATATATAATATATGTGCACTGGATATATTTAATATATGTGCACTGGATATATAATATATGTGCACTGGATATTTAATATATGTGCACTGGATATATATAATATATGTGCACTGGATATATAATATATGTGCACTGGATATATTTAATATATGTGCACTGGATGTATATAATATGCGTGAACTGGATATATAATATATGTGCACTAAATATATATAATATATGTGTACTGGATATATAATATGTGTGCACTGGATATATATGATATATGTGCAGTGGATATTTAATATATGTGTAATGGATATACATAATATGTGTGCACTGGATCTATAATATATGTGCACTGGATATATAATATATGTGCACTGGATATTTAATATATGTGCACTGGATATATAATATATATGCACTGGATATATAATATATGTGCACAGGATATATATAATATATGTGCACTGGATATTTAATATATGTGCACTGGATATACATAATATATGTGCACTGGATATATAATATATGAGCACTGGATATTTAATATATGTGCACTGGATATATATAATATATGTGCACTGGATATATAATATATGTGCACTGGATATAAATAATATATGTGCACTGGATATTTAATATATGTGCACTGGATATATATAATATATGTGCACTGGATATATTTATAATATATGTGCACTGGATATATATAATCTATGTGCACTGGATATATAATATATGTGCACTGGATATATATATAATATATGTGCACTGGATCTATAATATATGTGCACTGGATGTATAATATATGTGCACTGGATATATAATATATATGCACTGGATATATAATATATGTGCACTGGATATATTTATAATATATGTGCACTGGATATTTAATATATGTGCACTGGATATATTTAATATAGGTGCACTGGAAATTTAATATATGTGCACTGGATATATATAATCTATGTGCACTGGATATATATATAATATATGTGCACTGAATCTAAAATATATGTACACTGGATAAAAATAATATATGTGCACTCGATCTATAATATATGTGCACTGGAAATTTAAAATATATGTGCACAGAATATATAATATATGTGCAAAGGATATTTAAAATATAAGCACTGGATATATTTAATATATGTGCACTGGATGAATATATAGTATATTTGCACTGGATATTTAATATATGTGCACTGGATATAAAAATATAATATATGTGCACTGGATATATAATATATGTGCACTGGATATATATAATATATGTGCACTGGATATATAATATATGTGCACTGGATATTTATAATATATGTGCACTGGATATATATATAATATATGTGCACTGGATATATAATATATGTGCACTGGATATTTATAATATATGTGCACTGGATATATAATATATGTGCACTAAATATATTTAATATATGTGCACTGGATATATAATATATGTGCACTGGATATTTAATATATGTGCACTGGATATATAAATATAATATATGTGCACTGGATATATAATATATGTGCACTGGATATATATAATATATGTGCACTGGATATATAATATATGTGCACTGGATATTTATAATATATGTGCACTGGATATATATAATATATGTGCACTGGATATATAATATATGTGCACTGGATATTTATAATATATGTGCACTGGATATATAATATATGTGCACTGGATATATTTAATATATGTGCACTGGATATATAATATATGTGCACTGGATATTTAATATATGTGCACTGGATATATATAATATATGTGCACTGGATATATAATATATGTGCACTGGATATATTTATAATATACGTGCACTGGATATTTAATATATGTGCACTGGATATATTTAATATATGTGCACTGGATGTATATAATATGCGTGCACTGGATATATAATGTATGTGCACTGGATATATATAATATATGTGCACTGGATATATAATATGTGTGCACTGGATATATATAATATATGTGCACTGGATATTTAATATGTGTGCAATGGATATACATAATATATGTGCACTGGATCTATAATATATGTGCACTGGATATATAATATATGTGCACTGGATATTTAATGTATGTGCACTGGATATTTATAATAAATGTGCACTGGATATATAATATATGTGCAATGGATATATTTAATATATGTGCTCTGGATATATAATATATGTGCACTGGATATTTAATATATATACACTGGATATATATAATATATGTGCACTGGATATATAATATACGTTCACTAGATATATATAATATATGTGTACTGGTTCTATAGTATATATGCACTGGATATTTATAATATATGTGCACTGGATATATAATATATGTGCACTTGATATATAATATATGTGCACTGAATATTTAATATATGTGCACTGTATATATATAATATATGTGCACTGGATATATATATAATATATGTGCACTGGATATTTAATACATGTGCACTGGATATATATATAATATATGTGCACTGGATATATATATAATATATGTGCACTGGATATATAATATATGTGCACTGGATATGTATAATATATGTGCACTGGATATATAATATATGTGCACTGGATATTTATAATATATGTGCACTGGATATATATAACATATGTGCACTGGATATATAATATATGTGCACTGGATATTTATAATATATGTGCACTGGATATATAATATATGTGCACTGGATATATTTAATATATGTCCACTGGATATATAATATATGTGCACTGGATATTTAATATATGTGCACTGGATATATATAATATATGTGCACTGGATATATAATATATGTGCACTGGATATATTTATAATATATGTGCACTGGATATTTAATATATGTGCACTGGATATATTTAATATATGTGCACTGGATGTATATAATATGCGTGCACTGGATATATAATATATGTGCACTGGATATATATAATATATGTGCACTGGATATATAATATGTGTGCACTGGATATATATAATATATGTGCACTGGATATTTAATATATTTGCAATGGATATACATAATATATGTGCACTGGATCTATAATATATGTGCACTGGATATATAATATATGTGCACAGAATATATAATATATGTGCAAAGGATATTTAAAATATAAGCACTGGATATATTTAATATATGTGCACTGGATGAATATATAGTATATTTGCACTGGATATTTAATATATGTGCACTGGATATAAAAATATAATATATGTGCACTGGATTTATAATATATGTGCACTGGATATATATAATATATGTGCACTGGATATATAATATATGTGCACTGGATATTTATAATATATGTGCACTGGATATATATAATATATGTGCACTGGATATATAATATATGTGCACTGGATATTTATAATATATGTGCACTGGATATATAATATATGTGCACTGGATATATTTAATATATGTGCACTGGATATATAATATATGTGCACTGGATATTTAATATATGTGCACTGGATATATAAATATAATATATGTGCACTGGATATATAATATATGTGCACTGGATATATATAATATATGTGCACTGGATATATAATATATGTGCACTGGATATTTATAATATATGTGCACTGGATATATATAATATATGTGCACTGGATATATAATATATGTGCACTGGATATTTATAATATATGTGCACTGGATATATAATATATGTGCACTGGATATATTTAATATATGTGCACTGGATATATAATATATGTGCACTGGATATTTAATATATGTGCACTGGATATATATAATATATGTGCACTGGATATATAATATATGTGCACTGGATATATTTATAATATACGTGCACTGGATATTTAATATATGTGCACTGGATATATTTAATATATGTGCACTGGATGTATATAATATGCGTGCACTGGATATATAATGTATGTGCACTGGATATATATAATATATGTGCACTGGATATATAATATGTGTGCACTGGATATATATAATATATGTGCACTGGATATTTAATATGTGTGCAATGGATATACATAATATATGTGCACTGGATCTATAATATATGTGCACTGGATCTATAATATATGTGCACTGGATATTTAATGTATGTGCACTGGATATTTATAATAAATGTGCACTGGATATATAATATATGTGCAATGGATATATTTAATATATGTGCTCTGGATATATAATATATGTGCACTGGATATTTAATATATATACACTGGATATATATAATATATGTGCACTGGATATATAATATACGTTCACTAGATATATATAATATATGTGTACTGGTTCTATAGTATATATGCACTGGATATTTATAATATATGTGCACTGGATATATAATATATGTGCACTTGATATATAATATATGTGCACTGAATATTTAATATATGTGCACTGTATATATATAATATATGTGCACTGGATATATATATAATATATGTGCACTGGATATTTAATACATGTGCACTGGATATATATATAATATATGTGCACTGGATATATATATAATATATGTGCACTGGATATATAATATATGTGCACTGGATATGTATAATATATGTGCACTGGATATATAATATATGTGCACTGGATATTTATAATATATGTGCACTGGATATATATAACATATGTGCACTGGATATATAATATATGTGCACTGGATATTTATAATATATGTGCACTGGATATATAATATATGTGCACTGGATATATTTAATATATGTCCACTGGATATATAATATATGTGCACTGGATATTTAATATATGTGCACTGGATATATATAATATATGTGCACTGGATATATAATATATGTGCACTGGATATATTTATAATATATGTGCACTGGATATTTAATATATGTGCACTGGATATATTTAATATATGTGCACTGGATGTATATAATATGCGTGCACTGGATATATAATATATGTGCACTGGATATATATAATATATGTGCACTGGATATATAATATGTGTGCACTGGATATATATAATATATGTGCACTGGATATTTAATATATGTGCAATGGATATACATAATATATGTGCACTGGATCTATAATATATGTGCACTGGATATATAATATATGTGCACTGGATATTTAATATATGTGCACTGGATATATAATATATGTGCACTTGATATATAATATATGTGCACTGAATATTTAATATATGTGCACAGTATATATATAATATATGTGCACTGGATATATATATATAATATATGTGCACTGGATCTATAATATATGTGCACTGGAAATTTATAATATATGTGCACAGAATATATAATATATGTGCACAGGATATTTAATATATGTGAACTGGATGTATAATATATGTGCACTGGATATATAATATATGTGCACTGTATATATAATATATGTGCACTGGATATTTAATATATGTGCACTGGATATATATAATATATGTGCACTGAATATTTAATATATGTGCACTGGATATATATAATATATGTGCACTGGATATATAATATATGTGCACTGGATATATAATATATGTGCACTAGATATATAAAATAAGTGCACAGGATATATATAATATATGTGCACTGGATCTATAATATATGTGCACTGGATATATAATATATGTGCACTGGATATTTAATATATGTGCACAGGATATATTTATAATATATGTGCACTGGATATATATAATCTATGTGCACTGGATATATATAATATATGTGCACTGGATCTAAAATATATGTGCACTGGATGTAAATAATATATGTGCACTCGATCTATAATATATGTGCACTGGAAATTTATAATATATGTGCACTGGATATATAATATATGTGCACTGGATATTTAATATATGTGCACTGGATATATAATATATGTGCACAGGAAATATATAATATATGTGCACTGGATATTTAATATATGTGCACTGGATATATATAATATATGTGCACTGGATATATTTATAATATATGTGCACTGGATATATATAATCTATGTGCACTGGATATATATAATATATGTGCACTGGATCTAAAATATATGTGCACTGGATGTAAATAATATATGTGCACTCGATCTATAATATATGTGCACTGGAAATTTATAATATATGTGCACAGAATATATAATATATGTGCACAGGATATTTAAAATATAAGCACTGGATATATTTAATATATGTGCACTGGATGTATATATAGTATATTTGCACTGGATATTTAATATATGTGCACTGGGTGTATAAATATAATATATGTGCACTGGATATATAATATATGTGCACTGGATATTTATAATATATGTGCACTGGATATATAATATATGTGCACTGGATATTTAATATATGTGCACTGGATATATATAATATATGTGCACTGGATATATAATATATGTGCACTGGATATATTTATAATATATGTGCACTGGATATTTAATATATGTGCACTGGATATATTTAATATATGTGCACTGGATGTATATAATATGCGTGCACTGGATATATAATATATGTGCACTGGATATATATAATATATGTGCACTGGATATATAATATGTGTGCACTGGATATATATAATATATGTGCACTGGATATTTAATATATGTGCAATGGATATACATAATATATGTGCACTGGATCTATAATATTTGTGCACTGGATATATAATATATGTGCACTGGATATTTAATATATGTGCACTGGATATATAATATATGTGCACTTGATATATAATATATGTGCACTGAATATTTAATATATGTGCACTGTATATATATAATATATGTGCACTGGATATATATATATATAATATATGTGCACTGGATCTATAATATATGTGCACTGGAAATTTATAATATATGTGCACAGAATATATAATATATGTGCACAGGATATTTAATATATGTGCACTGGATGTATAATATATGTGCACTGGATATATAATATATGTGCACTGCATATATATAATATATGTGCACTGGATATATTTATAATATATGTGCACTGGATATTTAATATATGTGCACTGGATATATTTAATATAGGTGCACTGGATGTATATAATATATGTGCAATGGACATTTAATATATGTGCAATGGATATATATATATAATATATGTGCACTGGATCTATAATATATGTGCACTGGATATTTTTAATATATGTGCACTGGATATATAATATATGTGCACTGGATATTTATAATATATGTGCACTGGATATATAATATATGTGCACTGAAAATTTGTAATAAATGTGCACTGGATATATAATATATGTGCAATTGATATATTTAATATATGTGCACTGGATATATAATATATGTGCACTGGATATTTAATGTATGTGCACTGGATATTTATAATAAATGTGCACTGGATATATAATATATGTGCAATGGATATATTTAATATATGTGCTCTGGATATATAATATATGTGCACTGGATATTTCATATATATACACTGGATATATATAATATATGTGCACTGGATATATAATATACGTTCACTGGATATATATAATATATGTGCACTGGTTCTATAATATATGTGCACTGGATATTTATAATATATGTGCACTGGATATATAATATATGTGCACTGGATATATTTAATATATGCGCACTAGATGTATAACATATGTAAACTGGATATTTAATATATGTTAACTGGACATATATAATATATGTGCACTGGATATATATAATATATGTGCACTGTATATATATATATATATATATATATATATATATATAATATATGTGCACTGGATATATGTAATATATGTGCACTGGATGTGTAACATATGTGCACTGGACATTTAATATATGTGCAATGGATATATATAATATATGTGCACTGGATCTATAATATATGTGCATTAGATATTTATAATATGTGTGCACTGGATATTTAATATATGTGCACTGAATATATATATATATATATATATCCAGTGCACATATATATATATATATATATATATATATATATTTATATATATATATATATATATGTATATATATATATATATATATATATATATATATATATATATATATATATATATATGTGCACTGGATATTTAATATATGTGCACTGGATATATATAATATATGTGCAGTGGATGTATAATATATGTGCACTGGATATTTAATATATGTGCACTGAATATATATATAATATATGTGCACTGGATATTTATAATATATGTGCAATGGATATATTTAATATATGTGCACTAGATATATAATATATGTGCACTGGATATTTAATATATGTGCACTGGATATATATAATACATGTGCACTGGATATATAATATATGTGCACTGGATATTTATTATATATGTGCACTGCATATATATAATATATGTGCACTGGATATATAATATATGTGCACTGGATATATAAAATATGTGCACAGGATATATATAATATATGTGCACTGGACCTAAAATTTAAGTGCACTGGATATATAATATATGTGCACTGGATATTTAAAATAAATGTGCACTGGATATATAATACATGTGCACTGGATATATAATATATGTGCACTGGATATTTAATATATGTGCACTGGATATATATAATATATGTGCACTGAATATTTAATATATGTGCACTGGATATATATAATACATGTGCACTGGATATATAATATATGTGCACTGGATATATAATATATGTGCACTAGATATATAAAATATGTGCACAGGATATATATAATATATGTGCACTGGAAATAAAATTTAAGTGCACTGGATATATAATATATGTGCACTGGATATTTAAAATAAATGTGATCTGTATATATAATATATGTGCACTGGATATTTAATATATGTGCACTGGATATATATAATATATGTGCACTGGATTTATAATACTTGTGCACTGGTTAGTTAAATTATATGTGCACTGGATATATAATATATGTGCACTGGATATATTTAATATATGTGCACTGGATATATAATATATGTGCACTGGATATTTAATATATGTGCACTGGATATATTTAATATATGTGCACTGGATGTATATAATATGTGTGCACTGGATATATAATATATGTGCACTGGATATATATAATATATGTGCACTGGATATATAATATATGTGCACTGGATATTTAATATATGTGCACTGGATATATTTAATATATGTGCACTGGATATTTAATATATGTGCACTGGATATATTTAATATATGTGCACTGGATATATTTAATATATGTGCACTGGATGTATATAATATGTGTGCACTGGATATATAATATATGTGCACTGGATATATAATATATGTGCACTGGATATATTTAATATATGTGCACTGGATATATAATATATGTGCACTGGATATATAATATATGTGCACTGGATATATAATATATGTGCACTGGATATATAATATATGTGCACTGGATATATTTAATATATGTGCACTGGATATATAATATATGTGCACTGGATATTTAATATATGTGCACTGGATATATATAATATATGTGCACTGGATATATAATATATGTGCACTGGATATATTTATAATATATGTGCACTGGATATTTAATATATGTGCACTAGATATATTTAATATATGTGCACTGGATGCATATAATATGCGTGCACTGGATATATAATATATGTGCACTGGATATATATAATATATGTGCACTGGATATATAATATGTGTGCACTGGATATATATAATATATGTGCACTGGATATTTAATATATGTGCAATGGATATACATAATATATGTGCACTGGATCTATAATATATGTGCACTGGATATATAATATATGTGCACTGGATATTTAATATATGTGCACTGGATATATAATATATGTGCACTTGATATATAATATATGTGCACTGAATATTTAATATATGTGCACTGTATATATATAATATATGTGCACTGGATATATATATATAATATATGTGCACTGGATCTATAATATATGTGCACTGGAAATTTATAATATATGTGCACAGAATATATAATATATGTGCACAGGATATTTAATATATGTGCACTGGATGTATAATATATGTGCACTGGATATATAATATATGTGCACTGTATATATAATATATGTGCAGTGGATATTTAATATATGTGCACTGGATATATATAATATATGTGCACTGAATATTTAATATATGTGCACTGGATATATATAATATATGTGCACTGGATATATAATATATGTGCACTGGATATATAATATATGTGCACTAGATATATAAAATATGTGCACAGGATATATATAATATATGTGCACTGGACCTAAAATTTAAGTGCACTGGATATATAATATATGTGCACTGGATATTTAAAATAAATGTGATCTGTATATATAATATATGTGCACTGGATATTTAATATATGTGCACTGGATATATATAATATATGTGCATTGGATTTATAATACTTGTTCACTGGTTAGTTAAATTATATGTGCACTGGATATATAATATATGTGCACTGGATATATTTAATATATGTGCACTGGATATATAATATATGTGCACTGGATATTTAATATATTTGCACTGGATATATTTAATATATGTGCACTGGATGTATATAATATGTGTGCACTGGATATATAATATATGTGCACTGGATATAGATAATATATGTGCACTGGATATATAATATATGTGCACTGGATATTTAATATATGTGCACTGGATATATTTAATATATGTGCACTGGATGTATATAATATGTGTGCACTGGATATATAATATATGTGCACTGTCTATATATAATATATGTGCACTGGATATATAATATATGTGCACTGGATATATTTAATATATGTGCACTGGATATATAATATATGTGCACTGGATATTTAATATATGTGCACTGGATATATATAATATATGTGCACTGGATATATAATATATGTGCACTGGATATATTTATAATATATGTGCACTGGATATTTAATATATGTGCACTGGATATATTTAATATATGTGCACTGGATGTATATAATATGCGTGAACTGGATATATAATATATGTGCACTAAATATATATAATATATGTGTACTGGATATATAATATGTGTGCACTGGATATATATGATATATGTGCAGTGGATATTTAATATATGTGCAATGGATATACATAATATGTGTGCACTGGATCTATAATATATGTGCACTGGATATATAATATATGTGCACTGGATATTTAATATATGTGCACTGGATATATAATATATATGCACTGGATATATAATATATGTGCACAGGATATATATAATATATGTGCACTGGATATTTAATATATGTGCACTGGATATACATAATATATGTGCACTGGATATATAATATATGAGCACTGGATATTTAATATATGTGCACTGGATATATATAATATATGTGCACTGGATATATAATATATGTGCACTGGATATAAATAATATATGTGCACTGGATATTTAATATATGTGCACTGGATATATATAATATATGTGCACTGGATATATTTATAATATATGTGCACTGGATATATATAATCTATGTGCACTGGATATATAATATATGTGCACTGGATATATATAATATATGTGCACTGGATGTATAATATATGTGCACTGGATATATAATATATGTGCACTGGATATATAATATATGTGCACTGGATATATTTATAATATATGTGCACTGGATATTTAATATATGTGCACTGGATATATTTAATATAGGTGCACTGGAAATTTAATATATGTGCACTGGATATATATAATCTATGTGCACTGGATATATATATAATATATGTGCACTGAATCTAAAATATATGTACACTGGATAAAAATAATATATGTGCACTCGATCTATAATATATGTGCACTGGAAATTTAAAATATATGTGCACAGAATATATAATATATGTGCAAAGGATATTTAAAATATAAGCACTGGATATATTTAATATATGTGCACTGGATGAATATATAGTATATTTGCACTGGATATTTAATATATGTGCACTGGATATAAAAATATAATATATGTGCACTGGATATATAATATATGTGCACTGGATATATATAATATATGTGCACTGGATATATAATATATGTGCACTGGATATTTATAATATATGTGCACTGGATATATATAATATATGTGCACTGGATATATAATATATGTGCACTGGATATTTATAATATATGTGCACTGGATATATAATATATGTGCACTGGATATATTTAATATATGTGCACTGGATATATAATATATGTGCACTGGATATTTAATATATGTGCACTGGATATATAAATATAATATATGTGCACTGGATATATAATATATGTGCACTGGATATATATAATATATGTGCACTGGATATATAATATATGTGCACTGGATATTTATAATATATGTGCACTGGATATATATAATATATGTGCACTGGATATATAATATATGTGCACTGGATATTTATAATATATGTGCACTGGATATATAATATATGTGCACTGGATATATTTAATATATGTGCACTGGATATATAATATATGTGCACTGGATATTTAATATATGTGCACTGGATATATATAATATATGTGCACTGGATATATAATATATGTGCACTGGATATATTTATAATATACGTGCACTGGATATTTAATATATGTGCACTGGATATATTTAATATATGTGCACTGGATGTATATAATATGCGTGCACTGGATATATAATGTATGTGCACTGGATATATATAATATATGTGCACTGGATATATAATATGTGTGCACTGGATATATATAATATATGTGCACTGGATATTTAATATGTGTGCAATGGATATACATAATATATGTGCACTGGATCTATAATATATGTGCACTGGATATATAATATATGTGCACTGGATATTTAATGTATGTGCACTGGATATTTATAATAAATGTGCACTGGATATATAATATATGTGCAATGGATATATTTAATATATGTGCTCTGGATATATAATATATGTGCACTGGATATTTAATATATATACACTGGATATATATAATATATGTGCACTGGATATATAATATACGTTCACTAGATATATATAATATATGTGTACTGGTTCTATAGTATATATGCACTGGATATTTATAATATATGTGCACTGGATATATATAATATATGTGCACTGGATATTTAATATATGTGCAATGGATATACATAATATATGTGCACTGGATCTATAATATATGTGCACTGGATATATAATATATGTGCACAGAATATATAATATATGTGCAAAGGATATTTAAAATATAAGCACTGGATATATTTAATATATGTGCACTGGATGAATATATAGTATATTTGCACTGGATATTTAATATATGTGCACTGGATATAAAAATATAATATATGTGCACTGGATATATAATATATGTGCACTGGATATATATAATATATGTGCACTGGATATATAATATATGTGCACTGGATATTTATAATATATGTGCACTGGATATATATAATATATGTGCACTGGATATATAATATATGTGCACTGGATATTTATAATATATGTGCACTGGATATATAATATATGTGCACTGGATATATTTAATATATGTGCACTGGATATATAATATATGTGCACTGGATATTTAATATATGTGCACTGGATATATAAATATAATATATGTGCACTGGATATATAATATATGTGCACTGGATATATATAATATATGTGCACTGGATATATAATATATGTGCACTGGATATTTATAATATATGTGCACTGGATATATATAATATATGTGCACTGGATATATAATATATGTGCACTGGATATTTATAATATATGTGCACTGGATATATAATATATGTGCACTGGATATATTTAATATATGTGCACTGGATATATAATATATGTGCACTGGATATTTAATATATGTGCACTGGATATATATAATATATGTGCACTGGATATATAATATATGTGCACTGGATATATTTATAATATACGTGCACTGGATATTTAATATATGTGCACTGGATATATTTAATATATGTGCACTGGATGTATATAATATGCGTGCACTGGATATATAATGTATGTGCACTGGATATATATAATATATGTGCACTGGATATATAATATGTGTGCACTGGATATATATAATATATGTGCACTGGATATTTAATATGTGTGCAATGGATATACATAATATATGTGCACTGGATCTATAATATATGTGCACTGGATCTATAATATATGTGCACTGGATATTTAATGTATGTGCACTGGATATTTATAATAAATGTGCACTGGATATATAATATATGTGCAATGGATATATTTAATATATGTGCTCTGGATATATAATATATGTGCACTGGATATTTAATATATATACACTGGATATATATAATATATGTGCACTGGATATATAATATACGTTCACTAGATATATATAATATATGTGTACTGGTTCTATAGTATATATGCACTGGATATTTATAATATATGTGCACTGGATATATAATATATGTGCACTTGATATATAATATATGTGCACTGAATATTTAATATATGTGCACTGTATATATATAATATATGTGCACTGGATATATATATAATATATGTGCACTGGATATTTAATACATGTGCACTGGATATATATATAATATATGTGCACTGGATATATATATAATATATGTGCACTGGATATATAATATATGTGCACTGGATATGTATAATATATGTGCACTGGATATATAATATATGTGCACTGGATATTTATAATATATGTGCACTGGATATATATAACATATGTGCACTGGATATATAATATATGTGCACTGGATATTTATAATATATGTGCACTGGATATATAATATATGTGCACTGGATATATTTAATATATGTCCACTGGATATATAATATATGTGCACTGGATATTTAATATATGTGCACTGGATATATATAATATATGTGCACTGGATATATAATATATGTGCACTGGATATATTTATAATATATGTGCACTGGATATTTAATATATGTGCACTGGATATATTTAATATATGTGCACTGGATGTATATAATATGCGTGCACTGGATATATAATATATGTGCACTGGATATATATAATATATGTGCACTGGATATATAATATGTGTGCACTGGATATATATAATATATGTGCACTGGATATTTAATATATGTGCAATGGATATACATAATATATGTGCACTGGATCTATAATATATGTGCACTGGATATATAATATATGTGCACTGGATATTTAATATATGTGCACTGGATATATAATATATGTGCACTTGATATATAATATATGTGCACTGAATATTTAATATATGTGCACAGTATATATAATATATGTGCACTGGATATATATATATAATATATGTGCACTGGATCTATAATATATGTGCACTGGAAATTTATAATATATGTGCACAGAATATATAATATATGTGCACAGGATATTTAATATATGTGCACTGGATGTATAATATATGTGCACTGGATATATAATATATGTGCACTGTATATATAATATATGTGCACTGGATATTTAATATATGTGCACTGGATATATATAATATATGTGCACTGAATATTTAATATATGTGCACTGGATATATATAATATATGTGCACTGGATATATAATATATGTGCACTGGATATATAATATATGTGCACTAGATATATAAAATAAGTGCACAGGATATATATAATATATGTGCACTGGATCTATAATATATGTGCACTGGATATATAATATATGTGCACTGGATATTTAATATATGTGCACAGGATATATTTATAATATATGTGCACTGGATATATATAATCTATGTGCACTGGATATATATAATATATGTGCACTGGATCTAAAATATATGTGCACTGGATGTAAATAATATATGTGCACTCGATCTATAATATATGTGCACTGGAAATTTATAATATATGTGCACTGGATATATAATATATGTGCACTGGATATTTAATATATGTGCACTGGATATATAATATATGTGCACAGGAAATATATAATATATGTGCACTGGATATTTAATATATGTGCACTGGATATATATAATATATGTGCACTGGATATATTTATAATATATGTGCACTGGATATATATAATCTATGTGCACTGGATATATATAATATATGTGCACTGGATCTAAAATATATGTGCACTGGATGTAAATAATATATGTGCACTCGATCTATAATATATGTGCACTGGAAATTTATAATATATGTGCACAGAATATATAATATATGTGCACAGGATATTTAAAATATAAGCACTGGATATATTTAATATATGTGCACTGGATGTATATATAGTATATTTGCACTGGATATTTAATATATGTGCACTGGGTATATAAATATAATATATGTGCACTGGATATATAATATATGTGCACTGGATATTTATAATATATGTGCACTGGATATATAATATATGTGCACTGGATATTTAATATATGTGCACTGGATATATATAATATATGTGCACTGGATATATAATATATGTGCACTGGATATATTTATAATATATGTGCACTGGATATTTAATATATGTGCACTGGATATATTTAATATATGTGCACTGGATGTATATAATATGCGTGCACTGGATATATAATATATGTGCACTGGATATATATAATATATGTGCACTGGATATATAATATGTGTGCACTGGATATATATAATATATGTGCACTGGATATTTAATATATGTGCAATGGATATACATAATATATGTGCACTGGATCTATAATATTTGTGCACTGGATATATAATATATGTGCACTGGATATTTAATATATGTGCACTGGATATATAATATATGTGCACTTGATATATAATATATGTGCACTGAATATTTAATATATGTGCACTGTATATATATAATATATGTGCACTGGATATATATATATATAATATATGTGCACTGGATCTATAATATATGTGCACTGGAAATTTATAATATATGTGCACAGAATATATAATATATGTGCACAGGATATTTAATATATGTGCACTGGATGTATAATATATGTGCACTGGATATATAATATATGTGCACTGCATATATATAATATATGTGCACTGGATATATTTATAATATATGTGCACTGGATATTTAATATATGTGCACTGGATATATTTAATATAGGTGCACTGGATGTATATAATATATGTGCAATGGACATTTAATATATGTGCAATGGATATATATATATAATATATGTGCACTGGATCTATAATATATGTGCACTGGATATTTTTAATATATGTGCACTGGATATATAATATATGTGCACTGGATATTTATAATATATGTGCACTGGATATATAATATATGTGCACTGAAAATTTGTAATAAATGTGCACTGGATATATAATATATGTGCAATTGATATATTTAATATATGTGCACTGGATATATAATATATGTGCACTGGATATTTAATGTATGTGCACTGGATATTTATAATAAATGTGCACTGGATATATAATATATGTGCAATGGATATATTTAATATATGTGCTCTGGATATATAATATATGTGCACTGGATATTTCATATATATACACTGGATATATATAATATATGTGCACTGGATATATAATATACGTTCACTGGATATATATAATATATGTGCACTGGTTCTATAATATATGTGCACTGGATATTTATAATATATGTGCACTGGATATATAATATATGTGCACTGGATATATTTAATATATGCGCACTAGATGTATAACATATGTAAACTGGATATTTAATATATGTTAACTGGACATATATAATATATGTGCACTGGATTTATATAATATATGTGCACTGTATATATATATATATATATATATATATATATATATATAATATATGTGCACTGGATATATGTAATATATGTGCACTGGATGTGTAACATATGTGCACTGGACATTTAATATATGTGCAATGGATATATATAATATATGTGCACTGGATCTATAATATATGTGCATTAGATATTTATAATATGTGTGCACTGGATATTTAATATATGTGCACTGAATATATATATATATATATATATATATATACATATATATATATATATATATATATAATATATGTGCACTGGATATTTTATATATGTGCACTGGATATATATAATATATGTGCAGTGGATGTATAATATATGTGCACAGGATATTTAAAATATGTGCACTGAATATATATATAATATATGTGCACTGGATATTTATAATATATGTGCAATGGATATATTTAATATATGTGTACTAGATATATAATATATGTGCACTGGATATTTAATATATGTGTACTGGATATATATAATACATGTGCACTGGATATATAATATATGTGCACTGGATATTTATTATATATGTGCACTGCATATATATAATATATGTGCACTGGATATATAATATATGTGAACTGGATATATAAAATATGTGCACAGGATATATATAATATATGTGCACTGGACCTAAAATTTAAGTGCACTGGATATATAATATATGTGCACTGGATATTTAAAATAAATGTGCACTGGATATATAATACATGTGCACTGGATATATAATATATGTGCACTGGATATTTAATATATGTGCACTGGATATATATAATATATGTGCACTGAATATTTAATATATGTGCACTGGATATATATAATAATTGTGCACTGGATATATAATATATGTGCACTGGATATATAACATATGTGCACTAGATATATAAAATATGTGCACTGGATGTATAATATATGTGAACTGTATATATAATATATGTGCACGGGATATATTTATAATATATGTGCACTGGATATTTAATATATGTGCACTGGATATATATAATATATGTGCACAGAATATATAATATATGTGCACAGGATATTTAATATATGTGCACTGGATGTATAATATATGTGCACTGGATGTATAATATATGTGAACTGTATATATAATATATGTGCACGGGATATATTTATAATATATGTGCACTGGATATTTAATATATGTGCACTGGATATATTTAATATAGGTGCACTGGATGTATATAATATATGTGCACTGGACATTTAATATATGTGCAATGGATATATATATAATATATGTGCACTAGATATATAATATACGTTCACTGGATATATATATATATAATATATGTGCACTGGATCTATAATATATATGCACTAGATATTTAAAATATATGTGCACTGGATATATAATATATGTGCACTGGATATATTTAAAATATGTGCACTGTATGTATAATATATGTGCACTGGATATTTAATATATGTTCACTGGACATATATAATATATGTGCACTGGATATATATATATATATTATATGTGCACTGGATATTTAATATATGTGCACTGGATATATTTAATATCTGTGCAATGGATGTATAATATATGTGCACTGGACATTTAATATATGTGCAATGGATACATATAATATATGTGCACTGGATCTATAATATATGTGCACTGGATATTTATAATATATGTGTAATGGATATGTTTAATATATGTGCACTGGATATATAATATATGTGCACTGGAAATTTGTAATAAATGTGCACTGGATATATAATATATGTGCAATTGATATATTTAATATATGTGCACTGGATATATAATATATGTGCACTGGATATTTAATGTATGTGCACTGGATATTTATAATAAATGTGCACTGGATATATAATATATGTGCAATGGATATATTTAATATATGTGCACTGGTTCTATAATATATGTGCACTGGATATTTATAATATATGTGCACTGGATATATAATATATGTGCACTGGATATATTTAATATATGTGCACTAGATGTATAACATATGTGAACTGGATATTTAATATATGTTCACTGGACATATATAATATATGTGCACTGGATATATATAATATATGTGCACTATATATATATATATATATATATATATATATATTATATGTGCACTGGATATATGTAATATATGTGCACTGGATGTGTAACATATGTGCACTGGACATTTAATATATGTGCAATGGATATATATAATATATGTGCACTGGATCTATAATATATGTGCATTAGATATTTATAATATGTGGGCACTGGATATATAATATATGTGCACTGGATATTTATAATATATGTGCAATGGATATATTTAATATATGTGCACTGGATATTTTATATATGTGCACTGTATATATATAATATATGTGCAGTGGATGTATAATATATGTGCACTGGATATTTAATATATGTGCACTGAATATATATATATAATATATGTGCACTGGATATTTATAATATATGTGCAATGGATATATTTAATATATGTGCACTAGATATATAATATATGTGCACTGGATATTTAATATATGTGCACTGGATATATATAATACATGTGCACTGGATATATAATATATGTGCACTGGATATTTATTATATATGTGCACTGCATATATATAATATATGTGCACTGGATATATAATATATGTGCACTGCATATATATAATATATGTGCACTGGATATATAATATATGTGCACTGGATATATAAAATATGTGCACAGGATATATATAATATATGTGCACTGGACCTAAAATTTAAGTGCACTGGATATATAATATATGTGCACTGGATATTTAAAATAAATGTGCACTGGATATATAATACCTGTGCACTGGATATATAATGTATGTGCACTGGATATTTAATATATGTGCACTGGATATATATAATATATGTGCACTGAATATTTAATATATGTGCACTGGATATATATAATATATGTGCACTGGATATATAATATATGTGCACTGGATATATAATATATGTGCACTAGATATATAAAATATGTGCACAGGATATATATAATATATGTGCACTGGACCTAAAATTTAAGTGCACTGGATATATAATATATGTGCACTGGATATTTAAAATAAATGTGATCTGTATATATAATATATGTGCACTGGATATTTAATATATGTGCACTGGATATATA
Source organism: Leptodactylus fuscus (assembly GCF_031893055.1). Classification (NCBI taxonomy): domain Eukaryota; kingdom Metazoa; phylum Chordata; class Amphibia; order Anura; family Leptodactylidae; genus Leptodactylus; species Leptodactylus fuscus. The sequence goes on from NC_134266.1 coordinate 279,107,124, forward strand.
TAATATATGTGCACTGGATTTATAATACTTGTGCACTGGTTAGTTAAATTATATGTGCACTGGATATATAATATATGTGCACTGGATATATTTAATATATGTGCACTGGATATATAATATATGTGCACTGGATATTTAATATATGTGCACTGGATATATTTAATATATGTGCACTGGATGTATATACTATGTTTGCACTGGATATATAATATATGTGCACTGGATATATATAATATATGTGCACTGGATATATAATATATGTGCACTGGATATTTAATATATGTGCACTGGATATATTTAATATATGTGCACTGGATGTATATAATATGTGTGCACTGGATATATAATATATGTGCACTGTCTATATATAATATATGTGCACTGGATATATATAATATATGTGCACTGGATATATTTAATATATGTGCACTGGATATATAATATATGTGCACTGGATATATTTAATATATGTGCACTGGATGTATATAATATGCGTGAACTGGATATATAATATATGTGCACTAAATATATATAATATATGTGCACTGGATATATAATATGTGTGCACTGAATATATATATAATATATGTGCACTGGATATTTAATATATGTGCAATGGATATACATAATATGTGTGCACTGGATCTATAATATATGTGCACTGGATATATAATATATGTGCACTGGATATTTAATATATGTGCGCTGGATATATAATATATATGCACTGGATATATAATATATGTGCACAGGATATATATAATATACGTGCACTGGATATTTAATATATGTGCACTGGATATACATAATATATGTGCACTGGATATATAATATATGAGCACTGGATATTTAATATATGTGCACTGGATATATATAATATATGTGCACTGGATATATAATATATGTGCACTGGATATAAATAATATATGTGCACTGGATATTTAATATATGTGCACTGGATATATATAATATATGTGCACTGGATATATTTATAATATATGTGCACTGGATATATATAATCTATGTGCACTGGATATATAATATATGTGCACTGGATATATATAATATATGTGCACTGGATCTATAATATATGTGCACTGGATGTATAATATATGTGCACTGGATATATAATATATATGCACTGGATATATAATATATGTGCACTGGATATATTTATAATATATGTGCACTGGATATTTAATATATGTGCACTGGATATATTTAATATAGGTGCACTGGAAATTTAATATATGTGCACTGGATATATATAATCTATGTGCACTGGATATATATAATATATGTGCACTGAATCTAAAATATATGTACACTGGATAAAAATAATATATGTGCACTCGATCTATAATATATGTGCACTGGAAATTTAAAATATATGTGCACAGAATATATAATATATGTGCAAAGGATATTTAAAATATAAGCACTGGATATATTTAATATATGTGCACTGGATGAATATATAGTATATTTGCACTGGATATTTAATATATGTGCACTGGATATATAAATATAATATATGTGCACTGGATATATAATATATGTGCACTGGATATTTATAATATGTGTGCACTGGATATATATAATATATGTGCACTGGATATATAATATATGTGCACTGGATATTTATAATATATGTGCACTGGATATATAATATATGTGCACTGGATATATTTAATATATGTGCACTGGATATATAATATATGTGCACTGGATATTTAATATATGTGCACTGGATATATTTATAATATATGTGCACTGGATATATAATATATGTGCACTGGATATATTTATAATATACGTGCACTGGATATTTAATATATGTGCACTGGATATATTTATTATATGTGCACTGGATGTATATAATATGCGTGCACTGGATATATAATGTATGTGCACTGGATATATATAATATATGTGCACTGGATATATAATATGTGTGCACTGGATATATATAATATATGTGCACTGGATATTTAATATATGTGCAATGGATATACATAATATATGTGCACTGGATCTATAATATATGTGCACTGGATATATAATATATGTGCACTGGATATTTAATGTATGTGCACTGGATATTTATAATAAATGTGCACTGGATATATAATATATGTGCAATGGATATATTTAATATATGTGCTCTGGATATATAATATATGTGCACTGGATATTTAATATGTATACACTGGATATATATAATATATGTGCACTGGATATATAATATACGTTCACTGGATATATATAATATATGTGCACTGGTTCTATAATATATGTGCACTGGATATTTATAATATATGTGCACTGGATATATAATATATGTGCACTTGATATATAATATATGTGCACTGAATATTTAATATATGTGCACTGTATATATATAATATATGTGCACTGGATATATATATAATATATGTGCACTGGATATTTAATACATGTGCACTGGATATATATATATAATATATGTGCACTGGATATATATATATAATATATGTGCACTGGATATATAATATATGTGCACTGGATATATATAATATATGTGCACTGGATATATAATATATGTGCACTGGATATTTATAATATATGTGCACTGGATATATATAATATATGTGCACTGGATATATAATATATGTGCACTGGATATTTATAATATATGTGCACTGGATATATAATATATGTGCACTGGATATATTTAATATATGTGCACTTTATATATAATATATGTGCACTGGATATTTAATATATGTGCACTGGATATATATAATATATGTGCACTGGATATATAATATATGTGCACTGGATATATTTATAATATATGTGCACTGGATATTTAATATATGTGCACTAGATATATTTAATATATGTGCACTGGATGTATATAATATGCGTGCACTGGATATATAATATATGTGCACTGGATATATATAATATATGTGCACTGGATATATAATATGTGTGCACTGGATATATATAATATATGTGCACTGGATATTTAATATATGTGCAATGGATATACATAATATATGTGCACTGGATCTATAATATATGTGCACTGGATATATAATATATGTGCACTGGATATTTAATATATGTGCACTGGATATATAATATATGTGCACTTGATATATAATATATGTGCACTGAATATTTAATATATGTGCACTGTATATATATAATATATGTGCACTGGATATATATATATAATATATGTGCACTGGATCTATAATATATGTGCACTGGAAATTTATAATATATGTGCACAGAATATATAATATTTGTGCACAGGATATTTAATATATGTGCACTGGATGTATAATATATGTGCACTGGATATATAATATATGTGCACTGTATATATAATATATGTGCAGTGGATATTTAATATATGTGCACTGGATATATATAATATATGTGCACTGAATATTTAATATATGTGCACTGGATATATATAATATATGTGCACTGGATATATAATATATGTGCACTGGATATATAATATATGTGCACTAGATATATAAAATATGTGCACAGGATATATATAATATATGTGCACTGGACCTAAAATTTAAGTGCACTGGATATATAATATATGTGCACTGGATATTTAAAATAAATGTGATCTGTATATATAATATATGTGCACTGGATATTTAATATATGTGCACTGGATATATATAATATATGTGCATTGGATTTATAATACTTGTGCACTGGTTAGTTAAATTATATGTGCACTGGATATATAATATATGTGCACTGGATATATTTAATATATGTGCACTGGATATATAATATATGTGCACTGGATATTTAATATATTTGCACTGGATATATTTAATATATGTGCACTGGATGTATATAATATGTGTGCACTGGATATATAATATATGTGCACTGGATATAGATAATATATGTGCACTGGATATATTTAATATATGTGCACTGGATGTATATAATATGTGTGCACTGGATATATAATATATGTGCACAGTCTATATATAATATATGTGCACTGGATATTTATAATATATGTGCACTGGATATATTTAATATATGTGCACTGGATATATAATATATGTGCACTGGATATATTTATAATATATGTGCACTGGATATTTAATATATGTGCACTGGATATATTTAATATATGTGCACTGGATGTATATAATATGCGTGAACTGGATATATAATATATGTGCACTAAATATATATAATATATGTGCACTGGATATATAATATGTGTGCACTGGATATATATAATATATGTGCACTGGATATTTAATATATGTGCAATGGATATACATAATATGTGTGCACTGGATCTATAATATATGTGCACTGGATATATAATATATGTGCACTGGATATTTAATATATGTGCACTGGATATATAATATATATGCACTGGATATATAATATATGTGCACAGGATATATATAATATATGTGCACTGGATATTTAATATATGTGCACTGGATATACATAATATATGTGCACTGGATATATAATATATGAGCACTGGATATTTAATATATGTGCACTGGATATATATAATATATGTGCACTGGATATATAATATATGTGCACTGGATATAAATAATATATGTGCACTGGATATTTAATATATGTGCACTGGATATATATAATATATGTGCACTGGATATATTTATAATATATGTGCACTGGATATATATAATCTATGTGCACTGGATATATAATATATGTGCACTGGATATATATAATATATGTGCACTGGATCTATAATATATGTGCACTGGATGTATAATATATGTGCACTGGATATATAATATATATGCACTGGATATATAATATATGTGCACTGGATATATTTATAATATATGTGCACTGGATATTTAATATATGTGCACTGGATATATTTAATATAGGTGCACTGGAAATTTAATATATGTGCACTGGATATATATAATCTATGTGCACTGGATATATATATAATATATGTGCACTGAATCTAAAATATATGTACACTGGATAAAAATAATATATGTGCACTCGATCTATAATATATGTGCACTGGAAATTTAAAATATATGTGCACAGAATATATAATATATGTGCAAAGGATATTTAAAATATAAGCACTGGATATATTTAATATATGTGCACTGGATGAATATATAGTATATTTGCACTGGATATTTAATATATGTGCACTGGATATAAAAATATAATATATGTGCACTGGATATATAATATATGTGCACTGGATATATATAATATATGTGCACTGGATATATAATATATGTGCACTGGATATTTATAATATATGTGCACTGGATATATATAATATATGTGCACTGGATATATAATATATGTGCACTGGATATTTATAATATATGTGCACTGGATATATAATATATGTGCACTGGATATATTTAATATATGTGCACTGGATATATAATATATGTGCACTGGATATTTAATATATGTGCACTGGATATATAAATATAATATATGTGCACTGGATATATAATATATGTGCACTGGATATATATAATATATGTGCACTGGATATATAATATATGTGCACTGGATATTTATAATATATGTGCACTGGATATATATAATATATGTGCACTGGATATATAATATATGTGCACTGGATATTTATAATATATGTGCACTGGATATATAATATATGTGCACTGGATATATTTAATATATGTGCACTGGATATATAATATAAGTGCACTGGATATTTAATATATGTGCACTGGATATATATAATATATGTGCACTGGATATATAATATATGTGCACTGGATATATTTATAATATACGTGCACTGGATATTTAATATATGTGCACTGGATATATTTATTATATGTGCACTGGATGTATATAATATGCGTGCACTGGATATATAATGTATGTGCACTGGATATATATAATATATGTGCACTGGATATATAATATGTGTGCACTGGATATATATAATATATGTGCACTGGATATTTAATATATGTGCAATGGATATACATAATATATGTGCACTGGATCTATAATATATGTGCACTGGATATATAATATATGTGCACTGGATATTTAATGTATGTGCACTGGATATTTATAATAAATGTGCACTGGATATATAATATATGTGCAATGGATATATTTAATATATGTGCTCTGGATATATAATATATGTGCACTGGATATTTAATATATATACACTGGATATTTATAATATATGTGCACTGGATATATATAATATATGTGCACTGGATATTTATAATATATGTGCACTGGATATATATAATATATGTGCACTGGATATATAATATATGTGCACTGGATATTTATAATATATGTGCACTGGATATATAATATATGTGCACTGGATATATTTAATATATGTGCACTGGATATATAATATATGTGCACTGGATATTTAATATATGTGCACTGGATATATTTATAATATATGTGCACTGGATATATAATATATGTGCACTGGATATATTTATAATATACGTGCACTGGATATTTAATATATGTGCACTGGATATATTTATTATATGTGCACTGGATGTATATAATATGCGTGCACTGGATATATAATGTATGTGCACTGGATATATATAATATATGTGCACTGGATATATAATATGTGTGCACTGGATATATATAATATATGTGCACTGGATATTTAATATATGTGCAATGGATATACATAATATATGTGCACTGGATCTATAATATATGTGCACTGGATATATAATATATGTGCACTGGATATTTAATGTATGTGCACTGGATATTTATAATAAATGTGCACTGGATATATAATATATGTGCAATGGATATATTTAATATATGTGCTCTGGATATATAATATATGTGCACTGGATATTTAATATATATACACTGGATATATATAATATATGTGCACTGGATATATAATATACGTTCACTGGATATATATAATATATGTGCACTGGTTCTATAATATATGTGCACTGGATATTTATAATATATGTGCACTGGATATATAATATATGTGCACTTGATATATAATATATGTGCACTGAATATTTAATATATGTGCACTGTATATATATAATATATGTGCACTGGATATATATATATAATATATGTGCACTGGATATTTAATACATGTGCACTGGATATATATATAATATATGTGCACTGGATATATATATATAATATATGTGCACTGGATATATAATATATGTGCACTGGATATATAATATATGTGCACTGGATATTTATAATATATGTGCACTGGATATATATAATATATGTGCACTGGATATATAATATATGTGCACTGGATATTTATAATATATGTGCACTGGATATATAATATATGTGCACTGGATATATTTAATATATGTGCACTGGATATATAATATATGTGCACTGGATATATAATATATGTGCACTGGATATATATAATATATGTGCACTGGATATATAATATATGTGCACTGGATATATTTATAATATATGTGCACTGGATATTTAATATATGTGCACTAGATATATTTAATATATGTGCACTGGATGTATATAATATGCGTGCACTGGATATATAATATATGTGCACTGGATATATATAATATATGTGCACTGGATATATAATATGTGTGCACTGGATATATATAATATATGAGCACTGGATATTTAATATATGTGCAATGGATATACATAATATATGTGCACTGGATCTATAATATATGTGCACTGGATATATAATATATGTGCACTGGATATTTAATATATGTGCACTGGATATATAATATATGTGCACTTGATATATAATATATGTGCACTGAATATTTAATATATGTGCACTGTATATATATAATATATGTGCACTGGATATATATATATAATATATGTGCACTGGATCTATAATATATGTGCACTGGAAATTTATAATATATGTGCACAGAATATATAATATATGTGCACAGGATATTTAATATATGTGCACTGGATGTATAATATATGTGCACTGGATATATAATATATGTGCACTGTATATATAATATATGTGCAGTGGATATTTAATATATGTGCACTGGATATATATAATATATGTGCACTGAATATTTAATATATGTGCACTGGATATATATAATATATGTGCACTGGATATATAATATATGTGCACTGGATATATAATATATGTGCACTAGATATATAAAATATGTGCACAGGATATATATAATATATGTGCACTGGACCTAAAATTTAAGTGCACTGGATATATAATATATGTGCACTGGATATTTAAAATAAATGTGATCTGTATATATAATATATGTGCACTGGATATTTAATATATGTGCACTGGATATATATAATATATGTGCATTGGATTTATAATACTTGTGCACTGGTTAGTTAAATTATATGTGCACTGGATATATAATATATGTGCACTGGATATATTTAATATATGTGCACTGGATATATAATATATGTGCACTGGATATTTAATATATTTGCACTGGATATATTTAATATATGTGCACTGGATGTATATAATATGTGTGCACTGGATATATAATATATGTGCACTGGATATAGATAATATATGTGCACTGGATATATAATATATGTGCACTGGATATTTAATATATGTGCACTGGATATATTTAATATATGTGCACTGGATGTATATAATATGTGTGCACTGGATATATAATATATGTGCACTGTCTATATATAATATATGTGCACTGGATATATAATATATGTGCACTGGATATATTTAATATATGTGCACTGGATATATAATATATGTGCACTGGATATTTAATATATGTGCACTGGATATATATAATATATGTGCACTGGATATATAATATATGTGCACTGGATATATTTATAATATATGTGCACTGGATATTTAATATATGTGCACTGGATATATTTAATATATGTGCACTGGATGTATATAATATGCGTGAACTGGATATATAATATATGTGCACTAAATATATATAATATATGTGTACTGGATATATAATATGTGTGGACTGGATATATATGATATATGTGCACTGGATATTTAATATATGTGCAATGGATATACATAATATGTGTGCACTGGATCTATAATATATGTGCACTGGATATATAATATATGTGCACTGGATATTTAATATATGTGCACTGGATATATAATATATATGCACTGGATATATAATATATGTGCACAGGATATATATAATATATGTGCACTGGATATTTAATATATGTGCACTGGATATACATAATATATGTGCACTGGATATATAATATATGAGCACTGGATATTTAATATATGTGCACTGGATATATATAATATATGTGCACTGGATATATAATATATGTGCACTGGATATAAATAATATATGTGCACTGGATATTTAATATATGTGCACTGGATATATATAATATATGTGCACTGGATATATTTATAATATATGTGCACTGGATATATATAATCTATGTGCACTGGATATATAATATATGTGCACTGGATATATATAATATATGTGCACTGGATCTATAATATATGTGCACTGGATGTATAATATATGTGCACTGGATATATAATATATATGCACTGGATATATAATATATGTGCACTGGATATATTTATAATATATGTGCACTGGATATTTAATATATGTGCACTGGATATATTTAATATAGGTGCACTGGAAATTTAATATATGTGCACTGGATATATATAATCTATGTGCACTGGATATATATATAATATATGTGCACTGAATCTAAAATATATGTACACTGGATAAAAATAATATATGTGCACTCGATCTATAATATATGTGCACTGGAAATTTAAAATATATGTGCACAGAATATATAATATATGTGCAAAGGATATTTAAAATATAAGCACTGGATATATTTAATATATGTGCACTGGATGAATATATAGTATATTTGCACTGGATATTTAATATATGTGCACTGGATATAAAAATATAATATATGTGCACTGGATATATAATATATGTGCACTGGATATATATAATATATGTGCACTGGATATATAATATATGTGCACTGGATATTTATAATATATGTGCACTGGATATATATAATATATGTGCACTGGATATATAATATATGTGCACTGGATATTTATAATATATGTGCACTGGATATATAATATATGTGCACTGGATATATTTAATATATGTGCACTGGATATATAATATATGTGCACTGGATATTTAATATATGTGCACTGGATATATAAATATAATATATGTGCACTGGATATATAATATATGTGCACTGGATATATATAATATATGTGCACTGGATATATAATATATGTGCACTGGATATTTATAATATATGTGCACTGGATATATATAATATATGTGCACTGGATATATAATATATGTGCACTGGATATTTATAATATATGTGCACTGGATATATAATATATGTGCACTGGATATATTTAATATATGTGCACTGGATATATAATATATGTGCACTGGATATTTAATATATGTGCACTGGATATATATAATATATGTGCACTGGATATATAATATATGTGCACTGGATATATTTATAATATACGTGCACTGGATATTTAATATATGTGCACTGGATATATTTAATATATGTGCACTGGATGTATATAATATGCGTGCACTGGATATATAATGTATGTGCACTGGATATATATAATATATGTGCACTGGATATATAATATGTGTGCACTGGATATATATAATATATGTGCACTGGATATTTAATATGTGTGCAATGGATATACATAATATATGTGCACTGGATCTATAATATATGTGCACTGGATCTATAATATATGTGCACTGGATATTTAATGTATGTGCACTGGATATTTATAATAAATGTGCACTGGATATATAATATATGTGCAATGGATATATTTAATATATGTGCTCTGGATATATAATATATGTGCACTGGATATTTAATATATATACACTGGATATATATAATATATGTGCACTGGATATATAATATACGTTCACTAGATATATATAATATATGTGTACTGGTTCTATAGTATATATGCACTGGATATTTATAATATAAGTGCACTGGATATATAATATATGTGCACTTGATATATAATATATGTGCACTGAATATTTAATATATGTGCACTGTATATATATAATATATGTGCACTGGATATATATATAATATATGTGCACTGGATATTTAATACATGTGCACTGGATATATATATAATATATGTGCACTGGATATATATATAATATATGTGCACTGGATATATAATATATGTGCACTGGATATGTATAATATATGTGCACTGGATATATAATATATGTGCACTGGATATTTATAATATATGTGCACTGGATATATATAACATATGTGCACTGGATATATAATATATGTGCACTGGATATATATAATATATGTGCACTGGATATATAATATGTGTGCACTGGATATATTTAATATATGTCCACTGGATATATAATATATGTGCACTGGATATTTAATATATGTGCACTGGATATATATAATATATGTGCACTGGATATATAATATATGTGCACTGGATATATTTATAATATATGTGCACTGGATATTTAATATATGTGCACTGGATATATTTAATATATGTGCACTGGATGTATATAATATATGTGCACTGGATCTATAATATATGTGCACTGGATATATAATATATGTGCACTGGATATTTAATATATGTGCACTGGATATATAATATATGTGCACTTGATATATAATATATGTGCACTGAATATTTAATATATGTGCACAGTATATATATAATATATGTGCACTGGATATATATATATAATATATGTGCACTGGATCTATAATATATGTGCACTGGAAATTTATAATATATGTGCACAGAATATATAATATATGTGCACAGGATATTTAATATATGTGCACTGGATGTATAATATATGTGCACTGGATATATAATATATGTGCACTGTATATATAATATATGTGCACTGGATATTTAATATATGTGCACTGGATATATATAATATATGTGCACTGAATATTTAATATATGTGCACTGGATATATATAATATATGTGCACTGGATATATAATATATGTGCACTGGATATATAATATATGTGCACTAGATATATAAAATAAGTGCACAGGATATATATAATATATGTGCACTGGATCTATAATATATGTGCACTGGATATATAATATATGTGCACTGGATATTTATTATATGTGCACAGGATATATTTATAATATATGTGCACTGGATATATATAATCTATGTGCACTGGATATATATAATATATGTGCACTGGATCTAAAATATATGTGCACTGGATGTAAATAATATATGTGCACTCGATCTATAATATATGTGCACTGGAAATTTATAATATATGTGCACTGGATATATAATATATGTGCACTGGATATTTAATATATGTGCACTGGATATATAATATATGTGCACAGGAAATATATAATATATGTGCACTGGATATTTAATATATGTGCACTGGATATATATAATATATGTGCACTGGATATATTTATAATATATGTGCACTGGATATATATAATCTATGTGCACTGGATATATATAATATATGTGCACTGGATCTAAAATATATGTGCACTGGATGTAAATAATATATGTGCACTCGATCTATAATATATGTGCACTGGAAATTTATAATATATGTGCACAGAATATATAATATATGTGCACAGGATATTTAAAATATAAGCACTGGATATATTTAATATATGTGCACTGGATGTATATATAGTATATTTGCACTGGATATTTAATATATGTGCACTGGGTATATAAATATAATATATGTGCACTGGATATATAATATATGTGCACTGGATATATATATAAAATATGTGCACTGGATATTTCATATATGTGCACTGGATATATAATATATGTGCGCTTGATATATAATATATGTGCACTGAATATTTAATATATGTGCACTGTATATATATAATATATGTGCACTGGATATATATATAATATATGTGCATTGGATCTATAATATATGTGCACTGGACATTTAATATATGTGCAATGGATATATTTAATATATGTGCACTGGATGTATATAATATGTGTGCACTGGATATATAATATATGTGCACTGGATATATAATATATGTGCACTGGATATATTTAATATATGTGCACTGGATATATAATATATGTGCACTGGATATATAATATATGTGCACTGGATATATTTATAATATATGTGCACTGGATATTTAATATATGTGCACTGGATATATGTCACGGAGCGAAGTTATACGTCTTCCTCCGGATGGTCTTTTGAATCAACAGGGACGCAAGAGGTCGGGAGACAACAGCAATTTATTGTAATCCACAAAGTTAGTAGCCAGCGGCGGTCACATCAACCGTAACAACAATAAGTCCACAGAAGTCACAATCCAATGATAAATTTGGTTCCTTGGTCCTGTAACTAAATCCTGGCTCTCTACAGAGCTGTGCACAGGCCGGCTAACACATACTAACTGCTAGCTATATCTATATACTAAACTGTTACACCTATATCTGTGGGTGGGAAGGGCTGAGTCACAGATCCTTCCCCCCTCACCTATACCAAGGAGAGCAGACTCCCTGTCTACTATGGACAATGCACCATCCAACATCTTCTTGGAGACACTGATCAGATTATCTCCACCCATTGTCCTCACTAGTTAGAGGTATTTGCATACAATGTGCTAACACACTAGACCCTAATCAGCCAACTACACATTGATGTATATAACAGGTTAGAGAATACATTCCACATGAAATATATATTACACATTGCCTATAGTATACATTCTAACCATCCCGTGACAATATATTTAATATATGTGCACTGGATATATTTAATATATGTGCACTGGATGTATATAATATGTGTGCACTGGATATATAATATATGTGCACTGGATATATAATATATGTGCACTGGATATATTTAATATATGTGCACTGGATATATAATATATGTGCACTGGATATATAATATATGTGCACTGGATATATTTAATATATGTGCACTGGATATATAATATATGTGCACTGGATATTTAATATATGTGCACTGGATATATATAATATATGTGCACTGGATATATAATATGTGTGCACTGGATATATATAATATATGTGCACTGGATATTTAATATATGTGCACTGGATATATAATATATGTGCACTTGATATATAATATATGTGCACTGAATATTTAATATATGTGCACTGTATATATATAATATATGTGCACTGGATATATATATATAATATATGTGCATTGGATCTATAATATATGTGCACTGGAAATTTATAATATATGTGCACAGAATATATAATATATGTGCACAGGATATTTAATATATGTGCACTGGATGTATAATATATGTGCACTGGATGTATAATATATGTGAACTGTATATATAATATATGTGCACTGGATATATTTATAATATATGTGCACTGGATATTTAATATATGTGCACTGGATATATTTAATATAGGTGCACTGGATGTATATAATATATGTGCACTGGACATTTAATATATGTGCAATGGATATATATATAATATATGTGCACTAGATATATAATATACGTTCACTGGATATATATATATATATATAATATATGTGCACTGGATCTATAATATATATGCACTAGATATTTAAAATATATGTGCACTGGATATATAATATATGTGCACTGGATATATTTAAAATATGTGCACTGTATGTATAATATATGTGCACTGGATATATATAATATATGTGCACTGGATATATAATATATGTGCACTGGATATTTATAATATATGTGCACTGGATATATAATATATGTGCACTGGATATATTTAATATATGTGCACTGGATATATAATATATGTGCACTGGATATTTAATATATGTGCACTGGATATATATAATATATGTGCACTGGATATATAATATATGTGCACTGGATATATTTATAATATATGTGCACTGGATATTTAATATATGTGCACTAGATATATTTAATATATGTGCACTGGATGTATATAATATGCGTGCACTGGATATATAATATATGTGCACTGGATATATATAATATATGTGCACTGGATATATAATATGTGTGCACTGGATATATATAATATATGTGCACTGGATATTTAATATATGTGCAATGGATATACATAATATATGTGCACTGGATCTATAATATATGTGCACTGGATATATAATATATGTGCACTGGATATTTAATATATGTGCACTGGATATATAATATATGTGCACTTGATATATAATATATGTGCACTGAATATTTAATATATGTGCACTGTATATATATAATATATGTGCACTGGATATATATATATAATATATGTGCACTGGATCTATAATATATGTGCACTGGAAATTTATAATATATGTGCACAGAATATATAACATATGTGCACAGGATATTTAATATATGTGCACTGGATGTATAATATATGTGCACTGGATATATAATATATGTGCACTGTATATATAATATATGTGCAGTGGATATTTAATATATGTGCACTGGATATATATAATATATGTGCACTGAATATTTAATATATGTGCACTGGATATATATAATATATGTGCACTGGATATATAATATATGTGCACTGGATATATAATATATGTGCACTAGATATATAAAATATGTGCACAGGATATATATAATATATGTGCACTGGACCTAAAATTTAAGTGCACTGGATATATAATATATGTGCACTGGATATTTAAAATAAATGTGATCTGTATATATAATATATGTGCACTGGATATTTAATATATGTGCACTGGATATATATAATATATGTGCATTGGATTTATAATACTTGTGCACTGGTTAGTTAAATTATATGTGCACTGGATATATAATATATGTGCATTGGATTTATAATACTTGTGCACTGGTTAGTTAAATTATGTGTGCACTGGATATATAATATATGTGCACTGGATATAGATAATATATGTGCACTGGATATATAATATATGTGCACTGGATATTTAATATATGTGCACTGGATATATTTAATATATGTGCACTGGATGTATATAATATGTGTGCACTGGATATATAATATATGTGCACTGTCTATATATAATATATGTGCACTGGATATATAATATATGTGCACTGGATATATTTAATATATGTGCACTGGATATATAATATATGTGCACTGGATATTTAATATATGTGCACTGGATATATATAATATATGTGCACTGGATATATAATATATGTGCACTGGATATATTTATAATATATGTGCACTGGATATTTAATATATGTGCACTGGATATATTTAATATATGTGCACTGGATGTATATAATATGCGTGAACTGGATATATAATATATGTGCACTAAATATATATAATATATGTGTACTGGATATATAATATGTGTGCACTGGATATATATGATATATGTGCACTGGATATTTAATATATGTGCAATGGATATACATAATATGTGTGCACTGGATCTATAATATATGTGCACTGGATATATAATATATGTGCACTGGATATTTAATATATGTGCACTGGATATATAATATATATGCACTGGATATATAATATATGTGCACAGGATATATATAATATATGTGCACTGGATATTTAATATATGTGCACTGGATATACATAATATATGTGCACTGGATATATAATATATGAGCACTGGATATTTAATATATGTGCACTGGATATATATAATATATGTGCACTGGATATATAATATATGTGCACTGGATATAAATAATATATGTGCACTGGATATTTAATATATGTGCACTGGATATATATAATATATGTGCACTGGATATATTTATAATATATGTGCACTGGATATATATAATCTATGTGCACTGGATATATAATATATGTGCACTGGATATATATAATATATGTGCACTGGATCTATAATATATGTGCACTGGATGTATAATATATGTGCACTGGATATATAATATATATGCACTGGATATATAATATATGTGCACTGGATATATTTATAATATATGTGCACTGGATATTTAATATATGTGCACTGGATATATTTAATATAGGTGCACTGGAAATTTAATATATGTGCACTGGATATATATAATCTATGTGCACTGGATATATATATAATATATGTGCACTGAATCTAAAATATATGTACACTGGATAAAAATAATATATGTGCACTCGATCTATAATATATGTGCACTGGAAATTTAAAATATATGTGCACAGAATATATAATATATGTGCAAAGGATATTTAAAATATAAGCACTGGATATATTTAATATATGTGCACTGGATGAATATATAGTATATTTGCACTGGATATTTAATATATGTGCACTGGATATAAAAATATAATATATGTGCACTGGATATATAATATATGTGCACTGGATATATATAATATATGTGCACTGGATATATAATATATGTGCACTGGATATTTATAATATATGTGCACTGGATATATATAATATATGTGCACTGGATATATAATATATGTGCACTGGATATTTATAATATATGTGCACTGGATATATAATATATGTGCACTGGATATATTTAATATATGTGCACTGGATATATAATATATGTGCACTGGATATTTAATATATGTGCACTGGATATATAAATATAATATATGTGCACTGGATATATAATATATGTGCACTGGATATATATAATATATGTGCACTGGATATATAATATATGTGCACTGGATATTTATAATATATGTGCACTGGATATATATAATATATGTGCACTGGATATATAATATATGTGCACTGGATATTTATAATATATGTGCACTGGATATATAATATATGTGCACTGGATATATTTAATATATGTGCACTGGATATATAATATATGTGCACTGGATATTTAATATATGTGCACTGGATATATATAATATATGTGCACTGGATATATAATATATGTGCACTGGATATATTTATAATATACGTGCACTGGATATTTAATATATGTGCACTGGATATATTTAATATATGTGCACTGGATGTATATAATATGCGTGCACTGGATATATAATGTATGTGCACTGGATATATATAATATATGTGCACTGGATATATAATATGTGTGCACTGGATATATATAATATATGTGCACTGGATATTTAATATGTGTGCAATGGATATACATAATATATGTGCACTGGATCTATAATATATGTGCACTGGATATATAATATATGTGCACTGGATATTTAATGTATGTGCACTGGATATTTATAATAAATGTGCACTGGATATATAATATATGTGCAATGGATATATTTAATATATGTGCTCTGGATATATAATATATGTGCACTGGATATTTAATATATATACACTGGATATATATAATATATGTGCACTGGATATATAATATACGTTCACTAGATATATATAATATATGTGTACTGGTTCTATAGTATATATGCACTGGATATTTATAATATATGTGCACTGGATATATAATATATGTGCACTTGATATATAATATATGTGCACTGAATATTTAATATATGTGCACTGTATATATATAATATATGTGCACTGGATATATATATAATATATGTGCACTGGATATTTAATACATGTGCACTGGATATATATATAATATATGTGCACTGGATATATATATAATATATGTGCACTGGATATATAATATATGTGCACTGGATATGTATAATATATGTGCACTGGATATATAATATATGTGCACTGGATATTTATAATATATGTGCACTGGATATATATAACATATGTGCACTGGATATATAATATATGTGCACTGGATATTTATAATATATGTGCACTGGATATATAATATATGTGCACTGGATATATTTAATATATGTCCACTGGATATATAATATATGTGCACTGGATATTTAATATATGTGCACTGGATATATATAATATATGTGCACTGGATATATAATATATGTGCACTGGATATATTTATAATATATGTGCACTGGATATTTAATATATGTGCACTGGATATATTTAATATATGTGCACTGGATGTATATAATATGCGTGCACTGGATATATAATATATGTGCACTGGATATATATAATATATGTGCACTGGATATATAATATGTGTGCACTGGATATATATAATATATGTGCACTGGATATTTAATATATGTGCAATGGATATACATAATATATGTGCACTGGATCTATAATATATGTGCACTGGATATATAATATATGTGCACAGAATATATAATATATGTGCAAAGGATATTTAAAATATAAGCACTGGATATATTTAATATATGTGCACTGGATGAATATATAGTATATTTGCACTGGATATTTAATATATGTGCACTGGATATAAAAATATAATATATGTGCACTGGATATATAATATATGTGCACTGGATATATATAATATATGTGCACTAGATATATAATATATGTGCACTGGATATTTAATATATGTGCACTGGATATATATAATACATGTGCACTGGATATATAATATATGTGCACTGGATATTTATTATATATGTGCACTGCATATATATAATATATGTGCACTGGATATATAATATATGTGCACTGCATATATATAATATATGTGCACTGGATATATAATATATGTGCACTGGATATATAAAATATGTGCACAGGATATATATAATATATGTGCACTGGACCTAAAATTTAAGTGCACTGGATATATAATATATGTGCACTGGATATTTAAAATAAATGTGCACTGGATATATAATACCTGTGCACTGGATATATAATGTATGTGCACTGGATATTTAATATATGTGCACTGGATATATATAATATATGTGCACTGAATATTTAATATATGTGCACTGGATATATATAATATATGTGCACTGGATATATAATATATGTGCACTGGATATATAATATATGTGCACTAGATATATAAAATATGTGCACAGGATATATATAATATATGTGCACTGGACCTAAAATTTAAGTGCACTGGATATATAATATATGTGCACTGGATATTTAAAATAAATGTGATCTGTATATATAATATATGTGCACTGGATATTTAATATATGTGCACTGGATATATATAATATATGTGCACTGGATTTATAATACTTGTGCACTGGTTAGTTAAATTATATGTGCACTGGATATATAATATATGTGCACTGGATATATTTAATATATGTGCACTGGATATATAATATATGTGCACTGGATATTTAATATATGTGCACTGGATATATTTAATATATGTGCACTGGATGTATATACTATGTTTGCACTGGATATATAATATATGTGCACTGGATATATATAATATATGTGCACTGGATATATAATATATGTGCACTGGATATTTAATATATGTGCACTGGATATATTTAATATATGTGCACTGGATGTATATAATATGTGTGCACTGGATATATAATATATGTGCACTGTCTATATATAATATATGTGCACTGGATATATGATATATGTGCACTGGATATATTTAATATATGTGCACTGGATATATAATATATGTGCACTGGATATATTTAATATATGTGCACTGGATGTATATAATATGCGTGAACTGGATATATAATATATGTGCACTAAATATATATAATATATGTGCACTGGATATATAATATGTGTGCACTGAATATATATATAATATATGTGCACTGGATATTTAATATATGTGCAATGGATATACATAATATGTGTGCACTGGATCTATAATATATGTGCACTGGATATATAATATATGTGCACTGGATATTTAATATATGTGCGCTGGATATATAATATATATGCACTGGATATATAATATATGTGCACAGGATATATATAATATACGTGCACTGGATATTTAATATATGTGCACTGGATATACATAATATATGTGCACTGGATATATAATATATGAGCACTGGATATTTAATATATGTGCACTGGATATATATAATATATGTGCACTGGATATATAATATATGTGCACTGGATATAAATAATATATGTGCACTGGATATTTAATATATGTGCACTGGATATATATAATATATGTGCACTGGATATATTTATAATATATGTGCACTGGATATATATAATCTATGTGCACTGGATATATAATATATGTGCACTGGATATATATAATATATGTGCACTGGATCTATAATATATGTGCACTGGATGTATAATATATGTGCACTGGATATATAATATATATGCACTGGATATATAATATATGTGCACTGGATATATTTATAATATATGTGCACTGGATATTTAATATATGTGCACTGGATATATTTAATATAGGTGCACTGGAAATTTAATATATGTGCACTGGATATATATAATCTATGTGCACTGGATATATATAATATATGTGCACTGAATCTAAAATATATGTACACTGGATAAAAATAATATATGTGCACTCGATCTATAATATATGTGCACTGGAAATTTAAAATATATGTGCACAGAATATATAATATATGTGCAAAGGATATTTAAAATATAAGCACTGGATATATTTAATATATGTGCACTGGATGAATATATAGTATATTTGCACTGGATATTTAATATATGTGCACTGGATATATAAATATAATATATGTGCACTGGATATATAATATATGTGCACTGGATATTTATAATATGTGTGCACTGGATATATATAATATATGTGCACTGGATATATAATATATGTGCACTGGATATTTATAATATATGTGCACTGGATATATAATATATGTGCACTGGATATATTTAATATATGTGCACTGGATATATAATATATGTGCACTGGATATTTAATATATGTGCACTGGATATATTTATAATATATGTGCACTGGATATATAATATATGTGCACTGGATATATTTATAATATACGTGCACTGGATATTTAATATATGTGCACTGGATATATTTATTATATGTGCACTGGATGTATATAATATGCGTGCACTGGATATATAATGTATGTGCACTGGATATATATAATATATGTGCACTGGATATATAATATGTGTGCACTGGATATATATAATATATGTGCACTGGATATTTAATATATGTGCAATGGATATACATAATATATGTGCACTGGATCTATAATATATGTGCACTGGATATATAATATATGTGCACTGGATATTTAATGTATGTGCACTGGATATTTATAATAAATGTGCACTGGATATATAATATATGTGCAATGGATATATTTAATATATGTGCTCTGGATATATAATATATGTGCACTGGATATTTAATATGTATACACTGGATATATATAATATATGTGCACTGGATATATAATATACGTTCACTGGATATATATAATATATGTGCACTGGTTCTATAATATATGTGCACTGGATATTTATAATATATGTGCACTGGATATATAATATATGTGCACTTGATATATAATATATGTGCACTGAATATTTAATATATGTGCACTGTATATATATAATATATGTGCACAGAATATATAATATATAATATATGTGCACTGGATATTTAATACATGTGCACTGGATATATATATATAATATATGTGCACTGGATATATATATATAATATATGTGCACTGGATATATAATATATGTGCACTGGATATATATAATATATGTGCACTGGATATATAATATATGTGCACTGGATATTTATAATATATGTGCACTGGATATATATAATATATGTGCACTGGATATATAATATATGTGCACTGGATATTTATAATATATGTGCACTGGATATATAATATATGTGCACTGGATATATTTAATATATGTGCACTTTATATATAATATATGTGCACTGGATATTTAATATATGTGCACTGGATATATATAATATATGTGCACTGGATATATAATATATGTGCACTGGATATATTTATAATATATGTGCACTGGATATTTAATATATGTGCACTAGATATATTTAATATATGTGCACTGGATGTATATAATATGCGTGCACTGGATATTTAATATATGTGCACTGGATATATAATATATGTGCACTTGATATATAATATATGTGCACTGAATATTTAATATATGTGCACTGTATATATATAATATATGTGCACTGGATATATATATATAATATATGTGCACTGGATCTATAATATATGTGCACTGGAAATTTATAATATATGTGCACAGAATATATAATATTTGTGCACAGGATATTTAATATATGTGCACTGGATGTATAATATATGTGCACTGGATATATAATATATGTGCACTGTATATATAATATATGTGCAGTGGATATTTAATATATGTGCACTGGATATATATAATATATGTGCACTGAATATTTAATATATGTGCACTGGATATATATAATATATGTGCACTGGATATATAATATATGTGCACTGGATATATAATATATGTGCACTAGATATATAAAATATGTGCACAGGATATATATAATATATGTGCACTGGACCTAAAATTTAAGTGCACTGGATATATAATATATGTGCACTGGATATTTAAAATAAATGTGATCTGTATATATAATATATGTGCACTGGATATTTAATATATGTGCACTGGATATATATAATATATGTGCATTGGATTTATAATACTTGTGCACTGGTTAGTTAAATTATATGTGCACTGGATATATAATATATGTGCACTGGATATATTTAATATATGTGCACTGGATATATAATATATGTGCACTGGATATTTAATATATTTGCACTGGATATATTTAATATATGTGCACTGGATGTATATAATATGTGTGCACTGGATATATAATATATGTGCACTGGATATAGATAATATATGTGCACTGGATAAATAATATATGTGCACTGGATATTTAATATATGTGCACTGGATATATTTAATATATGTGCACTGGATGTATATAATATGTGTGCACTGGATATATAATATATGTGCACAGTCTATATATAATATATGTGCACTGGATATTTATAATATATGTGCACTGGATATATTTAATATATGTGCACTGGATATATAATATATGTGCACTGGATATTTAATATATGTGCACTGGATATATATAATATATGTGCACTGGATATATAATATATGTGCACTGGATATATTTATAATATATGTGCACTGGATATTTAATATATGTGCACTGGATATATTTAATATATGTGCACTGGATGTATATAATATGCGTGAACTGGATATATAATATATGTGCACTAAATATATATAATATATGTGCACTGGATATATAATATGTGTGCACTGGATATATATAATATATGTGCACTGGATATTTAATATATGTGCAATGGATATACATAATATGTGTGCACTGGATCTATAATATATGTGCACTGGATATATAATATATGTGCACTGGATATTTAATATATGTGCACTGGATATATAATATATATGCACTGGATATATAATATATGTGCACAGGATATATATAATATATGTGCACTGGATATTTAATATATGTGCACTGGATATACATAATATATGTGCACTGGATATATAATATATGAGCACTGGATATTTAATATATGTGCACTGGATATATATAATATATGTGCACTGGATATATAATATATGTGCACTGGATATAAATAATATATGTGCACTGGATATTTAATATATGTGCACTGGATATATATAATATATGTGCACTGGATATATTTATAATATATGTGCACTGGATATATATAATCTATGTGCACTGGATATATAATATATGTGCACTGGATATATATAATATATGTGCACTGGATCTATAATATATGTGCACTGGATGTATAATATATGTGCACTGGATATATAATATATATGCACTGGATATATAATATATGTGCACTGGATATATTTATAATATATGTGCACTGGATATTTAATATATGTGCACTGGATATATTTAATATAGGTGCACTGGAAATTTAATATATGTGCACTGGATATATATAATCTATGTGCACTGGATATATATATAATATATGTGCACTGAATCTAAAATATATGTACACTGGATAAAAATAATATATGTGCACTCGATCTATAATATATGTGCACTGGAAATTTAAAATATATGTGCACAGAATATATAATATATGTGCAAAGGATATTTAAAATATAAGCACTGGATATATTTAATATATGTGCACTGGATGAATATATAGTATATTTGCACTGGATATTTAATATATGTGCACTGGATATAAAAATATAATATATGTGCACTGGATATATAATATATGTGCACTGGATATATATAATATATGTGCACTGGATATATAATATATGTGCACTGGATATTTATAATATATGTGCACTGGATATATATAATATATGTGCACTGGATATATAATATATGTGCACTGGATATTTATAATATATGTGCACTGGATATATAATATATGTGCACTGGATATATTTAATATATGTGCACTGGATATATAATATATGTGCACTGGATATTTAATATATGTGCACTGGATATATAAATATAATATATGTGCACTGGATATATAATATATGTGCACTGGATATATATAATATATGTGCACTGGATATATAATATATGTGCACTGGATATTTATAATATATGTGCACTGGATATATATAATATATGTGCACTGGATATATAATATATGTGCACTGGATATTTATAATATATGTGCACTGGATATATAATATATGTGCACTGGATATATTTAATATATGTGCACTGGATATATAATATAAGTGCACTGGATATTTAATATATGTGCACTGGATATATATAATATATGTGCACTGGATATATAATATATGTGCACTGGATATATTTATAATATACGTGCACTGGATATTTAATATATGTGCACTGGATATATTTATTATATGTGCACTGGATGTATATAATATGCGTGCACTGGATATATAATGTATGTGCACTGGATATATATAATATATGTGCACTGGATATATAATATGTGTGCACTGGATATATATAATATATGTGCACTGGATATTTAATATATGTGCAATGGATATACATAATATATGTGCACTGGATCTATAATATATGTGCACTGGATATATAATATATGTGCACTGGATATTTAATGTATGTGCACTGGATATTTATAATAAATGTGCACTGGATATATAATATATGTGCAATGGATATATTTAATATATGTGCTCTGGATATATAATATATGTGCACTGGATATTTAATATATATACACTGGATATTTATAATATATGTGCACTGGATATATATAATATATGTGCACTGGATATTTATAATATATGTGCACTGGATATATATAATATATGTGCACTGGATATATAATATATGTGCACTGGATATTTATAATATATGTGCACTGGATATATAATATATGTGCACTGGATATATTTAATATATGTGCACTGGATATATAATATATGTGCACTGGATATTTAATATATGTGCACTGGATATATTTATAATATATGTGCACTGGATATATAATATATGTGCACTGGATATATTTATAATATACGTGCACTGGATATTTAATATATGTGCACTGGATATATTTATTATATGTGCACTGGATGTATATAATATGCGTGCACTGGATATATAATGTATGTGCACTGGATATATATAATATATGTGCACTGGATATATAATATGTGTGCACTGGATATATATAATATATGTGCACTGGATATTTAATATATGTGCAATGGATATACATAATATATGTGCACTGGATCTATAATATATGTGCACTGGATATATAATATATGTGCACTGGATATTTAATGTATGTGCACTGGATATTTATAATAAATGTGCACTGGATATATAATATATGTGCAATGGATATATTTAATATATGTGCTCTGGATATATAATATATGTGCACTGGATATTTAATATATATACACTGGATATATATAATATATGTGCACTGGATATATAATATACGTTCACTGGATATATATAATATATGTGCACTGGTTCTATAATATATGTGCACTGGATATTTATAATATATGTGCACTGGATATATAATATATGTGCACTTGATATATAATATATGTGCACTGAATATTTAATATATGTGCACTGTATATATATAATATATGTGCACTGGATATATATATATAATATATGTGCACTGGATATTTAATACATGTGCACTGGATATATATATAATATATGTGCACTGGATATATATATATAATATATGTGCACTGGATATATAATATATGTGCACTGGATATATAATATATGTGCACTGGATATTTATAATATATGTGCACTGGATATATATAATATATGTGCACTGGATATATAATATATGTGCACTGGATATTTATAATATATGTGCACTGGATATATAATATATGTGCACTGGATATATTTAATATATGTGCACTGGATATATAATATATGTGCACTGGATATTTAATATATGTGCACTGGATATATATAATATATGTGCACTGGATATATAATATATGTGCACTGGATATATTTATAATATATGTGCACTGGATATTTAATATATGTGCACTAGATATATTTAATATATGTGCACTGGATGTATATAATATGCGTGCACTGGATATATAATATATGTGCACTGGATATATATAATATATGTGCACTGGATATATAATATGTGTGCACTGGATATATATAATATATGAGCACTGGATATTTAATATATGTGCAATGGATATACATAATATATGTGCACTGGATCTATAATATATGTGCACTGGATATATAATATATGTGCACTGGATATTTAATATATGTGCACTGGATATATAATATATGTGCACTTGATATATAATATATGTGCACTGAATATTTAATATATGTGCACTGTATATATATAATATATGTGCACTGGATATATATATATAATATATGTGCACTGGATCTATAATATATGTGCACTGGAAATTTATAATATATGTGCACAGAATATATAATATATGTGCACAGGATATTTAATATATGTGCACTGGATGTATAATATATGTGCACTGGATATATAATATATGTGCACTGTATATATAATATATGTGCAGTGGATATTTAATATATGTGCACTGGATATATATAATATATGTGCACTGAATATTTAATATATGTGCACTGGATATATATAATATATGTGCACTGGATATATAATATATGTGCACTAGATATATAATATATGTGCACTAGATATATAAAATATGTGCACAGGATATATATAATATATGTGCACTGGACCTAAAATTTAAGTGCACTGGATATATAATATATGTGCACTGGATATTTAAAATAAATGTGATCTGTATATATAATATATGTGCACTGGATATTTAATATATGTGCACTGGATATATATAATATATGTGCATTGGATTTATAATACTTGTGCACTGGTTAGTTAAATTATATGTGCACTGGATATATAATATATGTGCACTGGATATATTTAATATATGTGCACTGGATATATAATATATGTGCACTGGATATTTAATATATTTGCACTGGATATATTTAATATATGTGCACTGGATGTATATAATATGTGTGCACTGGATATATAATATATGTGCACTGGATATAGATAATATATGTGCACTGGATATATAATATATGTGCACTGGATATTTAATATATGTGCACTGGATATATTTAATATATGTGCACTGGATGTATATAATATGTGTGCACTGGATATATAATATATGTGCACTGTCTATATATAATATATGTGCACTGGATATATAATATATGTGCACTGGATATATTTAATATATGTGCACTGGATATATAATATATGTGCACTGGATATTTAATATATGTGCACTGGATATATATAATATATGTGCACTGGATATATAATATATGTGCACTGGATATATTTATAATATATGTGCACTGGATATTTAATATATGTGCACTGGATATATTTAATATATGTGCACTGGATGTATATAATATGCGTGAACTGGATATATAATATATGTGCACTAAATATATATAATATATGTGTACTGGATATATAATATGTGTGCACTGGATATATATGATATATGTGCACTGGATATTTAATATATGTGCAATGGATATACATAATATGTGTGCACTGGATCTATAATATATGTGCACTGGATATATAATATATGTGCACTGGATATTTAATATATGTGCACTGGATATATAATATATATGCACTGGATATATAATATACGTGCACAGGATATATATAATATATGTGCACTGGATATTTAATATATGTGCACTGGATATACATAATATATGTGCACTGGATATATAATATATGAGCACTGGATATTTAATATATGTGCACTGGATATATATAATATATGTGCACTGGATATATAATATATGTGCACTGGATATAAATAATATATGTGCACTGGATATTTAATATATGTGCACTGGATATATATAATATATGTGCACTGGATATATTTATAATATATGTGCACTGGATATATATAATCTATGTGCACTGGATATATAATATATGTGCACTGGATATATATAATATATGTGCACTGGATCTATAATATATGTGCACTGGATGTATAATATATGTGCACTGGATATATAATATATATGCACTGGATATATAATATATGTGCACTGGATATATTTATAATATATGTGCACTGGATATTTAATATATGTGCACTGGATATATTTAATATAGGTGCACTGGAAATTTAATATATGTGCACTGGATATATATAATCTATGTGCACTGGATATATATATAATATATGTGCACTGAATCTAAAATATATGTACACTGGATAAAAATAATATATGTGCACTCGATCTATAATATATGTGCACTGGAAATTTAAAATATATGTGCACAGAATATATAATATATGTGCAAAGGATATTTAAAATATAAGCACTGGATATATTTAATATATGTGCACTGGATGAATATATAGTATATTTGCACTGGATATTTAATATATGTGCACTGGATATAAAAATATAATATATGTGCACTGGATATATAATATATGTGCACTGGATATATATAATATATGTGCACTGGATATATAATATATGTGCACTGGATATTTATAATATATGTGCACTGGATATATATAATATATGTGCACTGGATATATAATATATGTGCACTGGATATTTATAATATATGTGCACTGGATATATAATATATGTGCACTGGATATATTTAATATATGTGCACTGGATATATAATATATGTGCACTGGATATTTAATATATGTGCACTGGATATATAAATATAATATATGTGCACTAGATATTTATAATATATGTGCACTGGATATATATAATATATGTGCACTGGATATATAATATATGTGCACTGGATATTTATAATATATGTGCACTGGATATATAATATATGTGCACTGGATATATTTAATATATGTGCACTGGATATATAATATATGTGCACTGGATATTTAATATATGTGCACTGGATATATATAATATATGTGCACTGGATATATAATATATGTGCACTGGATATATTTATAATATACGTGCACTGGATATTTAATATATGTGCACTGGATATATTTAATATATGTGCACTGGATGTATATAATATGCGTGCACTGGATATATAATGTATGTGCACTGGATATATATAATATATGTGCACTGGATATATAATATGTGTGCACTGGATATATATAATATATGTGCACTGGATATTTAATATGTGTGCAATGGATATACATAATATATGTGCACTGGATCTATAATATATGTGCACTGGATATATAATATATGTGCACTGGATATTTAATGTATGTGCACTGGATATTTATAATAAATGTGCACTGGATATATAATATATGTGCAATGGATATAGTTAATATATGTGCTCTGGATATATAATATATGTGCACTGGATATTTAATATATATACACTGGATATATATAATATATGTGCACTGGATATATAATATACGTTCACTAGATATATATAATATATGTGTACTGGTTCTATAGTATATATGCACTGGATATTTATAATATATGTGCACTGGATATATAATATATGTGCACTTGATATATAATATATGTGCACTGAATATTTAATATATGTGCACTGTATATATATAATATATGTGCACTGGATATATATATAATATATGTGCACTGGATATTTAATACATGTGCACTGGATATATATATAATATATGTGCACTGGATATATATATAATATATGTGCACTGGATATATAATATATGTGCACTGGATATGTATAATATATGTGCACTGGATATATAATATATGTGCACTGGATATTTATAATATATGTGCACTGGATATATATAACATATGTGCACTGGATATATAATATATGTGCACTGGATATTTATAATATATGTGCACTGGATATATAATATATGTGCACTGGATATATTTAATATATGTCCACTGGATATATAATATATGTGCACTGGATATTTAATATATGTGCACTGGATATATATAATATATGTGCACTGGATATATAATATATGTGCACTGGATATATTTATAATATATGTGCACTGGATATTTAATATATGTGCACTGGATATATTTAATATATGTGCACTGGATGTATATAATATGCGTGCACTGGATATATAATATATGTGCACTGGATATATATAATATATGTGCACTGGATATATAATATGTGTGCACTGGATATATATAATATATGTGCACTGGATATTTAATATATGTGCAATGGATATACATAATATATGTGCACTGGATCTATAATATATGTGCACTGGATATATAATATATGTGCACAGAATATATAATATATGTGCAAAGGATATTTAAAATATAAGCACTGGATATATTTAATATATGTGCACTGGATGAATATATAGTATATTTGCACTGGATATTTAATATATGTGCACTGGATATAAAAATATAATATATGTGCACTGGATATATAATATATGTGCACTGGATATATATAATATATGTGCACTGGATATATAATATATGTGCACTGGATATTTATAATATATGTGCACTGGATATATATAATATATGTGCACTGGATATATAATATATGTGCACTGGATATTTATAATATATGTGCACTGGATATATAATATATGTGCACTGGATATATTTAATATATGTGCACTGGATATATAATATATGTGCACTGGATATTTAATATATGTGCACTGGATATATAAATATAATATATGTGCACTGGATATATAATATATGTGCACTGGATATATATAATATATGTGCACTGGATATATAATATATGTGCACTGGATATTTATAATATATGTGCACTGGATATATATAATATATGTGCACTGGATATATAATATATGTGCACTGGATATTTATAATATATGTGCACTGGATATATAATATATGTGCACTGGATATATTTAATATATGTGCACTGGATATATAATATATGTGCACTGGATATTTAATATATGTGCACTGGATATATATAATATATGTGCACTGGATATATAATATATGTGCACTGGATATATTTATAATATACGTGCACTGGATATTTAATATATGTGCACTGGATATATTTAATATATGTGCACTGGATGTATATAATATGCGTGCACTGGATATATAATGTATGTGCACTGGATATATATAATATATGTGCACTGGATATATAATATGTGTGCACTGGATATATATAATATATGTGCACTGGATATTTAATATGTGTGCAATGGATATACATAATATATGTGCACTGGATCTATAATATATGTGCACTGGATCTATAATATATGTGCACTGGATATTTAATGTATGTGCACTGGATATTTATAATAAATGTGCACTGGATATATAATATATGTGCAATGGATATATTTAATATATGTGCTCTGGATATATAATATATGTGCACTGGATATTTAATATATATACACTGGATATATATAATATATGTGCACTGGATATATAATATACGTTCACTAGATATATATAATATATGTGTACTGGTTCTATAGTATATATGCACTGGATATTTATAATATAAGTGCACTGGATATATAATATATGTGCACTTGATATATAATATATGTGCACTGAATATTTAATATATGTGCACTGTATATATATAATATATGTGCACTGGATATATATATAATATATGTGCACTGGATATTTAATACATGTGCACTGGATATATATATAATATATGTGCACTGGATATATATATAATATATGTGCACTGGATATATAATATATGTGCACTGGATATGTATAATATATGTGCACTGGATATATAATATATGTGCACTGGATATTTATAATATATGTGCACTGGATATATATAACATATGTGCACTGGATATATAATATATGTGCACTGGATATATATAATATATGTGCACTGGATATATAATATGTGTGCACTGGATATATTTAATATATGTCCACTGGATATATAATATATGTGCACTGGATATTTAATATATGTGCACTGGATATATATAATATATGTGCACTGGATATATAATATATGTGCACTGGATATATTTATAATATATGTGCACTGGATATTTAATATATGTGCACTGGATATATTTAATATATGTGCACTGGATGTATATAATATATGTGCACTGGATCTATAATATATGTGCACTGGATATATAATATATGTGCACTGGATATTTAATATATGTGCACTGGATATATAATATATGTGCACTTGATATATAATATATGTGCACTGAATATTTAATATATATGCACAGTATATATATAATATATGTGCACTGGATATATATATATAATATATGTGCACTGGATCTATAATATATGTGCACTGGAAATTTATAATATATGTGCACAGAATATATAATATATGTGCACAGGATATTTAATATATGTGCACTGGATGTATAATATATGTGCACTGGATATATAATATATGTGCACTGTATATATAATATATGTGCACTGGATATTTAATATATGTGCACTGGATATATATAATATATGTGCACTGAATATTTAATATATGTGCACTGGATATATAATATATGTGCACTGGATATATAATATATGTGCACTGGATATATAATATATGTGCACTAGATATATAAAATAAGTGCACAGGATATATATAATATATGTGCACTGGATCTATAATATATGTGCACTGGATATATAATATATGTGCACTGGATATTTATTATATGTGCACAGGATATATTTATAATATATGTGCACTGGATATATATAATCTATGTGCACTGGATATATATAATATATGTGCACTGGATCTAAAATATATGTGCACTGGATGTAAATAATATATGTGCACTCGATCTATAATATATGTGCACTGGAAATTTATAATATATGTGCACTGGATATATAATATATGTGCACTGGATATTTAATATATGTGCACTGGATATATAATATATGTGCACAGGAAATATATAATATATGTGCACTGGATATTTAATATATGTGCACTGGATATATATAATATATGTGCACTGGATATATTTATAATATATGTGCACTGGATATATATAATCTATGTGCACTGGATATATATAATATATGTGCACTGGATCTAAAATATATGTGCACTGGATGTAAATAATATATGTGCACTCGATCTATAATATATGTGCACTGGAAATTTATAATATATGTGCACAGAATATATAATATATGTGCACAGGATATTTAAAATATAAGCACTGGATATATTTAATATATGTGCACTGGATGTATATATAGTATATTTGCACTGGATATTTAATATATGTGCACTGGGTATATAAATATAATATATGTGCACTGGATATATAATATATGTGCACTGGATATATATATAAAATATGTGCACTGGATATTTCATATATGTGCACTGGATATATAATATATGTGCGCTTGATATATAATATATGTGCACTGAATATTTAATATATGTGCACTGTATATATATAATATATGTGCACTGGATATATATATAATATATGTGCATTGGATCTATAATATATGTGCACTGGACATTTAATATATGTGCAATGGATATATTTAATATATGTGCACTGGATGTATATAATATGTGTGCACTGGATATATAATATATGTGCACTGGATATATAATATATGTGCACTGGATATATTTAATATATGTGCACTGGATATATAATATATGTGCACTGGATATATAATATATGTGCACTGGATATATTTATAATATATGTGCACTGGATATTTAATATATGTGCACTGGATATATGTCACGGAGCGAAGTTATACGTCTTCCTCCGGATGGTCTTTTGAATCAACAGGGACGCAAGAGGTCGGGAGACAACAGCAATTTATTGTAATCCACAAAGTTAGTAGCCAGCGGCGGTCACATCAACCGTAACAACAATAAGTCCACAGAAGTCACAATCCAATGATAAATTTGGTTCCTTGGTCCTGTAACTAAATCCTGGCTCTCTACAGAGCTGTGCACAGGCCGGCTAACACATACTAACTGCTAGCTATATCTATATACTAAACTGTTACACCTATATCTGTGGGTGGGAAGGGCTGAGTCACAGATCCTTCCCCCCTCACCTATACCAAGGAGAGCAGACTCCCTGTCTACTATGGACAATGCACCATCCAACATCTTCTTGGAGACACTGATCAGATTATCTCCACCCATTGTCCTCACTAGTTAGAGGTATTTGCATACAATGTGCTAACACACTAGACCCTAATCAGCCAACTACACATTGATGTATATAACAGGTTAGAGAATACATTCCACATGAAATATATATTACACATTGCCTATAGTATACATTCTAACCATCCCGTGACAATATATTTAATATATGTGCACTGGATATATTTAATATATGTGCACTGGATGTATATAATATGTGTGCACTGGATATATAATATATGTGCACTGGATATATAATATATGTGCACTGGATATATTTAATATATGTGCACTGGATATATAATATATGTGCACTGGATATATAATATATGTGCACTGGATATATTTAATATATGTGCACTGGATATATAATATATGTGCACTGGATATTTAATATATGTGCACTGGATATATATAATATATGTGCACTGGATATATAATATGTGTGCACTGGATATATATAATATATGTGCACTGGATATTTAATATATGTGCACTGGATATATAATATATGTGCACTTGATATATAATATATGTGCACTGAATATTTAATATATGTGCACTGTATATATATAATATATGTGCACTGGATATATATATATATAATATATGTGCATTGGATCTATAATATATGTGCACTGGAAATTTATAATATATGTGCACAGAATATATAATATATGTGCACAGGATATTTAATATATGTGCACTGGATGTATAATATATGTGCACTGGATGTATAATATATGTGAACTGTATATATAATATATGTGCACTGGATATATTTATAATATATGTGCACTGGATATTTAATATATGTGCACTGGATATATTTAATATAGGTGCACTGGATGTATATAATATATGTGCACTGGACATTTAATATATGTGCAATGGATATATATATAATATATGTGCACTAGATATATAATATACGTTCACTGGATATATATATATATATATAATATATGTGCACTGGATCTATAATATATATGCACTAGATATTTAAAATATATGTGCACTGGATATATAATATATGTGCACTGGATATATTTAAAATATGTGCACTGTATGTATAATATATGTGCACTGGATATATATAATATATGTGCACTGGATATATAATATATGTGCACTGGATATTTATAATATATGTGCACTGGATATATAATATATGTGCACTGGATATATTTAATATATGTGCACTGGATATATAATATATGTGCACTGGATATTTAATATATGTGCACTGGATATATATAATATATGTGCACTGGATATATAATATATGTGCACTGGATATATTTATAATATATGTGCA
The DNA here is from genome assembly GCF_031893055.1 of Leptodactylus fuscus. Classification (NCBI taxonomy): domain Eukaryota; kingdom Metazoa; phylum Chordata; class Amphibia; order Anura; family Leptodactylidae; genus Leptodactylus; species Leptodactylus fuscus. The sequence goes on from NC_134266.1 coordinate 279,144,418, forward strand.
CTGGATATTTAATATATGTGCACTAGATATATTTAATATATGTGCACTGGATGTATATAATATGCGTGCACTGGATATATAATATATGTGCACTGGATATATATAATATATGTGCACTGGATATATAATATGTGTGCACTGGATATATATAATATATGTGCACTGGATATTTAATATATGTGCAATGGATATACATAATATATGTGCACTGGATCTATAATATATGTGCACTGGATATATAATATATGTGCACTGGATATTTAATATATGTGCACTGGATATATAATATATGTGCACTTGATATATAATATATGTGCACTGAATATTTAATATATGTGCACTGTATATATATAATATATGTGCACTGGATATATATATATAATATATGTGCACTGGATCTATAATATATGTGCACTGGAAATTTATAATATATGTGCACAGAATATATAACATATGTGCACAGGATATTTAATATATGTGCACTGGATGTATAATATATGTGCACTGGATATATAATATATGTGCACTGTATATATAATATATGTGCAGTGGATATTTAATATATGTGCACTGGATATATATAATATATGTGCACTGAATATTTAATATATGTGCACTGGATATATATAATATATGTGCACTGGATATATAATATATGTGCACTGGATATATAATATATGTGCACTAGATATATAAAATATGTGCACAGGATATATATAATATATGTGCACTGGACCTAAAATTTAAGTGCACTGGATATATAATATATGTGCACTGGATATTTAAAATAAATGTGATCTGTATATATAATATATGTGCACTGGATATTTAATATATGTGCACTGGATATATATAATATATGTGCATTGGATTTATAATACTTGTGCACTGGTTAGTTAAATTATATGTGCACTGGATATATAATATATGTGCACTGGATATATTTAATATATGTGCACTGGATATATAATATATGTGCACTGGATATTTAATATATTTGCACTGGATATATTTAATATATGTGCACTGGATGTATATAATATGTGTGCACTGGATATATAATATATGTGCACTGGATATAGATAATATATGTGCACTGGATATATAATATATGTGCACTGGATATTTAATATATGTGCACTGGATATATTTAATATATGTGCACTGGATGTATATAATATGTGTGCACTGGATATATAATATATGTGCACTGTCTATATATAATATATGTGCACTGGATATATAATATATGTGCACTGGATATATTTAATATATGTGCACTGGATATATAAAATATGTGCACTGGATATTTAATATATGTGCACTGGATATATATAATATATGTGCACTGGATATATAATATATGTGCACTGGATATATTTATAATATATGTGCACTGGATATTTAATATATGTGCACTGGATATATTTAATATATGTGCACTGGATGTATATAATATGCGTGAACTGGATATATAATATATGTGCACTAAATATATATAATATATGTGTACTGGATATATAATATGTGTGCACTGGATATATATGATATATGTGCACTGGATATTTAATATATGTGCAATGGATATACATAATATGTGTGCACTGGATCTATAATATATGTGCACTGGATATATAATATATGTGCACTGGATATTTAATATATGTGCACTGGATATATAATATATATGCACTGGATATATAATATATGTGCACAGGATATATATAATATATGTGCACTGGATATTTAATATATGTGCACTGGATATACATAATATATGTGCACTGGATATATATAATATATGTGCACTGGATATATAATATATGTGCACTGGATATAAATAATATATGTGCACTGGATATTTAATATATGTGCACTGGATATATATAATATATGTGCACTGGATATATTTATAATATATGTGCACTGGATATATATAATCTATGTGCACTGGATATATAATATATGTGCACTGGATATATATAATATATGTGCACTGGATCTATAATATATGTGCACTGGATGTATAATATATGTGCACTGGATATATAATATATATGCACTGGATATATAATATATGTGCACTGGATATATTTATAATATATGTGCACTGGATATTTAATATATGTGCACTGGATATATTTAATATAGGTGCACTGGAAATTTAATATATGTGCACTGGATATATATAATCTATGTGCACTGGATATATATATAATATATGTGCACTGAATCTAAAATATATGTACACTGGATAAAAATAATATATGTGCACTCGATCTATAATATATGTGCACTGGAAATTTAAAATATATGTGCACAGAATATATAATATATGTGCAAAGGATATTTAAAATATAAGCACTGGATATATTTAATATATGTGCACTGGATGAATATATAGTATATTTGCACTGGATATTTCATATATGTGCACTGGATATAAAAATATAATATATGTGCACTGGATATATAATATATGTGCACTGGATATATATAATATATGTGCACTGGATATATAATATATGTGCACTGGATATTTATAATATATGTGCACTGGATATATATAATATATGTGCACTGGATATATAATATATGTGCACTGGATATTTATAATATATGTGCACTGGATATATAATATATGTGCACTGGATATATTTAATATATGTGCACTGGATATATAATATATGTGCACTGGATATTTAATATATGTGCACTGGATATATAAATATAATATATGTGCACTGGATATATAATATATGTGCACTGGATATTTATAATATATGTGCACTGGATATATAATATATGTGCACTGGATATATTTAATATATGTGCACTGGATATATAATATATGTGCACTGGATATTTAATATATGTGCACTGGATATATAAATATAATATATGTGCACTGGATATATAATATATGTGCACTGGATATATATAATATATGTGCACTGGATATATAATATATGTGCACTGGATATTTATAATATATGTGCACTGGATATATATAATATATGTGCACTGGATATATAATATATGTGCACTGCATATTTATAATATATGTGCACTGGATATATAATATATGTGCACTGGATATATTTAATATATGTGCACTGGATATATAATATATGTGCACTGGATATTTAATATATGTGCACTGGATATATATAATATATGTGCACTGGATATATAATATATGTGCACTGGATATATTTATAATATACGTGCACTGGATATTTAATATATGTGCACTGGATATATTTAATATATGTGCACTGGATGTATATAATATGCGTGCACTGGATATATAATGTATGTGCACTGGATATATATAATATATGTGCACTGGATATATAATATGTGTGCACTGGATATATATAATATATGTGCACTGGATATTTAATATGTGTGCAATGGATATACATAATATATGTGCACTGGATCTATAATATATGTGCACTGGATATATAATATATGTGCACTGGATATTTAATGTATGTGCACTGGATATTTATAATAAATGTGCACTGGATATATAATATATGTGCAATGGATATATTTAATATATGTGCTCTGGATATATAATATATGTGCACTGGATATTTAATATATATACACTGGATATATATAATATATGTGCACTGGATATATAATATACGTTCACTAGATATATATAATATATGTGTACTGGTTCTATAGTATATATGCACTGGATATTTATAATATATGTGCACTGGATATATATAATATATGTGCACTGGATATATAATATATGTGCACTGGATATTTATAATATATGTGCACTGGATATATAATATATGTGCACTGGATATATTTAATATATGTGCACTGGATATATAATATATGTGCACTGGATATTTAATATATGTGCACTGGATATATAAATATAATATATGTGCACTGGATATATAATATATGTGCACTGGATATTTATAATATATGTGCACTGGATATATAATATATGTGCACTGGATATATTTAATATATGTGCACTGGATATATAATATATGTGCACTGGATATTTAATATATGTGCACTGGATATATAAATATAATATATGTGCACTGGATATATAATATATGTGCACTGGATATATATAATATATGTGCACTGGATATATAATATATGTGCACTGGATATTTATAATATATGTGCACTGGATATATATAATATATGTGCACTGGATATATAATATATGTGCACTGCATATTTATAATATATGTGCACTGGATATATAATATATGTGCACTGGATATATTTAATATATGTGCACTGGATATATAATATATGTGCACTGGATATTTAATATATGTGCACTGGATATATATAATATATGTGCACTGGATATATAATATATGTGCACTGGATATATTTATAATATACGTGCACTGGATATTTAATATATGTGCACTGGATATATTTAATATATGTGCACTGGATGTATATAATATGCGTGCACTGGATATATAATGTATGTGCACTGGATATATATAATATATGTGCACTGGATATATAATATGTGTGCACTGGATATATATAATATATGTGCACTGGATATTTAATATGTGTGCAATGGATATACATAATATATGTGCACTGGATCTATAATATATGTGCACTGGATATATAATATATGTGCACTGGATATTTAATGTATGTGCACTGGATATTTATAATAAATGTGCACTGGATATATAATATATGTGCAATGGATATATTTAATATATGTGCTCTGGATATATAATATATGTGCACTGGATATTTAATATATATACACTGGATATATATAATATATGTGCACTGGATATATAATATACGTTCACTAGATATATATAATATATGTGTACTGGTTCTATAGTATATATGCACTGGATATTTATAATATATGTGCACTGGATATATAATATATGTGCACTTGATATATAATATATGTGCACTGAATATTTAATATATGTGCACTGTATATATATAATATATGTGCACTGGATATATATATAATATATGTGCACTGGATATTTAATACATGTGCACTGGATATATATATAATATATGTGCACTGGATATATATATAATATATGTGCACTGGATATATAATATATGTGCACTGGATATGTATAATATATGTGCACTGGATATATAATATATGTGCACTGGATATTTATAATATATGTGCACTGGATATATATAACATATGTGCACTGGATATATAATATATGTGCACTGGATATTTATAATATATGTGCACTGGATATATAATATATGTGCACTGGATATATTTAATATATGTCCACTGGATATATAATATATGTGCACTGGATATTTAATATATGTGCACTGGATATATATAGTATATGTGCACTGGATATATAATATATGTGCACTGGATATATTTATAATATATGTGCACTGGATATTTAATATATGTGCACTGGATATATTTAATATATGTGCACTGGATGTATATAATATGCGTGCACTGGATATATAATATATGTGCACTGGATATATATAATATATGTGCACTGGATATATAATATGTGTGCACTGGATATATATAATATATGTGCACTGGATATTTAATATATGTGCAATGGATATACATAATATATGTGCACTGGATCTATAATATATGTGCACTGGATATATAATATATGTGCACAGAATATATAATATATGTGCAAAGGATATTTAAAATATAAGCACTGGATATATTTAATATATGTGCACTGGATGAATATATAGTATATTTGCACTGGATATTTAATATATGTGCACTGGATATAAAAATATAATATATGTGCACTGGATATATAATATATGTGCACTGGATATATATAATATATGTGCACTGGATATATAATATATGTGCACTGGATATTTATAATATATGTGCACTGGATATATATAATATATGTGCACTGGATATATAATATATGTGCACTGGATATTTATAATATATGTGCACTGGATATATAATATATGTGCACTGGATATATTTAATATATGTGCACTGGATATATAATATATGTGCACTGGATATTTAATATATGTGCACTGGATATATAAATATAATATATGTGCACTGGATATATAATATATGTGCACTGGATATATATAATATATGTGCACTGGATATATAATATATGTGCACTGGATATTTATAATATATGTGCACTGGATATATATAATATATGTGCACTGGATATATAATATATGTGCACTGGATATTTATAATATATGTGCACTGGATATATAATATATGTGCACTGGATATATTTAATATATGTGCACTGGATATATAATATATGTGCACTGGATATTTAATATATGTGCACTGGATATATATAATATATGTGCACTGGATATATAATATATGTGCACTGGATATATTTATAATATACGTGCACTGGATATTTAATATATGTGCACTGGATATATTTAATATATGTGCACTGGATGTATATAATATGCGTGCACTGGATATATAATGTATGTGCACTGGATATATATAATATATGTGCACTGGATATATAATATGTGTGCACTGGATATATATAATATATGTGCACTGGATATTTAATATGTGTGCAATGGATATACATAATATATGTGCACTGGATCTATAATATATGTGCACTGGATCTATAATATATGTGCACTGGATATTTAATGTATGTGCACTGGATATTTATAATAAATGTGCACTGGATATATAATATATGTGCAATGGATATATTTAATATATGTGCTCTGGATATATAATATATGTGCACTGGATATTTAATATATATACACTGGATATATATAATATATGTGCACTGGATATATAATATACGTTCACTAGATATATATAATATATGTGTACTGGTTCTATAGTATATATGCACTGGATATTTATAATATAAGTGCACTGGATATATAATATATGTGCACTTGATATATAATATATGTGCACTGAATATTTAATATATGTGCACTGTATATATATAATATATGTGCACTGGATATATATATAATATATGTGCACTGGATATTTAATACATGTGCACTGGATATATATATAATATATGTGCACTGGATATATATATAATATATGTGCACTGGATATATAATATATGTGCACTGGATATGTATAATATATGTGCACTGGATATATAATATATGTGCACTGGATATTTATAATATATGTGCACTGGATATATATAACATATGTGCACTGGATATATAATATATGTGCACTGGATATTTATAATATATGTGCACTGGATATATAATATATGTGCACTGGATATATTTAATATATGTCCACTGGATATATAATATATGTACACTGGATATTTAATATATGTGCACTGGATATATATAATATATGTGCACTGGATATATAATATATGTGCACTGGATATATTTATAATATATGTGCACTGGATATTTAATATATGTGCACTGGATATATTTAATATATGTGCACTGGATGTATATAATATGAGTGCACTGGATATATAATATATGTGCACTGGATATATATAATATATGTGCACTGGATATATAATATGTGTGCACTGGAAATATTTAATATATGTCCACTGGATATATAATATATGTGCACTGGATATTTAATATATGTGCACTGGATATATATAATATATGTGCACTGGATATATAATATATGTGCACTGGATATATTTATAATATATGTGCACTGGATATTTAATATATGTGCACTGGATATATTTAATATATGTGCACTGGATGTATATAATATATGTGCACTGGATCTATAATATATGTGCACTGGATATATAATATATGTGCACTGGATATTTAATATATGTGCACTGGATATATAATATATGTGCACTTGATATATAATATATGTGCACTGAATATTTAATATATGTGCACAGTATATATATAATATATGTGCACTGGATATATATATATAATATATGTGCACTGGATCTATAATATATGTGCACTGGAAATTTATAATATATGTGCACAGAATATATAATATATGTGCACAGGATATTTAATATATGTGCACTGGATGTATAATATATGTGCACTGGATATATAATATATGTGCACTGTATATATAATATATGTGCACTGGATATTTAATATATGTGCACTGGATATATATAATATATGTGCACTGAATATTTAATATATGTGCACTGGATATATATAATATATGTGCACTGGATATATAATATATGTGCACTGGATATATAATATATGTGCACTAGATATATAAAATAAGTGCACAGGATATATATAATATATGTGCACTGGATCTATAATATATGTGCACTGGATATATAATATATGTGCACTGGATATTTAATATATGTGCACAGGATATATTTATAATATATGTGCACTGGATATATATAATCTATGTGCACTGGATATATATAATATATGTGCACTGGATCTAAAATATATGTGCACTGGATGTAAATAATATATGTGCACTCGATCTATAATATATGTGCACTGGAAATTTATAATATATGTGCACTGGATATATAATATATGTGCACTGGATATTTAATATATGTGCACTGGATATATAATATATGTGCACAGGAAATATATAATATATGTGCACTGGATATTTAATATATGTGCACTGGATATATATAATATATGTGCACTGGATATATTTATAATATATGTGCACTGGATATATATAATCTATGTGCACTGGATATATATAATATATGTGCACTGGATCTAAAATATATGTGCACTGGATGTAAATAATATATGTGCACTCGATCTATAATATATGTGCACTGGAAATTTATAATATATGTGCACAGAGTATATAATATATGTGCACAGGATATTTAAAATATAAGCACTGGATATATTTAATATATGTGCACTGGATGTATATATAGTATATTTGCACTGGATATTTAATATATGTGCACTGGGTATATAAATATAATATATGTGCACTGGATATATAATATATGTGCACTGGATATATATATAATATATGTGCACTGGATATTTAATATATGTGCACTGGATATATAATATATGTGCACTTGATATATAATATATGTGCACTGAATATTTAATATATGTGCACTGTATATATATAATATATGTGCACTGGATATATATATAATATATGTGCATTGGATCTATAATATATGTGCACTGGACATTTAATATATGTGCAATGGATATATTTAATATATGTGCACTGGATGTATATAATATGTGTGCACTGGATATATAATATATGTGCACTGGATATATAATATATGTGCACTGGATATATTTAATATATGTGCACTGGATATATAATATATGTGCACTGGATATATAATATATGTGCACTGGATATATTTATAATATATGTGCACTGGATATTTAATATATGTGCACTGGATATATGTCACGGAGCGAAGTTATACGTCTTCCTCCGGATGGTCTTTTGAATCAACAGGGACGCAAGAGGTCGGGAGACAACAGCAATTTATTGTAATCCACAAAGTTAGTAGCCAGCGGCGGTCACATCAACCGTAACAACAATAAGTCCACAGAAGTCACAATCCAATGATAAATTTGGTTCCTTGGTCCTGTAACTAAATCCTGGCTCTCTACAGAGCTGTGCACAGGCCGGCTAACACATACTAACTGCTAGCTATATCTATATACTAAACTGTTACACCTATATCTGTGGGTGGGAAGGGCTGAGTCACAGATCCTTCCCCCCTCACCTATACCAAGGAGAGCAGACTCCCTGTCTACTATGGACAATGCACCATCCAACATCTTCTTGGAGACACTGATCAGATTATCTCCACCCATTGTCCTCACTAGTTAGAGGTATTTGCATACAATGTGCTAACACACTAGACCCTAATCAGCCAACTACACATTGATGTATATAACAGGTTAGAGAATACATTCCACATGAAATATATATTACACATTGCCTATAGTATAGACTCTAACCATCCCGTGACAATATATTTAATATATGTGCACTGGATATATTTAATATATGTGCACTGGATGTATATAATATGTGTGCACTGGATATATAATATATGTGCACTGGATATATAATATATGTGCACTGGATATATTTAATATATGTGCACTGGATATATAATATATGTGCACTGGATATATAATATATGTGCACTGGATATATTTAATATATGTGCACTGGATATATAATATATGTGCACTGGATATTTAATATATGTGCACTGGATATATATAATATATGTGCACTGGATATATAATATGTGTGCACTGGATATATATAATATATGTGCACTGGATATTTAATATATGTGCACTGGATATATAATATATGTGCACTTGATATATAATATATGTGCACTGAATATTTAATATATGTGCACTGTATATATATAATATATGTGCACTGGATATATATATATAATATATGTGCATTGGATCTATAATATATTTGCACTGGAAATTTATAATATATGTGCACAGAATATATAATATATGTGCACAGGATATTTAATATATGTGCACTGGATGTATAATATATGTGCACTGGATGTATAATATATGTGAACTGTATATATAATATATGTGCACTGGATATATTTATAATATATGTGCACTGGATATTTAATATATGTGCACTGGATATATTTAATATAGGTGCACTGGATGTATATAATATATGTGCACTGGACATTTAATATATGTGCAATGGATATATATATAATATATGTGCACTAGATATATAATATACGTTCACTGGATATATATATATATATATATAATATATGTGCACTGGATCTATAATATATATGCACTAGATATTTAAAATATATGTGCACTGGATATATAATATATGTGCACTGGATATATTTAAAATATGTGCACTGTATGTATAATATATGTGCACTGGATATTTAATATATGTTCACTGGACATATATAATATATGTGCACTGGATATATATATATATTATATGTGCACTGGATATTTTATATATGTGCACTGGATATATATAATATATGTGCACTGGATATTTAATATATGTGCACTGGATATATATAATATATGTGCACTGGATATATAATATATGTGCACTGGATATATTTATAATATACGTGCACTGGATATTTAATATATGTGCACTGGATATATTTAATATATGTGCACTGGATGTATATAATATGCGTGCACTGGATATATAATGTATGTGCACTGGATATATATAATATATGTGCACTGGATATATAATATGTGTGCACTGGATATATATAATATATGTGCACTGGATATTTAATATGTGTGCAATGGATATACATAATATATGTGCACTGGATCTATAATATATGTGCACTGGATCTATAATATATGTGCACTGGATATTTAATGTATGTGCACTGGATATTTATAATAAATGTGCACTGGATATATAATATATGTGCAATGGATATATTTAATATATGTGCTCTGGATATATAATATATGTGCACTGGATATTTAATATATATACACTGGATATATATAATATATGTGCACTGGATATATAATATACGTTCACTAGATATATATAATATATGTGTACTGGTTCTATAGTATATATGCACTGGATATTTATAATATAAGTGCACTGGATATATAATATATGTGCACTTGATATATAATATATGTGCACTGAATATTTAATATATGTGCACTGTATATATATAATATATGTGCACTGGATATATATATAATATATGTGCACTGGATATTTAATACATGTGCACTGGATATATATATAATATATGTGCACTGGATATATATATAATATATGTGCACTGGATATATAATATATGTGCACTGGATATGTATAATATATGTGCACTGGATATATAATATATGTGCACTGGATATTTATAATATATGTGCACTGGATATATATAACATATGTGCACTGGATATATAATATATGTGCACTGGATATTTATAATATATGTGCACTGGATATATAATATATGTGCACTGGATATATTTAATATATGTCCACTGGATATATAATATATGTACACTGGATATTTAATATATGTGCACTGGATATATATAATATATGTGCACTGGATATATAATATATGTGCACTGGATATATTTATAATATATGTGCACTGGATATTTAATATATGTGCACTGGATATATTTAATATATGTGCACTGGATGTATATAATATGAGTGCACTGGATATATAATATATGTGCACTGGATATATATAATATATGTGCACTGGATATATAATATGTGTGCACTGGAAATATTTAATATATGTCCACTGGATATATAATATATGTGCACTGGATATTTAATATATGTGCACTGGATATATATAATATATGTGCACTGGATATATAATATATGTGCACTGGATATATTTATAATATATGTGCACTGGATATTTAATATATGTGCACTGGATATATTTAATATATGTGCACTGGATGTATATAATATATGTGCACTGGATCTATAATATATGTGCACTGGATATATAATATATGTGCACTGGATATTTAATATATGTGCACTGGATATATAATATATGTGCACTTGATATATAATATATGTGCACTGAATATTTAATATATGTGCACAGTATATATATAATATATGTGCACTGGATATATATATATAATATATGTGCACTGGATCTATAATATATGTGCACTGGAAATTTATAATATATGTGCACAGAATATATAATATATGTGCACAGGATATTTAATATATGTGCACTGGATGTATAATATATGTGCACTGGATATATAATATATGTGCACTGTATATATAATATATGTGCACTGGATATTTAATATATGTGCACTGGATATATATAATATATGTGCACTGAATATTTAATATATGTGCACTGGATATATATAATATATGTGCACTGGATATATAATATATGTGCACTGGATATATAATATATGTGCACTAGATATATAAAATAAGTGCACAGGATATATATAATATATGTGCACTGGATCTATAATATATGTGCACTGGATATATAATATATGTGCACTGGATATTTAATATATGTGCACAGGATATATTTATAATATATGTGCACTGGATATATATAATCTATGTGCACTGGATATATATAATATATGTGCACTGGATCTAAAATATATGTGCACTGGATGTAAATAATATATGTGCACTCGATCTATAATATATGTGCACTGGAAATTTATAATATATGTGCACTGGATATATAATATATGTGCACTGGATATTTAATATATGTGCACTGGATATATAATATATGTGCACAGGAAATATATAATATATGTGCACTGGATATTTAATATATGTGCACTGGATATATATAATATATGTGCACTGGATATATTTATAATATATGTGCACTGGATATATATAATCTATGTGCACTGGATATATATAATATATGTGCACTGGATCTAAAATATATGTGCACTGGATGTAAATAATATATGTGCACTCGATCTATAATATATGTGCACTGGAAATTTATAATATATGTGCACAGAATATATAATATATGTGCACAGGATATTTAAAATATAAGCACTGGATATATTTAATATATGTGCACTGGATGTATATATAGTATATTTGCACTGGATATTTAATATATGTGCACTGGGTATATAAATATAATATATGTGCACTGGATATATAATATATGTGCACTGGATATATATATAATATATGTGCACTGGATATTTAATATATGTGCACTGGATATATAATATATGTGCACTTGATATATAATATATGTGCACTGAATATTTAATATATGTGCACTGTATATATATAATATATGTGCACTGGATATATATATAATATATGTGCATTGGATCTATAATATATGTGCACTGGACATTTAATATATGTGCAATGGATATATTTAATATATGTGCACTGGATGTATATAATATGTGTGCACTGGATATATAATATATGTGCACTGGATATATAATATATGTGCACTGGATATATTTAATATATGTGCACTGGATATATAATATATGTGCACTGGATATATAATATATGTGCACTGGATATATTTATAATATATGTGCACTGGATATTTAATATATGTGCACTGGATATATGTCACGGAGCGAAGTTATACGTCTTCCTCCGGATGGTCTTTTGAATCAACAGGGACGCAAGAGGTCGGGAGACAACAGCAATTTATTGTAATCCACAAAGTTAGTAGCCAGCGGCGGTCACATCAACCGTAACAACAATAAGTCCACAGAAGTCACAATCCAATGATAAATTTGGTTCCTTGGTCCTGTAACTAAATCCTGGCTCTCTACAGAGCTGTGCACAGGCCGGCTAACACATACTAACTGCTAGCTATATCTATATACTAAACTGTTACACCTATATCTGTGGGTGGGAAGGGCTGAGTCACAGATCCTTCCCCCCTCACCTATACCAAGGAGAGCAGACTCCCTGTCTACTATGGACAATGCACCATCCAACATCTTCTTGGAGACACTGATCAGATTATCTCCACCCATTGTCCTCACTAGTTAGAGGTATTTGCATACAATGTGCTAACACACTAGACCCTAATCAGCCAACTACACATTGATGTATATAACAGGTTAGAGAATACATTCCACATGAAATATATATTACACATTGCCTATAGTATAGACTCTAACCATCCCGTGACAATATATTTAATATATGTGCACTGGATATATTTAATATATGTGCACTGGATGTATATAATATGTGTGCACTGGATATATAATATATGTGCACTGGATATATAATATATGTGCACTGGATATATTTAATATATGTGCACTGGATATATAATATATGTGCACTGGATATATAATATATGTGCACTGGATATATTTAATATATGTGCACTGGATATATAATATATGTGCACTGGATATTTAATATATGTGCACTGGATATATATAATATATGTGCACTGGATATATAATATGTGTGCACTGGATATATATAATATATGTGCACTGGATATTTAATATATGTGCACTGGATATATAATATATGTGCACTTGATATATAATATATGTGCACTGAATATTTAATATATGTGCACTGTATATATATAATATATGTGCACTGGATATATATATATAATATATGTGCATTGGATCTATAATATATGTGCACTGGAAATTTATAATATATGTGCACAGAATATATAATATATGTGCACAGGATATTTAATATATGTGCACTGGATGTATAATATATGTGCACTGGATGTATAATATATGTGAACTGTATATATAATATATGTGCACTGGATATATTTATAATATATGTGCACTGGATATTTAATATATGTGCACTGGATATATTTAATATAGGTGCACTGGATGTATATAATATATGTGCACTGGACATTTAATATATGTGCAATGGATATATATATAATATATGTGCACTAGATATATAATATACGTTCACTGGATATATATATATATATATAATATATGTGCACTGGATCTATAATATATATGCACTAGATATTTAAAATATATGTGCACTGGATATATAATATATGTGCACTGGATATATTTAAAATATGTGCACTGTATGTATAATATATGTGCACTGGATATTTAATATATGTTCACTGGACATATATAATATATGTGCACTGGATATATATATATATTATATGTGCACTGGATATTTAATATATGTGCACTGGATATATTTAATATCTGTGCACTGGATCTATAATATATGTGCACTGGATATTTATAATATATGTGTAATGGATATGTTTAATATATGTGCACTGGATATATAATATATGTGCACTGGAAATTTGTAATAAATGTGCACTGGATATATAATATATGTGCAATTGATATATTTAATATATGTGCACTGGATATATAATATATGTGCACTGGATATTTAATGTATGTGCACTGGATATTTATAATAAATGTGCACTGGATATATAATATATGTGCAATGGATATATTTAATATATGTGCACTGGTTCTATAATATATGTGCACTGGATATTTATAATATATGTGCACTGGATATATAATATATGTGCACTGGATATATTTAATATATGTGCACTAGATGTATAACATATGTGAACTGGATATTTAATATATGTTCACTGGACATATATAATATATGTGCACTGGATATATATAATATATGTGCACTATATATATATATATATATATATATATATATATTATATGTGCACTGGATATATGTAATATATGTGCACTGGATGTGTAACATATGTGCACTGGACATTTAATATATGTGCAATGGATATATATAATATATGTGCAATGGATCTATAATATATGTGCATTAGATATTTATAATATGTGGGCACTGGATATATAATATATGTGCACTGGATATTTATAATATATGTGCAATGGATATATTTAATATATGTGCACTGGATATTTTATATATGTGCACTGTATATATATAATATATGTGCAGTGGATGTATAATATATGTGCACTGGATATTTAATATATGTGCACTGAATATATATATATAATATATGTGCACTGGATATTTATAATATATGTGCAATGGATATATTTAATATATGTGCACTAGATATATAATATATGTGCACTGGATATATATATATAATATATGTGCATTGGATCTATAATATATGTGCACTGGAAATTTATAATATATGTGCACAGAATATATAATATATGTGCACAGGATATTTAATATATGTGCACTGGATGTATAATATATGTGCACTGGATGTATAATATATGTGAACTGTATATATAATATATGTGCACTGGATATATTTATAATATATGTGCACTGGATATTTAATATATGTGCACTGGATATATTTAATATAGGTGCACTGGATGTATATAATATATGTGCACTGGACATTTAATATATGTGCAATGGATATATATATAATATATGTGCACTAGATATATAATATACGTTCACTGGATATATATATATATATATAATATATGTGCACTGGATCTATAATATATATGCACTAGATATTTAAAATATATGTGCACTGGATGTATATAATATGTGTGCACTGGATATATAATATATGTGCACTGGATATATATAATATATGTGCACTGGATATATAATATATGTACACTGGATATTTAATATATGTGCACTGGATATATTTATTATATGTGCACTGGATATTTAATATATGTGCACTGGATATATTTAATATATGTGCACTGGATATATTTAATATATGTGCACTGGATGTATATAATATGTGTGCACTGGATATATAATATATGTGCACTGGATATATAATATATGTGCACTGGATATATTTAATATATGTGCACTGGATATATAATATATGTGCACTGGATATATAATATATGTGCACTGGATATATTTATAATATATGTGCACTGGATATTTAATATATGTGCACTGGATATATTTAATATATGTGCACTGGATATATTTAATATATGTGCACTGGATGTATAATATATGTGCACTGGATGTATATAATATGTGTGCACTGGATATATAATATATGTGCACTGGATATATAATATATGTGCACTGGATATATTTAATATATGTGCACTGGATATATAATATATGTGCACTGGATGTATAATATATGTGCACTGGATATATAATATATATGCACTGGATATATAATATATGTGCACTGGATATATTTAATATATGTGCACTGGATATATTTAATATATGTGCACTGGATGTATAATATATGTGCACTGGATATATAATATATATGCACTGGATATATAATATATGTGCACTGGATATATAAAATATGTGCACTGGATATATATAATATATGTGCACTGGATATATAATATATGTGCACTGGATATAAATAATATATGTGCACTGGATATTTAATATATGTGCGCTGGCTATATATAATATATGTGCACTGGATATATTTATAATATATGTGCACTGGATATATATAATCTATGTGCACTGGATATATAATATATGTGCACTGGATATATAAAATATCTGCACTGGATATATATAATATATGTGCACTGGATCTAAATTATATGTGCACTGGATAATTATAATATATGTGCACTGGATATATATATATATAATATATGTGCACTGGATATATATAATATATGTGCACTGGATATATATAATATATGTGCACTGTATCTATAATATATGTGCACTGTAAATTTATAATATATGTGCACAGAATATATAATATATGTGCACAATATATTTAATACATGTGCACTGGATGTATAATATATGTGCACTGGATGTATAATATATATGCACTGGATATATAATATATGTGCACTGGATATATAAAATATGTGCACTGGATATATATAATATATGTGCACTGGATATATAATATATGTGCACTGGATATAAATAATATATGTGCACTGGATATTTAATATATGTGCGCTGGCTATATATAATATATGTGCACTGGATATATAATATATGTGCACTGGATATATAATATATGTGCACTGGATATATAATATATGTGCACTGGATATAAATAATATATGTGCACTGGATATATAATATATGTGCACTGGATATATAAAATATGTGCACTGGATATATATAATATATGTGCACTGGATCTAAATTATATGTGCACTGGATATTTATAATAAATGTGCACTGGATATATAATATATGTGTAATGGATATATTTAATATATGTGCTCTGGATATATAATATATGTGCACTGGATATTTAATATATATATACACTGGATATATATAATATATGTGCACTGGATATATAATATACGTTCACTGGATATATATAATATATGTGCACTGGTTCTATAATATATGTGCACTGGATATTTATAATATATGTGCACTGGATATTTAATATATGTGCACTGGATACATGTAATATATGTGCACTGTATGTGTAACATATGTGCACTGGACATATAATATATGTGCAATGGATATATATAATATATGTGCACTGGATCTATAATATATGTGCATTGGATATTTATAATATGTGTGCACTGGATATTTAATATATGTGCACTGGATATTTAATATATGTGCACTGGATATATAATATATGTGCACTTGATATATAATATATGTGCACTGAATATTTAATATATGTGCACTGTATATATATAATATATGTGCACTGGATATATATATAATATATGTACACTGGATATTTAATACATGTGCACTGGATATATATATAATATATGTGCACTGGATATATATATAATATATGTGCACTGGATATATAATATATGTGCACTGGATATATATAATATATGTGCACTGGATATATAATATATGTGCACTGGATATTTATAATATATGTGCACTGGATATATATAATATATGTGCACTGGATATATAATATATGTGCACTGGATATTTATAATATATGTGCACTGGATATATAATATATGTGCACTGGATATTTAATATATGTGCACTGGATATATATAATATATGTGCACTGGATATATAATATATGTGCACTGGATATATATATAATATATGTGCACTGGATATTTATAATATATGTGCACTGGATATATATAATATATGTGCACTGGATATATAATATATGTGCACTGGATATTTATAATATATGTGCACTGGATATATAATATATGTGCACTGGATATTTAATATATGTGCACTGGATATATATAATATATGTGCACTGGATATATAATATATGTGCACTGGATATATATATAATATATGTGCACTGGATATTTAATATATGTGCACTGGATATATTTAATATATGTGCACTGGATGTATATAATATGCGTGCACTGGATATATAATATATGTGCACTGGATATATATAATATATGTGCACTGGATATATAATATGTGTGCACTGGATATATATAATATATGTGCACTGGATATTTAATATATGTGCAATGGATATACATAATATATGTGCACTGGATCTATAATATTTGTGCACTGGATATATAATATATGTGCACTGGATATTTAATATATGTGCACTGGATATATAATATATGTGCACTTGATATATAATATATGTGCACTGAATATTTAATATATGTGCACTGTATATATATAATATATGTGCACTGGATATATATATATATAATATATGTGCACTGGATCTATAATATATGTG
The DNA here is from genome assembly GCF_031893055.1 of Leptodactylus fuscus. Lineage (NCBI taxonomy): Eukaryota > Metazoa > Chordata > Amphibia > Anura > Leptodactylidae > Leptodactylus > Leptodactylus fuscus. The sequence goes on from NC_134266.1 coordinate 279,164,688, forward strand.
CACTGGAAATTTATAATATATGTGCACAGAATATATAATATATGTGCACAGGATATTTAATATATGTGCACTGGATGTATAATATATGTGCACTGGATATATAATATATGTTCACTGCATATATATAATATATGTGCACTGGATATATTTATAATATATGTGCACTGGATATTTAATATATGTGCACTGGATATATTTAATATAGGTGCACTGGATGTATATAATATATGTGCAATGGACATTTAATATATGTGCAATGGATATATATATATAATATATGTGCACTGGATCTATAATATATGTGCACTGGATATTTTTAATATATGTGCACTGGATATATAATATATGTGCACTGGATATTTATAATATATGTGCACTGGATATATAATATATGTGCACTGAAAATTTGTAATAAATGTGCACTGGATATATAATATATGTGCAATTGATATATTTAATATATGTGCACTGGATATATAATATATGTGCACTGGATATTTAATGTATGTGCACTGGATATTTATAATAAATGTGCACTGGATATATAATATATGTGCAATGGATATATTTAATATATGTGCTCTGGATATATAATATATGTGCACTTGATATTTCATATATATACACTGGATATATATAATATATGTGCACTGGATATATAATATACGTTCACTGGATATATATAATATATGTGCACTGGTTCTATAATATATGTGCACTGGATATTTATAATATATGTGCACTGGATATATAATATATGTGCACTGGATATATTTAATATATGCGCACTAGATGTATAACATATGTAAACTGGATATTTAATATATGTTAACTGGACATATATAATATATGTGCACTGGATATATATAATATATGTGCACTGTATATATATATATATATATATATATATATATATATATATATATATATATATATAATATATGTGCACTGGATATATGTAATATATCTGCACAGGATGTGTAACATATGTGCACTGGACATTTAATATATGTGCAATGGATATATATAATATATGTGCACTGGATCTATAATATATGTGCATTAGATATTTATAATATGTGTGCACTGGATATTTAATATATGTGCACTGAATATATATATATATATATATATATATATATATATATATACATATATATATATATAATATATGTGCACTGGATATTTTATATATGTGCACTGGATATATATAATATATGTGCAGTGGATGTATAATATATGTGCACAGGATATTTAAAATATGTGCACTGAATATATATATAATATATGTGCACTGGATATTTATAATATATGTGCAATGGATATATTTAATATATGTGTACTAGATATATAATATATGTGCACTGGATATTTAATATATGTGCACTGGATATATATAATACATGTGCACTGGATATATAATATATGTGCACTGGATATTTATTATATATGTGCACTGCATATATATAATATATGTGCACTGGATATATAATATATGTGAACTGGATATATAAAATATGTGCACAGGATATATATAATATATGTGCACTGGACCTAAAATTTAAGTGCACTGGATATATAATATATGTGCACTGGATATTTAAAATAAATGTGCACTGGATATATAATACATGTGCACTGGATATATAATATATAAGCACTGGATATTTAATATATGTGCACTGGATATATATAATATATGTGCACTGAATATTTAATATATGTGCACTGGATATATATAATAATTGTGCACTGGATATATAATATATGTGCACTGGATATATAACATATGTGCACTAGATATATAAAATATGTGCACAGGATATATATAATATATGTGCACTGGACCTAAAATTTAAGTGTACTGGATATATAATATATGTGCACTGGATATTTAAAATAAATGTGATCTGTATATATAATATATGTGCACTGGATATTTAATATATGTGCACTGGATATATATAATATATGTGCACTGGATTTATAATACTTGTGCACTGGTTAGTATGTGCACTGGATATATAATATATGTGCACTGGATATATTTGATATATGTGCACTGGATATATAATATATGTGCACTGGATATTTAATATATGTGCACTGGATATATTTAATATATGTGCACTGGATGTATATAATATGTGTGCACTGGACATATAATATATGTGCACTGGATATATATAATATATGTGCACTGGATATATAATATATGTGCACTGGATATTTAATATATGTGCACTGGATATATTTAATATATGTGCACTGGATGTATATAATATGTGTGCACTGGATATATAATATATGTGCACTGGATATATATAATATATGTGCACTGGATATATAATATATGTGCACTGGATACATTTAATATATGTGCACTGGATATATAGTATATGTGCACTGGATATTTAATATATGTGCACTGGATATATATAATATATGTGCACTGGATATATAATATATGTGCACTGGATATATTTATAATATATGTGCACTGGATATTTAATATATGTGCACTGGATACATTTAATATATGTGCACTGGATATATAGTATATGTGCACTGGATATTTAATATATGTGCACTGGATATATATAATATATGTGCACTGGATATATAATATATGTGCACTGGATATATTTATAATATATGTGCACTGGATATTTAATATATGTGCACTGGATATATTTAATATATGTGCACTGGATGTATATAATATGCGTGAACTGGATATATAATATATGTGCACTAAATATATATAATATATGTGCACTGGATATATAATATGTGTGCACTGGATATATATAATATATGTGCACTGGATATTTAATATATGTGCACTGGATATATTTAATATATGTGCACTGGATGTATATAATATGCGTGAACTGGATATATAATATATGTGCACTAAATATATTTAATATATGTGCACTGGATATATAAAATATGTGCACTGGATATTTAATATATGTGCACTGGATATATAATATATGTGCACAGGATATATATAATATATGTGCACTGGATATTTAATATATGTGCACTGGATATACATAATATATGTGCACTGGATATATAATATATGTGCACTGGATATTTAATATATGTGCACTGGATATATATAATATATGTGAACTGGATATATAATATATGTGCACTGGATATAAATAATATATGTGCACTGGATATTTAATATATGTGCACTGGATATATATAATATATGTGCACTGGATATATTTATAATATATGTGCACTGGATATATATAATCTATGTGCACTGGATATATAATATATGTGCACTGGATATATATAATATATGTGCACTGGATCTATAATATATGTGCACTGGATGTATAATATATGTGCACTGGATATATAATATATATGCACTGGATATATAATATATGTGCACTGGATATATTTATAATATATGTGCACTGGATATTTAATATATGTGCACTGGATATATTTAATATAGGTGCACTGGAAATTTAATATATGTGCACTGGATATATATAATATATGTGCACTGGATATATTTATAATATATGTGCACTGGATATATATAATCTATGTGCACTGGATATATAATATATGTGCACTGGATATATAAAATATGTGCACTGGATATATATAATATATGTGCATTGGATCTAAATTATATGTGCACTGGATATATATAATATATGTGCACTGGATATATAATATATGTGCACTGGATATAAATAGTATATGTGCACTGGATATATATAATATATGTGCACTGGATCTATAATATATGTGCACTGTAAATTTATAATAAATGTGCACAGAATATATAATATATGTGCACTGAAAATTTAATATATGTGCACTGGATATAAATATATATAATATATGTGCACTGGATATATATAATATATGTGCACTGGATATATATATAATATATGTGCACTGGATATATATAATATATGTGCACTGGATATATATAATATATGTGCACTGGATCTATAATATATGTGCACTGGATGTATAATATATGTGCACTGGATATATAATATATATGCACTGGATATATAATATATTTGCACTGGATATATTTATAATATATGTGCACTGGATATTTAATATATGTGCACTGGATATATTTAATATAGGTGCACTGGATATTTAATATATGTGCACTGGATATATATAATATATGTGCACTGGATATATTTATAATATATGTGCACTGGATATATAATATATGTGCACTGGATATATAAAATATGTGCACTGGATATATATAATATATGTGCACTGGATCTTAATTATATGTGCACTGGATATATATAATATATGTGCACTGGATATATATATATAATATATGTGCACTGGATATTTATAATATATGTGCACTGGATATATATAATATATGTGCACTGGATCTATAATATATGTGCACTGTAAATTTATAATATATGTGCACAGAATATATAATATATGTGCACAGGATATTTAATATATGTGCACTGGATGTATAATATATGTGCACTGGATATATAATATATATGCACTGGATATATAATATATTTGCACTGGATATATTTATAATATATGTGCACTGGATATTTAATATATGTGCACTGGATATATTTAATATAAGTGCACTGGATGTATATAATATGTGTGCACTGGATATATAATATATGTGCACTGGATATATATAATATATGTGCACTGGATATATAATATATGTGCACTGGATATATAATATATGTGCACTGGATATATAATATATGTGCACTGGATATAAAATATATGTGAACTGGATATTTATAATAAATGTGCACTGGATATATAATATATGTGCAATGGAAATATATATAATATATGTGCACTGGATCTATAATATATGTGCACTGGATATTTTTAATATATGTGCACTGGATATATAATATATGTGCACTGGATATTTATAATATATATGCACTGGTTCTATAATATATGTGCACTGGATATTTATAATATATGTGCACTGGATATATAATATATGTGCACTGGATATATTTAATATATGTGCACTAGATGTATAACATATGTGAACTGGATATTTAATATATGTTCACTGGACATATATAATATATATGCACTGTATATATATAATATATGTGCACTGTATATATATATATATATATATATATAATATGTGCACTGGATATATGTAATATATGTGCACTGGATGTGTAACATATGTGCACTGGACATTTAATATATGTGCAATGGATATATATAATATATGTGCACTGGATCTATAATATATGTGCATTAGATATTTATAATATGTGTGCACTGGATATTTAATATATGTGCACTGGATATTTATAATATATGTGCAATGGATATATTTAATATATGTGCACTGGATATTTAATATATGTGCACTGGATATATATAATATATGTGCAGTGGATGTATAATATATGTGCACTGGATATTTAATATATGTGCACTGAATATATATATAATATATGTGCACTGGATATTTATAATATATGTGCAATGGATATATTTAATATATGTGCACTAGATATATAATATATGTGCACTGGATATTTAATATATGTGCACTGGATATATATAATACATGTGCACTGGATATATAATATATGTGCACTGGATATTTATTATATATGTGCACTGCATATATATAATATATGTGCACTGGATATATAATATATGTGCACTGGATATATAAAATATGTGCACAGGATATATATAATATATGTGCACTGGACCTAAAATTTAAGTGCACTGGATATATAATATATGTGCACTGGATATTTAAAATAAATGTGCACTGGATATATAATACATGTGCACTGGATATATAATATATGTGCACTGGATATTTAATATATGTGCACTGGATATATATAATATATGTGCACTGAATATTTAATATATGTGCACTGGATATATATAATACATGTGCACTGGATATATAATATATGTGCACTGGATATATAATATATGTGCACTAGATATATAAAATATGTGCACAGGATATATATAATATATGTGCACTGGAAATAAAATTTAAGTGCACTGGATATATAATATATGTGCACTGGATATTTAAAATAAATGTGATCTGTATATATAATATATGTGCACTGGATATTTAATATATGTGCACTGGATATATATAATATATGTGCACTGGATTTATAATACTTGTGCACTGGTTAGTTAAATTATATGTGCACTGGATATATAATATATGTGCACTGGATATATTTAATATATGTGCACTGGATATATAATATATGTGCACTGGATATTTAATATATGTGCACTGGATATATTTAATATATGTGCACTGGATGTATATAATATGTGTGCACTGGATATATAATATATGTGCACTGGATATATATAATATATGTGCACTGGATATATAATATATGTGCACTGGATATTTAATATATGTGCACTGGATATATTTAATATATGTGCACTGGATATTTAATATATGTGCACTGGATATATTTAATATATGTGCACTGGATATATTTAATATATGTGCACTGGATGTATATAATATGTGTGCACTGGATATATAATATATGTGCACTGGATATATAATATATGTGCACTGGATATATTTAATATATGTGCACTGGATATATAATATATGTGCACTGGATATATAATATATGTGCACTGGATATATTTATAATATATGTGCACTGGATATATAATATATGTGCACTGGATATATTTAATATATGTGCACTGGATATATAATATATGTGCACTGGATATTTAATATATGTGCACTGGATATATATAATATATGTGCACTGGATATATAATATGTGTGCACTGGATATATATAATATATGTGCACTGGATATTTAATATATGTGCAATGGATATACATAATATATGTGCACTGGATCTATAATATATGTGCACTGGATATATAATATATGTGCACTAGATATTTAATATATGTGCAATGGATATACATAATATATGTGCACTGGATCTATAATGTATGTGCACAGAATATATAATATATGTGCACAGGATATTTAAAATATAAGCACTGGATATATTTAATATATGTGCACTGGATGTATATATAGTATATTTGCACTGGATATTTAATATATGTGCACTGGGTATATAAATATAATATATGTGCACTGGATATATAATATATGTGCACTGGATATATATATAATATATGTGCACTGGATATTTAATATATGTGCACTGGATATATAATATATGTGCACTTGATATATAATATATGTGCACTGAATATTTAATATATGTGCACTGTATATATATAATATATGTGCACTGGATATATATATAATATATGTGCATTGGATCTATAATATATGTGCACTGGAAATTTATAATATATGTGCACAGAATATATAATATATGTGCACAGGATATTTAAAATATAAGCACTGGATGTATAATATATGTGCACTGGATGTATAATATATGTGCACTGTATATATAATATATGTGCACTGGATATATTTATAATATATGTGCACTGGATATTTAATATATGTGCACTGGATATATTTAATATAGGTGCACTGGATGTATATAATATATGTGCACTGGACATTTAATATATGTGCAATGGATATATTTAATATATGTGCACTGGATGTATATAATATGTGTGCACTGGATATATAATATATGTGCACTGGATATATAATATATGTGCACTGGATATATTTAATATATGTGCACTGGATATATAATATATGTGCACTGGATATATAATATATGTGCACTGGATATATTTATAATATATGTGCACTGGATATTTAATATATGTGCACTGGATATATGTCACGGAGCGAAGGTATACGTCTTCCTCCGGATGGTCTTTTGAATCAACAGGGACGCAAGAGGTCGGGAGACAACAGCAATTTATTGTAATCCACAAAGTTAGTAGCCGGCGGCGGTCACATCAACCGTAACAACAATAAGTCCACAGAAGTCACAATCCAATGATAACTTTGGTTCCTTGGTCCTGTAACTAAATCCTGGCTCTCTACAGAGCTGTGCACAGGCCGGCTAACACATACTAACTGCTAGCTATATCTATATACTAAACTGTTACACCTATATCTGTGGGTGGGAAGGGCTGAGTCACAGATCCTTCCCCCCTCACCTATACCAAGGAGAGCAGACTCCCTGTCTACTATGGACAATGCACCATCCAACATCTTCTTGGAGACACTGATCAGATTATCTCCACCCATTGTCCTCACTAGTTAGAGGTATTTGCATACAATGTGCTAACACACTAGACCCTAATCAGCCAACTACACATTGATGTATATAACAGGTTAGAGAATACATTCCACATGAAATATATATTACACATTGCCTATAGTATAGACTCTAACCATCCCGTGACAACCCCTCCCCCTCTCAAAACATGTGCATAACACAATTGGCCGACACAGGTAAATTGGGGAATGCACATCAGTCTCTATAGCTCATATGTCCTCCTGCCGGGATAACCCATCCGCGTTCTGGTGTTGGTTCCCTCGGCGGTACTGAATGGTAAAGTTGTAGGGTTGAAGGGCTGGCATCTGGCAGAAAATCCGGTGGATCCATGTTGGCTTCTCCCTGAGCTTGGCTTCGGGTCACTGCTCCCACAAAGTGGCACTGTAGATTTCCAACATCGTTGCCTAACAGAACATCGGCCGGCAGCCCGCTCATCACACCAATTGTGCATCGTTTTGGTCCATAACCATAGTCGAGTTCCACGTTAGCTTTAGGAATACGTCTCCGAGTACCCCCTGCCAACTTGATAGAAATGCCAGGGCCCTCCTCTAGGGCCTCGGGTCGCACCACTCGGGGGTCTGCTACCGTTAGGAAAGCTCCCGAGTCCCGGAATCCAACAACTGTTCGGCCATCCAGTAGGACCTCCTGCAAGTGCTTCCGCTGAAGGTTTGCGGGATGTGTGGCAGAGGGCTGAATCCCATAGACCCCTGGAGGTGGAACAGATGGGTCATTCATGGAGTCATCTGGAAATGGGGCCAAACTTTCTGTCCTAGGGGTGGTTCCCAGGTAGTGAATAGGCCGGGATGCCACGGTGGCCCGTGCCCCCATGTTAGCAGGGCAACTAGCTTGCAAATGTCCAGGCCGCCCGCACCCAAAACATCTGCGCTCTAGCATTCTTCCAGTAGGTCGTTGTCTAGGGACAGGGTTGTTCATAGCTGGAGGCCGATGGGCTGGGGCAGGGGTAGAGGGGGAATTGTAATCCTGAGGCCGGACACAAAAGGTGGGTGGCTGGCTGAAGGGTGTCTGGCGGACTGTGGTAGTTTTCCGCTCCTCTGCAAACAACCTCTTCCACTGCGGCTTGATGGTCAGGCCCTCATCTGCAAGGGAAGCAGCTTGCTCCACTGTGGCTGGGTTCCGTTCCAGCACCCACTCACGGATCTCAGCGGGGCACTGGGAAAAGAACTGTTCCTTAAGTATGACTTGGAGGATCTTATCGACTGTGACAGCCTCCTCTCCTTCTAGCCAGCGCTTGCATGCTTGCTTCAACTTGTGGGCGAACATGTGGAAGGAGCTTCCCCCATTGTAAGACAAAGAGCGGAACTGAACTCGGTAGGTCTCTGGAGTGACTGCATAATACTTCTGCACCGCTCTTTTAATGGCCTCATAGTCCCGCTGATCACTAGGGTCCATGGCTCTGAGAGCTTCCGCAGCCCCATCTCGTAGGTGCCCCACCAGATACCGGACCCAATCCTTCTCTGGGACTTCCATCAGGCGGCACTGGTGTTCGAAGTCCTGAAAATATCCATCAACATCCCCAGCCGCTTCATCAAAGGTCTTGAAGTGTTTATGGGAGACATATTGTGGTTCTCTCACTGTTGGGCTGGGGGTCGACGTTTGATTATAATTCCGCATAGTTATCTCAGCCATTCGCATTTCATGCGCCATTCTTTCCTTTTCATGCGCCATTCTCTGTTCCTCCTTCTCCGTTTCCTGAGCCCTCTGTAATGCTCTACTCCTTTGCTCTGCAGTTGCTTCTAGCCCCAGCATTGCCAATTCCTCCTCATACAAAACAACCCATCTGCTCTTTTGGGTCTGTACCTGCCACTCCCGTATCTCTACTGTCTCCTGGGGGCAGTCCTCCTCATTGTCGCTTTGCAGGGTCATCTCCTCCAGTGCCTCGATCAGTTGCTCTTTCGTTCTTCCCTGGTAACTCAGGTTTAGTTCCCGGGCCCTTAATTTTAGATTTGCCATAGTCCAGTTCCTGTATTCTGAGGTTGTGGTTCCATTAATCGCTGAGCTGTTGTGGTCCATCTCGCTGTCCGCTGTTGATCCCACCGCTGCCAACCAGTTGTCACGGAGCGAAGGTATACGTCTTCCTCCGGATGGTCTTTTGAATCAACAGGGACGCAAGAGGTCGGGAGACAACAGCAATTTATTGTAATCCACAAAGTTAGTAGCCGGCGGCGGTCACATCAACCGTAACAACAATAAGTCCACAGAAGTCACAATCCAATGATAACTTTGGTTCCTTGGTCCTGTAACTAAATCCTGGCTCTCTACAGAGCTGTGCACAGGCCGGCTAACACATACTAACTGCTAGCTATATCTATATACTAAACTGTTACACCTATATCTGTGGGTGGGAAGGGCTGAGTCACAGATCCTTCCCCCCTCACCTATACCAAGGAGAGCAGACTCCCTGTCTACTATGGACAATGCACCATCCAACATCTTCTTGGAGACACTGATCAGATTATCTCCACCCATTGTCCTCACTAGTTAGAGGTATTTGCATACAATGTGCTAACACACTAGACCCTAATCAGCTAACTACACATTGATGTATATAACAGGTTAGAGAATACATTCCACATGAAATATATATTACACATTGCCTATAGTATAGACTCTAACCATCCCGTGACAATATATTTAATATATGTGCACTGGATATATTTAATATATGTGCACTGGATGTATATAATATGTGTGCACTGGATATATAATATATGTGCACTGGATATATAATATATGTGCACTGGATATATTTAATATATGTGCACTGGATATATAATATATGTGCACTGGATATATAATATATGTGCACTGGATATATTTATTATATATGTGCACTGGATATATAATATATGTGCACTGGATATTTAATATATGTGCACTGGATATATATAATATATGTGCACTGGATATATATAATCTATGTGCACTGGATATATATAATATATGTGCACTGGATCTAAAATATATGTGCACTGGATATAAATAATATATGTGCACTCGATCTATAATATATGTGCACTGGAAATTTATAATATATGTGCACAGAATATATAATATATGTGCACAGGATATTTAAAATATAAGCACTGGATATATTTAATATATGTGCACTGGATGTATATATAGTATATTTGCACTGGATATTTAATATATGTGCACTGGGTATATAAATATAATATATGTGCACTGGATATATAATATATGTGCACTGGATATATATATAATATATGTGCACTGGATATTTAATATATGTGCACTGGATATATAATATATGTGCACTTGATATATAATATATGTGCACTGAATATTTAATATATGTGCACTGTATATATATAATATATGTGCACTGGATATATATATATAATATATGTGCATTGGATCTATAATATATGTGCACTGGAAATTTATAATATATGTGCACAGAATATATAATATATGTGCACAGGATATTTAATATATGTGCACTGGATGTATAATATATGTGCACTGGATGTATAATATATGTGAACTGTATATATAATATATGTGCACGGGATATATTTATAATATATGTGCACTGGATATTTAATATATGTGCACTGGATATATTTAATATAGGTGCACTGGATGTATATAATATATGTGCACTGGACATTTAATATATGTGCAATGGATATATATATAATATATGTGCACTAGATATATAATATACGTTCACTGGATATATATATATATAATATATGTGCACTGGATCTATAATATATATGCACTAGATATTTAAAATATATGTGCACTGGATATATAATATATGTGCACTGGATATATTTAAAATATGTGCACTGTATGTATAATATATGTGCACTGGATATTTAATATATGTTCACTGGACATATATAATATATGTGCACTGGATATATATATATATATATTATATGTGCACTGGATATTTAATATATGTGCACTGGATATATTTAATATCTGTGCAATGGATGTATAATATATGTGCACTGGACATTTAATATATGTGCAATGGATACATATAATATATGTGCACTGGATCTATAATATATGTGCACTGGATATTTATAATATATGTGTAATGGATATGTTTAATATATGTGCACTGGATATATAATATATGTGCACTGGAAATTTGTAATAAATGTGCACTGGATATATAATATATGTGCAATTGATATATTTAATATATGTGCACTGGATATATAATATATGTGCACTGGATATTTAATGTATGTGCACTGGATATTTATAATAAATGTGCACTGGATATATAATATATGTGCAATGGATATATTTAATATATGTGCACTGGTTCTATAATATATGTGCACTGGATATTTATAATATATGTGCACTGGATATATAATATATGTGCACTGGATATATTTAATATATGTGCACTAGATGTATAACATATGTGAACTGGATATTTAATATATGTTCACTGGACATATATAATATATGTGCACTGGATATATATAATATATGTGCACTATATATATATATATATATATATATATATATTATATGTGCACTGGATATATGTAATATATGTGCACTGGATGTGTAACATATGTGCACTGGACATTTAATATATGTGCAATGGATATATATAATATATGTGCACTGGATCTATAATATATGTGCATTAGATATTTATAATATGTGGGCACTGGATATATAATATATGTGCACTGGATATTTATAATATATGTGCAATGGATATATTTAATATATGTGCACTGGATATTTTATATATGTGCACTGTATATATATAATATATGTGCAGTGGATGTATAATATATGTGCACTGGATATTTAATATATGTGCACTGAATATATATATATAATATATGTGCACTGGATATTTATAATATATGTGCAATGGATATATTTAATATATGTGCACTAGATATATAATATATGTGCACTGGATATTTAATATATGTGCACTGGATATATATAATACATGTGCACTGGATATATAATATATGTGCACTGGATATTTATTATATATGTGCACTGCATATATATAATATATGTGCACTGGATATATAATATATGTGCACTGCATATATATAATATATGTGCACTGGATATATAATATATGTGCACTGGATATATAAAATATGTGCACAGGATATATATAATATATGTGCACTGGACCTAAAATTTAAGTGCACTGGATATATAATATATGTGCACTGGATATTTAAAATAAATGTGCACTGGATATATAATACCTGTGCACTGGATATATAATGTATGTGCACTGGATATTTAATATATGTGCACTGGATATATATAATATATGTGCACTGAATATTTAATATATGTGCACTGGATATATATAATATATGTGCACTGGATATATAATATATGTGCACTGGATATATAATATATGTGCACTAGATATATAAAATATGTGCACAGGATATATATAATATATGTGCACTGGACCTAAAATTTAAGTGCACTGGATATATAATATATGTGCACTGGATATTTAAAATAAATGTGATCTGTATATATAATATATGTGCACTGGATATTTAATATATGTGCACTGGATATATATAATATATGTGCACTGGATTTATAATACTTGTGCACTGGTTAGTTAAATTATATGTGCACTGGATATATAATATATGTGCACTGGATATATTTAATATATGTGCACTGGATATATAATATATGTGCACTGGATATTTAATATATGTGCACTGGATATATTTAATATATGTGCACTGGATGTATATAATATGTTTGCACTGGATATATAATATATGTGCACTGGATATATATAATATATGTGCACTGGATATATAATATATGTGCACTGGATATTTAATATATGTGCACTGGATATATTTAATATATGTGCACTGGATGTATATAATATGTGTGCACTGGATATATAATATATGTGCACTGTCTATATATAATATATGTGCACTGGATATATGATATATGTGCACTGGATATATTTAATATATGTGCACTGGATATATAATATATGTGCACTGGATATATTTAATATATGTGCACTGGATGTATATAATATGCGTGAACTGGATATATAATATATGTGCACTAAATATATATAATATATGTGCACTGGATATATAATATGTGTGCACTGAATATATATATAATATATGTGCACTGGATATTTAATATATGTGCAATGGATATACATAATATGTGTGCACTGGATCTATAATATATGTGCACTGGATATATAATATATGTGCACTGGATATTTAATATATGTGCACTGGATATATAATATATATGCACTGGATATATAATATATGTGCACAGGATATATATAATATACGTGCACTGGATATTTAATATATGTGCACTGGATATACATAATATATGTGCACTGGATATATAATATATGAGCACTGGATATTTAATATATGTGCACTGGATATATATAATATATGTGCACTGGATATATAATATATGTGCACTGGATATAAATAATATATGTGCACTGGATATTTAATATATGTGCACTGGATATATATAATATATGTGCACTGGATATATTTATAATATATGTGCACTGGATATATATAATCTATGTGCACTGGATATATAATATATGTGCACTGGATATATATAATATATGTGCACTGGATCTATAATATATGTGCACTGGATGTATAATATATGTGCACTGGATATATAATATATATGCACTGGATATATAATATATGTGCACTGGATATATTTATAATATATGTGCACTGGATATTTAATATATGTGCACTGGATATATTTAATATAGGTGCACTGGAAATTTAATATATGTGCACTGGATATATATAATCTATGTGCACTGGATATATATAATATATGTGCACTGAATCTAAAATATATGTACACTGGATAAAAATAATATATGTGCACTCGATCTATAATATATGTACACTGGAAATTTAAAATATATGTGCACAGAATATATAATATATGTGCAAAGGATATTTAAAATATAAGCACTGGATATATTTAATATATGTGCACTGGATGAATATATAGTATATTTGCACTGGATATTTAATATATGTGCACTGGATATATAAATATAATATATGTGCACTGGATATATAATATATGTGCACTGGATATTTATAATATATGTGCACTGGATATATATAATATATGTGCACTGGATATATAATATATGTGCACTGGATATTTATAATATATGTGCACTGGATATATAATATATGTGCACTGGATATATTTAATATATGTGCACTGGATATATAATATATGTGCACTGGATATTTAATATATGTGCACTGGATATATTTATAATATATGTGCACTGGATATATAATATATGTGCACTGGATATATTTATAATATACGTGCACTGGATATTTAATATATGTGCACTGGATATATTTATTATATGTGCACTGGATGTATATAATATGCGTGCACTGGATATATAATGTATGTGCACTGGATATATATAATATATGTGCACTGGATATATAATATGTGTGCACTGGATATATATAATATATGTGCACTGGATATTTAATATATGTGCAATGGATATACATAATATATGTGCACTGGATCTATAATATATGTGCACTGGATATATAATATATGTGCACTGGATATTTAATGTATGTGCACTGGATATTTATAATAAATGTGCACTGGATATATAATATATGTGCAATGGATATATTTAATATATGTGCTCTGGATATATAATATATGTGCACTGGATATTTAATATGTATACACTGGATATATATAATATATGTGCACTGGATATATAATATACGTTCACTGGATATATATAATATATGTGCACTGGTTCTATAATATATGTGCACTGGATATTTATAATATATGTGCACTGGATATATAATATATGTGCACTTGATATATAATATATGTGCACTGAATATTTAATATATGTGCACTGTATATATATAATATATGTGCACTGGATATATATATAATATATGTGCACTGGATATTTAATACATGTGCACTGGATATATATATATATAATATATGTGCACTGGATATATATATATAATATATGTGCACTGGATATATAATATATGTGCACTGGATATGTATAATATATGTGCACTGGATATATAATATATGTGCACTGGATATTTATAATATATGTGCACTGGATATATATAATATATGTGCACTGGATATATAATATATGTGCACTGAATATTTATAATATATGTGCACTGGATATATAATATATGTGCACTGGATATATTTAATATATGTGCACTTTATATATAATATATGTGCACTGGATATTTAATATATGTGCACTGGATATATATAATATATGTGCACTGGATATATAATATATGTGCACTGGATATATTTATAATATATGTGCACTGGATATTTAATATATGTGCACTAGATATATTTAATATATGTGCACTGGATGTATATAATATGCGTGCACTGGATATATAATATATGTGCACTGGATATATATAATATATGTGCACTGGATATATAATATGTGTGCACTGGATATATATAATATATGTGCACTGGATATTTAATATATGTGCAATGGATATACATAATATATGTGCACTGGATCTATAATATATGTGCACTGGATATATAATATATGTGCACTGGATATTTAATATATGTGCACTGGATATATAATATATGTGCACTTGATATATAATATATGTGCACTGAATATTTAATATATGTGCACTGTATATATATAATATATGTGCACTGGATATATATATATAATATATGTGCACTGGATCTATAATATATGTGCACTGGAAATTTATAATATATGTGCACAGAATATATAATATATGTGCACAGGATATTTAATATATGTGCACTGGATGTATAATATATGTGCACTGGATATATAATATATGTGCACTGTATATATAATATATGTGCAGTGGATATTTAATATATGTGCACTGGATATATATAATATATGTGCACTGAATATTTAATATATGTGCACTGGATATATATAATATATGTGCACTGGATATATAATATATGTGCACTGGATATATAATATATGTGCACTAGATATATAAAATATGTGCACAGGATATATATAATATATGTGCACTGGACCTAAAATTTAAGTGCACTGGATATATAATATATGTGCACTGGATATTTAAAATAAATGTGATCTGTATATATAATATATGTGCACTGGATATTTAATATATGTGCACTGGATATATATAATATATGTGCATTGGATTTATAATACTTGTGCACTGGTTAGTTAAATTATATGTGCACTGGATATATAATATATGTGCACTGGATATATTTAATATATGTGCACTGGATATATAATATATGTGCACTGGATATTTAATATATTTGCACTGGATATATTTAATATATGTGCACTGGATGTATATAATATGTGTGCACTGGATATATAATATATGTGCACTGGATATAGATAATATATGTGCACTGGATATATAATATATGTGCACTGGATATTTAATATATGTGCACTGGATATATTTAATATATGTGCACTGGATGTATATAATATGTGTGCACTGGATATATAATATATGTGCACTGTCTATATATAATATATGTGCACTGGATATTTATAATATATGTGCACTGGATATATTTAATATATGTGCACTGGATATATAATATATGTGCACTGGATATTTAATATATGTGCACTGGATATATATAATATATGTGCACTGGATATATAATATATGTGCACTGGATATATTTATAATATATGTGCACTGGATATTTAATATATGTGCACTGGATATATTTAATATATGTGCACTGGATGTATATAATATGCGTGAACTGGATATATAATATATGTGCACTAAATATATATAATATATGTGCACTGGATATATAATATGTGTGCACTGGATATATATAATATATGTGCACTGGATATTTAATATATGTGCAATGGATATACATAATATGTGTGCACTGGATCTATAATATATGTGCACTGGATATATAATATATGTGCACTGGATATTTAATATATGTGCACTGGATATATAATATATATGCACTGGATATATAATATATGTGCACAGGATATATATAATATATGTGCACTGGATATTTAATATATGTGCACTGGATATACATAATATATGTGCACTGGATATATAATATATGAGCACTGGATATTTAATATATGTGCACTGGATATATATAATATATGTGCACTGGATATATAATATATGTGCACTGGATATAAATAATATATGTGCACTGGATATTTAATATATGTGCACTGGATATATATAATATATGTGCACTGGATATATTTATAATATATGTGCACTGGATATATATAATCTATGTGCACTGGATATATAATATATGTGCACTGGATATATATAATATATGTGCACTGGATCTATAATATATGTGCACTGGATGTATAATATATGTGCACTGGATATATAATATATATGCACTGGATATATAATATATGTGCACTGGATATATTTATAATATATGTGCACTGGATATTTAATATATGTGCACTGGATATATTTAATATAGGTGCACTGGAAATTTAATATATGTGCACTGGATATATATAATCTATGTGCACTGGATATATATATAATATATGTGCACTGAATCTAAAATATATGTACACTGGATAAAAATAATATATGTGCACTCGATCTATAATATATGTGCACTGGAAATTTAAAATATATGTGCACAGAATATATAATATATGTGCAAAGGATATTTAAAATATAAGCACTGGATATATTTAATATATGTGCACTGGATGAATATATAGTATATTTGCACTGGATATTTAATATATGTGCACTGGATATAAAAATATAATATATGTGCACTGGATATATAATATATGTGCACTGGATATATATAATATATGTGCACTGGATATATAATATATGTGCACTGGATATTTATAATATATGTGCACTGGATATATATAATATATGTGCACTGGATATATAATATATGTGCACTGGATATTTATAATATATGTGCACTGGATATATAATATATGTGCACTGGATATTTATAATATATGTGCACTGGATATATATAATATATGTGCACTGGATATATAATATATGTGCACTGGATATTTATAATATATGTGCACTGGATATATAATATATGTGCACTGGATATATTTAATATATGTGCACTGGATATATAATATAAGTGCACTGGATATTTAATATATGTGCACTGGATATATATAATATATGTGCACTGGATATATAATATATGTGCACTGGATATATTTATAATATACGTGCACTGGATATTTAATATATGTGCACTGGATATATTTATTATATGTGCACTGGATGTATATAATATGCGTGCACTGGATATATAATGTATGTGCACTGGATATATATAATATATGTGCACTGGATATATAATATGTGTGCACTGGATATATATAATATATGTGCACTGGATATTTAATATATGTGCAATGGATATACATAATATATGTGCACTGGATCTATAATATATGTGCACTGGATATATAATATATGTGCACTGGATATTTAATGTATGTGCACTGGATATTTATAATAAATGTGCACTGGATATATAATATATGTGCAATGGATATATTTAATATATGTGCTCTGGATATATAATATATGTGCACTGGATATTTAATATATAAACACTGGATATTTATAATATATGTGCACTGGATATATATAATATATGTGCACTGGATATATAATATATGTGCACTGGATATTTATAATATATGTGCACTGGATATATAATATATGTGCACTGGATATATTTAATATATGTGCACTGGATATATAATATATGTGCACTGGATATTTAATATATGTGCACTGGATATATAAATATAATATATGTGCACTGGATATATAATATATGTGCACTGGATATATATAATATATGTGCACTGGATATATAATATATGTGCACTGGATATTTATAATATATGTGCACTGGATATATATAATATATGTGCACTGGATATATAATATATGTGCACTGGATATTTATAATATATGTGCACTGGATATATAATATATGTGCACTGGATATTTAATATATGTGCACTGGATATATTTAATATATGTGCACTGGATATATAATATATGTGCACTGGATATTTAATATATGTGCACTGGATATATTTATAATATATGTGCACTGGATATATAATATATGTGCACTGGATATATTTATAATATACGTGCACTGGATATTTAATATATGTGCACTGGATATATTTATTATATGTGCACTGGATGTATATAATATGCGTGCACTGGATATATAATGTATGTGCACTGGATATATATAATATATGTGCACTGGATATATAATATGTGTGCACTGGATATATATAATATATGTGCACTGGATATTTAATATATGTGCAATGGATATACATAATATATGTGCACTGGATCTATAATATATGTGCACTGGATATATAATATATGTGCACTGGATATTTAATGTATGTGCACTGGATATTTATAATAAATGTGCACTGGATATATAATATATGTGCAATGGATATATTTAATATATGTGCTCTGGATATATAATATATGTGCACTGGATATTTAATATATATACACTGGATATATATAATATATGTGCACTGGATATATAATATACGTTCACTGGATATATATAATATATGTGCACTGGTTCTATAATATATGTGCACTGGATATTTATAATATATGTGCACTGGATATATAATATATGTGCACTTGATATATAATATATGTGCACTGAATATTTAATATATGTGCACTGTATATATATAATATATGTGCACTGGATATATATATAATATATGTGCACTGGATATTTAATACATGTGCACTGGATATATATATAATATATGTGCACTGGATATATATATATAATATATGTGCACTGGATATATAATATATGTGCACTGGATATATAATATATGTGCACTGGATATTTATAATATATGTGCACTGGATATATATAATATATGTGCACTGGATATATAATATATGTGCACTGGATATTTATAATATATGTGCACTGGATATATAATATATGTGCACTGGATATATTTAATATATGTGCACTGGATATATAATATATGTGCACTGGATATTTAATATATGTGCACTGGATATATATAATATATGTGCACTGGATATATAATATATGTGCACTGGATATATTTATAATATATGTGCACTGGATATTTAATATATGTGCACTAGATATATTTAATATATGTGCACTGGATGTATATAATATGCGTGCACTGGATATATAATATATGTGCACTGGATATATATAATATATGTGCACTGGATATATAATATGTGTGCACTGGATATTTAATATATGTGCACTGGATATATATAATATATGTGCACTGGATATATAATATATGTGCACTGGATATATTTATAATATATGTGCACTGGATATTTAATATATGTGCACTAGATATATTTAATATATGTGCACTGGATGTATATAATATGCGTGCACTGGATATATAATATATGTGCACTGGATATATTTAATATATGTGCACTGGATATATAATATATGTGCACTGGATATTTAATATATGTGCACTGGATATATATAATATATGTGCACTGGATATATAATATATGTGCACTGGATATATTTATAATATATGTGCACTGGATATTTAATATATGTGCACTAGATATATTTAATATATGTGCACTGGATGTATATAATATGCGTGCACTGGATATATAATATATGTGCACTGGATATATATAATATATGTGCACTGGATATATAATATGTGTGCACTGGATATACATAATATATGTGCACTGGATCTATAATATATGTGCACTGGATATATAATATATGTGCACTGGATATTTAATATATGTGCACTGGATATATAATATATGTGCACTTGATATATAATATATGTGCACTGAATATTTAATATATGTGCACTGTATATATATAATATATGTGCACTGGATATATATATATAATATATGTGCACTGGATCTATAATATATGTGCACTGGAAATTTATAATATATGTGCACAGAATATATAATATATGTGCACAGGATATTTAATATATGTGCACTGGATGTATAATATATGTGCACTGGATATATAATATATGTGCACTGTATATATAATATATGTGCAGTGGATATTTAATATATGTGCACTGGATATATATAATATATGTGCACTGAATATTTAATATATGTGCAGTGGATATATATAATATATGTGCACTGGATATATAATATATGTGCACTGGATATATAATATATGTGCACTAGATATATAAAATATGTGCACAGGATATATATAATATATGTGCACTGGACCTAAAATTTAAGTGCACTGGATATATAATATATGTGCACTGGATATTTAAAATAAATGTGATCTGTATATATAATATATGTGCACTGGATATTTAATATATGTGCACTGGATATATATAATATATGTGCATTGGATTTATAATACTTGTGCACTGGTTAGTTAAATTATATGTGCACTGGATATATAATATATGTGCACTGGATATATTTAATATATGTGCACTGGATATATAATATATGTGCACTGGATATTTAATATATTTGCACTGGATATATTTAATATATGTGCACTGGATGTATATAATATGTGTGCACTGGATATATAATATATGTGCACTGGATATAGATAATATATGTGCACTGGATATATAATATATGTGCACTGGATATTTAATATATGTGCACTGGATATATTTAATATATGTGCACTGGATGTATATAATATGTGTGCACTGGATATATAATATATGTGCACTGTCTATATATAATATATGTGCACTGGATATATAATATATGTGCACTGGATATATTTAATATATGTGCACTGGATATATAATATATGTGCACTGGGTATTTAATATATGTGCACTGGATATATATAATATATGTGCACTGGATATATAATATATGTGCACTGGATATATTTATAATATATGTGCACTGGATATTTAATATATGTGCAATGGATATATTTAATATATGTGCACTGGATGTATATAATATGTGTGCACTGGATATATAATATATGTGCACTGGATATATAATATATGTGCACTGGATATATTTAATATATGTGCACTGGATATATAATATATGTGCACTGGATATTTAATATATGTGCACTGGATATATATAATATATGTGCACTGGATATATAATATATGTGCACTGGATATATTTAATATATGTGCACTGGATGTATATAATATGCGTGAACTGGATATATAATATATGTGCACTAAATATATATAATATATGTGTACTGGATATATAATATGTGTGCACTGGATTTATATGATATATGTGCAGTGGATATTTAATATATGTGTAATGGATATACATAATATGTGTGCACTGGATCTATAATATATGTGCACTGGATATATAATATATGTGCACTGGATATTTAATATATGTGCACTGGATATATAATATATATGCACTGGATATATAATATATGTGCACAGGATATATATAATATATGTGCACTGGATATTTAATATATGTGCACTGGATATACATAATATATGTGCACTGGATATATAATATATGAGCACTGGATATTTAATATATGTGCACTGGATATATATAATATATGTGCACTGGATATATAATATATGTGCACTGGATATAAATAATATATGTGCACTGGATATTTAATATATGTGCACTGGATATATATAATATATGTGCACTGGATATATTTATAATATATGTGCACTGGATATATATAATCTATGTGCACTGGATATATAATATATGTGCACTGGATATATATAATATATGTGCACTGGATCTATAATATATGTGCACTGGATGTATAATATATGTGCACTGGATATATAATATATATGCACTGGATATATAATATATGTGCACTGGATATATTTATAATATATGTGCACTGGATATTTAATATATGTGCACTGGATATATTTAATATAGGTGCACTGGAAATTTAATATATGTGCACTGGATATATATAATCTATGTGCACTGGATATATATATAATATATGTGCACTGAATCTAAAATATATGTACACTGGATAAAAATAATATATGTGCACTCGATCTATAATATATGTGCACTGGAAATTTAAAATATATGTGCACAGAATATATAATATATGTGCAAAGGATATTTAAAATATAAGCACTGGATATATTTAATATATGTGCACTGGATGAATATATAGTATATTTGCACTGGATATTTAATATATGTGCACTGGATATAAAAATATAATATATGTGCACTGGATATATAATATATGTGCACTGGATATATATAATATATGTGCACTGGATATATAATATATGTGCACTGGATATTTATAATATATGTGCACTGGATATATTTAATATATGTGCACTGGATATATAATATATGTGCACTGGATATTTAATATATGTGCACTGGATATATATAATATATGTGCACTGGATATATAATATATGTGCACTGGATATATTTATAATATACGTGCACTGGATATTTAATATATGTGCACTGGATATATTTAATATATGTGCACTGGATGTATATAATATGCGTGCACTGGATATATAATGTATGTGCACTGGATATATATAATATATGTGCACTGGATATATAATATGTGTGCACTGGATATATATAATATATGTGCACTGGATATTTAATATGTGTGCAATGGATATACATAATATATGTGCACTGGATCTATAATATATGTGCACTGGATATATAATATATGTGCACTGGATATTTAATGTATGTGCACTGGATATTTATAATAAATGTGCACTGGATATATAATATATGTGCAATGGATATATTTAATATATGTGCTCTGGATATATAATATATGTGCACTGGATATTTAATATATATACACTGGATATATATAATATATGTGCACTGGATATATAATATACGTTCACTAGATATATATAATATATGTGTACTGGTTCTATAGTATATATGCACTGGATATTTATAATATATGTGCACTGGATATATAATATATGTGCACTTGATATATAATATATGTGCACTGAATATTTAATATATGTGCACTGTATATATATAATATATGTGCACTGGATATATATATAATATATGTGCACTGGATATTTAATACATGTGCACTGGATATATATATAATATATGTGCACTGGATATATATATAATATATGTGCACTGGATATATAATATATGTGCACTGGATATGTATAATATATGTGCACTGGATATATAATATATGTGCACTGGATATTTATAATATATGTGCACTGGATATATATAACATATGTGCACTGGATATATAATATATGTGCACTGGATATTTATAATATATGTGCACTGGATATATAATATATGTGCACTGGATATATTTAATATATGTCCACTGGATATATAATATATGTGCACTGGATATTTAATATATGTGCACTGGATATATATAATATATGTGCACTGGATATATAATATATGTGCACTGGATATATTTATAATATATGTGCACTGGATATTTAATATATGTGCACTGGATATATTTAATATATGTGCACTGGATGTATATAATATGCGTGCACTGGATATATAATATATGTGCACTGGATATATATAATATATGTGCACTGGATATATAATATGTGTGCACTGGATATATATAATATATGTGCACTGGATATTTAATATATTTGCAATGGATATACATAATATATGTGCACTGGATCTATAATATATGTGCACTGGATATATAATATATGTGCACAGAATATATAATATATGTGCAAAGGATATTTAAAATATAAGCACTGGATATATTTAATATATGTGCACTGGATGAATATATAGTATATTTGCACTGGATATTTAATATATGTGCACTGGATATAAAAATATAATATATGTGCACTGGATTTATAATATATGTGCACTGGATATATATAATATATGTGCACTGGATATATAATATATGTGCACTGGATATTTATAATATATGTGCACTGGATATATATAATATATGTGCACTGGATATATAATATATGTGCACTGGATATTTATAATATATGTGCACTGGATATATAATATATGTGCACTGGATATATTTAATATATGTGCACTGGATATATAATATATGTGCACTGGATATTTAATATATGTGCTCTGGATATATATAATATATGTGCACTGGATATATAATATATGTGCACTGGATATATTTATAATATACGTGCACTGGATATTTAATATATGTGCACTGGATATATTTAATATATGTGCACTGGATGTATATAATATGCGTGCACTGGATATATAATGTATGTGCACTGGATATATATAATATATGTGCACTGGATATATAATATGTGTGCACTGGATATATATAATATATGTGCACTGGATATTTAATATGTGTGCAATGGATATACATAATATATGTGCACTGGATCTATAATATATGTGCACTGGATCTATAATATATGTGCACTGGATATTTAATGTATGTGCACTGGATATTTATAATAAATGTGCACTGGATATATAATATATGTGCAATGGATATATTTAATATATGTGCTCTGGATATATAATATATGTGCACTGGATATTTAATATATATACACTGGATATATATAATATATGTGCACTGGATATATAATATACGTTCACTAGATATATATAATATATGTGTACTGGTTCTATAGTATATATGCACTGGATATTTATAATATATGTGCACTGGATATATAATATATGTGCACTTGATATATAATATATGTGCACTGAATATTTAATATATGTGCACTGTATATATATAATATATGTGCACTGGATATATATATAATATATGTGCACTGGATATTTAATACATGTGCACTGGATATATATATAATATATGTGCACTGGATATATATATAATATATGTGCACTGGATATATAATATATGTGCACTGGATATGTATAATATATGTGCACTGGATATATAATATATGTGCACTGGATATTTATAATATATGTGCACTGGATATATATAACATATGTGCACTGGATATATAATATATGTGCACTGGATATTTATAATATATGTGCACTGGATATATAATATATGTGCACTGGATATATTTAATATATGTCCACTGGATATATAATATATGTGCACTGGATATTTAATATATGTGCACTGGATATATATAATATATGTGCACTGGATATATAATATATGTGCACTGGATATATTTATAATATATGTGCACTGGATATTTAATATATGTGCACTGGATATATTTAATATATGTGCACTGGATGTATATAATATGCGTGCACTGGATATATAATATATGTGCACTGGATATATATAATATATGTGCACTGGATATATAATATGTGTGCACTGGATATATATAATATATGTGCACTGGATATTTAATATATGTGCAATGGATATACATAATATATGTGCACTGGATCTATAATATATGTGCACTGGATATATAATATATGTGCACTTGATATATAATATATGTGCACTGAATATTTAATATATGTGCACAGTATATATATAATATATGTGCACTGGATATATATATATAATATATGTGCACTGGATCTATAATATATGTGCACTGGAAATTTATAATATATGTGCACAGAATATATAATATATGTGCACAGGATATTTAATATATGTGCACTGGATGTATAATATATGTGCACTGGATATATAATATATGTGCACTGTATATATAATATATGTGCACTGGATATTTAATATATGTGCACTGGATATATATAATATATGTGCACTGAATATTTAATATATGTGCACTGGATATATATAATATATGTGCACTGGATATATAATATATGTGCACTGGATATATAATATATGTGCACTAGATATATAAAATAAGTGCACAGGATATATATAATATATGTGCACTGGATCTATAATATATGTGCACTGGATATATAATATATGTGCACTGGATATTTAATATATGTGCACAGGATATATTTATAATATATGTGCACTGGATATATATAATCTATGTGCACTGGATATATATAATATATGTGCACTGGATCTAAAATATATGTGCACTGGATGTAAATAATATATGTGCACTCGATCTATAATATATGTGCACTGGAAATTTATAATATATGTGCACTGGATATATAATATATGTGCACTGGATATTTAATATATGTGCACTGGATATATAATATATGTGCACAGGAAATATATAATATATGTGCACTGGATATTTAATATATGTGCACTGGATATATATAATATATGTGCACTGGATATATTTATAATATATGTGCACTGGATATATATAATCTATGTGCACTGGATATATATAATATATGTGCACTGGATCTAAAATATATGTGCACTGGATGTAAATAATATATGTGCACTCGATCTATAATATATGTGCACTGGAAATTTATAATATATGTGCACAGAATATATAATATATGTGCACAGGATATTTAAAATATAAGCACTGGATATATTTAATATATGTGCACTGGATGTATATATAGTATATTTGCACTGGATATTTAATATATGTGCACTGGGTGTATAAATATAATATATGTGCACTGGATATATAATATATGTGCACTGGATATTTATAATATATGTGCACTGGATATATAATATATGTGCACTGGATATTTAATATATGTGCACTGGATATATATAATATATGTGCACTGGATATATAATATATGTGCACTGGATATATTTATAATATATGTGCACTGGATATTTAATATATGTGCACTGGATATATTTAATATATGTGCACTGGATGTATATAATATGCGTGCACTGGATATATAATATATGTGCACTGGATATATATAATATATGTGCACTGGATATATAATATGTGTGCACTGGATATATATAATATATGTGCACTGGATATTTAATATATGTGCAATGGATATACATAATATATGTGCACTGGATCTATAATATTTGTGCACTGGATATATAATATATGTGCACTGGATATTTAATGTATGTGCACTGGATATATAATATATGTGCACTTGATATATAATATATGTGCACTGAATATTTAATATATGTGCACTGTATATATATAATATATGTGCACTGGATATATATATATATAATATATGTGCACTGGATCTATAATATATGTGCACTGGAAATTTATAATATATGTGCACAGAATATATAATATATGTGCACAGGATATTTAATATATGTGCACTGGATGTATAATATATGTGCACTGGATATATAATATATGTGCACTGCATATATATAATATATGTGCACTGGATATATTTATAATATATGTGCACTGGATATTTAATATATGTGCACTGGATATATTTAATATAGGTGCACTGGATGTATATAATATATGTGCAATGGACATTTAATATATGTGCAATGGATATATATATATAATATATGTGCACTGGATCTATAATATATGTGCACTGGATATTTTTAATATATGTGCACTGGATATATAATATATGTGCACTGGATATTTATAATATATGTGCACTGGATATATAATATATGTGCACTGAAAATTTGTAATAAATGTGCACTGGATATATAATATATGTGCAATTGATATATTTAATATATGTGCACTGGATATATAATATATGTGCACTGGATATTTAATGTATGTGCACTGGATATTTATAATAAATGTGCACTGGATATATAATATATGTGCAATGGATATATTTAATATATGTGCTCTGGATATATAATATATGTGCACTGGATATTTCATATATATACACTGGATATATATAATATATGTGCACTGGATATATAATATACGTTCACTGGATATATATAATATATGTGCACTGGTTCTATAATATATGTGCACTGGATATTTATAATATATGTGCACTGGATATATAATATATGTGCACTGGATATATTTAATATATGCGCACTAGATGTATAACATATGTAAACTGGATATTTAATATATGTTAACTGGACATATATAATATATGTGCACTGGATATATATAATATATGTGCACTATATATATATATATATATATATATATATATATAATATATGTGCACTGGATATATGTAATATATGTGCACTGGATGTGTAACATATGTGCACTGGACATTTAATATATGTGCAATGGATATATATAATATATGTGCACTGGATCTATAATATATGTGCATTAGATATTTATAATATGTGTGCACTGGATATTTAATATATGTGCACTGAATATATATATATATATATATATATATATATCCAGTGCACATATATATATATATATATATATATATATATATATATGTATATATATATATATATATATATATATATATATATACATATATATATATATATATATATATATATATATATATATATGTGCACTGGATATTTTATATATGTGCACTGGATATATATAATATATGTGCAGTGGATGTATAATATATGTGCACAGGATATTTAAAATATGTGCACTGAATATATATATAATATATGTGCACTGGATATTTATAATATATGTGCAATGGATATATTTAATATATGTGTACTAGATATATAATATATGTGCACTGGATATTTAATATATGTGTACTGGATATATATAATACATGTGCACTGGATATATAATATATGTGCACTGGATATTTATTATATATGTGCACTGCATATATATAATATATGTGCACTGGATATATAATATATGTGAACTGGATATATAAAATATGTGCACAGGATATATATAATATATGTGCACTGGACCTAAAATTTAAGTGCACTGGATATATAATATATGTGCACTGGATATTTAAAATAAATGTGCACTGGATATATAATACATGTGCACTGGATATATAATATATGTGCACTGGATATTTAATATATGTGCACTGGATATATATAATATATGTGCACTGAATATTTAATATATGTGCACTGGATATATATAATAATTGTGCACTGGATATATAATATATGTGCACTGGATATATAACATATGTGCACTAGATATATAAAATATGTGCACAGGATATATATAATATATGTGCACTGGACCTAAAATTTAAGTGTACTGGATATATAATATATGTGCACTGGATATTTAAAATAAATGTGATCTGTATATATAATATATGTGCACTGGATATTTAATATATGTGCACTGGATATATATAATATATGTGCACTGGATTTATAATACTTGTGCACTGGTTAGTATGTGCACTGGATATATAATATATGTGCACTGGATATATTTAATATATGTGCACTGGATATATAATATATGTGCACTGGATATTTAATATATGTGCACTGGATATATTTAATATATGTGCACTGGATGTATATAATATGTGTGCACTGGACATATAATATATGTGCACTGGATATATATAATATATGTGCACTGGATATATAATATATGTGCACTGGATATTTAATATATGTGCACTGGATATATTTAATATATGTGCACTGGATGTATATAATATGTGTGCACTGGATATATAATATATGTGCACTGGATATATAAAATATATGTGCACTGGATATATAATATATGTGCACTGGATACATTTAATATATGTGCACTGGATATATAGTATATGTGCACTGGATATTTAATATATGTGCACTGGATATATATAATATATGTGCACTGGATATATAATATATGTGCACTGGATATATTTATAATATATGTGCACTGGATATTTAATATATGTGCACTGGATATATTTAATATATGTGCACTGGATGTATATAATATGCGTGAACCGGATATATAATATATGTGCACTAAATATATATAATATATGTGCACTGGATATATAATATGTGTGCACTGGATATATATAATATATGTGCACTGGATATTTAATATATGTGCAATGGATATACATAATATGTGTGCACTGGATCTATAATATATGTGCACTGGATATATAATATATGTGCACTGGATATTTAATATATGTGCACTGGATATATAAAATATGTGCACTGGATATTTAATATATGTGCACTGGATATATAATATATGTGCACAGGATATATATAATATATGTGCACTGGATATTTAATATATGTGCACTGGATATACATAATATATGTGCACTGGATATATAATATATGTGCACTGGATATTTAATATATGTGCACTGGATATATATAATATATTTGAACTGGATATATAATATATGTGCACTGGATATAAATAATATATGTGCACTGGATATTTAATATATGTGCACTGGATATATATAATATATGTGCACTGGATATATTTATAATATATGTGCACTGGATATATATAATCTATGTGCACTGGATATATAATATATGTGCACTGGATATATATAATATATGTGCACTGGATCTATAATATATGTGCACTGGATGTATAATATATGTGCACTGGATATATAATATATATGCACTGGATATATAATATATGTGCACTGGATATATTTATAATATATGTGCACTGGATATTTAATATATGTGCACTGGATATATTTAATATAGGTGCACTGGAAATTTAATATATGTGCACTGGATATATATAATATATGTGCACTGGATATATTTATAATATATGTGCACTGGATATATATAATCTATGTGCACTGGATATATAATATATGTGCACTGGATATATAAAATATGTGCACTGGATATATATAATATATGTGCATTGGATCTAAATTATATGTGCACTGGATATATATAATATATGTGCACTGGATATATAATATATGTGCACTGGATATAAATAGTATATGTGCACTGGATATATATAATATATGTGCACTGGATCTATAATATATGTGCACTGTAAATTTATAATAAATGTGCACAGAATATATAATATATGTGCACTGAAAATTTAATATATGTGCACTGGATATAAATATATATAATATATGTGCACTGGATATATATAATATATGTGCACTGGATATATATATAATATATGTGCACTGGATATATATAATATATGTGCACTGGATATATATAATATATGTGCACTGGATCTATAATATATGTGCACTGGATGTATAATATATGTGCACTGGATATATAATATATATGCACTGGATATATAATATATGTGCACTGGATATATTTATAATATATGTGCACTGGATATTTAATATATGTGCACTGGATATATTTAATATAGGTGCACTGGATATTTAATATATGTGCACTGGATATATATAATATATGTGCACTGGATATATTTATAATATATGTGCACTGGA
Organism: Leptodactylus fuscus; assembly: GCF_031893055.1. Classification (NCBI taxonomy): domain Eukaryota; kingdom Metazoa; phylum Chordata; class Amphibia; order Anura; family Leptodactylidae; genus Leptodactylus; species Leptodactylus fuscus. Next base: position 279,198,521 of record NC_134266.1, read on the forward strand.
TATATATAATCTATGTGCACTGGATATATAATATATGTGCACTGGATATATAAAATATGTGCACTGGATATATATAATATATGTGCACTGGATCTTAATTATATGTGCACTGGATATATATAATATATGTGCACTGGATATATATATATAATATATGTGCACTGGATATTTATAATATATGTGCACTGGATATATATAATATATGTGCACTGGATCTATAATATATGTGCACTGTAAATTTATAATATATGTGCACAGAATATATAATATATGTGCACAGGATATTTAATATATGTGCACTGGATGTATAATATATGTGCACTGGATATATAATATATATGCACTGGATATATAATATATTTGCACTGGATATATTTATAATATATGTGCACTGGATATTTAATATATGTGCACTGGATATATTTAATATAAGTGCACTGGATGTATATAATATGTGTGCACTGGATATATAATATATGTGCACTGGATATATATAATATATGTGCACTGGATATATAATATATGTGCACTGGATATATAATATATGTGCACTGGATATATAATATATGTGCACTGGATATAAAATATATGTGAACTGGATATTTATAATAAATGTGCACTGGATATATAATATATGTGCAATGGAAATATATATAATATATGTGCACTGGATCTATAATATATGTGCACTGGATATTTTTAATATATGTGCACTGGATATATAATATATGTGCACTGGATATTTATAATATATGTGCACTGGTTCTATAATATATGTGCACTGGATATTTATAATATATGTGCACTGGATATATAATATATGTGCACTGGATATATTTAATATATGTGCACTAGATGTATAACATATGTGAACTGGATATTTAATATATGTTCACTGGACATATATAATATATGTGCACTGTATATATATAATATATGTGCACTGTATATATATATATATATATATATATATATATATATATATATATATAATATGTGCACTGGATATATGTAATATATGTGCACTGGATGTGTAACATATGTGCACTGGACATTTAATATATGTGCAATGGATATATATAATATATGTGCACTGGATCTATAATATATGTGCATTAGATATTTATAATATGTGTGCACTGGATATTTAATATATGTGCACTGGATATTTATAATATATGTGCAATGGATATATTTAATATATGTGCACTGGATATTTAATATATGTGCACTGGATATATATAATATATGTGCAGTGGATGTATAATATATGTGCACTGGATATTTAATATATGTGCACTGAATATATATATAATATATGTGCACTGGATATTTATAATATATGTGCAATGGATATATTTAATATATGTGCACTAGATATATAATATATGTGCACTGGATATTTAATATATGTGCACTGGATATATATAATACATGTGCACTGGATATATAATATATGTGCACTGGATATTTATTATATATGTGCACTGCATATATATAATATATGTGCACTGGATATATAATATATGTGCACTGGATATATAAAATATGTGCACAGGATATATATAATATATGTGCACTGGACCTAAAATTTAAGTGCACTGGATATATAATATATGTGCACTGGATATTTAAAATAAATGTGCACTGGATATATAATACATGTGCACTGGATATATAATATATGTGCACTGGATATTTAATATATGTGCACTGGATATATATAATATATGTGCACTGAATATTTAATATATGTGCACTGGATATATATAATACATGTGCACTGGATATATAATATATGTGCACTGGATATATAATATATGTGCACTAGATATATAAAATATGTGCACAGGATATATATAATATATGTGCACTGGAAATAAAATTTAAGTGCACTGGATATATAATATATGTGCACTGGATATTTAAAATAAATGTGATCTGTATATATAATATATGTGCACTGGATATTTAATATATGTGCACTGGATATATATAATATATGTGCACTGGATTTATAATACTTGTGCACTGGTTAGTTAAATTATATGTGCACTGGATATATAATATATGTGCACTGGATATATTTAATATATGTGCACTGGATATATAATATATGTGCACTGGATATTTAATATATGTGCACTGGATATATTTAATATATGTGCACTGGATGTATATAATATGTGTGCACTGGATATATAATATATGTGCACTGGATATATATAATATATGTGCACTGGATATATAATATATGTGCACTGGATATTTAATATATGTGCACTGGATATATTTAATATATGTGCACTGGATATTTAATATATGTGCACTGGATATATTTAATATATGTGCACTGGATATATTTAATATATGTGCACTGGATGTATATAATATGTGTGCACTGGATATATAATATATGTGCACTGGATATATAATATATGTGCACTGGATATATTTAATATATGTGCACTGGATATATAATATATGTGCACTGGATATATAATATATGTGCACTGGATATATAATATATGTGCACTGGATATATAATATATGTGCACTGGATATATTTAATATATGTGCACTGGATATATAATATATGTGCACTGGATATTTAATATATGTGCACTGGATATATATAATATATGTGCACTGGATATATAATATATGTGCACTGGATATATTTATAATATATGTGCACTGGATATTTAATATATGTGCACTAGATATATTTAATATATGTGCACTGGATGCATATAATATGCGTGCACTGGATATATAATATATGTGCACTGGATATATATAATATATGTGCACTGGATATATAATATGTGTGCACTGGATATATATAATATATGTGCACTGGATATTTAATATATGTGCAATGGATATACATAATATATGTGCACTGGATCTATAATGTATGTGCACTGGATATATAATATATGTGCACTGGATATTTAATATATGTGCACTGGATATATAATATATGTGCACTTGATATATAATATATGTGCACTGAATATTTAATATATGTGCACTGTATATATATAATATATGTGCACTGGATATATATATATAATATATGTGCACTGGATCTATAATATATGTGCACTGGAAATTTATAATATATGTGCACAGAATATATAATATATGTGCACAGGATATTTAATATATGTGCACTGGATGTATAATATATGTGCACTGGATATATAATATATGTGCACTGTATATATAATATATGTGCAGTGGATATTTAATATATGTGCACTGGATATATATAATATATGTGCACTGAATATTTAATATATGTGCACTGGATATATATAATATATGTGCACTGGATATATAATATATGTGCACTGGATATATAATATATGTGCACTAGATATATAAAATATGTGCACAGGATATATATAATATATGTGCACTGGACCTAAAATTTAAGTGCACTGGATATATAATATATGTGCACTGGATATTTAAAATAAATGTGATCTGTATATATAATATATGTGCACTGGATATTTAATATATGTGCACTGGATATATATAATATATGTGCATTGGATTTATAATACTTGTTCACTGGTTAGTTAAATTATATGTGCACTGGATATATAATATATGTGCACTGGATATATTTAATATATGTGCACTGGATATATAATATATGTGCACTGGATATTTAATATATTTGCACTGGATATATTTAATATATGTGCACTGGATGTATATAATATGTGTGCACTGGATATATAATATATGTGCACTGGATATAGATAATATATGTGCACTGGATATATAATATATGTGCACTGGATATTTAATATATGTGCACTGGATATATTTAATATATGTGCACTGGATGTATATAATATGTGTGCACTGGATATATAATATATGTGCACTGTCTATATATAATATATGTGCACTGGATATATAATATATGTGCACTGGATATATTTAATATATGTGCACTGGATATATAATATATGTGCACTGGATATTTAATATATGTGCACTGGATATATATAATATATGTGCACTGGATATATAATATATGTGCACTGGATATATTTATAATATATGTGCACTGGATATTTAATATATGTGCACTGGATATATTTAATATATGTGCACTGGATGTATATAATATGCGTGAACTGGATATATAATATATGTGCACTAAATATATATAATATATGTGTACTGGATATATAATATGTGTGCACTGGATATATATGATATATGTGCAGTGGATATTTAATATATGTGCAATGGATATACATAATATGTGTGCACTGGATCTATAATATATGTGCACTGGATATATAATATATGTGCACTGGATATTTAATATATGTGCACTGGATATATAATATATATGCACTGGATATATAATATATGTGCACAGGATATATATAATATATGTGCACTGGATATTTAATATATGTGCACTGGATATACATAATATATGTGCACTGGATATATAATATATGAGCACTGGATATTTAATATATGTGCACTGGATATATATAATATATGTGCACTGGATATATAATATATGTGCACTGGATATAAATAATATATGTGCACTGGATATTTAATATATGTGCACTGGATATATATAATATATGTGCACTGGATATATTTATAATATATGTGCACTGGATATATATAATCTATGTGCACTGGATATATAATATATGTGCACTGGATATATATAATATATGTGCACTGGATGTATAATATATGTGCACTGGATATATAATATATGTGCACTGGATATATAATATATGTGCACTGGATATATTTATAATATATGTGCACTGGATATTTAATATATGTGCACTGGATATATTTAATATAGGTGCACTGGAAATTTAATATATGTGCACTGGATATATATAATCTATGTGCACTGGATATATATATAATATATGTGCACTGAATCTAAAATATATGTACACTGGATAAAAATAATATATGTGCACTCGATCTATAATATATGTGCACTGGAAATTTAAAATATATGTGCACAGAATATATAATATATGTGCAAAGGATATTTAAAATATAAGCACTGGATATATTTAATATATGTGCACTGGATGAATATATAGTATATTTGCACTGGATATTTAATATATGTGCACTGGATATAAAAATATAATATATGTGCACTGGATATATAATATATGTGCACTGGATATATATAATATATGTGCACTGGATATATAATATATGTGCACTGGATATTTATAATATATGTGCACTGGATATATATAATATATGTGCACTGGATATATAATATATGTGCACTGGATATTTATAATATATGTGCACTGGATATATAATATATGTGCACTGGATATATTTAATATATGTGCACTGGATATATAATATATGTGCACTGGATATTTAATATATGTGCACTGGATATATAAATATAATATATGTGCACTGGATATATAATATATGTGCACTGGATATATATAATATATGTGCACTGGATATATAATATATGTGCACTGGATATTTATAATATATGTGCACTGGATATATATAATATATGTGCACTGGATATATAATATATGTGCACTGGATATTTATAATATATGTGCACTGGATATATAATATATGTGCACTGGATATATTTAATATATGTGCACTGGATATATAATATATGTGCACTGGATATTTAATATATGTGCACTGGATATATATAATATATGTGCACTGGATATATAATATATGTGCACTGGATATATTTATAATATACGTGCACTGGATATTTAATATATGTGCACTGGATATATTTAATATATGTGCACTGGATGTATATAATATGCGTGCACTGGATATATAATGTATGTGCACTGGATATATATAATATATGTGCACTGGATATATAATATGTGTGCACTGGATATATATAATATATGTGCACTGGATATTTAATATGTGTGCAATGGATATACATAATATATGTGCACTGGATCTATAATATATGTGCACTGGATATATAATATATGTGCACTGGATATTTAATGTATGTGCACTGGATATTTATAATAAATGTGCACTGGATATATAATATATGTGCAATGGATATATTTAATATATGTGCTCTGGATATATAATATATGTGCACTGGATATTTAATATATATACACTGGATATATATAATATATGTGCACTGGATATATAATATACGTTCACTAGATATATATAATATATGTGTACTGGTTCTATAGTATATATGCACTGGATATTTATAATATATGTGCACTGGATATATATAATATATGTGCACTGGATATTTAATATATGTGCAATGGATATACATAATATATGTGCACTGGATCTATAATATATGTGCACTGGATATATAATATATGTGCACAGAATATATAATATATGTGCAAAGGATATTTAAAATATAAGCACTGGATATATTTAATATATGTGCACTGGATGAATATATAGTATATTTGCACTGGATATTTAATATATGTGCACTGGATATAAAAATATAATATATGTGCACTGGATATATAATATATGTGCACTGGATATATATAATATATGTGCACTGGATATATAATATATGTGCACTGGATATTTATAATATATGTGCACTGGATATATATAATATATGTGCACTGGATATATAATATATGTGCACTGGATATTTATAATATATGTGCACTGGATATATAATATATGTGCACTGGATATATTTAATATATGTGCACTGGATATATAATATATGTGCACTGGATATTTAATATATGTGCACTGGATATATAAATATAATATATGTGCACTGGATATATAATATATGTGCACTGGATATATATAATATATGTGCACTGGATATATAATATATGTGCACTGGATATTTATAATATATGTGCACTGGATATATATAATATATGTGCACTGGATATATAATATATGTGCACTGGATATTTATAATATATGTGCACTGGATATATAATATATGTGCACTGGATATATTTAATATATGTGCACTGGATATATAATATATGTGCACTGGATATTTAATATATGTGCACTGGATATATATAATATATGTGCACTGGATATATAATATATGTGCACTGGATATATTTATAATATACGTGCACTGGATATTTAATATATGTGCACTGGATATATTTAATATATGTGCACTGGATGTATATAATATGCGTGCACTGGATATATAATGTATGTGCACTGGATATATATAATATATGTGCACTGGATATATAATATGTGTGCACTGGATATATATAATATATGTGCACTGGATATTTAATATGTGTGCAATGGATATACATAATATATGTGCACTGGATCTATAATATATGTGCACTGGATCTATAATATATGTGCACTGGATATTTAATGTATGTGCACTGGATATTTATAATAAATGTGCACTGGATATATAATATATGTGCAATGGATATATTTAATATATGTGCTCTGGATATATAATATATGTGCACTGGATATTTAATATATATACACTGGATATATATAATATATGTGCACTGGATATATAATATACGTTCACTAGATATATATAATATATGTGTACTGGTTCTATAGTATATATGCACTGGATATTTATAATATATGTGCACTGGATATATAATATATGTGCACTTGATATATAATATATGTGCACTGAATATTTAATATATGTGCACTGTATATATATAATATATGTGCACTGGATATATATATAATATATGTGCACTGGATATTTAATACATGTGCACTGGATATATATATAATATATGTGCACTGGATATATATATAATATATGTGCACTGGATATATAATATATGTGCACTGGATATGTATAATATATGTGCACTGGATATATAATATATGTGCACTGGATATTTATAATATATGTGCACTGGATATATATAACATATGTGCACTGGATATATAATATATGTGCACTGGATATTTATAATATATGTGCACTGGATATATAATATATGTGCACTGGATATATTTAATATATGTCCACTGGATATATAATATATGTGCACTGGATATTTAATATATGTGCACTGGATATATATAATATATGTGCACTGGATATATAATATATGTGCACTGGATATATTTATAATATATGTGCACTGGATATTTAATATATGTGCACTGGATATATTTAATATATGTGCACTGGATGTATATAATATGCGTGCACTGGATATATAATATATGTGCACTGGATATATATAATATATGTGCACTGGATATATAATATGTGTGCACTGGATATATATAATATATGTGCACTGGATATTTAATATATGTGCAATGGATATACATAATATATGTGCACTGGATCTATAATATATGTGCACTGGATATATAATATATGTGCACTGGATATTTAATATATGTGCACTGGATATATAATATATGTGCACTTGATATATAATATATGTGCACTGAATATTTAATATATGTGCACAGTATATATAATATATGTGCACTGGATATATATATATAATATATGTGCACTGGATCTATAATATATGTGCACTGGAAATTTATAATATATGTGCACAGAATATATAATATATGTGCACAGGATATTTAATATATGTGCACTGGATGTATAATATATGTGCACTGGATATATAATATATGTGCACTGTATATATAATATATGTGCACTGGATATTTAATATATGTGCACTGGATATATATAATATATGTGCACTGAATATTTAATATATGTGCACTGGATATATATAATATATGTGCACTGGATATATAATATATGTGCACTGGATATATAATATATGTGCACTAGATATATAAAATAAGTGCACAGGATATATATAATATATGTGCACTGGATCTATAATATATGTGCACTGGATATATAATATATGTGCACTGGATATTTAATATATGTGCACAGGATATATTTATAATATATGTGCACTGGATATATATAATCTATGTGCACTGGATATATATAATATATGTGCACTGGATCTAAAATATATGTGCACTGGATGTAAATAATATATGTGCACTCGATCTATAATATATGTGCACTGGAAATTTATAATATATGTGCACTGGATATATAATATATGTGCACTGGATATTTAATATATGTGCACTGGATATATAATATATGTGCACAGGAAATATATAATATATGTGCACTGGATATTTAATATATGTGCACTGGATATATATAATATATGTGCACTGGATATATTTATAATATATGTGCACTGGATATATATAATCTATGTGCACTGGATATATATAATATATGTGCACTGGATCTAAAATATATGTGCACTGGATGTAAATAATATATGTGCACTCGATCTATAATATATGTGCACTGGAAATTTATAATATATGTGCACAGAATATATAATATATGTGCACAGGATATTTAAAATATAAGCACTGGATATATTTAATATATGTGCACTGGATGTATATATAGTATATTTGCACTGGATATTTAATATATGTGCACTGGGTATATAAATATAATATATGTGCACTGGATATATAATATATGTGCACTGGATATTTATAATATATGTGCACTGGATATATAATATATGTGCACTGGATATTTAATATATGTGCACTGGATATATATAATATATGTGCACTGGATATATAATATATGTGCACTGGATATATTTATAATATATGTGCACTGGATATTTAATATATGTGCACTGGATATATTTAATATATGTGCACTGGATGTATATAATATGCGTGCACTGGATATATAATATATGTGCACTGGATATATATAATATATGTGCACTGGATATATAATATGTGTGCACTGGATATATATAATATATGTGCACTGGATATTTAATATATGTGCAATGGATATACATAATATATGTGCACTGGATCTATAATATTTGTGCACTGGATATATAATATATGTGCACTGGATATTTAATATATGTGCACTGGATATATAATATATGTGCACTTGATATATAATATATGTGCACTGAATATTTAATATATGTGCACTGTATATATATAATATATGTGCACTGGATATATATATATATAATATATGTGCACTGGATCTATAATATATGTGCACTGGAAATTTATAATATATGTGCACAGAATATATAATATATGTGCACAGGATATTTAATATATGTGCACTGGATGTATAATATATGTGCACTGGATATATAATATATGTGCACTGCATATATATAATATATGTGCACTGGATATATTTATAATATATGTGCACTGGATATTTAATATATGTGCACTGGATATATTTAATATAGGTGCACTGGATGTATATAATATATGTGCAATGGACATTTAATATATGTGCAATGGATATATATATATAATATATGTGCACTGGATCTATAATATATGTGCACTGGATATTTTTAATATATGTGCACTGGATATATAATATATGTGCACTGGATATTTATAATATATGTGCACTGGATATATAATATATGTGCACTGAAAATTTGTAATAAATGTGCACTGGATATATAATATATGTGCAATTGATATATTTAATATATGTGCACTGGATATATAATATATGTGCACTGGATATTTAATGTATGTGCACTGGATATTTATAATAAATGTGCACTGGATATATAATATATGTGCAATGGATATATTTAATATATGTGCTCTGGATATATAATATATGTGCACTGGATATTTCATATATATACACTGGATATATATAATATATGTGCACTGGATATATAATATACGTTCACTGGATATATATAATATATGTGCACTGGTTCTATAATATATGTGCACTGGATATTTATAATATATGTGCACTGGATATATAATATATGTGCACTGGATATATTTAATATATGCGCACTAGATGTATAACATATGTAAACTGGATATTTAATATATGTTAACTGGACATATATAATATATGTGCACTGGATTTATATAATATATGTGCACTGTATATATATATATATATATATATATATATATATATATATATAATATATGTGCACTGGATATATGTAATATATGTGCACTGGATGTGTAACATATGTGCACTGGACATTTAATATATGTGCAATGGATATATATAATATATGTGCACTGGATCTATAATATATGTGCATTAGATATTTATAATATGTGTGCACTGGATATTTAATATATGTGCACTGAATATATATATATATATATATATATATATATACATATATATATATATATATATATATATATAATATATGTGCACTGGATATTTTATATATGTGCACTGGATATATATAATATATGTGCAGTGGATGTATAATATATGTGCACAGGATATTTAAAATATGTGCACTGAATATATATATAATATATGTGCACTGGATATTTATAATATATGTGCAATGGATATATTTAATATATGTGTACTAGATATATAATATATGTGCACTGGATATTTAATATATGTGTACTGGATATATATAATACATGTGCACTGGATATATAATATATGTGCACTGGATATTTATTATATATGTGCACTGCATATATATAATATATGTGCACTGGATATATAATATATGTGAACTGGATATATAAAATATGTGCACAGGATATATATAATATATGTGCACTGGACCTAAAATTTAAGTGCACTGGATATATAATATATGTGCACTGGATATTTAAAATAAATGTGCACTGGATATATAATACATGTGCACTGGATATATAATATATGTGCACTGGATATTTAATATATGTGCACTGGATATATATAATATATGTGCACTGAATATTTAATATATGTGCACTGGATATATATAATAATTGTGCACTGGATATATAATATATGTGCACTGGATATATAACATATGTGCACTAGATATATAAAATATGTGCACAGGATATATATAATATATGTGCACTGGACCTAAAATTTAAGTGTACTGGATATATAATATATGTGCACTGGATATTTAAAATAAATGTGATCTGTATATATAATATATGTGCACTGGATATTTAATATATGTGCACTGGATATATATAATATATGTGCACTGGATTTATAATACTTGTGCACTGGTTAGTATGTGCACTGGATATATAATATATGTGCACTGGATATATTTAATATATGTGCACTGGATATATAATATATGTGCACTGGATATTTAATATATGTGCACTGGATATATTTAATATATGTGCACTGGATGTATATAATATGTGTGCACTGGACATATAATATATGTGCACTGGATATATATAATATATGTGCACTGGATATATAATATATGTGCACTGGATATTTAATATATGTGCACTGGATATATTTAATATATGTGCACTGGATGTATATAATATGTGTGCACTGGATATATAATATATGTGCACTGGATATATATAATATATGTGCACTGGATATATAATATATGTGCACTGGATACATTTAATATATGTGCACTGGATATATAGTATATGTGCACTGGATATTTAATATATGTGCACTGGATATATATAATATATGTGCACTGGATATATAATATATGTGCACTGGATATATTTATAATATATGTGCACTGGATATTTAATATATGTGCACTGGATATATTTAATATATGTGCACTGGATGTATATAATATGCGTGAACCGGATATATAATATATGTGCACTAAATATATATAATATATGTGCACTGGATATATAATATGTGTGCACTGGATATATATAATATATGTGCACTGGATATTTAATATATGTGCAATGGATATACATAATATGTGTGCACTGGATCTATAATATATGTGCACTGGATATATAATATATGTGCACTGGATATTTAATATATGTGCACTGGATATATAAAATATGTGCACTGGATATTTAATATATGTGCACTGGATATATAATATATGTGCACAGGATATATATAATATATGTGCACTGGATATTTAATATATGTGCACTGGATATACATAATATATGTGCACTGGATATATAATATATGTGCACTGGATATTTAATATATGTGCACTGGATATATATAATATATGTGAACTGGATATATAATATATGTGCACTGGATATAAATAATATATGTGCACTGGATATTTAATATATGTGCACTGGATATATATAATATATGTGCACTGGATATATTTATAATATATGTGCACTGGATATATATAATCTATGTGCACTGGATATATAATATATGTGCACTGGATATATTTATAATATATGTGCACTGGATATATATAATCTATGTGCACTGGATCTATAATATATGTGCACTGGATGTATAATATATGTGCACTGGATATATAATATATATGCACTGGATATATAATATATGTGCACTGGATATATTTATAATATATGTGCACTGGATATTTAATATATGTGCACTGGATATATTTAATATAGGTGCACTGGAAATTTAATATATGTGCACTGGATATATATAATATATGTGCACTGGATATATTTATAATATATGTGCACTGGATATATATAATCTATGTGCACTGGATATATAATATATGTGCACTGGATATATAAAATATGTGCACTGGATATATATAATATATGTGCATTGGATCTAAATTATATGTGCACTGGATATATATAATATATGTGCACTGGATATATAATATATGTGCACTGGATATAAATAGTATATGTGCACTGGATATATATAATATATGTGCACTGGATCTATAATATATGTGCACTGTAAATTTATAATAAATGTGCACAGAATATATAATATATGTGCACTGAAAATTTAATATATGTGCACTGGATATAAATATATATAATATATGTGCACTGGATATATATAATATATGTGCACTGGATATATATATAATATATGTGCACTGGATATATATAATATATGTGCACTGGATATATATAATATATGTGCACTGGATCTATAATATATGTGCACTGGATGTATAATATATGTGCACTGGATATGTAATATATATGCACTGGATATATAATATATGTGCACTGGATATATTTATAATATATGTGCACTGGATATTTAATATATGTGCACTGGATATATTTAATATAGGTGCACTGGATATTTAATATATGTGCACTGGATATATATAATATATGTGCACTGGATATATTTATAATATATGTGCACTGGATATATATAATCTATGTGCACTGGATATATAATATATGTGCACTGGATATATAAAATATGTGCACTGGATATATATAATATATGTGCACTGGATCTTAATTATATGTGCACTGGATATATATAATATATGTGCACTGGATATATATATATAACATATGTGCACTGGATATTTATAATATATGTGCACTGGATATATATAATATATGTGCACTGGATCTATAATATATGTGCACTGTAAATTTATAATATATGTGCACAGAATATATAATATATGTGCACAGGATATTTAATATATGTGCACTGGATGTATAATATATGTGCACTGGATATATAATATATATGCACTGGATATATAATATATTTGCACTGGATATATTTATAATATATGTGCACTGGATATTTAATATATGTGCACTGGATATATTTAATATAAGTGCACTGGATGTATATAATATGTGTGCACTGGATATATAATATATGTGCACTGGATATATATAATATATGTGCACTGGATATATAATATATGTGCACTGGATATATAATATATGTGCACTGGATATATAATATATGTGCACTGGATATAAAATATATGTGAACTGGATATTTATAATAAATGTGCACTGGATATATAATATATGTGCAATGGAAATATATATAATATATGTGCACTGGATCTATAATATATGTGCACTGGATATTTTTAATATATGTGCACTGGATATATAATATATGTGCACTGGATATTTATAATATATGTGCACTGGTTCTATAATATATGTGCACTGGATATTTATAATATATGTGCACTGGATATATAATATATGTGCACTGGATATATTTAATATATGTGCACTAGATGTATAACATATGTGAACTGGATATTTAATATATGTTCACTGGACATATATAATATATGTGCACTGTATATATATAATATATGTGCACTGTATATATATATATATATATATATATATATATATATATATATATATAATATGTGCACTGGATATATGTAATATATGTGCACTGGATGTGTAACATATGTGCACTGGACATTTAATATATGTGCAATGGATATATATAATATATGTGCACTGGATCTATAATATATGTGCATTAGATATTTATAATATGTGTGCACTGGATATTTAATATATGTGCACTGGATATTTATAATATATGTGCAATGGATATATTTAATATATGTGCACTGGATATTTAATATATGTGCACTGGATATATATAATATATGTGCAGTGGATGTATAATATATGTGCACTGGATATTTAATATATGTGCACTGAATATATATATAATATATGTGCACTGGATATTTATAATATATGTGCAATGGATATATTTAATATATGTGCACTAGATATATAATATATGTGCACTGGATATTTAATATATGTGCACTGGATATATATAATACATGTGCACTGGATATATAATATATGTGCACTGGATATTTATTATATATGTGCACTGCATATATATAATATATGTGCACTGGATATATAATATATGTGCACTGGATATATAAAATATGTGCACAGGATATATATAATATATGTGCACTGGACCTAAAATTTAAGTGCACTGGATATATAATATATGTGCACTGGATATTTAAAATAAATGTGCACTGGATATATAATACATGTGCACTGGATATATAATATATGTGCACTGGATATTTAATATATGTGCACTGGATATATATAATATATGTGCACTGAATATTTAATATATGTGCACTGGATATATATAATACATGTACACTGGATATATAATATATGTGCACTGGATATATAATATATGTGCACTAGATATATAAAATATGTGCACAGGATATATATAATATATGTGCACTGGAAATAAAATTTAAGTGCACTGGATATATAATATATGTGCACTGGATATTTAAAATAAATGTGATCTGTATAGATAATATATGTGCACTGGATATTTAATATATGTGCACTGGATATATATAATATATGTGCACTGGATTTATAATACTTGTGCACTGGTTAGTTAAATTATATGTGCACTGGATATATAATATATGTGCACTGGATATATTTAATATATGTGCACTGGATATATAATATATGTGCACTGGATATTTAATATATGTGCACTGGATATATTTAATATATGTGCACTGGATGTATATAATATGTGTGCACTGGATATATATAATATATGTGCACTGGATATATAATATATGTGCACTGGATATTTAATATATGTGCACTGGATATATTTAATATATGTGCACTGGATATTTAATATATGTGCACTGGATATATTTAATATATGTGCACTGGATATATTTAATATATGTGCACTGGATGTATATAATATGTGTGCACTGGATATATAATATATGTGCACTGGATATATAATATATGTGCACTGGATATATTTAATATATGTGCACTGGATATATAATATATGTGCACTGGATATATAATATATGTGCACTGGATATATTTATAATATATGTGCACTGGATATATAATATATGTGCACTGGATATATTTAATATATGTGCACTGGATATATAATATATGTGCACTGGATATTTAATATATGTGCACTGGATATATATAATATATGTGCACTGGATATATAATATGTGTGCACTGGATATATATAATATATGTGCACTGGATATTTAATATATGTGCAATGGATATACATAATATATGTGCACTGGATCTATAATATATGTGCACTGGATATATAATATATGTGCACTGGATATTTAATATATGTGCAATGGATATACATAATATATGTGCACTGGATCTATAATATATGTGCACAGAATATATAATATATGTGCACAGGATTTTTAAAATATAAGCACTGGATATATTTAATATATGTGCACTGGATGTATATATAGTATATTTGCACTGGATATTTAATATATGTGCACTGGGTATATAAATATAATATATGTGCACTGGATATATAATATATGTGCACTGGATATATATATAATATATGTGCACTGGATATTTAATATATGTGCACTGGATATATAATATATGTGCACTTGATATATATATAATATATGTGCATTGGATCTATAATATATGTGCACTGGGTATATAAATATAATATATGTGCACTGGATATATAATATATGTGCACTGGATATATATATAATATATGTGCACTGAATATTTAATATATGTGCACTGTATATATATAATATATGTGCACTGGATATATATATAATATATGTGCATTGGATCTATA
Organism: Leptodactylus fuscus; assembly: GCF_031893055.1. NCBI lineage: Eukaryota > Metazoa > Chordata > Amphibia > Anura > Leptodactylidae > Leptodactylus > Leptodactylus fuscus. Next base: position 279,216,033 of record NC_134266.1, read on the forward strand.
ATATATGTGCACTGGAAATTTATAATATATGTGCACAGAATATATAATATATGTGCACAGGATATTTAAAATATAAGCACTGGATGTATAATATATGTGCACTGGATGTATAATATATGTGCACTGTATATATAATATATGTGCACTGGATATATTTATAATATATGTGCACTGGATATTTAATATATGTGCACTGGATATATTTAATATAGGTGCACTGGATGTATATAATATATGTGCACTGGACATTTAATATATGTGCAATGGATATATTTAATATATGTGCACTGGATGTATATAATATGTGTGCACTGGATATATAATATATGTGCACTGGATATATAATATATGTGCACTGGATATATTTAATATATGTGCACTGGATATATAATATATGTGCACTGGATATATAATATATGTGCACTGGATATATTTATAATATATGTGCACTGGATATTTAATATATGTGCACTGGATATATGTCACGGAGCGAATGTATACGTCTTCCTCCGGATGGTCTTTTGAATCAACAGGGACGCAAGAGGTCGGGAGACAACAGCAATTTATTGTAATCCACAAAGTTAGTAGCCGGCGGCGGTCACATCAACCGTAACAACAATAAGTCCACAGAAGTCACAATCCAATGATAACTTTGGTTCCTTGGTCCTGTAACTAAATCCTGGCTCTCTACAGAGCTGTGCACAGGCCGGCTAACACATACTAACTGCTAGCTATATCTATATACTAAACTGTTAAACCTATATCTGTGGGTGGGAAGGGCTGAGTCACAGATCCTTCCCCCCTCACCTATACCAAGGAGAGCAGACTCCCTGTCTACTATGGACAATGCACCATCCAACATCTTCTTGGAGACACTGATCAGATTATCTCCACCCATTGTCCTCACTAGTTAGAGGTATTTGCATACAATGTGCTAACACACTAGACCCTAATCAGCCAACTACACATTGATGTATATAACAGGTTAGAGAATACATTCCACATGAAATATATATTACACATTGCCTATAGTATAGACTCTAACCATCCCGTGACAACCCCTCCCCCTCTCAAAACATGTGCATAACACAATTGGCCGACACAGGTAAATTGGGGAATGCACATCAGTCTCTATAGCTCATATGTCCTCCTGCCGGGATAACCCATCCGCGTTCTGGTGTTGGTTCCCTCGGCGGTACTGAATGGTAAAGTTGTAGGGTTGAAGGGCTGGCATCTGGCAGAAAATCCGGTGGATCCATGTTGGCTTCTCCCTGAGCTTGGCTTCGGGTCACTGCTCCCACAAAGTGGCACTGTAGATTTCCAACATCGTTGCCTAACAGAACATCGGCCGGCAGCCCGCTCATCACACCAATTGTGCATCGTTTTGGTCCATAACCATAGTCGAGTTCCACGTTAGCTTTAGGAATACGTCTCCGAGTACCCCCTGCCAACTTGATAGAAATGCCAGGGCCCTCCTCTAGGGCCTCGGGTCGCACCACTCGGGGGTCTGCTACCGTTAGGAAAGCTCCCGAGTCCCGGAATCCAACAACTGTTTGGCCATCCAGTAGGACCTCCTGCAAGTGCTTCCGCTGAAGGTTTGCGGGATGTGTGGCAGAGGGCTGAATCCCATAGACCCCTGGAGGTGGAACAGATGGGTCATTCATGGAGTCATCTGGAAATGGGGCCAAACTTTCTGTCCTAGGGGTGGTTCCCAGGTAGTGAATAGGCCGGGATGCCACGGTGGCCCGTGCCCCCATGTTAGCAGGGCAACTAGCTTGCAAATGTCCAGGCCGCCCGCACCCAAAACATCTGCGCTCTAGCATTCTTCCAGTAGGTCGTTGTCTAGGGACAGGGTTGTTCATAGCTGGAGGCCGATGGGCTGGGGCAGGGGTAGAGGGGGAATTGTAATCCTGAGGCCGGACACAAAAGGTGGGTGGCTGGCTGAAGGGTGTCTGGCGGACTGTGGTAGTTTTCCGCTCCTCTGCAAACAACCTCTTCCACTGCGGCTTGATGGTCAGGCCCTCATCTGCAAGGGAAGCAGCTTGCTCCACTGTGGCTGGGTTCCGTTCCAGCACCCACTCACGGATCTCAGCGGGGCACTGGGAAAAGAACTGTTCCTTAAGTATGACTTGGAGGATCTTATCGACTGTGACAGCCTCCTCTCCTTCTAGCCAGCGCTTGCATGCTTGCTTCAACTTGTGGGCGAACATGTGGAAGGAGCTTCCCCCATTGTAAGACAAAGAGCGGAACTGAACTCGGTAGGTCTCTGGAGTGACTGCATAATACTTCTGCACCGCTCTTTTAATGGCCTCATAGTCCCGCTGATCACTAGGGTCCATGGCTCTGAGAGCTTCCGCAGCCCCATCTCGTAGGTGCCCCACCAGATACCGGACCCAATCCTTCTCTGGGACTTCCATCAGGCGGCACTGGTGTTCGAAGTCCTGAAAATATCCATCAACATCCCCAGCCGCTTCATCAAAGGTCTTGAAGTGTTTATGGGAGACATATTGTGGTTCTCTCACTGTTGGGCTGGGGGTCGACGTTTGATTATAATTCCGCATAGTTATCTCAGCCATTCGCATTTCATGCGCCATTCTTTCCTTTTCATGCGCCATTCTCTGTTCCTCCTTCTCCGTTTCCTGAGCCCTCTGTAATGCTCTACTCCTTTGCTCTGCAGTTGCTTCTAGCCCCAGCATTGCCAATTCCTCCTCATACAAAACAACCCATCTGCTCTTTTGGGTCTGTACCTGCCACTCCCGTATCTCTACTGTCTCCTGGGGGCAGTCCTCCTCATTGTCGCTTTGCAGGGTCATCTCCTCCAGTGCCTCGATCAGTTGCTCTTTCGTTCTTCCCTGGTAACTCAGGTTTAGTTCCCGGGCCCTTAATTTTAGATTTGCCATAGTCCAGTTCCTGTATTCTGAGGTTGTGGTTCCATTAATCGCTGAGCTGTTGTGGTCCATCTCGCTGTCCGCTGTTGATCCCACCGCTGCCAACCAGTTGTCACGGAGCGAAGGTATACGTCTTCCTCCGGATGGTCTTTTGAATCAACAGGGACGCAAGAGGTCGGGAGACAACAGCAATTTATTGTAATCCACAAAGTTAGTAGCCGGCGGCGGTCACATCAACCGTAACAACAATAAGTCCACAGAAGTCACAATCCAATGATAACTTTGGTTCCTTGGTCCTGTAACTAAATCCTGGCTCTCTACAGAGCTGTGCACAGGCCGGCTAACACATACTAACTGCTAGCTATATCTATATACTAAACTGTTACACCTATATCTGTGGGTGGGAAGGGCTGAGTCACAGATCCTTCCCCCCTCACCTATACCAAGGAGAGCAGACTCCCTGTCTACTATGGACAATGCACCATCCAACATCTTCTTGGAGACACTGATCAGATTATCTCCACCCATTGTCCTCACTAGTTAGAGGTATTTGCATACAATGTGCTAACACACTAGACCCTAATCAGCTAACTACACATTGATGTATATAACAGGTTAGAGAATACATTCCACATGAAATATATATTACACATTGCCTATAGTATAGACTCTAACCATCCCGTGACAATATATTTAATATATGTGCACTGGATATATTTAATATATGTGCACTGGATGTATATAATATGTGTGCACTGGATATATAATATATGTGCACTGGATATATAATATATGTGCACTGGATATATTTAATATATGTGCACTGGATATATAATATATGTGCACTGGATATATAATATATGTGCACTGGATATATTTATTATATATGTGCACTGGATATATAATATATGTGCACTGGATATTTAATATATGTGCACTGGATATATATAATATATGTGCACTGGATATATATAATCTATGTGTACTGGATATATATAATATATGTGCACTGGATCTAAAATATATGTGCACTGGATATAAATAATATATGTGCACTCGATCTATAATATATGTGCACTGGAAATTTATAATATATGTGCACAGAATATATAATATATGTGCACAGGATATTTAAAATATAAGCACTGGATATATTTAATATATGTGCACTGGATGTATATATAGTATATTTGCACTGGATATTTAATATATGTGCACTGGGTATATAAATATAATATATGTGCACTGGATATATAATATATGTGCACTGGATATATATATAATATATGTGCACTGGATATTTAATATATGTGCACTGGATATATAATATATGTGCACTTGATATATAATATATGTGCACTGAATATTTAATATATGTGCACTGTATATATATAATATATGTGCACTGGATATATATATATAATATATGTGCATTGGATCTATAATATATGTGCACTGGAAATTTATAATATATGTGCACAGAATATATAATATATGTGCACAGGATATTTAATATATGTGCACTGGATGTATAATATATGTGCACTGGATGTATAATATATGTGAACTGTATATATAATATATGTGCACGGGATATATTTATAATATATGTGCACTGGATATTTAATATATGTGCACTGGATATATTTAATATAGGTGCACTGGATGTATATAATATATGTGCACTGGACATTTAATATATGTGCAATGGATATATATATAATATATGTGCACTAGATATATAATATACGTTCACTGGATATATATATATATAATATATGTGCACTGGATCTATAATATATATGCACTAGATATTTAAAATATATGTGCACTGGATATATAATATATGTGCACTGGATATATTTAAAATATGTGCACTGTATGTATAATATATGTGCACTGGATATTTAATATATGTTCACTGGACATATATAATATATGTGCACTGGATATATATATATATATTATATGTGCACTGGATATTTAATATATGTGCACTGGATATATTTAATATCTGTGCAATGGATGTATAATATATGTGCACTGGACATTTAATATATGTGCAATGGATACATATAATATATGTGCACTGGATCTATAATATATGTGCACTGGATATTTATAATATATGTGTAATGGATATGTTTAATATATGTGCACTGGATATATAATATATGTGCACTGGAAATTTGTAATAAATGTGCACTGGATATATAATATATGTGCAATTGATATATTTAATATATGTGCACTGGATATATAATATATGTGCACTGGATATTTAATGTATGTGCACTGGATATTTATAATAAATGTGCACTGGATATATAATATATGTGCAATGGATATATTTAATATATGTGCACTGGTTCTATAATATATGTGCACTGGATATTTATAATATATGTGCACTGGATATATAATATATGTGCACTGGATATATTTAATATATGTGCACTAGATGTATAACATATGTGAACTGGATATTTAATATATGTTCACTGGACATATATAATATATGTGCACTGGATATATATAATATATGTGCACTATATATATATATATATATATATATATATATATATATATTATATGTGCACTGGATATATGTAATATATGTGCACTGGATGTGTAACATATGTGCACTGGACATTTAATATATGTGCAATGGATATATATAATATATGTGCACTGGATCTATAATATATGTGCATTAGATATTTATAATATGTGGGCACTGGATATATAATATATGTGCACTGGATATTTATAATATATGTGCAATGGATATATTTAATATATGTGCACTGGATATTTTATATATGTGCACTGTATATATATAATATATGTGCAGTGGATGTATAATATATGTGCACTGGATATTTAATATATGTGCACTGAATATATATATATAATATATGTGCACTGGATATTTATAATATATGTGCAATGGATATATTTAATATATGTGCACTAGATATATAATATATGTGCACTGGATATTTAATATATGTGCACTGGATATATATAATACATGTGCACTGGATATATAATATATGTGCACTGGATATTTATTATATATGTGCACTGCATATATATAATATATGTGCACTGGATATATAATATATGTGCACTGCATATATATAATATATGTGCACTGGATATATAATATATGTGCACTGGATATATAAAATATGTGCACAGGATATATATAATATATGTGCACTGGACCTAAAATTTAAGTGCACTGGATATATAATATATGTGCACTGGATATTTAAAATAAATGTGCACTGGATATATAATACCTGTGCACTGGATATATAATGTATGTGCACTGGATATTTAATATATGTGCACTGGATATATATAATATATGTGCACTGAATATTTAATATATGTGCACTGGATATATATAATATATGTGCACTGGATATATAATATATGTGCACTGGATATATAATATATGTGCACTAGATATATAAAATATGTGCACAGGATATATATAATATATGTGCACTGGACCTAAAATTTAAGTGCACTGGATATATAATATATGTGCACTGGATATTTAAAATAAATGTGATCTGTATATATAATATATGTGCACTGGATATTTAATATATGTGCACTGGATATATATAATATATGTGCACTGGATTTATAATACTTGTGCACTGGTTAGTTAAATTATATGTGCACTGGATATATAATATATGTGCACTGGATATATTTAATATATGTGCACTGGATATATAATATATGTGCACTGGATATTTAATATATGTGCACTGGATATATTTAATATATGTGCACTGGATGTATATACTATGTTTGCACTGGATATATAATATATGTGCACTGGATATATATAATATATGTGCACTGGATATATAATATATGTGCACTGGATATTTAATATATGTGCACTGGATATATTTAATATATGTGCACTGGATGTATATAATATGTGTGCACTGGATATATAATATATGTGCACTGTCTATATATAATATATGTGCACTGGATATATGATATATGTGCACTGGATATATTTAATATATGTGCACTGGATATATAATATATGTGCACTGGATATATTTAATATATGTGCACTGGATGTATATAATATGCGTGAACTGGATATATATAATATATGTGCACTGGTTCTATAATATATGTGCACTGGATATTTATAATATATGTGCACTGGATATATAATATATGTGCACTTGATATATAATATATGTGCACTGAATATTTAATATATGTGCACTGTATATATATAATATATGTGCACTGGATATATATATAATATATGTGCACTGGATATTTAATACATGTGCACTGGATATATATATATATAATATATGTGCACTGGATATATATATATAATATATGTGCACTGGATATATAATATATGTGCACTGGATATGTATAATATATGTGCACTGGATATATAATATATGTGCACTGGATATTTATAATATATGTGCACTGGATATATATAATATATGTGCACTGGATATATAATATATGTGCACTGGATATTTATAATATATGTGCACTGGATATATAATATATGTGCACTGGATATATTTAATATATGTGCACTTTATATATAATATATGTGCACTGGATATTTAATATATGTGCACTGGATATATATAATATATGTGCACTGGATATATAATATATGTGCACTGGATATATTTATAATATATGTGCACTGGATATTTAATATATGTGCACTAGATATATTTAATATATGTGCACTGGATGTATATAATATGCGTGCACTGGATATATAATATATGTGCACTGGATATATATAATATATGTGCACTGGATATATAATATGTGTGCACTGGATATATATAATATATGTGCACTGGATATTTAATATATGTGCAATGGATATACATAATATATGTGCACTGGATCTATAATATATGTGCACTGGATATATAATATATGTGCACTGGATATTTAATATATGTGCACTGGATATATAATATATGTGCACTTGATATATAATATATGTGCACTGGATATATAATATATGTGCACTGAATATTTAATATATGTGCACTGTATATATATAATATATGTGCACTGGATATATATATAATATATGTGCACTGGATATTTAATACATGTGCACTGGATATATATATATATAATATATGTGCACTGGATATATATATATAATATATGTGCACTGGATATATAATATATGTGCACTGGATATGTATAATATATGTGCACTGGATATATAATATATGTGCACTGGATATTTATAATATATGTGCACTGGATATATATAATATATGTGCACTGGATATATAATATATGTGCACTGGATATTTATAATATATGTGCACTGGATATATAATATATGTGCACTGGATATATTTAATATATGTGCACTTTATATATAATATATGTGCACTGGATATTTAATATATGTGCACTGGATATATATAATATATGTGCACTGGATATATAATATATGTGCACTGGATATATTTATAATATATGTGCACTGGATATTTAATATATGTGCACTAGATATATTTAATATATGTGCACTGGATGTATATAATATGCGTGCACTGGATATATAATATATGTGCACTGGATATATATAATATATGTGCACTGGATATATAATATGTGTGCACTGGATATATATAATATATGTGCACTGGATATTTAATATATGTGCAATGGATATACATAATATATGTGCACTGGATCTATAATATATGTGCACTGGATATATAATATATGTGCACTGGATATTTAATATATGTGCACTGGATATATAATATATGTGCACTTGATATATAATATATGTGCACTGAATATTTAATATATGTGCACTGTATATATATAATATATGTGCACTGGATATATATATATAATATATGTGCACAGGATATTTAATATATGTGCACTGGATGTATAATATATGTGCACTGGATATATAATATATGTGCACTGTATATATAATATATGTGCAGTGGATATTTAATATATGTGCACTGGATATATATAATATATGTGCACTGAATATTTAATATATGTGCACTGGATATATATAATATATGTGCACTGGATATATAATATATGTGCACTGGATATATAATATATGTGCACTAGATATATAAAATATGTGCACAGGATATATATAATATATGTGCACTGGACCTAAAATTTAAGTGCACTGGATATATAATATATGTGCACTGGATATTTAAAATAAATGTGATCTGTATATATAATATATGTGCACTGGATATTTAATATATGTGCACTGGATATATATAATATATGTGCATTGGATTTATAATACTTGTGCACTGGTTAGTTAAATTATATGTGCACTGGATATATAATATATGTGCACTGGATATATTTAATATATGTGCACTGGATATATAATATATGTGCACTGGATATTTAATATATTTGCACTGGATATATTTAATATATGTGCACTGGATGTATATAATATGTGTGCACTGGATATATAATATATGTGCACTGGATATAGATAATATATGTGCACTGGATATATAATATATGTGCACTGGATATTTAATATATGTGCACTGGATATATTTAATATATGTGCACTGGATGTATATAATATGTGTGCACTGGATATATAATATATGTGCACTGTCTATATATAATATATGTGCACTGGATATTTATAATATATGTGCACTGGATATATTTAATATATGTGCACTGGATATATAATATATGTGCACTGGATATTTAATATATGTGCACTGGATATATATAATATATGTGCACTGGATATATAATATATGTGCACTGGATATATTTATAATATATGTGCACTGGATATTTAATATATGTGCACTGGATATATTTAATATATGTGCACTGGATGTATATAATATGCGTGAACTGGATATATAATATATGTGCACTAAATATATATAATATATGTGCACTGGATATATAATATGTGTGCACTGGATATATATAATATATGTGCACTGGATATTTAATATATGTGCAATGGATATACATAATATGTGTGCACTGGATCTATAATATATGTGCACTGGATATATAATATATGTGCACTGGATATTTAATATATGTGCACTGGATATATAATATATATGCACTGGATATATAATATATGTGCACAGGATATATATAATATATGTGCACTGGATATTTAATATATGTGCACTGGATATACATAATATATGTGCACTGGATATATAATATATGAGCACTGGATATTTAATATATGTGCACTGGATATATATAATATATGTGCACTGGATATATAATATATGTGCACTGGATATAAATAATATATGTGCACTGGATATTTAATATATGTGCACTGGATATATATAATATATGTGCACTGGATATATTTATAATATATGTGCACTGGATATATATAATCTATGTGCACTGGATATATAATATATGTGCACTGGATATATATAATATATGTGCACTGGATCTATAATATATGTGCACTGGATGTATAATATATGTGCACTGGATATATAATATATATGCACTGGATATATAATATATGTGCACTGGATATATTTATAATATATGTGCACTGGATATTTAATATATGTGCACTGGATATATTTAATATAGGTGCACTGGAAATTTAATATATGTGCACTGGATATATATAATCTATGTGCACTGGATATATATATAATATATGTGCACTGAATCTAAAATATATGTACACTGGATAAAAATAATATATGTGCACTCGATCTATAATATATGTGCACTGGAAATTTAAAATATATGTGCACAGAATATATAATATATGTGCAAAGGATATTTAAAATATAAGCACTGGATATATTTAATATATGTGCACTGGATGAATATATAGTATATTTGCACTGGATATTTAATATATGTGCACTGGATATAAAAATATAATATATGTGCACTGGATATATAATATATGTGCACTGGATATATATAATATATGTGCACTGGATATATAATATATGTGCACTGGATATTTATAATATATGTGCACTGGATATATATAATATATGTGCACTGGATATATAATATATGTGCACTGGATATTTATAATATATGTGCACTGGATATATAATATATGTGCACTGGATATTTATAATATATGTGCACTGGATATATATAATATATGTGCACTGGATATATAATATATGTGCACTGGATATTTATAATATATGTGCACTGGATATATAATATATGTGCACTGGATATATTTAATATATGTGCACTGGATATATAATATAAGTGCACTGGATATTTAATATATGTGCACTGGATATATATAATATATGTGCACTGGATATATAATATATGTGCACTGGATATATTTATAATATACGTGCACTGGATATTTAATATATGTGCACTGGATATATTTATTATATGTGCACTGGATGTATATAATATGCGTGCACTGGATATATAATGTATGTGCACTGGATATATATAATATATGTGCACTGGATATATAATATGTGTGCACTGGATATATATAATATATGTGCACTGGATATTTAATATATGTGCAATGGATATACATAATATATGTGCACTGGATCTATAATATATGTGCACTGGATATATAATATATGTGCACTGGATATTTAATGTATGTGCACTGGATATTTATAATAAATGTGCACTGGATATATAATATATGTGCAATGGATATATTTAATATATGTGCTCTGGATATATAATATATGTGCACTGGATATTTAATATATAAACACTGGATATTTATAATATATGTGCACTGGATATATATAATATATGTGCACTGGATATATAATATATGTGCACTGGATATTTATAATATATGTGCACTGGATATATAATATATGTGCACTGGATATATTTAATATATGTGCACTGGATATATAATATATGTGCACTGGATATTTAATATATGTGCACTGGATATATAAATATAATATATGTGCACTGGATATATAATATATGTGCACTGGATATATATAATATATGTGCACTGGATATATAATATATGTGCACTGGATATTTATAATATATGTGCACTGGATATATATAATATATGTGCACTGGATATATAATATATGTGCACTGGATATTTATAATATATGTGCACTGGATATATAATATATGTGCACTGGATATATTTAATATATGTGCACTGGATATATAATATATGTGCACTGGATATTTAATATATGTGCACTGGATATATTTATAATATATGTGCACTGGATATATAATATATGTGCACTGGATATATTTATAATATACGTGCACTGGATATTTAATATATGTGCACTGGATATATTTATTATATGTGCACTGGATGTATATAATATGCGTGCACTGGATATATAATGTATGTGCACTGGATATATATAATATATGTGCACTGGATATATAATATGTGTGCACTGGATATATATAATATATGTGCACTGGATATTTAATATATGTGCAATGGATATACATAATATATGTGCACTGGATCTATAATATATGTGCACTGGATATATAATATATGTGCACTGGATATTTAATGTATGTGCACTGGATATTTATAATAAATGTGCACTGGATATATAATATATGTGCAATGGATATATTTAATATATGTGCTCTGGATATATAATATATGTGCACTGGATATTTAATATATATACACTGGATATATATAATATATGTGCACTGGATATATAATATACGTTCACTGGATATATATAATATATGTGCACTGGTTCTATAATATATGTGCACTGGATATTTATAATATATGTGCACTGGATATATAATATATGTGCACTTGATATATAATATATGTGCACTGAATATTTAATATATGTGCACTGTATATATATAATATATGTGCACTGGATATATATATAATATATGTGCACTGGATATTTAATACATGTGCACTGGATATATATATAATATATGTGCACTGGATATATATATATAATATATGTGCACTGGATATATAATATATGTGCACTGGATATATAATATATGTGCACTGGATATTTATAATATATGTGCACTGGATATATATAATATATGTGCACTGGATATATAATATATGTGCACTGGATATTTATAATATATGTGCACTGGATATATAATATATGTGCACTGGATATATTTAATATATGTGCACTGGATATATAATATATGTGCACTGGATATTTAATATATGTGCACTGGATATATATAATATATGTGCACTGGATATATAATATATGTGCACTGGATATATTTATAATATATGTGCACTGGATATTTAATATATGTGCACTAGATATATTTAATATATGTGCACTGGATGTATATAATATGCGTGCACTGGATATATAATATATGTGCACTGGATATATATAATATATGTGCACTGGATATATAATATGTGTGCACTGGATATTTAATATATGTGCACTGGATATATATAATATATGTGCACTGGATATATAATATATGTGCACTGGATATATTTATAATATATGTGCACTGGATATTTAATATATGTGCACTAGATATATTTAATATATGTGCACTGGATGTATATAATATGCGTGCACTGGATATATAATATATGTGCACTGGATATATTTAATATATGTGCACTGGATATATAATATATGTGCACTGGATATTTAATATATGTGCACTGGATATATATAATATATGTGCACTGGATATATAATATATGTGCACTGGATATATTTATAATATATGTGCACTGGATATTTAATATATGTGCACTAGATATATTTAATATATGTGCACTGGATGTATATAATATGCGTGCACTGGATATATAATATATGTGCACTGGATATATATAATATATGTGCACTGGATATATAATATGTGTGCACTGGATATACATAATATATGTGCACTGGATCTATAATATATGTGCACTGGATATATAATATATGTGCACTGGATATTTAATATATGTGCACTGGATATATAATATATGTGCACTTGATATATAATATATGTGCACTGAATATTTAATATATGTGCACTGTATATATATAATATATGTGCACTGGATATATATATATAATATATGTGCACTGGATCTATAATATATGTGCACTGGAAATTTATAATATATGTGCACAGAATATATAATATATGTGCACAGGATATTTAATATATGTGCACTGGATGTATAATATATGTGCACTGGATATATAATATATGTGCACTGTATATATAATATATGTGCAGTGGATATTTAATATATGTGCACTGGATATATATAATATATGTGCACTGAATATTTAATATATGTGCAGTGGATATATATAATATATGTGCACTGGATATATAATATATGTGCACTGGATATATAATATATGTGCACTAGATATATAAAATATGTGCACAGGATATATATAATATATGTGCACTGGACCTAAAATTTAAGTGCACTGGATATATAATATATGTGCACTGGATATTTAAAATAAATGTGATCTGTATATATAATATATGTGCACTGGATATTTAATATATGTGCACTGGATATATATAATATATGTGCATTGGATTTATAATACTTGTGCACTGGTTAGTTAAATTATATGTGCACTGGATATATAATATATGTGCACTGGATATATTTAATATATGTGCACTGGATATATAATATATGTGCACTGGATATTTAATATATTTGCACTGGATATATTTAATATATGTGCACTGGATGTATATAATATGTGTGCACTGGATATATAATATATGTGCACTGGATATAGATAATATATGTGCACTGGATATATAATATATGTGCACTGGATATTTAATATATGTGCACTGGATATATTTAATATATGTGCACTGGATGTATATAATATGTGTGCACTGGATATATAATATATGTGCACTGTCTATATATAATATATGTGCACTGGATATATAATATATGTGCACTGGATATATTTAATATATGTGCACTGGATATATAATATATGTGCACTGGGTATTTAATATATGTGCACTGGATATATATAATATATGTGCACTGGATATATAATATATGTGCACTGGATATATTTATAATATATGTGCACTGGATATTTAATATATGTGCAATGGATATATTTAATATATGTGCACTGGATGTATATAATATGTGTGCACTGGATATATAATATATGTGCACTGGATATATAATATATGTGCACTGGATATATTTAATATATGTGCACTGGATATATAATATATGTGCACTGGATATTTAATATATGTGCACTGGATATATATAATATATGTGCACTGGATATATAATATATGTGCACTGGATATATTTAATATATGTGCACTGGATGTATATAATATGCGTGAACTGGATATATAATATATGTGCACTAAATATATATAATATATGTGTACTGGATATATAATATGTGTGCACTGGATATATATGATATATGTGCAGTGGATATTTAATATATGTGTAATGGATATACATAATATGTGTGCACTGGATCTATAATATATGTGCACTGGATATATAATATATGTGCACTGGATATTTAATATATGTGCACTGGATATATAATATATATGCACTGGATATATAATATATGTGCACAGGATATATATAATATATGTGCACTGGATATTTAATATATGTGCACTGGATATACATAATATATGTGCACTGGATATATAATATATGAGCACTGGATATTTAATATATGTGCACTGGATATATATAATATATGTGCACTGGATATATAATATATGTGCACTGGATATAAATAATATATGTGCACTGGATATTTAATATATGTGCACTGGATATATATAATATATGTGCACTGGATATATTTATAATATATGTGCACTGGATATATATAATCTATGTGCACTGGATATATAATATATGTGCACTGGATATATATAATATATGTGCACTGGATCTATAATATATGTGCACTGGATGTATAATATATGTGCACTGGATATATAATATATATGCACTGGATATATAATATATGTGCACTGGATATATTTATAATATATGTGCACTGGATATTTAATATATGTGCACTGGATATATTTAATATAGGTGCACTGGAAATTTAATATATGTGCACTGGATATATATAATCTATGTGCACTGGATATATATATAATATATGTGCACTGAATCTAAAATATATGTACACTGGATAAAAATAATATATGTGCACTCGATCTATAATATATGTGCACTGGAAATTTAAAATATATGTGCACAGAATATATAATATATGTGCAAAGGATATTTAAAATATAAGCACTGGATATATTTAATATATGTGCACTGGATGAATATATAGTATATTTGCACTGGATATTTAATATATGTGCACTGGATATAAAAATATAATATATGTGCACTGGATATATAATATATGTGCACTGGATATATATAATATATGTGCACTGGATATATAATATATGTGCACTGGATATTTATAATATATGTGCACTGGATATATTTAATATATGTGCACTGGATATATAATATATGTGCACTGGATATTTAATATATGTGCACTGGATATATATAATATATGTGCACTGGATATATAATATATGTGCACTGGATATATTTATAATATACGTGCACTGGATATTTAATATATGTGCACTGGATATATTTAATATATGTGCACTGGATGTATATAATATGCGTGCACTGGATATATAATGTATGTGCACTGGATATATATAATATATGTGCACTGGATATATAATATGTGTGCACTGGATATATATAATATATGTGCACTGGATATTTAATATGTGTGCAATGGATATACATAATATATGTGCACTGGATCTATAATATATGTGCACTGGATATATAATATATGTGCACTGGATATTTAATGTATGTGCACTGGATATTTATAATAAATGTGCACTGGATATATAATATATGTGCAATGGATATATTTAATATATGTGCTCTGGATATATAATATATGTGCACTGGATATTTAATATATATACACTGGATATATATAATATATGTGCACTGGATATATAATATACGTTCACTAGATATATATAATATATGTGTACTGGTTCTATAGTATATATGCACTGGATATTTATAATATATGTGCACTGGATATATAATATATGTGCACTTGATATATAATATATGTGCACTGAATATTTAATATATGTGCACTGTATATATATAATATATGTGCACTGGATATATATATAATATATGTGCACTGGATATTTAATACATGTGCACTGGATATATATATAATATATGTGCACTGGATATATATATAATATATGTGCACTGGATATATAATATATGTGCACTGGATATGTATAATATATGTGCACTGGATATATAATATATGTGCACTGGATATTTATAATATATGTGCACTGGATATATATAACATATGTGCACTGGATATATAATATATGTGCACTGGATATTTATAATATATGTGCACTGGATATATAATATATGTGCACTGGATATATTTAATATATGTCCACTGGATATATAATATATGTGCACTGGATATTTAATATATGTGCACTGGATATATATAATATATGTGCACTGGATATATAATATATGTGCACTGGATATATTTATAATATATGTGCACTGGATATTTAATATATGTGCACTGGATATATTTAATATATGTGCACTGGATGTATATAATATGCGTGCACTGGATATATAATATATGTGCACTGGATATATATAATATATGTGCACTGGATATATAATATGTGTGCACTGGATATATATAATATATGTGCACTGGATATTTAATATATTTGCAATGGATATACATAATATATGTGCACTGGATCTATAATATATGTGCACTGGATATATAATATATGTGCACAGAATATATAATATATGTGCAAAGGATATTTAAAATATAAGCACTGGATATATTTAATATATGTGCACTGGATGAATATATAGTATATTTGCACTGGATATTTAATATATGTGCACTGGATATAAAAATATAATATATGTGCACTGGATTTATAATATATGTGCACTGGATATATATAATATATGTGCACTGGATATATAATATATGTGCACTGGATATTTATAATATATGTGCACTGGATATATATAATATATGTGCACTGGATATATAATATATGTGCACTGGATATTTATAATATATGTGCACTGGATATATAATATATGTGCACTGGATATATTTAATATATGTGCACTGGATATATAATATATGTGCACTGGATATTTAATATATGTGCACTGGATATATAAATATAATATATGTGCACTGGATATATAATATATGTGCACTGGATATATATAATATATGTGCACTGGATATATAATATATGTGCACTGGATATTTATAATATATGTGCACTGGATATATATAATATATGTGCACTGGATATATAATATATGTGCACTGGATATTTATAATATATGTGCACTGGATATATAATATATGTGCACTGGATATATTTAATATATGTGCACTGGATATATAATATATGTGCACTGGATATTTAATATATGTGCTCTGGATATATATAATATATGTGCACTGGATATATAATATATGTGCACTGGATATATTTATAATATACGTGCACTGGATATTTAATATATGTGCACTGGATATATTTAATATATGTGCACTGGATGTATATAATATGCGTGCACTGGATATATAATGTATGTGCACTGGATATATATAATATATGTGCACTGGATATATAATATGTGTGCACTGGATATATATAATATATGTGCACTGGATATTTAATATGTGTGCAATGGATATACATAATATATGTGCACTGGATCTATAATATATGTGCACTGGATCTATAATATATGTGCACTGGATATTTAATGTATGTGCACTGGATATTTATAATAAATGTGCACTGGATATATAATATATGTGCAATGGATATATTTAATATATGTGCTCTGGATATATAATATATGTGCACTGGATATTTAATATATATACACTGGATATATATAATATATGTGCACTGGATATATAATATACGTTCACTAGATATATATAATATATGTGTACTGGTTCTATAGTATATATGCACTGGATATTTATAATATATGTGCACTGGATATATAATATATGTGCACTTGATATATAATATATGTGCACTGAATATTTAATATATGTGCACTGTATATATATAATATATGTGCACTGGATATATATATAATATATGTGCACTGGATATTTAATACATGTGCACTGGATATATATATAATATATGTGCACTGGATATATATATAATATATGTGCACTGGATATATAATATATGTGCACTGGATATGTATAATATATGTGCACTGGATATATAATATATGTGCACTGGATATTTATAATATATGTGCACTGGATATATATAACATATGTGCACTGGATATATAATATATGTGCACTGGATATTTATAATATATGTGCACTGGATATATAATATATGTGCACTGGATATATTTAATATATGTCCACTGGATATATAATATATGTGCACTGGATATTTAATATATGTGCACTGGATATATATAATATATGTGCACTGGATATATAATATATGTGCACTGGATATATTTATAATATATGTGCACTGGATATTTAATATATGTGCACTGGATATATTTAATATATGTGCACTGGATGTATATAATATGCGTGCACTGGATATATAATATATGTGCACTGGATATATATAATATATGTGCACTGGATATATAATATGTGTGCACTGGATATATATAATATATGTGCACTGGATATTTAATATATGTGCAATGGATATACATAATATATGTGCACTGGATCTATAATATATGTGCACTGGATATATAATATATGTGCACTTGATATATAATATATGTGCACTGAATATTTAATATATGTGCACAGTATATATATAATATATGTGCACTGGATATATATATATAATATATGTGCACTGGATCTATAATATATGTGCACTGGAAATTTATAATATATGTGCACAGAATATATAATATATGTGCACAGGATATTTAATATATGTGCACTGGATGTATAATATATGTGCACTGGATATATAATATATGTGCACTGTATATATAATATATGTGCACTGGATATTTAATATATGTGCACTGGATATATATAATATATGTGCACTGAATATTTAATATATGTGCACTGGATATATATAATATATGTGCACTGGATATATAATATATGTGCACTGGATATATAATATATGTGCACTAGATATATAAAATAAGTGCACAGGATATATATAATATATGTGCACTGGATCTATAATATATGTGCACTGGATATATAATATATGTGCACTGGATATTTAATATATGTGCACAGGATATATTTATAATATATGTGCACTGGATATATATAATCTATGTGCACTGGATATATATAATATATGTGCACTGGATCTAAAATATATGTGCACTGGATGTAAATAATATATGTGCACTCGATCTATAATATATGTGCACTGGAAATTTATAATATATGTGCACTGGATATATAATATATGTGCACTGGATATTTAATATATGTGCACTGGATATATAATATATGTGCACAGGAAATATATAATATATGTGCACTGGATATTTAATATATGTGCACTGGATATATATAATATATGTGCACTGGATATATTTATAATATATGTGCACTGGATATATATAATCTATGTGCACTGGATATATATAATATATGTGCACTGGATCTAAAATATATGTGCACTGGATGTAAATAATATATGTGCACTCGATCTATAATATATGTGCACTGGAAATTTATAATATATGTGCACAGAATATATAATATATGTGCACAGGATATTTAAAATATAAGCACTGGATATATTTAATATATGTGCACTGGATGTATATATAGTATATTTGCACTGGATATTTAATATATGTGCACTGGGTGTATAAATATAATATATGTGCACTGGATATATAATATATGTGCACTGGATATTTATAATATATGTGCACTGGATATATAATATATGTGCACTGGATATTTAATATATGTGCACTGGATATATATAATATATGTGCACTGGATATATAATATATGTGCACTGGATATATTTATAATATATGTGCACTGGATATTTAATATATGTGCACTGGATATATTTAATATATGTGCACTGGATGTATATAATATGCGTGCACTGGATATATAATATATGTGCACTGGATATATATAATATATGTGCACTGGATATATAATATGTGTGCACTGGATATATATAATATATGTGCACTGGATATTTAATATATGTGCAATGGATATACATAATATATGTGCACTGGATCTATAATATTTGTGCACTGGATATATAATATATGTGCACTGGATATTTAATGTATGTGCACTGGATATATAATATATGTGCACTTGATATATAATATATGTGCACTGAATATTTAATATATGTGCACTGTATATATATAATATATGTGCACTGGATATATATATATATAATATATGTGCACTGGATCTATAATATATGTGCACTGGAAATTTATAATATATGTGCACAGAATATATAATATATGTGCACAGGATATTTAATATATGTGCACTGGATGTATAATATATGTGCACTGGATATATAATATATGTGCACTGCATATATATAATATATGTGCACTGGATATATTTATAATATATGTGCACTGGATATTTAATATATGTGCACTGGATATATTTAATATAGGTGCACTGGATGTATATAATATATGTGCAATGGACATTTAATATATGTGCAATGGATATATATATATAATATATGTGCACTGGATCTATAATATATGTGCACTGGATATTTTTAATATATGTGCACTGGATATATAATATATGTGCACTGGATATTTATAATATATGTGCACTGGATATATAATATATGTGCACTGAAAATTTGTAATAAATGTGCACTGGATATATAATATATGTGCAATTGATATATTTAATATATGTGCACTGGATATATAATATATGTGCACTGGATATTTAATGTATGTGCACTGGATATTTATAATAAATGTGCACTGGATATATAATATATGTGCAATGGATATATTTAATATATGTGCTCTGGATATATAATATATGTGCACTGGATATTTAATGTATGTGCACTGGATATTTATAATAAATGTGCACTGGATATATAATATATGTGCAATGGATATATTTAATATATGTGCTCTGGATATATAATATATGTGCACTGGATATTTCATATATATACACTGGATATATATAATATATGTGCACTGGATATATAATATACGTTCACTGGATATATATAATATATGTGCACTGGTTCTATAATATATGTGCACTGGATATTTATAATATATGTGCACTGGATATATAATATATGTGCACTGGATATATTTAATATATGCGCACTAGATGTATAACATATGTAAACTGGATATTTAATATATGTTAACTGGACATATATAATATATGTGCACTGGATATATATAATATATGTGCACTATATATATATATATATATATATATATATAATATATGTGCACTGGATATATGTAATATATGTGCACTGGATGTGTAACATATGTGCACTGGACATTTAATATATGTGCAATGGATATATATAATATATGTGCACTGGATCTATAATATATGTGCATTAGATATTTATAATATGTGTGCACTGGATATTTAATATATGTGCACTGAATATATATATATATATATATATATATATATATCCAGTGCACATATATATATATATATATATATATATATATATATATATATGTATATATATATATATATATATATATATATATATATATATATATATACATATATATATATATATATATATATATATATATATATATGTGCACTGGATATTTTATATATGTGCACTGGATATATATAATATATGTGCAGTGGATGTATAATATATGTGCACAGGATATTTAAAATATGTGCACTGAATATATATATAATATATGTGCACTGGATATTTATAATATATGTGCAATGGATATATTTAATATATGTGTACTAGATATATAATATATGTGCACTGGATATTTAATATATGTGTACTGGATATATATAATACATGTGCACTGGATATATAATATATGTGCACTGGATATTTATTATATATGTGCACTGCATATATATAATATATGTGCACTGGATATATAATATATGTGAACTGGATATATAAAATATGTGCACAGGATATATATAATATATGTGCACTGGACCTAAAATTTAAGTGCACTGGATATATAATATATGTGCACTGGATATTTAAAATAAATGTGCACTGGATATATAATACATGTGCACTGGATATATAATATATGTGCACTGGATATTTAATATATGTGCACTGGATATATATAATATATGTGCACTGAATATTTAATATATGTGCACTGGATATATATAATAATTGTGCACTGGATATATAATATATGTGCACTGGATATATAACATATGTGCACTAGATATATAAAATATGTGCACAGGATATATATAATATATGTGCACTGGACCTAAAATTTAAGTGTACTGGATATATAATATATGTGCACTGGATATTTAAAATAAATGTGATCTGTATATATAATATATGTGCACTGGATATTTAATATATGTGCACTGGATATATATAATATATGTGCACTGGATTTATAATACTTGTGCACTGGTTAGTATGTGCACTGGATATATAATATATGTGCACTGGATATATTTAATATATGTGCACTGGATATATAATATATGTGCACTGGATATTTAATATATGTGCACTGGATATATTTAATATATGTGCACTGGATGTATATAATATGTGTGCACTGGACATATAATATATGTGCACTGGATATATATAATATATGTGCACTGGATATATAATATATGTGCACTGGATATTTAATATATGTGCACTGGATATATTTAATATATGTGCACTGGATGTATATAATATGTGTGCACTGGATATATAATATATGTGCACTGGATATATAAAATATATGTGCACTGGATATATAATATATGTGCACTGGATACATTTAATATATGTGCACTGGATATATAGTATATGTGCACTGGATATTTAATATATGTGCACTGGATATATATAATATATGTGCACTGGATATATAATATATGTGCACTGGATATATTTATAATATATGTGCACTGGATATTTAATATATGTGCACTGGATATATTTAATATATGTGCACTGGATGTATATAATATGCGTGAACCGGATATATAATATATGTGCACTAAATATATATAATATATGTGCACTGGATATATAATATGTGTGCACTGGATATATATAATATATGTGCACTGGATATTTAATATATGTGCAATGGATATACATAATATGTGTGCACTGGATCTATAATATATGTGCACTGGATATATAATATATGTGCACTGGATATTTAATATATGTGCACTGGATATATAAAATATGTGCACTGGATATTTAATATATGTGCACTGGATATATAATATATGTGCACAGGATATATATAATATATGTGCACTGGATATTTAATATATGTGCACTGGATATACATAATATATGTGCACTGGATATATAATATATGTGCACTGGATATTTAATATATGTGCACTGGATATATATAATATATTTGAACTGGATATATAATATATGTGCACTGGATATAAATAATATATGTGCACTGGATATTTAATATATGTGCACTGGATATATATAATATATGTGCACTGGATATATTTATAATATATGTGCACTGGATATATATAATCTATGTGCACTGGATATATAATATATGTGCACTGGATATATATAATATATGTGCACTGGATCTATAATATATGTGCACTGGATGTATAATATATGTGCACTGGATATATAATATATATGCACTGGATATATAATATATGTGCACTGGATATATTTATAATATATGTGCACTGGATATTTAATATATGTGCACTGGATATATTTAATATAGGTGCACTGGAAATTTAATATATGTGCACTGGATATATATAATATATGTGCACTGGATATATTTATAATATATGTGCACTGGATATATATAATCTATGTGCACTGGATATATAATATATGTGCACTGGATATATAAAATATGTGCACTGGATATATATAATATATGTGCATTGGATCTAAATTATATGTGCACTGGATATATATAATATATGTGCACTGGATATATAATATATGTGCACTGGATATAAATAGTATATGTGCACTGGATATATATAATATATGTGCACTGGATCTATAATATATGTGCACTGTAAATTTATAATAAATGTGCACAGAATATATAATATATGTGCACTGAAAATTTAATATATGTGCACTGGATATAAATATATATAATATATGTGCACTGGATATATATAATATATGTGCACTGGATATATATATAATATATGTGCACTGGATATATATAATATATGTGCACTGGATATATATAATATATGTGCACTGGATCTATAATATATGTGCACTGGATGTATAATATATGTGCACTGGATATATAATATATATGCACTGGATATATAATATATGTGCACTGGATATATTTATAATATATGTGCACTGGATATTTAATATATGTGCACTGGATATATTTAATATAGGTGCACTGGATATTTAATATATGTGCACTGGATATATATAATATATGTGCACTGGATATATTTATAATATATGTGCACTGGATATATATAATCTATGTGCACTGGATATATAATATATGTGCACTGGATATATAAAATATGTGCACTGGATATATATAATATATGTGCACTGGATCTTAATTATATGTGCACTGGATATATATAATATATGTGCACTGGATATATATATATAATATATGTGCACTGGATATTTATAATATATGTGCACTGGATATATATAATATATGTGCACTGGATCTATAATATATGTGCACTGTAAATTTATAATATATGTGCACAGAATATATAATATATGTGCACAGGATATTTAATATATGTGCACTGGATGTATAATATATGTGCACTGGATATATAATATATATACACTGGATATATAATATATTTGCACTGGATATATTTATAATATATGTGCACTGGATATTTAATATATGTGCACTGGATATATTTAATATAAGTGCACTGGATGTATATAATATGTGTGCACTGGATATATAATATATGTGCACTGGATATATATAATATATGTGCACTGGATATATAATATATGTGCACTGGATATATAATATATGTGCACTGGATATATAATATATGTGCACTGGATATAAAATATATGTGAACTGGATATTTATAATAAATGTGCACTGGATATATAATATATGTGCAATGGAAATATATATAATATATGTGCACTGGATCTATAATATATGTGCACTGGATATTTTTAATATATGTGCACTGGATATATAATATATGTGCACTGGATATTTATAATATATGTGCACTGGTTCTATAATATATGTGCACTGGATATTTATAATATATGTGCACTGGATATATAATATATGTGCACTGGATATATTTAATATATGTGCACTAGATGTATAACATATGTGAACTGGATATTTAATATATGTTCACTGGACATATATAATATATGTGCACTGTATATATATAATATATGTGCACTGTATATATATATATATATATATATATATATATATATATATATAATATGTGCACTGGATATATGTAATATATGTGCACTGGATGTGTAACATATGTGCACTGGACATTTAATATATGTGCAATGGATATATATAATATATGTGCACTGGATCTATAATATATGTGCATTAGATATTTATAATATGTGTGCACTGGATATTTAATATATGTGCACTGGATATTTATAATATATGTGCAATGGATATATTTAATATATGTGCACTGGATATTTAATATATGTGCACTGGATATATATAATATATGTGCAGTGGATGTATAATATATGTGCACTGGATATTTAATATATGTGCACTGAATATATATATAATATATGTGCACTGGATATTTATAATATATGTGCAATGGATATATTTAATATATGTGCACTAGATATATAATATATGTGCACTGGATATTTAATATATGTGCACTGGATATATATAATACATGTGCACTGGATATATAATATATGTGCACTGGATATTTATTATATATGTGCACTGCATATATATAATATATGTGCACTGGATATATAATATATGTGCACTGGATATATAAAATATGTGCACAGGATATATATAATATATGTGCACTGGACCTAAAATTTAAGTGCACTGGATATATAATATATGTGCACTGGATATTTAAAATAAATGTGCACTGGATATATAATACATGTGCACTGGATATATAATATATGTGCACTGGATATTTAATATATGTGCACTGGATATATATAATATATGTGCACTGAATATTTAATATATGTGCACTGGATATATATAATACATGTGCACTGGATATATAATATATGTGCACTGGATATATAATATATGTGCACTAGATATATAAAATATGTGCACAGGATATATATAATATATGTGCACTGGAAATAAAATTTAAGTGCACTGGATATATAATATATGTGCACTGGATATTTAAAATAAATGTGATCTGTATATATAATATATGTGCACTGGATATTTAATATATGTGCACTGGATATATATAATATATGTGCACTGGATTTATAATACTTGTGCACTGGTTAGTTAAATTATATGTGCACTGGATATATAATATATGTGCACTGGATATATTTAATATATGTGCACTGGATATATAATATATGTGCACTGGATATTTAATATATGTGCACTGGATATATTTAATATATGTGCACTGGATGTATATAATATGTGTGCACTGGATATATAATATATGTGCACTGGATATATATAATATATGTGCACTGGATATATAATATATGTGCACTGGATATTTAATATATGTGCACTGGATATATTTAATATATGTGCACTGGATATTTAATATATGTGCACTGGATATATTTAATATATGTGCACTGGATATATTTAATATATGTGCACTGGATGTATATAATATGTGTGCACTGGATATATAATATATGTGCACTGGATATATAATATATGTGCACTGGATATATTTAATATATGTGCACTGGATATATAATATATGTGCACTGGATATATAATATATGTGCACTGGATATATAATATATGTGCACTGGATATATAATATATGTGCACTGGATATATTTAATATATGTGCACTGGATATATAATATATGTGCACTGGATATTTAATATATGTGCACTGGATATATATAATATATGTGCACTGGATATATAATATATGTGCACTGGATATATTTATAATATATGTGCACTGGATATTTAATATATGTGCACTAGATATATTTAATATATGTGCACTGGATGCATATAATATGCGTGCACTGGATATATAATATATGTGCACTGGATATATATAATATATGTGCACTGGATATATAATATGTGTGCACTGGATATATATAATATATGTGCACTGGATATTTAATATATGTGCAATGGATATACATAATATATGTGCACTGGATCTATAATGTATGTGCACTGGATATATAATATATGTGCACTGGATATTTAATATATGTGCACTGGATATATAATATATGTGCACTTGATATATAATATATGTGCACTGAATATTTAATATATGTGCACTGTATATATATAATATATGTGCACTGGATATATATATATAATATATGTGCACTGGATCTATAATATATGTGCACTGGAAATTTATAATATATGTGCACAGAATATATAATATATGTGCACAGGATATTTAATATATGTGCACTGGATGTATAATATATGTGCACTGGATATATAATATATGTGCACTGTATATATAATATATGTGCAGTGGATATTTAATATATGTGCACTGGATATATATAATATATGTGCACTGAATATTTAATATATGTGCACTGGATATATATAATATATGTGCACTGGATATATAATATATGTGCACTGGATATATAATATATGTGCACTAGATATATAAAATATGTGCACAGGATATATATAATATATGTGCACTGGACCTAAAATTTAAGTGCACTGGATATATAATATATGTGCACTGGATATTTAAAATAAATGTGATCTGTATATATAATATATGTGCACTGGATATTTAATATATGTGCACTGGATATATATAATATATGTGCATTGGATTTATAATACTTGTTCACTGGTTAGTTAAATTATATGTGCACTGGATATATAATATATGTGCACTGGATATATTTAATATATGTGCACTGGATATATAATATATGTGCACTGGATATTTAATATATTTGCACTGGATATATTTAATATATGTGCACTGGATGTATATAATATGTGTGCACTGGATATATAATATATGTGCACTGGATATAGATAATATATGTGCACTGGATATATAATATATGTGCACTGGATATTTAATATATGTGCACTGGATATATTTAATATATGTGCACTGGATGTATATAATATGTGTGCACTGGATATATAATATATGTGCACTGTCTATATATAATATATGTGCACTGGATATATAATATATGTGCACTGGATATATTTAATATATGTGCACTGGATATATAATATATGTGCACTGGATATTTAATATATGTGCACTGGATATATATAATATATGTGCACTGGATATATAATATATGTGCACTGGATATATTTATAATATATGTGCACTGGATATTTAATATATGTGCACTGGATATATTTAATATATGTGCACTGGATGTATATAATATGCGTGAACTGGATATATAATATATGTGCACTAAATATATATAATATATGTGTACTGGATATATAATATGTGTGCACTGGATATATATGATATATGTGCAGTGGATATTTAATATATGTGCAATGGATATACATAATATGTGTGCACTGGATCTATAATATATGTGCACTGGATATATAATATATGTGCACTGGATATTTAATATATGTGCACTGGATATATAATATATATGCACTGGATATATAATATATGTGCACAGGATATATATAATATATGTGCACTGGATATTTAATATATGTGCACTGGATATACATAATATATGTGCACTGGATATATAATATATGAGCACTGGATATTTAATATATGTGCACTGGATATATATAATATATGTGCACTGGATATATAATATATGTGCACTGGATATAAATAATATATGTGCACTGGATATTTAATATATGTGCACTGGATATATATAATATATGTGCACTGGATATATTTATAATATATGTGCACTGGATATATATAATCTATGTGCACTGGATATATAATATATGTGCACTGGATATATATAATATATGTGCACTGGATGTATAATATATGTGCACTGGATATATAATATATGTGCACTGGATATATAATATATGTGCACTGGATATATTTATAATATATGTGCACTGGATATTTAATATATGTGCACTGGATATATTTAATATAGGTGCACTGGAAATTTAATATATGTGCACTGGATATATATAATCTATGTGCACTGGATATATATATAATATATGTGCACTGAATCTAAAATATATGTACACTGGATAAAAATAATATATGTGCACTCGATCTATAATATATGTGCACTGGAAATTTAAAATATATGTGCACAGAATATATAATATATGTGCAAAGGATATTTAAAATATAAGCACTGGATATATTTAATATATGTGCACTGGATGAATATATAGTATATTTGCACTGGATATTTAATATATGTGCACTGGATATAAAAATATAATATATGTGCACTGGATATATAATATATGTGCACTGGATATATATAATATATGTGCACTGGATATATAATATATGTGCACTGGATATTTATAATATATGTGCACTGGATATATATAATATATGTGCACTGGATATATAATATATGTGCACTGGATATTTATAATATATGTGCACTGGATATATAATATATGTGCACTGGATATATTTAATATATGTGCACTGGATATATAATATATGTGCACTGGATATTTAATATATGTGCACTGGATATATAAATATAATATATGTGCACTGGATATATAATATATGTGCACTGGATATATATAATATATGTGCACTGGATATATAATATATGTGCACTGGATATTTATAATATATGTGCACTGGATATATATAATATATGTGCACTGGATATATAATATATGTGCACTGGATATTTATAATATATGTGCACTGGATATATAATATATGTGCACTGGATATATTTAATATATGTGCACTGGATATATAATATATGTGCACTGGATATTTAATATATGTGCACTGGATATATATAATATATGTGCACTGGATATATAATATATGTGCACTGGATATATTTATAATATACGTGCACTGGATATTTAATATATGTGCACTGGATATATTTAATATATGTGCACTGGATGTATATAATATGCGTGCACTGGATATATAATGTATGTGCACTGGATATATATAATATATGTGCACTGGATATATAATATGTGTGCACTGGATATATATAATATATGTGCACTGGATATTTAATATGTGTGCAATGGATATACATAATATATGTGCACTGGATCTATAATATATGTGCACTGGATATATAATATATGTGCACTGGATATTTAATGTATGTGCACTGGATATTTATAATAAATGTGCACTGGATATATAATATATGTGCAATGGATATATTTAATATATGTGCTCTGGATATATAATATATGTGCACTGGATATTTAATATATATACACTGGATATATATAATATATGTGCACTGGATATATAATATACGTTCACTAGATATATATAATATATGTGTACTGGTTCTATAGTATATATGCACTGGATATTTATAATATATGTGCACTGGATATATATAATATATGTGCACTGGATATTTAATATATGTGCAATGGATATACATAATATATGTGCACTGGATCTATAATATATGTGCACTGGATATATAATATATGTGCACAGAATATATAATATATGTGCAAAGGATATTTAAAATATAAGCACTGGATATATTTAATATATGTGCACTGGATGAATATATAGTATATTTGCACTGGATATTTAATATATGTGCACTGGATATAAAAATATAATATATGTGCACTGGATATATAATATATGTGCACTGGATATATATAATATATGTGCACTGGATATATAATATATGTGCACTGGATATTTATAATATATGTGCACTGGATATATATAATATATGTGCACTGGATATATAATATATGTGCACTGGATATTTATAATATATGTGCACTGGATATATAATATATGTGCACTGGATATATTTAATATATGTGCACTGGATATATAATATATGTGCACTGGATATTTAATATATGTGCACTGGATATATAAATATAATATATGTGCACTGGATATATAATATATGTGCACTGGATATATATAATATATGTGCACTGGATATATAATATATGTGCACTGGATATTTATAATATATGTGCACTGGATATATATAATATATGTGCACTGGATATATAATATATGTGCACTGGATATTTATAATATATGTGCACTGGATATATAATATATGTGCACTGGATATATTTAATATATGTGCACTGGATATATAATATATGTGCACTGGATATTTAATATATGTGCACTGGATATATATAATATATGTGCACTGGATATATAATATATGTGCACTGGATATATTTATAATATACGTGCACTGGATATTTAATATATGTGCACTGGATATATTTAATATATGTGCACTGGATGTATATAATATGCGTGCACTGGATATATAATGTATGTGCACTGGATATATATAATATATGTGCACTGGATATATAATATGTGTGCACTGGATATATATAATATATGTGCACTGGATATTTAATATGTGTGCAATGGATATACATAATATATGTGCACTGGATCTATAATATATGTGCACTGGATCTATAATATATGTGCACTGGATATTTAATGTATGTGCACTGGATATTTATAATAAATGTGCACTGGATATATAATATATGTGCAATGGATATATTTAATATATGTGCTCTGGATATATAATATATGTGCACTGGATATTTAATATATATACACTGGATATATATAATATATGTGCACTGGATATATAATATACGTTCACTAGATATATATAATATATGTGTACTGGTTCTATAGTATATATGCACTGGATATTTATAATATATGTGCACTGGATATATAATATATGTGCACTTGATATATAATATATGTGCACTGAATATTTAATATATGTGCACTGTATATATATAATATATGTGCACTGGATATATATATAATATATGTGCACTGGATATTTAATACATGTGCACTGGATATATATATAATATATGTGCACTGGATATATATATAATATATGTGCACTGGATATATAATATATGTGCACTGGATATGTATAATATATGTGCACTGGATATATAATATATGTGCACTGGATATTTATAATATATGTGCACTGGATATATATAACATATGTGCACTGGATATATAATATATGTGCACTGGATATTTATAATATATGTGCACTGGATATATAATATATGTGCACTGGATATATTTAATATATGTCCACTGGATATATAATATATGTGCACTGGATATTTAATATATGTGCACTGGATATATATAATATATGTGCACTGGATATATAATATATGTGCACTGGATATATTTATAATATATGTGCACTGGATATTTAATATATGTGCACTGGATATATTTAATATATGTGCACTGGATGTATATAATATGCGTGCACTGGATATATAATATATGTGCACTGGATATATATAATATATGTGCACTGGATATATAATATGTGTGCACTGGATATATATAATATATGTGCACTGGATATTTAATATATGTGCAATGGATATACATAATATATGTGCACTGGATCTATAATATATGTGCACTGGATATATAATATATGTGCACTGGATATTTAATATATGTGCACTGGATATATAATATATGTGCACTTGATATATAATATATGTGCACTGAATATTTAATATATGTGCACAGTATATATAATATATGTGCACTGGATATATATATATAATATATGTGCACTGGATCTATAATATATGTGCACTGGAAATTTATAATATATGTGCACAGAATATATAATATATGTGCACAGGATATTTAATATATGTGCACTGGATGTATAATATATGTGCACTGGATATATAATATATGTGCACTGTATATATAATATATGTGCACTGGATATTTAATATATGTGCACTGGATATATATAATATATGTGCACTGAATATTTAATATATGTGCACTGGATATATATAATATATGTGCACTGGATATATAATATATGTGCACTGGATATATAATATATGTGCACTAGATATATAAAATAAGTGCACAGGATATATATAATATATGTGCACTGGATCTATAATATATGTGCACTGGATATATAATATATGTGCACTGGATATTTAATATATGTGCACAGGATATATTTATAATATATGTGCACTGGATATATATAATCTATGTGCACTGGATATATATAATATATGTGCACTGGATCTAAAATATATGTGCACTGGATGTAAATAATATATGTGCACTCGATCTATAATATATGTGCACTGGAAATTTATAATATATGTGCACTGGATATATAATATATGTGCACTGGATATTTAATATATGTGCACTGGATATATAATATATGTGCACAGGAAATATATAATATATGTGCACTGGATATTTAATATATGTGCACTGGATATATATAATATATGTGCACTGGATATATTTATAATATATGTGCACTGGATATATATAATCTATGTGCACTGGATATATATAATATATGTGCACTGGATCTAAAATATATGTGCACTGGATGTAAATAATATATGTGCACTCGATCTATAATATATGTGCACTGGAAATTTATAATATATGTGCACAGAATATATAATATATGTGCACAGGATATTTAAAATATAAGCACTGGATATATTTAATATATGTGCACTGGATGTATATATAGTATATTTGCACTGGATATTTAATATATGTGCACTGGGTATATAAATATAATATATGTGCACTGGATATATAATATATGTGCACTGGATATTTATAATATATGTGCACTGGATATATAATATATGTGCACTGGATATTTAATATATGTGCACTGGATATATATAATATATGTGCACTGGATATATAATATATGTGCACTGGATATATTTATAATATATGTGCACTGGATATTTAATATATGTGCACTGGATATATTTAATATATGTGCACTGGATGTATATAATATGCGTGCACTGGATATATAATATATGTGCACTGGATATATATAATATATGTGCACTGGATATATAATATGTGTGCACTGGATATATATAATATATGTGCACTGGATATTTAATATATGTGCAATGGATATACATAATATATGTGCACTGGATCTATAATATTTGTGCACTGGATATATAATATATGTGCACTGGATATTTAATATATGTGCACTGGATATATAATATATGTGCACTTGATATATAATATATGTGCACTGAATATTTAATATATGTGCACTGTATATATATAATATATGTGCACTGGATATATATATATATAATATATGTGCACTGGATCTATAATATATGTGCACTGGAAATTTATAATATATGTGCACAGAATATATAATATATGTGCACAGGATATTTAATATATGTGCACTGGATGTATAATATATGTGCACTGGATATATAATATATGTGCACTGCATATATATAATATATGTGCACTGGATATATTTATAATATATGTGCACTGGATATTTAATATATGTGCACTGGATATATTTAATATAGGTGCACTGGATGTATATAATATATGTGCAATGGACATTTAATATATGTGCAATGGATATATATATATAATATATGTGCACTGGATCTATAATATATGTGCACTGGATATTTTTAATATATGTGCACTGGATATATAATATATGTGCACTGGATATTTATAATATATGTGCACTGGATATATAATATATGTGCACTGAAAATTTGTAATAAATGTGCACTGGATATATAATATATGTGCAATTGATATATTTAATATATGTGCACTGGATATATAATATATGTGCACTGGATATTTAATGTATGTGCACTGGATATTTATAATAAATGTGCACTGGATATATAATATATGTGCAATGGATATATTTAATATATGTGCTCTGGATATATAATATATGTGCACTGGATATTTCATATATATACACTGGATATATATAATATATGTGCACTGGATATATAATATACGTTCACTGGATATATATAATATATGTGCACTGGTTCTATAATATATGTGCACTGGATATTTATAATATATGTGCACTGGATATATAATATATGTGCACTGGATATATTTAATATATGCGCACTAGATGTATAACATATGTAAACTGGATATTTAATATATGTTAACTGGACATATATAATATATGTGCACTGGATTTATATAATATATGTGCACTGTATATATATATATATATATATATATATATATATATATATATAATATATGTGCACTGGATATATGTAATATATGTGCACTGGATGTGTAACATATGTGCACTGGACATTTAATATATGTGCAATGGATATATATAATATATGTGCACTGGATCTATAATATATGTGCATTAGATATTTATAATATGTGTGCACTGGATATTTAATATATGTGCACTGAATATATATATATATATATATATATATATACATATATATATATATATATATATATAATATATGTGCACTGGATATTTTATATATGTGCACTGGATATATATAATATATGTGCAGTGGATGTATAATATATGTGCACAGGATATTTAAAATATGTGCACTGAATATATATATAATATATGTGCACTGGATATTTATAATATATGTGCAATGGATATATTTAATATATGTGTACTAGATATATAATATATGTGCACTGGATATTTAATATATGTGTACTGGATATATATAATACATGTGCACTGGATATATAATATATGTGCACTGGATATTTATTATATATGTGCACTGCATATATATAATATATGTGCACTGGATATATAATATATGTGAACTGGATATATAAAATATGTGCACAGGATATATATAATATATGTGCACTGGACCTAAAATTTAAGTGCACTGGATATATAATATATGTGCACTGGATATTTAAAATAAATGTGCACTGGATATATAATACATGTGCACTGGATATATAATATATGTGCACTGGATATTTAATATATGTGCACTGGATATATATAATATATGTGCACTGAATATTTAATATATGTGCACTGGATATATATAATAATTGTGCACTGGATATATAATATATGTGCACTGGATATATAACATATGTGCACTAGATATATAAAATATGTGCACAGGATATATATAATATATGTGCACTGGACCTAAAATTTAAGTGTACTGGATATATAATATATGTGCACTGGATATTTAAAATAAATGTGATCTGTATATATAATATATGTGCACTGGATATTTAATATATGTGCACTGGATATATATAATATATGTGCACTGGATTTATAATACTTGTGCACTGGTTAGTATGTGCACTGGATATATAATATATGTGCACTGGATATATTTAATATATGTGCACTGGATATATAATATATGTGCACTGGATATTTAATATATGTGCACTGGATATATTTAATATATGTGCACTGGATGTATATAATATGTGTGCACTGGACATATAATATATGTGCACTGGATATATATAATATATGTGCACTGGATATATAATATATGTGCACTGGATATTTAATATATGTGCACTGGATATATTTAATATATGTGCACTGGATGTATATAATATGTGTGCACTGGATATATAATATATGTGCACTGGATATATATAATATATGTGCACTGGATATATAATATATGTGCACTGGATACATTTAATATATGTGCACTGGATATATAGTATATGTGCACTGGATATTTAATATATGTGCACTGGATATATATAATATATGTGCACTGGATATATAATATATGTGCACTGGATATATTTATAATATATGTGCACTGGATATTTAATATATGTGCACTGGATATATTTAATATATGTGCACTGGATGTATATAATATGCGTGAACCGGATATATAATATATGTGCACTAAATATATATAATATATGTGCACTGGATATATAATATGTGTGCACTGGATATATATAATATATGTGCACTGGATATTTAATATATGTGCAATGGATATACATAATATGTGTGCACTGGATCTATAATATATGTGCACTGGATATATAATATATGTGCACTGGATATTTAATATATGTGCACTGGATATATAAAATATGTGCACTGGATATTTAATATATGTGCACTGGATATATAATATATGTGCACAGGATATATATAATATATGTGCACTGGATATTTAATATATGTGCACTGGATATACATAATATATGTGCACTGGATATATAATATATGTGCACTGGATATTTAATATATGTGCACTGGATATATATAATATATGTGAACTGGATATATAATATATGTGCACTGGATATTTAATATATGTGCACTGGATATATAATATATGTGCACAGGATATATATAATATATGTGCACTGGATATTTAATATATGTGCACTGGATATACATAATATATGTGCACAGGATATATATAATATATGTGCACTGGATATTTAATATATGTGCACTGGATATACATAATATATGTGCACTGGATATATAATATATGTGCACTGGATATTTAATATATGTGCACTGGATATATATAATATATGTGAACTGGATATATAATATATGTGCACTGGATATAAATAATATATGTGCACTGGATATTTAATATATGTGCACTGGATATATATAATATATGTGCACTGGATATATTTATAATATATGTGCACTGGATATATATAATCTATGTGCACTGGATATATAATATATGTGCACTGGATATATTTATAATATATGTGCACTGGATATATATAATCTATGTGCACTGGATCTATAATATATGTGCACTGGATGTATAATATATGTGCACTGGATATATAATATATATGCACTGGATATATAATATATGTGCACTGGATATATTTATAATATATGTGCACTGGATATTTAATATATGTGCACTGGATATATTTAATATAGGTGCACTGGAAATTTAATATATGTGCACTGGATATATATAATATATGTGCACTGGATATATTTATAATATATGTGCACTGGATATATATAATCTATGTGCACTGGATATATAATATATGTGCACTGGATATATAAAA
This sequence comes from Leptodactylus fuscus, assembly GCF_031893055.1. Classification (NCBI taxonomy): domain Eukaryota; kingdom Metazoa; phylum Chordata; class Amphibia; order Anura; family Leptodactylidae; genus Leptodactylus; species Leptodactylus fuscus. The sequence goes on from NC_134266.1 coordinate 279,255,760, forward strand.
TATGTGCACTGGATATATATAATATATGTGCATTGGATCTAAATTATATGTGCACTGGATATATATAATATATGTGCACTGGATATATAATATATGTGCACTGGATATAAATAGTATATGTGCACTGGATATATATAATATATGTGCACTGGATCTATAATATATGTGCACTGTAAATTTATAATAAATGTGCACAGAATATATAATATATGTGCACTGAAAATTTAATATATGTGCACTGGATATAAATATATATAATATATGTGCACTGGATATATATAATATATGTGCACTGGATATATATATAATATATGTGCACTGGATATATATAATATATGTGCACTGGATATATATAATATATGTGCACTGGATCTATAATATATGTGCACTGGATGTATAATATATGTGCACTGGATATGTAATATATATGCACTGGATATATAATATATGTGCACTGGATATATTTATAATATATGTGCACTGGATATTTAATATATGTGCACTGGATATATTTAATATAGGTGCACTGGATATTTAATATATGTGCACTGGATATATATAATATATGTGCACTGGATATATTTATAATATATGTGCACTGGATATATATAATCTATGTGCACTGGATATATAATATATGTGCACTGGATATATAAAATATGTGCACTGGATATATATAATATATGTGCACTGGATCTTAATTATATGTGCACTGGATATATATAATATATGTGCACTGGATATATATATATAACATATGTGCACTGGATATTTATAATATATGTGCACTGGATATATATAATATATGTGCACTGGATCTATAATATATGTGCACTGTAAATTTATAATATATGTGCACAGAATATATAATATATGTGCACAGGATATTTAATATATGTGCACTGGATGTATAATATATGTGCACTGGATATATAATATATATGCACTGGATATATAATATATTTGCACTGGATATATTTATAATATATGTGCACTGGATATTTAATATATGTGCACTGGATATATTTAATATAAGTGCACTGGATGTATATAATATGTGTGCACTGGATATATAATATATGTGCACTGGATATATATAATATATGTGCACTGGATATATAATATATGTGCACTGGATATATAATATATGTGCACTGGATATATAATATATGTGCACTGGATATAAAATATATGTGAACTGGATATTTATAATAAATGTGCACTGGATATATAATATATGTGCAATGGAAATATATATAATATATGTGCACTGGATCTATAATATATGTGCACTGGATATTTTTAATATATGTGCACTGGATATATAATATATGTGCACTGGATATTTATAATATATGTGCACTGGTTCTATAATATATGTGCACTGGATATTTATAATATATGTGCACTGGATATATAATATATGTGCACTGGATATATTTAATATATGTGCACTAGATGTATAACATATGTGAACTGGATATTTAATATATGTTCACTGGACATATATAATATATGTGCACTGTATATATATAATATATGTGCACTGTATATATATATATATATATATATATATATATATATATATATATAATATGTGCACTGGATATATGTAATATATGTGCACTGGATGTGTAACATATGTGCACTGGACATTTAATATATGTGCAATGGATATATATAATATATGTGCACTGGATCTATAATATATGTGCATTAGATATTTATAATATGTGTGCACTGGATATTTAATATATGTGCACTGGATATTTATAATATATGTGCAATGGATATATTTAATATATGTGCACTGGATATTTAATATATGTGCACTGGATATATATAATATATGTGCAGTGGATGTATAATATATGTGCACTGGATATTTAATATATGTGCACTGAATATATATATAATATATGTGCACTGGATATTTATAATATATGTGCAATGGATATATTTAATATATGTGCACTAGATATATAATATATGTGCACTGGATATTTAATATATGTGCACTGGATATATATAATACATGTGCACTGGATATATAATATATGTGCACTGGATATTTATTATATATGTGCACTGCATATATATAATATATGTGCACTGGATATATAATATATGTGCACTGGATATATAAAATATGTGCACAGGATATATATAATATATGTGCACTGGACCTAAAATTTAAGTGCACTGGATATATAATATATGTGCACTGGATATTTAAAATAAATGTGCACTGGATATATAATACATGTGCACTGGATATATAATATATGTGCACTGGATATTTAATATATGTGCACTGGATATATATAATATATGTGCACTGAATATTTAATATATGTGCACTGGATATATATAATACATGTACACTGGATATATAATATATGTGCACTGGATATATAATATATGTGCACTAGATATATAAAATATGTGCACAGGATATATATAATATATGTGCACTGGAAATAAAATTTAAGTGCACTGGATATATAATATATGTGCACTGGATATTTAAAATAAATGTGATCTGTATAGATAATATATGTGCACTGGATATTTAATATATGTGCACTGGATATATATAATATATGTGCACTGGATTTATAATACTTGTGCACTGGTTAGTTAAATTATATGTGCACTGGATATATAATATATGTGCACTGGATATATTTAATATATGTGCACTGGATATATAATATATGTGCACTGGATATTTAATATATGTGCACTGGATATATTTAATATATGTGCACTGGATGTATATAATATGTGTGCACTGGATATATATAATATATGTGCACTGGATATATAATATATGTGCACTGGATATTTAATATATGTGCACTGGATATATTTAATATATGTGCACTGGATATTTAATATATGTGCACTGGATATATTTAATATATGTGCACTGGATATATTTAATATATGTGCACTGGATGTATATAATATGTGTGCACTGGATATATAATATATGTGCACTGGATATATAATATATGTGCACTGGATATATTTAATATATGTGCACTGGATATATAATATATGTGCACTGGATATATAATATATGTGCACTGGATATATTTATAATATATGTGCACTGGATATATAATATATGTGCACTGGATATATTTAATATATGTGCACTGGATATATAATATATGTGCACTGGATATTTAATATATGTGCACTGGATATATATAATATATGTGCACTGGATATATAATATGTGTGCACTGGATATATATAATATATGTGCACTGGATATTTAATATATGTGCAATGGATATACATAATATATGTGCACTGGATCTATAATATATGTGCACTGGATATATAATATATGTGCACTGGATATTTAATATATGTGCAATGGATATACATAATATATGTGCACTGGATCTATAATATATGTGCACAGAATATATAATATATGTGCACAGGATTTTTAAAATATAAGCACTGGATATATTTAATATATGTGCACTGGATGTATATATAGTATATTTGCACTGGATATTTAATATATGTGCACTGGGTATATAAATATAATATATGTGCACTGGATATATAATATATGTGCACTGGATATATATATAATATATGTGCACTGGATATTTAATATATGTGCACTGGATATATAATATATGTGCACTTGATATATATATAATATATGTGCATTGGATCTATAATATATGTGCACTGGGTATATAAATATAATATATGTGCACTGGATATATAATATATGTGCACTGGATATATATATAATATATGTGCACTGAATATTTAATATATGTGCACTGTATATATATAATATATGTGCACTGGATATATATATAATATATGTGCATTGGATCTATAATATATGTGCACTGGAAATTTATAATATATGTGCACAGAATATATAATATATGTGCACAGGATATTTAAAATATAAGCACTGGATGTATAATATATGTGCACTGGATGTATAATATATGTGCACTGTATATATAATATATGTGCACTGGATATATTTATAATATATGTGCACTGGATATTTAATATATGTGCACTGGATATATTTAATATAGGTGCACTGGATGTATATAATATATGTGCACTGGACATTTAATATATGTGCAATGGATATATTTAATATATGTGCACTGGATGTATATAATATGTGTGCACTGGATATATAATATATGTGCACTGGATATATAATATATGTGCACTGGATATATTTAATATATGTGCACTGGATATATAATATATGTGCACTGGATATATAATATATGTGCACTGGATATATTTATAATATATGTGCACTGGATATTTAATATATGTGCACTGGATATATGTCACGGAGCGAATGTATACGTCTTCCTCCGGATGGTCTTTTGAATCAACAGGGACGCAAGAGGTCGGGAGACAACAGCAATTTATTGTAATCCACAAAGTTAGTAGCCGGCGGCGGTCACATCAACCGTAACAACAATAAGTCCACAGAAGTCACAATCCAATGATAACTTTGGTTCCTTGGTCCTGTAACTAAATCCTGGCTCTCTACAGAGCTGTGCACAGGCCGGCTAACACATACTAACTGCTAGCTATATCTATATACTAAACTGTTAAACCTATATCTGTGGGTGGGAAGGGCTGAGTCACAGATCCTTCCCCCCTCACCTATACCAAGGAGAGCAGACTCCCTGTCTACTATGGACAATGCACCATCCAACATCTTCTTGGAGACACTGATCAGATTATCTCCACCCATTGTCCTCACTAGTTAGAGGTATTTGCATATAATGTGCTAACACACTAGACCCTAATCAGCCAACTACACATTGATGTATATAACAGGTTAGAGAATACATTCCACATGAAATATATATTACACATTGCCTATAGTATAGACTCTAACCATCCCGTGACAACCCCTCCCCCTCTCAAAACATGTGCATAACACAATTGGCCGACACAGGTAAATTGGGGAATGCACATCAGTCTCTATAGCTCATATGTCCTCCTGCCGGGATAACCCATCCGCGTTCTGGTGTTGGTTCCCTCGGCGGTACTGAATGGTAAAGTTGTAGGGTTGAAGGGCTGGCATCTGGCAGAAAATCCGGTGGATCCATGTTGGCTTCTCCCTGAGCTTGGCTTCGGGTCACTGCTCCCACAAAGTGGCACTGTAGATTTCCAACATCGTTGCCTAACAGAACATCGGCCGGCAGCCCGCTCATCACACCAATTGTGCATCGTTTTGGTCCATAACCATAGTCGAGTTCCACGTTAGCTTTAGGAATACGTCTCCGAGTACCCCCTGCCAACTTGATAGAAATGCCAGGGCCCTCCTCTAGGGCCTCGGGTCGCACCACTCGGGGGTCTGCTACCGTTAGGAAAGCTCCCGAGTCCCGGAATCCAACAACTGTTTGGCCATCCAGTAGGACCTCCTGCAAGTGCTTCCGCTGAAGGTTTGCGGGATGTGTGGCAGAGGGCTGAATCCCATAGACCCCTGGAGGTGGAACAGATGGGTCATTCATGGAGTCATCTGGAAATGGGGCCAAACTTTCTGTCCTAGGGGTGGTTCCCAGGTAGTGAATAGGCCGGGATGCCACGGTGGCCCGTGCCCCCATGTTAGCAGGGCAACTAGCTTGCAAATGTCCAGGCCGCCCGCACCCAAAACATCTGCGCTCTAGCATTCTTCCAGTAGGTCGTTGTCTAGGGACAGGGTTGTTCATAGCTGGAGGCCGATGGGCTGGGGCAGGGGTAGAGGGGGAATTGTAATCCTGAGGCCGGACACAAAAGGTGGGTGGCTGGCTGAAGGGTGTCTGGCGGACTGTGGTAGTTTTCCGCTCCTCTGCAAACAACCTCTTCCACTGCGGCTTGATGGTCAGGCCCTCATCTGCAAGGGAAGCAGCTTGCTCCACTGTGGCTGGGTTCCGTTCCAGCACCCACTCACGGATCTCAGCGGGGCACTGGGAAAAGAACTGTTCCTTAAGTATGACTTGGAGGATCTTATCGACTGTGACAGCCTCCTCTCCTTCTAGCCAGCGCTTGCATGCTTGCTTCAACTTGTGGGCGAACATGTGGAAGGAGCTTCCCCCATTGTAAGACAAAGAGCGGAACTGAACTCGGTAGGTCTCTGGAGTGACTGCATAATACTTCTGCACCGCTCTTTTAATGGCCTCATAGTCCCGCTGATCACTAGGGTCCATGGCTCTGAGAGCTTCCGCAGCCCCATCTCGTAGGTGCCCCACCAGATACCGGACCCAATCCTTCTCTGGGACTTCCATCAGGCGGCACTGGTGTTCGAAGTCCTGAAAATATCCATCAACATCCCCAGCCGCTTCATCAAAGGTCTTGAAGTGTTTATGGGAGACATATTGTGGTTCTCTCACTGTTGGGCTGGGGGTCGACGTTTGATTATAATTCCGCATAGTTATCTCAGCCATTCGCATTTCATGCGCCATTCTTTCCTTTTCATGCGCCATTCTCTGTTCCTCCTTCTCCGTTTCCTGAGCCCTCTGTAATGCTCTACTCCTTTGCTCTGCAGTTGCTTCTAGCCCCAGCATTGCCAATTCCTCCTCATACAAAACAACCCATCTGCTCTTTTGGGTCTGTACCTGCCACTCCCGTATCTCTACTGTCTCCTGGGGGCAGTCCTCCTCATTGTCGCTTTGCAGGGTCATCTCCTCCAGTGCCTCGATCAGTTGCTCTTTCGTTCTTCCCTGGTAACTCAGGTTTAGTTCCCGGGCCCTTAATTTTAGATTTGCCATAGTCCAGTTCCTGTATTCTGAGGTTGTGGTTCCATTAATCGCTGAGCTGTTGTGGTCCATCTCGCTGTCCGCTGTTGATCCCACCGCTGCCAACCAGTTGTCACGGAGCGAAGGTATACGTCTTCCTCCGGATGGTCTTTTGAATCAACAGGGACGCAAGAGGTCGGGAGACAACAGCAATTTATTGTAATCCACAAAGTTAGTAGCCGGCGGCGGTCACATCAACCGTAACAACAATAAGTCCACAGAAGTCACAATCCAATGATAACTTTGGTTCCTTGGTCCTGTAACTAAATCCTGGCTCTCTACAGAGCTGTGCACAGGCCGGCTAACACATACTAACTGCTAGCTATATCTATATACTAAACTGTTACACCTATATCTGTGGGTGGGAAGGGCTGAGTCACAGATCCTTCCCCCCTCACCTATACCAAGGAGAGCAGACTCCCTGTCTACTATGGACAATGCACCATCCAACATCTTCTTGGAGACACTGATCAGATTATCTCCACCCATTGTCCTCACTAGTTAGAGGTATTTGCATACAATGTGCTAACACACTAGACCCTAATCAGCTAACTACACATTGATGTATATAACAGGTTAGAGAATACATTCCACATGAAATATATATTACACATTGCCTATAGTATAGACTCTAACCATCCCGTGACAATATATTTAATATATGTGCACTGGATATATTTAATATATGTGCACTGGATGTATATAATATGTGTGCACTGGATATATAATATATGTGCACTGGATATATAATATATGTGCACTGGATATATTTAATATATGTGCACTGGATATATAATATATGTGCACTGGATATATAATATATGTGCACTGGATATATTTATTATATATGTGCACTGGATATATAATATATGTGCACTGGATATTTAATATATGTGCACTGGATATATATAATATATGTGCACTGGATATATATAATCTATGTGCACTGGATATATATAATATATGTGCACTGGATCTAAAATATATGTGCACTGGATATAAATAATATATGTGCACTCGATCTATAATATATGTGCACTGGAAATTTATAATATATGTGCACAGAATATATAATATATGTGCACAGGATATTTAAAATATAAGCACTGGATATATTTAATATATGTGCACTGGATGTATATATAGTATATTTGCACTGGATATTTAATATATGTGCACTGGGTATATAAATATAATATATGTGCACTGGATATATAATATATGTGCACTGGATATATATATAATATATGTGCACTGGATATTTAATATATGTGCACTGGATATATAATATATGTGCACTTGATATATAATATATGTGCACTGAATATTTAATATATGTGCACTGTATATATATAATATATGTGCACTGGATATATATATATAATATATGTGCATTGGATCTATAATATATGTGCACTGGAAATTTATAATATATGTGCACAGAATATATAATATATGTGCACAGGATATTTAATATATGTGCACTGGATGTATAATATATGTGCACTGGATGTATAATATATGTGAACTGTATATATAATATATGTGCACGGGATATATTTATAATATATGTGCACTGGATATTTAATATATGTGCACTGGATATATTTAATATAGGTGCACTGGATGTATATAATATATGTGCACTGGACATTTAATATATGTGCAATGGATATATATATAATATATGTGCACTAGATATATAATATACGTTCACTGGATATATATATATATAATATATGTGCACTGGATCTATAATATATATGCACTAGATATTTAAAATATATGTGCACTGGATATATAATATATGTGCACTGGATATATTTAAAATATGTGCACTGTATGTATAATATATGTGCACTGGATATTTAATATATGTTCACTGGACATATATAATATATGTGCACTGGATATATATATATATATATTATATGTGCACTGGATATTTAATATATGTGCACTGGATATATTTAATATCTGTGCAATGGATGTATAATATATGTGCACTGGACATTTAATATATGTGCAATGGATACATATAATATATGTGCACTGGATCTATAATATATGTGCACTGGATATTTATAATATATGTGTAATGGATATGTTTAATATATGTGCACTGGATATATAATATATGTGCACTGGAAATTTGTAATAAATGTGCACTGGATATATAATATATGTGCAATTGATATATTTAATATATGTGCACTGGATATATAATATATGTGCACTGGATATTTAATGTATGTGCACTGGATATTTATAATAAATGTGCACTGGATATATAATATATGTGCAATGGATATATTTAATATATGTGCACTGGTTCTATAATATATGTGCACTGGATATTTATAATATATGTGCACTGGATATATAATATATGTGCACTGGATATATTTAATATATGTGCACTAGATGTATAACATATGTGAACTGGATATTTAATATATGTTCACTGGACATATATAATATATGTGCACTGGATATATATAATATATGTGCACTATATATATATATATATATATATATATATATATTATATGTGCACTGGATATATGTAATATATGTGCACTGGATGTGTAACATATGTGCACTGGACATTTAATATATGTGCAATGGATATATATAATATATGTGCACTGGATCTATAATATATGTGCATTAGATATTTATAATATGTGGGCACTGGATATATAATATATGTGCACTGGATATTTATAATATATGTGCAATGGATATATTTAATATATGTGCACTGGATATTTTATATATGTGCACTGTATATATATAATATATGTGCAGTGGATGTATAATATATGTGCACTGGATATTTAATATATGTGCACTGAATATATATATATAATATATGTGCACTGGATATTTATAATATATGTGCAATGGATATATTTAATATATGTGCACTAGATATATAATATATGTGCACTGGATATTTAATATATGTGCACTGGATATATATAATACATGTGCACTGGATATATAATATATGTGCACTGGATATTTATTATATATGTGCACTGCATATATATAATATATGTGCACTGGATATATAATATATGTGCACTGCATATATATAATATATGTGCACTGGATATATAATATATGTGCACTGGATATATAAAATATGTGCACAGGATATATATAATATATGTGCACTGGACCTAAAATTTAAGTGCACTGGATATATAATATATGTGCACTGGATATTTAAAATAAATGTGCACTGGATATATAATACCTGTGCACTGGATATATAATGTATGTGCACTGGATATTTAATATATGTGCACTGGATATATATAATATATGTGCACTGAATATTTAATATATGTGCACTGGATATATATAATATATGTGCACTGGATATATAATATATGTGCACTGGATATATAATATATGTGCACTAGATATATAAAATATGTGCACAGGATATATATAATATATGTGCACTGGACCTAAAATTTAAGTGCACTGGATATATAATATATGTGCACTGGATATTTAAAATAAATGTGATCTGTATATATAATATATGTGCACTGGATATTTAATATATGTGCACTGGATATATATAATATATGTGCACTGGATTTATAATACTTGTGCACTGGTTAGTTAAATTATATGTGCACTGGATATATAATATATGTGCACTGGATATATTTAATATATGTGCACTGGATATATAATATATGTGCACTGGATATTTAATATATGTGCACTGGATATATTTAATATATGTGCACTGGATGTATATACTATGTTTGCACTGGATATATAATATATGTGCACTGGATATATATAATATATGTGCACTGGATATATAATATATGTGCACTGGATATTTAATATATGTGCACTGGATATATTTAATATATGTGCACTGGATGTATATAATATGTGTGCACTGGATATATAATATATGTGCACTGTCTATATATAATATATGTGCACTGGATATATGATATATGTGCACTGGATATATTTAATATATGTGCACTGGATATATAATATATGTGCACTGGATATATTTAATATATGTGCACTGGATGTATATAATATGCGTGAACTGGATATATAATATATGTGCACTAAATATATATAATATATGTGCACTGGATATATAATATGTGTGCACTGAATATATATATAATATATGTGCACTGGATATTTAATATATGTGCAATGGATATACATAATATGTGTGCACTGGATCTATAATATATGTGCACTGGATATATAATATATGTGCACTGGATATTTAATATATGTGCGCTGGATATATAATATATATGCACTGGATATATAATATATGTGCACAGGATATATATAATATACGTGCACTGGATATTTAATATATGTGCACTGGATATACATAATATATGTGCACTGGATATATAATATATGAGCACTGGATATTTAATATATGTGCACTGGATATATATAATATATGTGCACTGGATATATAATATATGTGCACTGGATATAAATAATATATGTGCACTGGATATTTAATATATGTGCACTGGATATATATAATATATGTGCACTGGATATATTTATAATATATGTGCACTGGATATATATAATCTATGTGCACTGGATATATAATATATGTGCACTGGATATATATAATATATGTGCACTGGATCTATAATATATGTGCACTGGATGTATAATATATGTGCACTGGATATATAATATATATGCACTGGATATATAATATATGTGCACTGGATATATTTATAATATATGTGCACTGGATATTTAATATATGTGCACTGGATATATTTAATATAGGTGCACTGGAAATTTAATATATGTGCACTGGATATATATAATCTATGTGCACTGGATATATATAATATATGTGCACTGAATCTAAAATATATGTACACTGGATAAAAATAATATATGTGCACTCGATCTATAATATATGTGCACTGGAAATTTAAAATATATGTGCACAGAATATATAATATATGTGCAAAGGATATTTAAAATATAAGCACTGGATATATTTAATATATGTGCACTGGATGAATATATAGTATATTTGCACTGGATATTTAATATATGTGCACTGGATATATAAATATAATATATGTGCACTGGATATATAATATATGTGCACTGGATATTTATAATATGTGTGCACTGGATATATATAATATATGTGCACTGGATATATAATATATGTGCACTGGATATTTATAATATATGTGCACTGGATATATAATATATGTGCACTGGATATATTTAATATATGTGCACTGGATATATAATATATGTGCACTGGATATTTAATATATGTGCACTGGATATATTTATAATATATGTGCACTGGATATATAATATATGTGCACTGGATATATTTATAATATACGTGCACTGGATATTTAATATATGTGCACTGGATATATTTATTATATGTGCACTGGATGTATATAATATGCGTGCACTGGATATATAATGTATGTGCACTGGATATATATAATATATGTGCACTGGATATATAATATGTGTGCACTGGATATATATAATATATGTGCACTGGATATTTAATATATGTGCAATGGATATACATAATATATGTGCACTGGATCTATAATATATGTGCACTGGATATATAATATATGTGCACTGGATATTTAATGTATGTGCACTGGATATTTATAATAAATGTGCACTGGATATATAATATATGTGCAATGGATATATTTAATATATGTGCTCTGGATATATAATATATGTGCACTGGATATTTAATATGTATACACTGGATATATATAATATATGTGCACTGGATATATAATATACGTTCACTGGATATATATAATATATGTGCACTGGTTCTATAATATATGTGCACTGGATATTTATAATATATGTGCACTGGATATATAATATATGTGCACTTGATATATAATATATGTGCACTGAATATTTAATATATGTGCACTGTATATATATAATATATGTGCACTGGATATATATATAATATATGTGCACTGGATATTTAATACATGTGCACTGGATATATATATATAATATATGTGCACTGGATATATATATATAATATATGTGCACTGGATATATAATATATGTGCACTGGATATATATAATATATGTGCACTGGATATATAATATATGTGCACTGGATATTTATAATATATGTGCACTGGATATATATAATATATGTGCACTGGATATATAATATATGTGCACTGGATATTTATAATATATGTGCACTGGATATATAATATATGTGCACTGGATATATTTAATATATGTGCACTTTATATATAATATATGTGCACTGGATATTTAATATATGTGCACTGGATATATATAATATATGTGCACTGGATATATAATATATGTGCACTGGATATATTTATAATATATGTGCACTGGATATTTAATATATGTGCACTAGATATATTTAATATATGTGCACTGGATGTATATAATATGCGTGCACTGGATATATAATATATGTGCACTGGATATATATAATATATGTGCACTGGATATATAATATGTGTGCACTGGATATATATAATATATGTGCACTGGATATTTAATATATGTGCAATGGATATACATAATATATGTGCACTGGATCTATAATATATGTGCACTGGATATATAATATATGTGCACTGGATATTTAATATATGTGCACTGGATATATAATATATGTGCACTTGATATATAATATATGTGCACTGAATATTTAATATATGTGCACTGTATATATATAATATATGTGCACTGGATATATATATATAATATATGTGCACTGGATCTATAATATATGTGCACTGGAAATTTATAATATATGTGCACAGAATATATAATATTTGTGCACAGGATATTTAATATATGTGCACTGGATGTATAATATATGTGCACTGGATATATAATATATGTGCACTGTATATATAATATATGTGCAGTGGATATTTAATATATGTGCACTGGATATATATAATATATGTGCACTGAATATTTAATATATGTGCACTGGATATATATAATATATGTGCACTGGATATATAATATATGTGCACTGGATATATAATATATGTGCACTAGATATATAAAATATGTGCACAGGATATATATAATATATGTGCACTGGACCTAAAATTTAAGTGCACTGGATATATAATATATGTGCACTGGATATTTAAAATAAATGTGATCTGTATATATAATATATGTGCACTGGATATTTAATATATGTGCACTGGATATATATAATATATGTGCATTGGATTTATAATACTTGTGCACTGGTTAGTTAAATTATATGTGCACTGGATATATAATATATGTGCACTGGATATATTTAATATATGTGCACTGGATATATAATATATGTGCACTGGATATTTAATATATTTGCACTGGATATATTTAATATATGTGCACTGGATGTATATAATATGTGTGCACTGGATATATAATATATGTGCACTGGATATAGATAATATATGTGCACTGGATATATTTAATATATGTGCACTGGATGTATATAATATGTGTGCACTGGATATATAATATATGTGCACAGTCTATATATAATATATGTGCACTGGATATTTATAATATATGTGCACTGGATATATTTAATATATGTGCACTGGATATATAATATATGTGCACTGGATATTTAATATATGTGCACTGGATATATATAATATATGTGCACTGGATATATAATATATGTGCACTGGATATATTTATAATATATGTGCACTGGATATTTAATATATGTGCACTGGATATATTTAATATATGTGCACTGGATGTATATAATATGCGTGAACTGGATATATAATATATGTGCACTAAATATATATAATATATGTGCACTGGATATATAATATGTGTGCACTGGATATATATAATATATGTGCACTGGATATTTAATATATGTGCAATGGATATACATAATATGTGTGCACTGGATCTATAATATATGTGCACTGGATATATAATATATGTGCACTGGATATTTAATATATGTGCACTGGATATATAATATATATGCACTGGATATATAATATATGTGCACAGGATATATATAATATATGTGCACTGGATATTTAATATATGTGCACTGGATATACATAATATATGTGCACTGGATATATAATATATGAGCACTGGATATTTAATATATGTGCACTGGATATATATAATATATGTGCACTGGATATATAATATATGTGCACTGGATATAAATAATATATGTGCACTGGATATTTAATATATGTGCACTGGATATATATAATATATGTGCACTGGATATATTTATAATATATGTGCACTGGATATATATAATCTATGTGCACTGGATATATAATATATGTGCACTGGATATATATAATATATGTGCACTGGATCTATAATATATGTGCACTGGATGTATAATATATGTGCACTGGATATATAATATATATGCACTGGATATATAATATATGTGCACTGGATATATTTATAATATATGTGCACTGGATATTTAATATATGTGCACTGGATATATTTAATATAGGTGCACTGGAAATTTAATATATGTGCACTGGATATATATAATCTATGTGCACTGGATATATATATAATATATGTGCACTGAATCTAAAATATATGTACACTGGATAAAAATAATATATGTGCACTCGATCTATAATATATGTGCACTGGAAATTTAAAATATATGTGCACAGAATATATAATATATGTGCAAAGGATATTTAAAATATAAGCACTGGATATATTTAATATATGTGCACTGGATGAATATATAGTATATTTGCACTGGATATTTAATATATGTGCACTGGATATAAAAATATAATATATGTGCACTGGATATATAATATATGTGCACTGGATATATATAATATATGTGCACTGGATATATAATATATGTGCACTGGATATTTATAATATATGTGCACTGGATATATATAATATATGTGCACTGGATATATAATATATGTGCACTGGATATTTATAATATATGTGCACTGGATATATAATATATGTGCACTGGATATATTTAATATATGTGCACTGGATATATAATATATGTGCACTGGATATTTAATATATGTGCACTGGATATATAAATATAATATATGTGCACTGGATATATAATATATGTGCACTGGATATATATAATATATGTGCACTGGATATATAATATATGTGCACTGGATATTTATAATATATGTGCACTGGATATATATAATATATGTGCACTGGATATATAATATATGTGCACTGGATATTTATAATATATGTGCACTGGATATATAATATATGTGCACTGGATATATTTAATATATGTGCACTGGATATATAATATAAGTGCACTGGATATTTAATATATGTGCACTGGATATATATAATATATGTGCACTGGATATATAATATATGTGCACTGGATATATTTATAATATACGTGCACTGGATATTTAATATATGTGCACTGGATATATTTATTATATGTGCACTGGATGTATATAATATGCGTGCACTGGATATATAATGTATGTGCACTGGATATATATAATATATGTGCACTGGATATATAATATGTGTGCACTGGATATATATAATATATGTGCACTGGATATTTAATATATGTGCAATGGATATACATAATATATGTGCACTGGATCTATAATATATGTGCACTGGATATATAATATATGTGCACTGGATATTTAATGTATGTGCACTGGATATTTATAATAAATGTGCACTGGATATATAATATATGTGCAATGGATATATTTAATATATGTGCTCTGGATATATAATATATGTGCACTGGATATTTAATATATATACACTGGATATTTATAATATATGTGCACTGGATATATATAATATATGTGCACTGGATATTTATAATATATGTGCACTGGATATATATAATATATGTGCACTGGATATATAATATATGTGCACTGGATATTTATAATATATGTGCACTGGATATATAATATATGTGCACTGGATATATTTAATATATGTGCACTGGATATATAATATATGTGCACTGGATATTTAATATATGTGCACTGGATATATTTATAATATATGTGCACTGGATATATAATATATGTGCACTGGATATATTTATAATATACGTGCACTGGATATTTAATATATGTGCACTGGATATATTTATTATATGTGCACTGGATGTATATAATATGCGTGCACTGGATATATAATGTATGTGCACTGGATATATATAATATATGTGCACTGGATATATAATATGTGTGCACTGGATATATATAATATATGTGCACTGGATATTTAATATATGTGCAATAGATATACATAATATATGTGCACTGGATCTATAATATATGTGCACTGGATATATAATATATGTGCACTGGATATTTAATGTATGTGCACTGGATATTTATAATAAATGTGCACTGGATATATAATATATGTGCAATGGATATATTTAATATATGTGCTCTGGATATATAATATATGTGCACTGGATATTTAATATATATACACTGGATATATATAATATATGTGCACTGGATATATAATATACGTTCACTGGATATATATAATATATGTGCACTGGTTCTATAATATATGTGCACTGGATATTTATAATATATGTGCACTGGATATATAATATATGTGCACTTGATATATAATATATGTGCACTGAATATTTAATATATGTGCACTGTATATATATAATATATGTGCACTGGATATATATATATAATATATGTGCACTGGATATTTAATACATGTGCACTGGATATATATATAATATATGTGCACTGGATATATATATATAATATATGTGCACTGGATATATAATATATGTGCACTGGATATATAATATATGTGCACTGGATATTTATAATATATGTGCACTGGATATATATAATATATGTGCACTGGATATATAATATATGTGCACTGGATATTTATAATATATGTGCACTGGATATATAATATATGTGCACTGGATATATTTAATATATGTGCACTGGATATATAATATATGTGCACTGGATATATAATATATGTGCACTGGATATATATAATATATGTGCACTGGATATATAATATATGTGCACTGGATATATTTATAATATATGTGCACTGGATATTTAATATATGTGCACTAGATATATTTAATATATGTGCACTGGATGTATATAATATGCGTGCACTGGATATATAATATATGTGCACTGGATATATATAATATATGTGCACTGGATATATAATATGTGTGCACTGGATATATATAATATATGAGCACTGGATATTTAATATATGTGCAATGGATATACATAATATATGTGCACTGGATCTATAATATATGTGCACTGGATATATAATATATGTGCACTGGATATTTAATATATGTGCACTGGATATATAATATATGTGCACTTGATATATAATATATGTGCACTGAATATTTAATATATGTGCACTGTATATATATAATATATGTGCACTGGATATATATATATAATATATGTGCACTGGATCTATAATATATGTGCACTGGAAATTTATAATATATGTGCACAGAATATATAATATATGTGCACAGGATATTTAATATATGTGCACTGGATGTATAATATATGTGCACTGGATATATAATATATGTGCACTGTATATATAATATATGTGCAGTGGATATTTAATATATGTGCACTGGATATATATAATATATGTGCACTGAATATTTAATATATGTGCACTGGATATATATAATATATGTGCACTGGATATATAATATATGTGCACTGGATATATAATATATGTGCACTAGATATATAAAATATGTGCACAGGATATATATAATATATGTGCACTGGACCTAAAATTTAAGTGCACTGGATATATAATATATGTGCACTGGATATTTAAAATAAATGTGATCTGTATATATAATATATGTGCACTGGATATTTAATATATGTGCACTGGATATATATAATATATGTGCATTGGATTTATAATACTTGTGCACTGGTTAGTTAAATTATATGTGCACTGGATATATAATATATGTGCACTGGATATATTTAATATATGTGCACTGGATATATAATATATGTGCACTGGATATTTAATATATTTGCACTGGATATATTTAATATATGTGCACTGGATGTATATAATATGTGTGCACTGGATATATAATATATGTGCACTGGATATAGATAATATATGTGCACTGGATATATAATATATGTGCACTGGATATTTAATATATGTGCACTGGATATATTTAATATATGTGCACTGGATGTATATAATATGTGTGCACTGGATATATAATATATGTGCACTGTCTATATATAATATATGTGCACTGGATATATAATATATGTGCACTGGATATATTTAATATATGTGCACTGGATATATAATATATGTGCACTGGATATTTAATATATGTGCACTGGATATATATAATATATGTGCACTGGATATATAATATATGTGCACTGGATATATTTATAATATATGTGCACTGGATATTTAATATATGTGCACTGGATATATTTAATATATGTGCACTGGATGTATATAATATGCGTGAACTGGATATATAATATATGTGCACTAAATATATATAATATATGTGTACTGGATATATAATATGTGTGCACTGGATATATATGATATATGTGCACTGGATATTTAATATATGTGCAATGGATATACATAATATGTGTGCACTGGATCTATAATATATGTGCACTGGATATATAATATATGTGCACTGGATATTTAATATATGTGCACTGGATATATAATATATATGCACTGGATATATAATATATGTGCACAGGATATATATAATATATGTGCACTGGATATTTAATATATGTGCACTGGATATACATAATATATGTGCACTGGATATATAATATATGAGCACTGGATATTTAATATATGTGCACTGGATATATATAATATATGTGCACTGGATATATAATATATGTGCACTGGATATAAATAATATATGTGCACTGGATATTTAATATATGTGCACTGGATATATATAATATATGTGCACTGGATATATTTATAATATATGTGCACTGGATATATATAATCTATGTGCACTGGATATATAATATATGTGCACTGGATATATATAATATATGTGCACTGGATCTATAATATATGTGCACTGGATGTATAATATATGTGCACTGGATATATAATATATATGCACTGGATATATAATATATGTGCACTGGATATATTTATAATATATGTGCACTGGATATTTAATATATGTGCACTGGATATATTTAATATAGGTGCACTGGAAATTTAATATATGTGCACTGGATATATATAATCTATGTGCACTGGATATATATATAATATATGTGCACTGAATCTAAAATATATGTACACTGGATAAAAATAATATATGTGCACTCGATCTATAATATATGTGCACTGGAAATTTAAAATATATGTGCACAGAATATATAATATATGTGCAAAGGATATTTAAAATATAAGCACTGGATATATTTAATATATGTGCACTGGATGAATATATAGTATATTTGCACTGGATATTTAATATATGTGCACTGGATATAAAAATATAATATATGTGCACTGGATATATAATATATGTGCACTGGATATATATAATATATGTGCACTGGATATATAATATATGTGCACTGGATATTTATAATATATGTGCACTGGATATATATAATATATGTGCACTGGATATATAATATATGTGCACTGGATATTTATAATATATGTGCACTGGATATATAATATATGTGCACTGGATATATTTAATATATGTGCACTGGATATATAATATATGTGCACTGGATATTTAATATATGTGCACTGGATATATAAATATAATATATGTGCACTGGATATATAATATATGTGCACTGGATATATATAATATATGTGCACTGGATATATAATATATGTGCACTGGATATTTATAATATATGTGCACTGGATATATATAATATATGTGCACTGGATATATAATATATGTGCACTGGATATTTATAATATATGTGCACTGGATATATAATATATGTGCACTGGATATATTTAATATATGTGCACTGGATATATAATATATGTGCACTGGATATTTAATATATGTGCACTGGATATATATAATATATGTGCACTGGATATATAATATATGTGCACTGGATATATTTATAATATACGTGCACTGGATATTTAATATATGTGCACTGGATATATTTAATATATGTGCACTGGATGTATATAATATGCGTGCACTGGATATATAATGTATGTGCACTGGATATATATAATATATGTGCACTGGATATATAATATGTGTGCACTGGATATATATAATATATGTGCACTGGATATTTAATATGTGTGCAATGGATATACATAATATATGTGCACTGGATCTATAATATATGTGCACTGGATCTATAATATATGTGCACTGGATATTTAATGTATGTGCACTGGATATTTATAATAAATGTGCACTGGATATATAATATATGTGCAATGGATATATTTAATATATGTGCTCTGGATATATAATATATGTGCACTGGATATTTAATATATATACACTGGATATATATAATATATGTGCACTGGATATATAATATACGTTCACTAGATATATATAATATATGTGTACTGGTTCTATAGTATATATGCACTGGATATTTATAATATAAGTGCACTGGATATATAATATATGTGCACTTGATATATAATATATGTGCACTGAATATTTAATATATGTGCACTGTATATATATAATATATGTGCACTGGATATATATATAATATATGTGCACTGGATATTTAATACATGTGCACTGGATATATATATAATATATGTGCACTGGATATATATATAATATATGTGCACTGGATATATAATATATGTGCACTGGATATGTATAATATATGTGCACTGGATATATAATATATGTGCACTGGATATTTATAATATATGTGCACTGGATATATATAACATATGTGCACTGGATATATAATATATGTGCACTGGATATATATAATATATGTGCACTGGATATATAATATGTGTGCACTGGATATATTTAATATATGTCCACTGGATATATAATATATGTGCACTGGATATTTAATATATGTGCACTGGATATATATAATATATGTGCACTGGATATATAATATATGTGCACTGGATATATTTATAATATATGTGCACTGGATATTTAATATATGTGCACTGGATATATTTAATATATGTGCACTGGATGTATATAATATATGTGCACTGGATCTATAATATATGTGCACTGGATATATAATATATGTGCACTGGATATTTAATATATGTGCACTGGATATATAATATATGTGCACTTGATATATAATATATGTGCACTGAATATTTAATATATGTGCACAGTATATATATAATATATGTGCACTGGATATATATATATAATATATGTGCACTGGATCTATAATATATGTGCACTGGAAATTTATAATATATGTGCACAGAATATATAATATATGTGCACAGGATATTTAATATATGTGCACTGGATGTATAATATATGTGCACTGGATATATAATATATGTGCACTGTATATATAATATATGTGCACTGGATATTTAATATATGTGCACTGGATATATATAATATATGTGCACTGAATATTTAATATATGTGCACTGGATATATATAATATATGTGCACTGGATATATAATATATGTGCACTGGATATATAATATATGTGCACTAGATATATAAAATAAGTGCACAGGATATATATAATATATGTGCACTGGATCTATAATATATGTGCACTGGATATATAATATATGTGCACTGGATATTTATTATATGTGCACAGGATATATTTATAATATATGTGCACTGGATATATATAATCTATGTGCACTGGATATATATAATATATGTGCACTGGATCTAAAATATATGTGCACTGGATGTAAATAATATATGTGCACTCGATCTATAATATATGTGCACTGGAAATTTATAATATATGTGCACTGGATATATAATATATGTGCACTGGATATTTAATATATGTGCACTGGATATATAATATATGTGCACAGGAAATATATAATATATGTGCACTGGATATTTAATATATGTGCACTGGATATATATAATATATGTGCACTGGATATATTTATAATATATGTGCACTGGATATATATAATCTATGTGCACTGGATATATATAATATATGTGCACTGGATCTAAAATATATGTGCACTGGATGTAAATAATATATGTGCACTCGATCTATAATATATGTGCACTGGAAATTTATAATATATGTGCACAGAATATATAATATATGTGCACAGGATATTTAAAATATAAGCACTGGATATATTTAATATATGTGCACTGGATGTATATATAGTATATTTGCACTGGATATTTAATATATGTGCACTGGGTATATAAATATAATATATGTGCACTGGATATATAATATATGTGCACTGGATATATATATAAAATATGTGCACTGGATATTTCATATATGTGCACTGGATATATAATATATGTGCGCTTGATATATAATATATGTGCACTGAATATTTAATATATGTGCACTGTATATATATAATATATGTGCACTGGATATATATATAATATATGTGCATTGGATCTATAATATATGTGCACTGGACATTTAATATATGTGCAATGGATATATTTAATATATGTGCACTGGATGTATATAATATGTGTGCACTGGATATATAATATATGTGCACTGGATATATAATATATGTGCACTGGATATATTTAATATATGTGCACTGGATATATAATATATGTGCACTGGATATATAATATATGTGCACTGGATATATTTATAATATATGTGCACTGGATATTTAATATATGTGCACTGGATATATGTCACGGAGCGAAGTTATACGTCTTCCTCCGGATGGTCTTTTGAATCAACAGGGACGCAAGAGGTCGGGAGACAACAGCAATTTATTGTAATCCACAAAGTTAGTAGCCAGCGGCGGTCACATCAACCGTAACAACAATAAGTCCACAGAAGTCACAATCCAATGATAAATTTGGTTCCTTGGTCCTGTAACTAAATCCTGGCTCTCTACAGAGCTGTGCACAGGCCGGCTAACACATACTAACTGCTAGCTATATCTATATACTAAACTGTTACACCTATATCTGTGGGTGGGAAGGGCTGAGTCACAGATCCTTCCCCCCTCACCTATACCAAGGAGAGCAGACTCCCTGTCTACTATGGACAATGCACCATCCAACATCTTCTTGGAGACACTGATCAGATTATCTCCACCCATTGTCCTCACTAGTTAGAGGTATTTGCATACAATGTGCTAACACACTAGACCCTAATCAGCCAACTACACATTGATGTATATAACAGGTTAGAGAATACATTCCACATGAAATATATATTACACATTGCCTATAGTATACATTCTAACCATCCCGTGACAATATATTTAATATATGTGCACTGGATATATTTAATATATGTGCACTGGATGTATATAATATGTGTGCACTGGATATATAATATATGTGCACTGGATATATAATATATGTGCACTGGATATATTTAATATATGTGCACTGGATATATAATATATGTGCACTGGATATATAATATATGTGCACTGGATATATTTAATATATGTGCACTGGATATATAATATATGTGCACTGGATATTTAATATATGTGCACTGGATATATATAATATATGTGCACTGGATATATAATATGTGTGCACTGGATATATATAATATATGTGCACTGGATATTTAATATATGTGCACTGGATATATAATATATGTGCACTTGATATATAATATATGTGCACTGAATATTTAATATATGTGCACTGTATATATATAATATATGTGCACTGGATATATATATATAATATATGTGCATTGGATCTATAATATATGTGCACTGGAAATTTATAATATATGTGCACAGAATATATAATATATGTGCACAGGATATTTAATATATGTGCACTGGATGTATAATATATGTGCACTGGATGTATAATATATGTGAACTGTATATATAATATATGTGCACTGGATATATTTATAATATATGTGCACTGGATATTTAATATATGTGCACTGGATATATTTAATATAGGTGCACTGGATGTATATAATATATGTGCACTGGACATTTAATATATGTGCAATGGATATATATATAATATATGTGCACTAGATATATAATATACGTTCACTGGATATATATATATATATATAATATATGTGCACTGGATCTATAATATATATGCACTAGATATTTAAAATATATGTGCACTGGATATATAATATATGTGCACTGGATATATTTAAAATATGTGCACTGTATGTATAATATATGTGCACTGGATATATATAATATATGTGCACTGGATATATAATATATGTGCACTGGATATTTATAATATATGTGCACTGGATATATAATATATGTGCACTGGATATATTTAATATATGTGCACTGGATATATAATATATGTGCACTGGATATTTAATATATGTGCACTGGATATATATAATATATGTGCACTGGATATATAATATATGTGCACTGGATATATTTATAATATATGTGCACTGGATATTTAATATATGTGCACTAGATATATTTAATATATGTGCACTGGATGTATATAATATGCGTGCACTGGATATATAATATATGTGCACTGGATATATATAATATATGTGCACTGGATATATAATATGTGTGCACTGGATATATATAATATATGTGCACTGGATATTTAATATATGTGCAATGGATATACATAATATATGTGCACTGGATCTATAATATATGTGCACTGGATATATAATATATGTGCACTGGATATTTAATATATGTGCACTGGATATATAATATATGTGCACTTGATATATAATATATGTGCACTGAATATTTAATATATGTGCACTGTATATATATAATATATGTGCACTGGATATATATATATAATATATGTGCACTGGATCTATAATATATGTGCACTGGAAATTTATAATATATGTGCACAGAATATATAACATATGTGCACAGGATATTTAATATATGTGCACTGGATGTATAATATATGTGCACTGGATATATAATATATGTGCACTGTATATATAATATATGTGCAGTGGATATTTAATATATGTGCACTGGATATATATAATATATGTGCACTGAATATTTAATATATGTGCACTGGATATATATAATATATGTGCACTGGATATATAATATATGTGCACTGGATATATAATATATGTGCACTAGATATATAAAATATGTGCACAGGATATATATAATATATGTGCACTGGACCTAAAATTTAAGTGCACTGGATATATAATATATGTGCACTGGATATTTAAAATAAATGTGATCTGTATATATAATATATGTGCACTGGATATTTAATATATGTGCACTGGATATATATAATATATGTGCATTGGATTTATAATACTTGTGCACTGGTTAGTTAAATTATATGTGCACTGGATATATAATATATGTGCACTGGATATATTTAATATATGTGCACTGGATATATAATATATGTGCACTGGATATTTAATATATTTGCACTGGATATATTTAATATATGTGCACTGGATGTATATAATATGTGTGCACTGGATATATAATATATGTGCACTGGATATAGATAATATATGTGCACTGGATATATAATATATGTGCACTGGATATTTAATATA
Organism: Leptodactylus fuscus; assembly: GCF_031893055.1. Classification (NCBI taxonomy): domain Eukaryota; kingdom Metazoa; phylum Chordata; class Amphibia; order Anura; family Leptodactylidae; genus Leptodactylus; species Leptodactylus fuscus. Next base: position 279,282,486 of record NC_134266.1, read on the forward strand.
TGTGCACTGGATATATTTAATATATGTGCACTGGATGTATATAATATGTGTGCACTGGATATATAATATATGTGCACTGTCTATATATAATATATGTGCACTGGATATATAATATATGTGCACTGGATATATTTAATATATGTGCACTGGATATATAAAATATGTGCACTGGATATTTAATATATGTGCACTGGATATATATAATATATGTGCACTGGATATATAATATATGTGCACTGGATATATTTATAATATATGTGCACTGGATATTTAATATATGTGCACTGGATATATTTAATATATGTGCACTGGATGTATATAATATGCGTGAACTGGATATATAATATATGTGCACTAAATATATATAATATATGTGTACTGGATATATAATATGTGTGCACTGGATATATATGATATATGTGCACTGGATATTTAATATATGTGCAATGGATATACATAATATGTGTGCACTGGATCTATAATATATGTGCACTGGATATATAATATATGTGCACTGGATATTTAATATATGTGCACTGGATATATAATATATATGCACTGGATATATAATATATGTGCACAGGATATATATAATATATGTGCACTGGATATTTAATATATGTGCACTGGATATACATAATATATGTGCACTGGATATATAATATATGAGCACTGGATATTTAATATATGTGCACTGGATATATATAATATATGTGCACTGGATATATAATATATGTGCACTGGATATAAATAATATATGTGCACTGGATATTTAATATATGTGCACTGGATATATATAATATATGTGCACTGGATATATTTATAATATATGTGCACTGGATATATATAATCTATGTGCACTGGATATATAATATATGTGCACTGGATATATATAATATATGTGCACTGGATCTATAATATATGTGCACTGGATGTATAATATATGTGCACTGGATATATAATATATATGCACTGGATATATAATATATGTGCACTGGATATATTTATAATATATGTGCACTGGATATTTAATATATGTGCACTGGATATATTTAATATAGGTGCACTGGAAATTTAATATATGTGCACTGGATATATATAATCTATGTGCACTGGATATATATATAATATATGTGCACTGAATCTAAAATATATGTACACTGGATAAAAATAATATATGTGCACTCGATCTATAATATATGTGCACTGGAAATTTAAAATATATGTGCACAGAATATATAATATATGTGCAAAGGATATTTAAAATATAAGCACTGGATATATTTAATATATGTGCACTGGATGAATATATAGTATATTTGCACTGGATATTTAATATATGTGCACTGGATATAAAAATATAATATATGTGCACTGGATATATAATATATGTGCACTGGATATATATAATATATGTGCACTGGATATATAATATATGTGCACTGGATATTTATAATATATGTGCACTGGATATATATAATATATGTGCACTGGATATATAATATATGTGCACTGGATATTTATAATATATGTGCACTGGATATATAATATATGTGCACTGGATATATTTAATATATGTGCACTGGATATATAATATATGTGCACTGGATATTTAATATATGTGCACTGGATATATAAATATAATATATGTGCACTGGATATATAATATATGTGCACTGGATATATATAATATATGTGCACTGGATATATAATATATGTGCACTGGATATTTATAATATATGTGCACTGGATATATATAATATATGTGCACTGGATATATAATATATGTGCACTGGATATTTATAATATATGTGCACTGGATATATAATATATGTGCACTGGATATATTTAATATATGTGCACTGGATATATAATATATGTGCACTGGATATTTAATATATGTGCACTGGATATATATAATATATGTGCACTGGATATATAATATATGTGCACTGGATATATTTATAATATACGTGCACTGGATATTTAATATATGTGCACTGGATATATTTAATATATGTGCACTGGATGTATATAATATGCGTGCACTGGATATATAATGTATGTGCACTGGATATATATAATATATGTGCACTGGATATATAATATGTGTGCACTGGATATATATAATATATGTGCACTGGATATTTAATATGTGTGCAATGGATATACATAATATATGTGCACTGGATCTATAATATATGTGCACTGGATATATAATATATGTGCACTGGATATTTAATGTATGTGCACTGGATATTTATAATAAATGTGCACTGGATATATAATATATGTGCAATGGATATATTTAATATATGTGCTCTGGATATATAATATATGTGCACTGGATATTTAATATATATACACTGGATATATATAATATATGTGCACTGGATATATAATATACGTTCACTAGATATATATAATATATGTGTACTGGTTCTATAGTATATATGCACTGGATATTTATAATATATGTGCACTGGATATATAATATATGTGCACTTGATATATAATATATGTGCACTGAATATTTAATATATGTGCACTGTATATATATAATATATGTGCACTGGATATATATATAATATATGTGCACTGGATATTTAATACATGTGCACTGGATATATATATAATATATGTGCACTGGATATATATATAATATGTGTGCACTGGATATATAATATATGTGCACTGGATATGTATAATATATGTGCACTGGATATATAATATATGTGCACTGGATATTTATAATATATGTGCACTGGATATATATAACATATGTGCACTGGATATATAATATATGTGCACTGGATATTTATAATATATGTGCACTGGATATATAATATATGTGCACTGGATATATTTAATATATGTCCACTGGATATATAATATATGTGCACTGGATATTTAATATATGTGCACTGGATATATATAATATATGTGCACTGGATATATAATATATGTGCACTGGATATATTTATAATATATGTGCACTGGATATTTAATATATGTGCACTGGATATATTTAATATATGTGCACTGGATGTATATAATATGCGTGCACTGGATATATAATATATGTGCACTGGATATATATAATATATGTGCACTGGATATATAATATGTGTGCACTGGATATATATAATATATGTGCACTGGATATTTAATATATGTGCAATGGATATACATAATATATGTGCACTGGATCTATAATATATGTGCACTGGATATATAATATATGTGCACAGAATATATAATATATGTGCAAAGGATATTTAAAATATAAGCACTGGATATATTTAATATATGTGCACTGGATGAATATATAGTATATTTGCACTGGATATTTAATATATGTGCACTGGATATAAAAATATAATATATGTGCACTGGATAAATAATATATGTGCACTGGATATATATAATATATGTGCACTAGATATATAATATATGTGCACTGGATATTTAATATATGTGCACTGGATATATATAATACATGTGCACTGGATATATAATATATGTGCACTGGATATTTATTATATATGTGCACTGCATATATATAATATATGTGCACTGGATATATAATATATGTGCACTGCATATATATAATATATGTGCACTGGATATATAATATATGTGCACTGGATATATAAAATATGTGCACAGGATATATATAATATATGTGCACTGGACCTAAAATTTAAGTGCACTGGATATATAATATATGTGCACTGGATATTTAAAATAAATGTGCACTGGATATATAATACCTGTGCACTGGATATATAATGTATGTGCACTGGATATTTAATATATGTGCACTGGATATATATAATATATGTGCACTGAATATTTAATATATGTGCACTGGATATATATAATATATGTGCACTGGATATATAATATATGTGCACTGGATATATAATATATGTGCACTAGATATATAAAATATGTGCACAGGATATATATAATATATGTGCACTGGACCTAAAATTTAAGTGCACTGGATATATAATATATGTGCACTGGATATTTAAAATAAATGTGATCTGTATATATAATATATGTGCACTGGATATTTAATATATGTGCACTGGATATATATAATATATGTGCACTGGATTTATAATACTTGTGCACTGGTTAGTTAAATTATATGTGCACTGGATATATAATATATGTGCACTGGATATATTTAATATATGTGCACTGGATATATAATATATGTGCACTGGATATTTAATATATGTGCACTGGATATATTTAATATATGTGCACTGGATGTATATACTATGTTTGCACTGGATATATAATATATGTGCACTGGATATATATAATATATGTGCACTGGATATATAATATATGTGCACTGGATATTTAATATATGTGCACTGGATATATTTAATATATGTGCACTGGATGTATATAATATGTGTGCACTGGATATATAATATATGTGCACTGTCTATATATAATATATGTGCACTGGATATATGATATATGTGCACTGGATATATTTAATATATGTGCACTGGATATATAATATATGTGCACTGGATATATTTAATATATGTGCACTGGATGTATATAATATGCGTGAACTGGATATATAATATATGTGCACTAAATATATATAATATATGTGCACTGGATATATAATATGTGTGCACTGAATATATATATAATATATGTGCACTGGATATTTAATATATGTGCAATGGATATACATAATATGTGTGCACTGGATCTATAATATATGTGCACTGGATATATAATATATGTGCACTGGATATTTAATATATGTGCGCTGGATATATAATATATATGCACTGGATATATAATATATGTGCACAGGATATATATAATATACGTGCACTGGATATTTAATATATGTGCACTGGATATACATAATATATGTGCACTGGATATATAATATATGAGCACTGGATATTTAATATATGTGCACTGGATATATATAATATATGTGCACTGGATATATAATATATGTGCACTGGATATAAATAATATATGTGCACTGGATATTTAATATATGTGCACTGGATATATATAATATATGTGCACTGGATATATTTATAATATATGTGCACTGGATATATATAATCTATGTGCACTGGATATATAATATATGTGCACTGGATATATATAATATATGTGCACTGGATCTATAATATATGTGCACTGGATGTATAATATATGTGCACTGGATATATAATATATATGCACTGGATATATAATATATGTGCACTGGATATATTTATAATATATGTGCACTGGATATTTAATATATGTGCACTGGATATATTTAATATAGGTGCACTGGAAATTTAATATATGTGCACTGGATATATATAATCTATGTGCACTGGATATATATAATATATGTGCACTGAATCTAAAATATATGTACACTGGATAAAAATAATATATGTGCACTCGATCTATAATATATGTGCACTGGAAATTTAAAATATATGTGCACAGAATATATAATATATGTGCAAAGGATATTTAAAATATAAGCACTGGATATATTTAATATATGTGCACTGGATGAATATATAGTATATTTGCACTGGATATTTAATATATGTGCACTGGATATATAAATATAATATATGTGCACTGGATATATAATATATGTGCACTGGATATTTATAATATGTGTGCACTGGATATATATAATATATGTGCACTGGATATATAATATATGTGCACTGGATATTTATAATATATGTGCACTGGATATATAATATATGTGCACTGGATATATTTAATATATGTGCACTGGATATATAATATATGTGCACTGGATATTTAATATATGTGCACTGGATATATTTATAATATATGTGCACTGGATATATAATATATGTGCACTGGATATATTTATAATATACGTGCACTGGATATTTAATATATGTGCACTGGATATATTTATTATATGTGCACTGGATGTATATAATATGCGTGCACTGGATATATAATGTATGTGCACTGGATATATATAATATATGTGCACTGGATATATAATATGTGTGCACTGGATATATATAATATATGTGCACTGGATATTTAATATATGTGCAATGGATATACATAATATATGTGCACTGGATCTATAATATATGTGCACTGGATATATAATATATGTGCACTGGATATTTAATGTATGTGCACTGGATATTTATAATAAATGTGCACTGGATATATAATATATGTGCAATGGATATATTTAATATATGTGCTCTGGATATATAATATATGTGCACTGGATATTTAATATGTATACACTGGATATATATAATATATGTGCACTGGATATATAATATACGTTCACTGGATATATATAATATATGTGCACTGGTTCTATAATATATGTGCACTGGATATTTATAATATATGTGCACTGGATATATAATATATGTGCACTTGATATATAATATATGTGCACTGAATATTTAATATATGTGCACTGTATATATATAATATATGTGCACTGGATATATATATAATATATGTGCACTGGATATTTAATACATGTGCACTGGATATATATATATAATATATGTGCACTGGATATATATATATAATATATGTGCACTGGATATATAATATATGTGCACTGGATATATATAATATATGTGCACTGGATATATAATATATGTGCACTGGATATTTATAATATATGTGCACTGGATATATATAATATATGTGCACTGGATATATAATATATGTGCACTGGATATTTATAATATATGTGCATTGGATATATAATATATGTGCACTGGATATATTTAATATATGTGCACTTTATATATAATATATGTGCACTGGATATTTAATATATGTGCACTGGATATATATAATATATGTGCACTGGATATATAATATATGTGCACTGGATATATTTATAATATATGTGCACTGGATATTTAATATATGTGCACTAGATATATTTAATATATGTGCACTGGATGTATATAATATGCGTGCACTGGATATATAATATATGTGCACTGGATATATATAATATATGTGCACTGGATATATAATATGTGTGCACTGGATATATATAATATATGTGCACTGGATATTTAATATATGTGCAATGGATATACATAATATATGTGCACTGGATCTATAATATATGTGCACTGGATATATAATATATGTGCACTGGATATTTAATATATGTGCACTGGATATATAATATATGTGCACTTGATATATAATATATGTGCACTGAATATTTAATATATGTGCACTGTATATATATAATATATGTGCACTGGATATATATATATAATATATGTGCACTGGATCTATAATATATGTGCACTGGAAATTTATAATATATGTGCACAGAATATATAATATTTGTGCACAGGATATTTAATATATGTGCACTGGATGTATAATATATGTGCAGTGGATATATAATATATGTGCACTGTATATATAATATATGTGCAGTGGATATTTAATATATGTGCACTGGATATATATAATATATGTGCACTGAATATTTAATATATGTGCACTGGATATATATAATATATGTGCACTGGATATATAATATATGTGCACTGGATATATAATATATGTGCACTAGATATATAAAATATGTGCACAGGATATATATAATATATGTGCACTGGACCTAAAATTTAAGTGCACTGGATATATAATATATGTGCACTGGATATTTAAAATAAATGTGATCTGTATATATAATATATGTGCACTGGATATTTAATATATGTGCACTGGATATATATAATATATGTGCATTGGATTTATAATACTTGTGCACTGGTTAGTTAAATTATATGTGCACTGGATATATAATATATGTGCACTGGATATATTTAATATATGTGCACTGGATATATAATATATGTGCACTGGATATTTAATATATTTGCACTGGATATATTTAATATATGTGCACTGGATGTATATAATATGTGTGCACTGGATATATAATATATGTGCACTGGATATAGATAATATATGTGCACTGGATAAATAATATATGTGCACTGGATATTTAATATATGTGCACTGGATATATTTAATATATGTGCACTGGATGTATATAATATGTGTGCACTGGATATATAATATATGTGCACAGTCTATATATAATATATGTGCACTGGATATTTATAATATATGTGCACTGGATATATTTAATATATGTGCACTGGATATATAATATATGTGCACTGGATATTTAATATATGTGCACTGGATATATATAATATATGTGCACTGGATATATAATATATGTGCACTGGATATATTTATAATATATGTGCACTGGATATTTAATATATGTGCACTGGATATATTTAATATATGTGCACTGGATGTATATAATATGCGTGAACTGGATATATAATATATGTGCACTAAATATATATAATATATGTGCACTGGATATATAATATGTGTGCACTGGATATATATAATATATGTGCACTGGATATTTAATATATGTGCAATGGATATACATAATATGTGTGCACTGGATCTATAATATATGTGCACTGGATATATAATATATGTGCACTGGATATTTAATATATGTGCACTGGATATATAATATATATGCACTGGATATATAATATATGTGCACAGGATATATATAATATATGTGCACTGGATATTTAATATATGTGCACTGGATATACATAATATATGTGCACTGGATATATAATATATGAGCACTGGATATTTAATATATGTGCACTGGATATATATAATATATGTGCACTGGATATATAATATATGTGCACTGGATATAAATAATATATGTGCACTGGATATTTAATATATGTGCACTGGATATATATAATATATGTGCACTGGATATATTTATAATATATGTGCACTGGATATATATAATCTATGTGCACTGGATATATAATATATGTGCACTGGATATATATAATATATGTGCACTGGATCTATAATATATGTGCACTGGATGTATAATATATGTGCACTGGATATATAATATATATGCACTGGATATATAATATATGTGCACTGGATATATTTATAATATATGTGCACTGGATATTTAATATATGTGCACTGGATATATTTAATATAGGTGCACTGGAAATTTAATATATGTGCACTGGATATATATAATCTATGTGCACTGGATATATATATAATATATGTGCACTGAATCTAAAATATATGTACACTGGATAAAAATAATATATGTGCACTCGATCTATAATATATGTGCACTGGAAATTTAAAATATATGTGCACAGAATATATAATATATGTGCAAAGGATATTTAAAATATAAGCACTGGATATATTTAATATATGTGCACTGGATGAATATATAGTATATTTGCACTGGATATTTAATATATGTGCACTGGATATAAAAATATAATATATGTGCACTGGATATATAATATATGTGCACTGGATATATATAATATATGTGCACTGGATATATAATATATGTGCACTGGATATTTATAATATATGTGCACTGGATATATATAATATATGTGCACTGGATATATAATATATGTGCACTGGATATTTATAATATATGTGCACTGGATATATAATATATGTGCACTGGATATATTTAATATATGTGCACTGGATATATAATATATGTGCACTGGATATTTAATATATGTGCACTGGATATATAAATATAATATATGTGCACTGGATATATAATATATGTGCACTGGATATATATAATATATGTGCACTGGATATATAATATATGTGCACTGGATATTTATAATATATGTGCACTGGATATATATAATATATGTGCACTGGATATATAATATATGTGCACTGGATATTTATAATATATGTGCACTGGATATATAATATATGTGCACTGGATATATTTAATATATGTGCACTGGATATATAATATAAGTGCACTGGATATTTAATATATGTGCACTGGATATATATAATATATGTGCACTGGATATATAATATATGTGCACTGGATATATTTATAATATACGTGCACTGGATATTTAATATATGTGCACTGGATATATTTATTATATGTGCACTGGATGTATATAATATGCGTGCACTGGATATATAATGTATGTGCACTGGATATATATAATATATGTGCACTGGATATATAATATGTGTGCACTGGATATATATAATATATGTGCACTGGATATTTAATATATGTGCAATGGATATACATAATATATGTGCACTGGATCTATAATATATGTGCACTGGATATATAATATATGTGCACTGGATATTTAATGTATGTGCACTGGATATTTATAATAAATGTGCACTGGATATATAATATATGTGCAATGGATATATTTAATATATGTGCTCTGGATATATAATATATGTGCACTGGATATTTAATATATATACACTGGATATTTATAATATATGTGCACTGGATATATATAATATATGTGCACTGGATATTTATAATATATGTGCACTGGATATATATAATATATGTGCACTGGATATATAATATATGTGCACTGGATATTTATAATATATGTGCACTGGATATATAATATATGTGCACTGGATATATTTAATATATGTGCACTGGATATATAATATATGTGCACTGGATATTTAATATATGTGCACTGGATATATTTATAATATATGTGCACTGGATATATAATATATGTGCACTGGATATATTTATAATATACGTGCACTGGATATTTAATATATGTGCACTGGATATATTTATTATATGTGCACTGGATGTATATAATATGCGTGCACTGGATATATAATGTATGTGCACTGGATATATATAATATATGTGCACTGGATATATAATATGTGTGCACTGGATATATATAATATATGTGCACTGGATATTTAATATATGTGCAATGGATATACATAATATATGTGCACTGGATCTATAATATATGTGCACTGGATATATAATATATGTGCACTGGATATTTAATGTATGTGCACTGGATATTTATAATAAATGTGCACTGGATATATAATATATGTGCAATGGATATATTTAATATATGTGCTCTGGATATATAATATATGTGCACTGGATATTTAATATATATACACTGGATATATATAATATATGTGCACTGGATATATAATATACGTTCACTGGATATATATAATATATGTGCACTGGTTCTATAATATATGTGCACTGGATATTTATAATATATGTGCACTGGATATATAATATATGTGCACTTGATATATAATATATGTGCACTGAATATTTAATATATGTGCACTGTATATATATAATATATGTGCACTGGATATATATATATAATATATGTGCACTGGATATTTAATACATGTGCACTGGATATATATATAATATATGTGCACTGGATATATATATATAATATATGTGCACTGGATATATAATATATGTGCACTGGATATATAATATATGTGCACTGGATATTTATAATATATGTGCACTGGATATATATAATATATGTGCACTGGATATATAATATATGTGCACTGGATATTTATAATATATGTGCACTGGATATATAATATATGTGCACTGGATATATTTAATATATGTGCACTGGATATATAATATATGTGCACTGGATATTTAATATATGTGCACTGGATATATATAATATATGTGCACTGGATATATAATATATGTGCACTGGATATATTTATAATATATGTGCACTGGATATTTAATATATGTGCACTAGATATATTTAATATATGTGCACTGGATGTATATAATATGCGTGCACTGGATATATAATATATGTGCACTGGATATATATAATATATGTGCACTGGATATATAATATGTGTGCACTGGATATATATAATATATGAGCACTGGATATTTAATATATGTGCAATGGATATACATAATATATGTGCACTGGATCTATAATATATGTGCACTGGATATATAATATATGTGCACTGGATATTTAATATATGTGCACTGGATATATAATATATGTGCACTTGATATATAATATATGTGCACTGAATATTTAATATATGTGCACTGTATATATATAATATATGTGCACTGGATATATATATATAATATATGTGCACTGGATCTATAATATATGTGCACTGGAAATTTATAATATATGTGCACAGAATATATAATATATGTGCACAGGATATTTAATATATGTGCACTGGATGTATAATATATGTGCACTGGATATATAATATATGTGCACTGTATATATAATATATGTGCAGTGGATATTTAATATATGTGCACTGGATATATATAATATATGTGCACTGAATATTTAATATATGTGCACTGGATATATATAATATATGTGCACTGGATATATAATATATGTGCACTGGATATATAATATATGTGCACTAGATATATAAAATATGTGCACAGGATATATATAATATATGTGCACTGGACCTAAAATTTAAGTGCACTGGATATATAATATATGTGCACTGGATATTTAAAATAAATGTGATCTGTATATATAATATATGTGCACTGGATATTTAATATATGTGCACTGGATATATATAATATATGTGCATTGGATTTATAATACTTGTGCACTGGTTAGTTAAATTATATGTGCACTGGATATATAATATATGTGCACTGGATATATTTAATATATGTGCACTGGATATATAATATATGTGCACTGGATATTTAATATATTTGCACTGGATATATTTAATATATGTGCACTGGATGTATATAATATGTGTGCACTGGATATATAATATATGTGCACTGGATATAGATAATATATGTGCACTGGATATATAATATATGTGCACTGGATATTTAATATATGTGCACTGGATATATTTAATATATGTGCACTGGATGTATATAATATGTGTGCACTGGATATATAATATATGTGCACTGTCTATATATAATATATGTGCACTGGATATATAATATATGTGCACTGGATATATTTAATATATGTGCACTGGATATATAATATATGTGCACTGGATATTTAATATATGTGCACTGGATATATATAATATATGTGCACTGGATATATAATATATGTGCACTGGATATATTTATAATATATGTGCACTGGATATTTAATATATGTGCACTGGATATATTTAATATATGTGCACTGGATGTATATAATATGCGTGAACTGGATATATAATATATGTGCACTAAATATATATAATATATGTGTACTGGATATATAATATGTGTGCACTGGATATATATGATATATGTGCACTGGATATTTAATATATGTGCAATGGATATACATAATATGTGTGCACTGGATCTATAATATATGTGCACTGGATATATAATATATGTGCACTGGATATTTAATATATGTGCACTGGATATATAATATATATGCACTGGATATATAATATATGTGCACAGGATATATATAATATATGTGCACTGGATATTTAATATATGTGCACTGGATATACATAATATATGTGCACTGGATATATAATATATGAGCACTGGATATTTAATATATGTGCACTGGATATATATAATATATGTGCACTGGATATATAATATATGTGCACTGGATATAAATAATATATGTGCACTGGATATTTAATATATGTGCACTGGATATATATAATATATGTGCACTGGATATATTTATAATATATGTGCACTGGATATATATAATCTATGTGCACTGGATATATAATATATGTGCACTGGATATATATAATATATGTGCACTGGATCTATAATATATGTGCACTGGATGTATAATATATGTGCACTGGATATATAATATATATGCACTGGATATATAATATATGTGCACTGGATATATTTATAATATATGTGCACTGGATATTTAATATATGTGCACTGGATATATTTAATATAGGTGCACTGGAAATTTAATATATGTGCACTGGATATATATAATCTATGTGCACTGGATATATATATAATATATGTGCACTGAATCTAAAATATATGTACACTGGATAAAAATAATATATGTGCACTCGATCTATAATATATGTGCACTGGAAATTTAAAATATATGTGCACAGAATATATAATATATGTGCAAAGGATATTTAAAATATAAGCACTGGATATATTTAATATATGTGCACTGGATGAATATATAGTATATTTGCACTGGATATTTAATATATGTGCACTGGATATAAAAATATAATATATGTGCACTGGATATATAATATATGTGCACTGGATATATATAATATATGTGCACTGGATATATAATATATGTGCACTGGATATTTATAATATATGTGCACTGGATATATATAATATATGTGCACTGGATATATAATATATGTGCACTGGATATTTATAATATATGTGCACTGGATATATAATATATGTGCACTGGATATATTTAATATATGTGCACTGGATATATAATATATGTGCACTGGATATTTAATATATGTGCACTGGATATATAAATATAATATATGTGCACTGGATATTTATAATATATGTGCACTGGATATATATAATATATGTGCACTGGATATATAATATATGTGCACTGGATATTTATAATATATGTGCACTGGATATATAATATATGTGCACTGGATATATTTAATATATGTGCACTGGATATATAATATATGTGCACTGGATATTTAATATATGTGCACTGGATATATATAATATATGTGCACTGGATATATAATATATGTGCACTGGATATATTTATAATATACGTGCACTGGATATTTAATATATGTGCACTGGATATATTTAATATATGTGCACTGGATGTATATAATATGCGTGCACTGGATATATAATGTATGTGCACTGGATATATATAATATATGTGCACTGGATATATAATATGTGTGCACTGGATATATATAATATATGTGCACTGGATATTTAATATGTGTGCAATGGATATACATAATATATGTGCACTGGATCTATAATATATGTGCACTGGATATATAATATATGTGCACTGGATATTTAATGTATGTGCACTGGATATTTATAATAAATGTGCACTGGATATATAATATATGTGCAATGGATATATTTAATATATGTGCTCTGGATATATAATATATGTGCACTGGATATTTAATATATATACACTGGATATATATAATATATGTGCACTGGATATATAATATACGTTCACTAGATATATATAATATATGTGTACTGGTTCTATAGTATATATGCACTGGATATTTATAATATATGTGCACTGGATATATAATATATGTGCACTTGATATATAATATATGTGCACTGAATATTTAATATATGTGCACTGTATATATATAATATATGTGCACTGGATATATATATAATATATGTGCACTGGATATTTAATACATGTGCACTGGATATATATATAATATATGTGCACTGGATATATATATAATATATGTGCACTGGATATATAATATATGTGCACTGGATATGTATAATATATGTGCACTGGATATATAATATATGTGCACTGGATATTTATAATATATGTGCACTGGATATATATAACATATGTGCACTGGATATATAATATATGTGCACTGGATATTTATAATATATGTGCACTGGATATATAATATATGTGCACTGGATATATTTAATATATGTCCACTGGATATATAATATATGTGCACTGGATATTTAATATATGTGCACTGGATATATATAATATATGTGCACTGGATATATAATATATGTGCACTGGATATATTTATAATATATGTGCACTGGATATTTAATATATGTGCACTGGATATATTTAATATATGTGCACTGGATGTATATAATATGCGTGCACTGGATATATAATATATGTGCACTGGATATATATAATATATGTGCACTGGATATATAATATGTGTGCACTGGATATATATAATATATGTGCACTGGATATTTAATATATGTGCAATGGATATACATAATATATGTGCACTGGATCTATAATATATGTGCACTGGATATATAATATATGTGCACAGAATATATAATATATGTGCAAAGGATATTTAAAATATAAGCACTGGATATATTTAATATATGTGCACTGGATGAATATATAGTATATTTGCACTGGATATTTAATATATGTGCACTGGATATAAAAATATAATATATGTGCACTGGATATATAATATATGTGCACTGGATATATATAATATATGTGCACTGGATATATAATATATGTGCACTGGATATTTATAATATATGTGCACTGGATATATATAATATATGTGCACTGGATATATAATATATGTGCACTGGATATTTATAATATATGTGCACTGGATATATAATATATGTGCACTGGATATATTTAATATATGTGCACTGGATATATAATATATGTGCACTGGATATTTAATATATGTGCACTGGATATATAAATATAATATATGTGCACTGGATATATAATATATGTGCACTGGATATATATAATATATGTGCACTGGATATATAATATATGTGCACTGGATATTTATAATATATGTGCACTGGATATATATAATATATGTGCACTGGATATATAATATATGTGCACTGGATATTTATAATATATGTGCACTGGATATATAATATATGTGCACTGGATATATTTAATATATGTGCACTGGATATATAATATATGTGCACTGGATATTTAATATATGTGCACTGGATATATATAATATATGTGCACTGGATATATAATATATGTGCACTGGATATATTTATAATATACGTGCACTGGATATTTAATATATGTGCACTGGATATATTTAATATATGTGCACTGGATGTATATAATATGCGTGCACTGGATATATAATGTATGTGCACTGGATATATATAATATATGTGCACTGGATATATAATATGTGTGCACTGGATATATATAATATATGTGCACTGGATATTTAATATGTGTGCAATGGATATACATAATATATGTGCACTGGATCTATAATATATGTGCACTGGATCTATAATATATGTGCACTGGATATTTAATGTATGTGCACTGGATATTTATAATAAATGTGCACTGGATATATAATATATGTGCAATGGATATATTTAATATATGTGCTCTGGATATATAATATATGTGCACTGGATATTTAATATATATACACTGGATATATATAATATATGTGCACTGGATATATAATATACGTTCACTAGATATATATAATATATGTGTACTGGTTCTATAGTATATATGCACTGGATATTTATAATATAAGTGCACTGGATATATAATATATGTGCACTTGATATATAATATATGTGCACTGAATATTTAATATATGTGCACTGTATATATATAATATATGTGCACTGGATATATATATAATATATGTGCACTGGATATTTAATACATGTGCACTGGATATATATATAATATATGTGCACTGGATATATATATAATATATGTGCACTGGATATATAATATATGTGCACTGGATATGTATAATATATGTGCACTGGATATATAATATATGTGCACTGGATATTTATAATATATGTGCACTGGATATATATAACATATGTGCACTGGATATATAATATATGTGCACTGGATATATATAATATATGTGCACTGGATATATAATATGTGTGCACTGGATATATTTAATATATGTCCACTGGATATATAATATATGTGCACTGGATATTTAATATATGTGCACTGGATATATATAATATATGTGCACTGGATATATAATATATGTGCACTGGATATATTTATAATATATGTGCACTGGATATTTAATATATGTGCACTGGATATATTTAATATATGTGCACTGGATGTATATAATATATGTGCACTGGATCTATAATATATGTGCACTGGATATATAATATATGTGCACTGGATATTTAATATATGTGCACTGGATATATAATATATGTGCACTTGATATATAATATATGTGCACTGAATATTTAATATATGTGCACAGTATATATATAATATATGTGCACTGGATATATATATATAATATATGTGCACTGGATCTATAATATATGTGCACTGGAAATTTATAATATATGTGCACAGAATATATAATATATGTGCACAGGATATTTAATATATGTGCACTGGATGTATAATATATGTGCACTGGATATATAATATATGTGCACTGTATATATAATATATGTGCACTGGATATTTAATATATGTGCACTGGATATATATAATATATGTGCACTGAATATTTAATATATGTGCACTGGATATATATAATATATGTGCACTGGATATATAATATATGTGCACTGGATATATAATATATGTGCACTAGATATATAAAATAAGTGCACAGGATATATATAATATATGTGCACTGGATCTATAATATATGTGCACTGGATATATAATATATGTGCACTGGATATTTATTATATGTGCACAGGATATATTTATAATATATGTGCACTGGATATATATAATCTATGTGCACTGGATATATATAATATATGTGCACTGGATCTAAAATATATGTGCACTGGATGTAAATAATATATGTGCACTCGATCTATAATATATGTGCACTGGAAATTTATAATATATGTGCACTGGATATATAATATATGTGCACTGGATATTTAATATATGTGCACTGGATATATAATATATGTGCACAGGAAATATATAATATATGTGCACTGGATATTTAATATATGTGCACTGGATATATATAATATATGTGCACTGGATATATTTATAATATATGTGCACTGGATATATATAATCTATGTGCACTGGATATATATAATATATGTGCACTGGATCTAAAATATATGTGCACTGGATGTAAATAATATATGTGCACTCGATCTATAATATATGTGCACTGGAAATTTATAATATATGTGCACAGAATATATAATATATGTGCACAGGATATTTAAAATATAAGCACTGGATATATTTAATATATGTGCACTGGATGTATATATAGTATATTTGCACTGGATATTTAATATATGTGCACTGGGTATATAAATATAATATATGTGCACTGGATATATAATATATGTGCACTGGATATATATATAAAATATGTGCACTGGATATTTCATATATGTGCACTGGATATATAATATATGTGCGCTTGATATATAATATATGTGCACTGAATATTTAATATATGTGCACTGTATATATATAATATATGTGCACTGGATATATATATAATATATGTGCATTGGATCTATAATATATGTGCACTGGACATTTAATATATGTGCAATGGATATATTTAATATATGTGCACTGGATGTATATAATATGTGTGCACTGGATATATAATATATGTGCACTGGATATATAATATATGTGCACTGGATATATTTAATATATGTGCACTGGATATATAATATATGTGCACTGGATATATAATATATGTGCACTGGATATATTTATAATATATGTGCACTGGATATTTAATATATGTGCACTGGATATATGTCACGGAGCGAAGTTATACGTCTTCCTCCGGATGGTCTTTTGAATCAACAGGGACGCAAGAGGTCGGGAGACAACAGCAATTTATTGTAATCCACAAAGTTAGTAGCCAGCGGCGGTCACATCAACCGTAACAACAATAAGTCCACAGAAGTCACAATCCAATGATAAATTTGGTTCCTTGGTCCTGTAACTAAATCCTGGCTCTCTACAGAGCTGTGCACAGGCCGGCTAACACATACTAACTGCTAGCTATATCTATATACTAAACTGTTACACCTATATCTGTGGGTGGGAAGGGCTGAGTCACAGATCCTTCCCCCCTCACCTATACCAAGGAGAGCAGACTCCCTGTCTACTATGGACAATGCACCATCCAACATCTTCTTGGAGACACTGATCAGATTATCTCCACCCATTGTCCTCACTAGTTAGAGGTATTTGCATACAATGTGCTAACACACTAGACCCTAATCAGCCAACTACACATTGATGTATATAACAGGTTAGAGAATACATTCCACATGAAATATATATTACACATTGCCTATAGTATACATTCTAACCATCCCGTGACAATATATTTAATATATGTGCACTGGATATATTTAATATATGTGCACTGGATGTATATAATATGTGTGCACTGGATATATAATATATGTGCACTGGATATATAATATATGTGCACTGGATATATTTAATATATGTGCACTGGATATATAATATATGTGCACTGGATATATATAATATATGTGCACTGGATATTTAATATATGTGCAATGGATATACATAATATGTGTGCACTGGATCTATAATATATGTGCACTGGATATATAATATATGTGCACTGGATATTTAATATATGTGCACTGGATATATAATATATATGCACTGGATATATAATATATGTGCACAGGATATATATAATATATGTGCACTGGATATTTAATATATGTGCACTGGATATACATAATATATGTGCACTGGATATATAATATATGAGCACTGGATATTTAATATATGTGCACTGGATATATATAATATATGTGCACTGGATATATAATATATGTGCACTGGATATAAATAATATATGTGCACTGGATATTTAATATATGTGCACTGGATATATATAATATATGTGCACTGGATATATTTATAATATATGTGCACTGGATATATATAATCTATGTGCACTGGATATATAATATATGTGCACTGGATATATATAATATATGTGCACTGGATCTATAATATATGTGCACTGGATGTATAATATATGTGCACTGGATATATAATATATATGCACTGGATATATAATATATGTGCACTGGATATATTTATAATATATGTGCACTGGATATTTAATATATGTGCACTGGATATATTTAATATAGGTGCACTGGAAATTTAATATATGTGCACTGGATATATATAATCTATGTGCACTGGATATATATATAATATATGTGCACTGAATCTAAAATATATGTACACTGGATAAAAATAATATATGTGCACTCGATCTATAATATATGTGCACTGGAAATTTAAAATATATGTGCACAGAATATATAATATATGTGCAAAGGATATTTAAAATATAAGCACTGGATATATTTAATATATGTGCACTGGATGAATATATAGTATATTTGCACTGGATATTTAATATATGTGCACTGGATATAAAAATATAATATATGTGCACTGGATATATAATATATGTGCACTGGATATATATAATATATGTGCACTGGATATATAATATATGTGCACTGGATATTTATAATATATGTGCACTGGATATATATAATATATGTGCACTGGATATATAATATATGTGCACTGGATATTTATAATATATGTGCACTGGATATATAATATATGTGCACTGGATATATTTAATATATGTGCACTGGATATATAATATATGTGCACTGGATATTTAATATATGTGCACTGGATATATAAATATAATATATGTGCACTGGATATATAATATATGTGCACTGGATATATATAATATATGTGCACTGGATATATAATATATGTGCACTGGATATTTATAATATATGTGCACTGGATATATATAATATATGTGCACTGGATATATAATATATGTGCACTGGATATTTATAATATATGTGCACTGGATATATAATATATGTGCACTGGATATATTTAATATATGTGCACTGGATATATAATATAAGTGCACTGGATATTTAATATATGTGCACTGGATATATATAATATATGTGCACTGGATATATAATATATGTGCACTGGATATATTTATAATATACGTGCACTGGATATTTAATATATGTGCACTGGATATATTTATTATATGTGCACTGGATGTATATAATATGCGTGCACTGGATATATAATGTATGTGCACTGGATATATATAATATATGTGCACTGGATATATAATATGTGTGCACTGGATATATATAATATATGTGCACTGGATATTTAATATATGTGCAATGGATATACATAATATATGTGCACTGGATCTATAATATATGTGCACTGGATATATAATATATGTGCACTGGATATTTAATGTATGTGCACTGGATATTTATAATAAATGTGCACTGGATATATAATATATGTGCAATGGATATATTTAATATATGTGCTCTGGATATATAATATATGTGCACTGGATATTTAATATATATACACTGGATATTTATAATATATGTGCACTGGATATATATAATATATGTGCACTGGATATTTATAATATATGTGCACTGGATATATATAATATATGTGCACTGGATATATAATATATGTGCACTGGATATTTATAATATATGTGCACTGGATATATAATATATGTGCACTGGATATATTTAATATATGTGCACTGGATATATAATATGTGTGCACTGGATATATATAATATATGTGCACTGGATATTTAATATATGTGCAATGGATATACATAATATATGTGCACTGGATCTATAATATATGTGCACTGGATATATAATATATGTGCACTGGATATTTAATGTATGTGCACTGGATATTTATAATAAATGTGCACTGGATATATAATATATGTGCAATGGATATATTTAATATATGTGCTCTGGATATATAATATATGTGCACTGGATATTTAATATATATACACTGGATATATATAATATATGTGCACTGGATATATAATATACGTTCACTGGATATATATAATATATGTGCACTGGTTCTATAATATATGTGCACTGGATATTTATAATATATGTGCACTGGATATATAATATATGTGCACTTGATATATAATATATGTGCACTGAATATTTAATATATGTGCACTGTATATATATAATATATGTGCACTGGATATATATATATATAATATATGTGCACTGGATATTTAATACATGTGCACTGGATATATATATAATATATGTGCACTGGATATATATATATATAATATATGTGCACTGGATATATAATATATGTGCACTGGATATATAATATATGTGCACTGGATATTTATAATATATGTGCACTGGATATATATAATATATGTGCACTGGATATATAATATATGTGCACTGGATATTTATAATATATGTGCACTGGATATATAATATATGTGCACTGGATATATTTAATATATGTGCACTGGATATATAATATATGTGCACTGGATATTTAATATATGTGCACTGGATATATATAATATATGTGCACTGGATATATAATATATGTGCACTGGATATATTTATAATATATGTGCACTGGATATTTAATATATGTGCACTAGATATATTTAATATATGTGCACTGGATGTATATAATATGCGTGCACTGGATATATAATATATGTGCACTGGATATATATAATATATGTGCACTGGATATATAATATGTGTGCACTGGATATATATAATATATGAGCACTGGATATTTAATATATGTGCAATGGATATACATAATATATGTGCACTGGATCTATAATATATGTGCACTGGATATATAATATATGTGCACTGGATATTTAATATATGTGCACTGGATATATAATATATGTGCACTTGATATATAATATATGTGCACTGAATATTTAATATATGTGCACTGTATATATATAATATATGTGCACTGGATATATATATATAATATATGTGCACTGGATCTATAATATATGTGCACTGGAAATTTATAATATATGTGCACAGAATATATAATATATGTGCACAGGATATTTAATATATGTGCACTGGATGTATAATATATGTGCACTGGATATATAATATATGTGCACTGTATATATAATATATGTGCAGTGGATATTTAATATATGTGCACTGGATATATATAATATATGTGCACAAAATATTTAATATATGTGCACTGGATATATATAATATATGTGCACTGGATATATAATATATGTGCACTGGATATATAATATATGTGCACTAGATATATAAAATATGTGCACAGGATATATATAATATATGTGCACTGGACCTAAAATTTAAGTGCACTGGATATATAATATATGTGCACTGGATATTTAAAATAAATGTGATCTGTATATATAATATATGTGCACTGGATATTTAATATATGTGCACTGGATATATATAATATATGTGCATTGGATTTATAATACTTGTGCACTGGTTAGTTAAATTATATGTGCACTGGATATATAATATATGTGCACTGGATATATTTAATATATGTGCACTGGATATATAATATATGTGCACTGGATATTTAATATATTTGCACTGGATATATTTAATATATGTGCACTGGATGTATATAATATGTGTGCACTGGATATATAATATATGGGCACTGGATATAGATAATATATGTGCACTGGATATATAATATATGTGCACTGGATATTTAATATATGTGCACTGGATATATTTAATATATGTGCACTGGATGTATATAATATGTGTGCACTGGATATATAATATATGTGCACTGTCTATATATAATATATGTGCACTGGATATATAATATATGTGCACTGGATATATTTAATATATGTGCACTGGATATATAATATATGTGCACTGGATATTTAATATATGTGAACTTGATATATATAATATATGTGCACTGGATATATAATATATGTGCACTGGATATATTTATAATATATGTGCACTGGATATTTAATATATGTGCACTGGATATATTTAATATATGTGCACTGGATATATAATATATGTGCACTGGATATTTAATATATGTGAACTTGATATATATAATATATATGCACTGGATATATAATATATGTGCACAGGATATATATAATATATGTGCACTGGATATTTAATATATGTGCACTGGATATTTAATATGTGTGCACTGGATCTATAATATATGTGCACTGGATATATAATATATGTGCACTGGATATTTAATATATGTGCACTGGATATATAATATATATGCACTGGATATATAATATATGTGCACAGGATATATATAATATATGTGCACTGGATATTTAATATATGTGCACTGGATATTTAATATATGTGCACTGGATATATATAATATATGTGCACTGGATATATTTATAATATATGTGCACTGGATATATATAATCTATGTGCACTGGATATATAATATATGTGCACTGGATATATATAATATATGTGCACTGGATCTATAATATATGTGCACTGGATGTATAATATATGTGCACTGGATATATAATATATATGCACTGGATATATAATATATGTGCACTGGATATATTTATAATATATGTGCACTGGATATTTAATATATGTGCACTGGATATATTTAATATAGGTGCACTGGAAATTTAATATATGTGCACTGGATATATATAATCTATGTGCACTGGATATATATATAATATATGTGCACTGAATCTAAAATATATGTACACTGGATAAAAATAATATATGTGCACTCGATCTATAATATATGTGCACTGGAAATTTAAAATATATGTGCACAGAATATATAATATATGTGCAAAGGATATTTAAAATATAAGCACTGGATATATTTAATATATGTGCACTGGATGAATATATAGTATATTTGCACTGGATATTTAATATATGTGCACTGGATATAAAAATATAATATATGTGCACTGGATATATAATATATGTGCACTGGATATATATAATATATGTGCACTGGATATATAATATATGTGCACTGGATATTTATAATATATGTGCACTGGATATATATAATATATGTGCACTGGATATATAATATATGTGCACTGGATATTTATAATATATGTGCACTGGATATATAATATATGTGCACTGGATATATTTAATATATGTGCACTGGATATATAATATATGTGCACTGGATATTTAATATATGTGCACTGGATATATAAATATAATATATGTGCACTGGATATTTATAATATATGTGCACTGGATATATATAATATATGTGCACTGGATATATAATATATGTGCACTGGATATTTATAATATATGTGCACTGGATATATAATATATGTGCACTGGATATATTTAATATATGTGCACTGGATATATAATATATGTGCACTGGATATTTAATATATGTGCACTGGATATATATAATATATGTGCACTGGATATATAATATATGTGCACTGGATATATTTATAATATACGTGCACTGGATATTTAATATATGTGCACTGGATATATTTAATATATGTGCACTGGATGTATATAATATGCGTGCACTGGATATATAATGTATGTGCACTGGATATATATAATATATGTGCACTGGATATATAATATGTGTGCACTGGATATATATAATATATGTGCACTGGATATTTAATATGTGTGCAATGGATATACATAATATATGTGCACTGGATCTATAATATATGTGCACTGGATATATAATATATGTGCACTGGATATTTAATGTATGTGCACTGGATATTTATAATAAATGTGCACTGGATATATAATATATGTGCAATGGATATATTTAATATATGTGCTCTGGATATATAATATATGTGCACTGGATATTTAATATATATACACTGGATATATATAATATATGTGCACTGGATATATAATATACGTTCACTAGATATATATAATATATGTGTACTGGTTCTATAGTATATATGCACTGGATATTTATAATATATGTGCACTGGATATATAATATATGTGCACTTGATATATAATATATGTGCACTGAATATTTAATATATGTGCACTGTATATATATAATATATGTGCACTGGATATATATATAATATATGTGCACTGGATATTTAATACATGTGCACTGGATATATATATAATATATGTGCACTGGATATATATATAATATATGTGCACTGGATATATAATATATGTGCACTGGATATGTATAATATATGTGCACTGGATATATAATATATGTGCACTGGATATTTATAATATATGTGCACTGGATATATATAACATATGTGCACTGGATATATAATATATGTGCACTGGATATTTATAATATATGTGCACTGGATATATAATATATGTGCACTGGATATATTTAATATATGTCCACTGGATATATAATATATGTGCACTGGATATTTAATATATGTGCACTGGATATATATAATATATGTGCACTGGATATATAATATATGTGCACTGGATATATTTATAATATATGTGCACTGGATATTTAATATATGTGCACTGGATATATTTAATATATGTGCACTGGATGTATATAATATGCGTGCACTGGATATATAATATATGTGCACTGGATATATATAATATATGTGCACTGGATATATAATATGTGTGCACTGGATATATATAATATATGTGCACTGGATATTTAATATATGTGCAATGGATATACATAATATATGTGCACTGGATCTATAATATATGTGCACTGGATATATAATATATGTGCACAGAATATATAATATATGTGCAAAGGATATTTAAAATATAAGCACTGGATATATTTAATATATGTGCACTGGATGAATATATAGTATATTTGCACTGGATATTTAATATATGTGCACTGGATATAAAAATATAATATATGTGCACTGGATATATAATATATGTGCACTGGATATATATAATATATGTGCACTGGATATATAATATATGTGCACTGGATATTTATAATATATGTGCACTGGATATATATAATATATGTGCACTGGATATATAATATATGTGCACTGGATATTTATAATATATGTGCACTGGATATATAATATATGTGCACTGGATATATTTAATATATGTGCACTGGATATATAATATATGTGCACTGGATATTTAATATATGTGCACTGGATATATAAATATAATATATGTGCACTGGATATATAATATATGTGCACTGGATATATATAATATATGTGCACTGGATATATAATATATGTGCACTGGATATTTATAATATATGTGCACTGGATATATATAATATATGTGCACTGGATATATAATATATGTGCACTGGATATTTATAATATATGTGCACTGGATATATAATATATGTGCACTGGATATATTTAATATATGTGCACTGGATATATAATATATGTGCACTGGATATTTAATATATGTGCACTGGATATATATAATATATGTGCACTGGATATATAATATATGTGCACTGGATATATTTATAATATACGTGCACTGGATATTTAATATATGTGCACTGGATATATTTAATATATGTGCACTGGATGTATATAATATGCGTGCACTGGATATATAATGTATGTGCACTGGATATATATAATATATGTGCACTGGATATATAATATGTGTGCACTGGATATATATAATATATGTGCACTGGATATTTAATATGTGTGCAATGGATATACATAATATATGTGCACTGGATCTATAATATATGTGCACTGGATATTTAATGTATGTGCACTGGATATTTATAATAAATGTGCACTGGATATATAATATATGTGCAATGGATATATTTAATATATGTGCTCTGGATATATAATATATGTGCACTGGATATTTAATATATATACACTGGATATATATAATATATGTGCACTGGATATATAATATACGTTCACTAGATATATATAATATATGTGTACTGGTTCTATAGTATATATGCACTGGATATTTATAATATAAGTGCACTGGATATATAATATATGTGCACTTGATATATAATATATGTGCACTGAATATTTAATATATGTGCACTGTATATATATAATATATGTGCACTGGATATATATATAATATATGTGCACTGGATATTTAATACATGTGCACTGGATATATATATAATATATGTGCACTGGATATATATATAATATATGTGCACTGGATATATAATATATGTGCACTGGATATGTATAATATATGTGCACTGGATATATAATATATGTGCACTGGATATTTATAATATATGTGCACTGGATATATATAACATATGTGCACTGGATATATAATATATGTGCACTGGATATATATAATATATGTGCACTGGATATATAATATGTGTGCACTGGATATATTTAATATATGTCCACTGGATATATAATATATGTGCACTGGATATTTAATATATGTGCACTGGATATATATAATATATGTGCACTGGATATATAATATATGTGCACTGGATATATTTATAATATATGTGCACTGGATATTTAATATATGTGCACTGGATATATTTAATATATGTGCACTGGATGTATATAATATATGTGCACTGGATCTATAATATATGTGCACTGGATATATAATATATGTGCACTGGATATTTAATATATGTGCACTGGATATATAATATATGTGCACTTGATATATAATATATGTGCACTGAATATTTAATATATGTGCACAGTATATATATAATATATGTGCACTGGATATATATATATAATATATGTGCACTGGATCTATAATATATGTGCACTGGAAATTTATAATATATGTGCACAGAATATATAATATATGTGCACAGGATATTTAATATATGTGCACTGGATGTATAATATATGTGCACTGGATATATAATATATGTGCACTGTATATATAATATATGTGCACTGGATATTTAATATATGTGCACTGGATATATATAATATATGTGCACTGAATATTTAATATATGTGCACTGGATATATATAATATATGTGCACTGGATATATAATATATGTGCACTGGATATATAATATATGTGCACTAGATATATAAAATAAGTGCACAGGATATATATAATATATGTGCACTGGATCTATAATATATGTGCACTGGATATATAATATATGTGCACTGGATATTTATTATATGTGCACAGGATATATTTATAATATATGTGCACTGGATATATATAATCTATGTGCACTGGATATATATAATATATGTGCACTGGATCTAAAATATATGTGCACTGGATGTAAATAATATATGTGCACTCGATCTATAATATATGTGCACTGGAAATTTATAATATATGTGCACTGGATATATAATATATGTGCACTGGATATTTAATATATGTGCACTGGATATATAATATATGTGCACAGGAAATATATAATATATGTGCACTGGATATTTAATATATGTGCACTGGATATATATAATATATGTGCACTGGATATATTTATAATATATGTGCACTGGATATATATAATCTATGTGCACTGGATATATATAATATATGTGCACTGGATCTAAAATATATGTGCACTGGATGTAAATAATATATGTGCACTCGATCTATAATATATGTGCACTGGAAATTTATAATATATGTGCACAGAATATATAATATATGTGCACAGGATATTTAAAATATAAGCACTGGATATATTTAATATATGTGCACTGGATGTATATATAGTATATTTGCACTGGATATTTAATATATGTGCACTGGGTATATAAATATAATATATGTGCACTGGATATATAATATATGTGCACTGGATATATATATAAAATATGTGCACTGGATATTTCATATATGTGCACTGGATATATAATATATGTGCGCTTGATATATAATATATGTGCACTGAATATTTAATATATGTGCACTGTATATATATAATATATGTGCACTGGATATATATATAATATATGTGCATTGGATCTATAATATATGTGCACTGGACATTTAATATATGTGCAATGGATATATTTAATATATGTGCACTGGATGTATATAATATGTGTGCACTGGATATATAATATATGTGCACTGGATATATAATATATGTGCACTGGATATATTTAATATATGTGCACTGGATATATAATATATGTGCACTGGATATATAATATATGTGCACTGGATATATTTATAATATATGTGCACTGGATATTTAATATATGTGCACTGGATATATGTCACGGAGCGAAGTTATACGTCTTCCTCCGGATGGTCTTTTGAATCAACAGGGACGCAAGAGGTCGGGAGACAACAGCAATTTATTGTAATCCACAAAGTTAGTAGCCAGCGGCGGTCACATCAACCGTAACAACAATAAGTCCACAGAAGTCACAATCCAATGATAAATTTGGTTCCTTGGTCCTGTAACTAAATCCTGGCTCTCTACAGAGCTGTGCACAGGCCGGCTAACACATACTAACTGCTAGCTATATCTATATACTAAACTGTTACACCTATATCTGTGGGTGGGAAGGGCTGAGTCACAGATCCTTCCCCCCTCACCTATACCAAGGAGAGCAGACTCCCTGTCTACTATGGACAATGCACCATCCAACATCTTCTTGGAGACACTGATCAGATTATCTCCACCCATTGTCCTCACTAGTTAGAGGTATTTGCATACAATGTGCTAACACACTAGACCCTAATCAGCCAACTACACATTGATGTATATAACAGGTTAGAGAATACATTCCACATGAAATATATATTACACATTGCCTATAGTATACATTCTAACCATCCCGTGACAATATATTTAATATATGTGCACTGGATATATTTAATATATGTGCACTGGATGTATATAATATGTGTGCACTGGATATATAATATATGTGCACTGGATATATAATATATGTGCACTGGATATATTTAATATATGTGCACTGGATATATAATATATGTGCACTGGATATATAATATATGTGCACTGGATATATTTAATATATGTGCACTGGATATATAATATATGTGCACTGGATATTTAATATATGTGCACTGGATATATATAATATATGTGCACTGGATATATAATATGTGTGCACTGGATATATATAATATATGTGCACTGGATATTTAATATATGTGCACTGGATATATAATATATGTGCACTTGATATATAATATATGTGCACTGAATATTTAATATATGTGCACTGTATATATATAATATATGTGCACTGGATATATATATATAATATATGTGCATTGGATCTATAATATATGTGCACTGGAAATTTATAATATATGTGCACAGAATATATAATATATGTGCACAGGATATTTAATATATGTGCACTGGATGTATAATATATGTGCACTGGATGTATAATATATGTGAACTGTATATATAATATATGTGCACTGGATATATTTATAATATATGTGCACTGGATATTTAATATATGTGCACTGGATATATTTAATATAGGTGCACTGGATGTATATAATATATGTGCACTGGACATTTAATATATGTGCAATGGATATATATATAATATATGTGCACTAGATATATAATATACGTTCACTGGATATATATATATATATATAATATATGTGCACTGGATCTATAATATATATGCACTGGATATATTTAAAATATGTGCACTGTATGTATAATATATGTGCACTGGATATTTAAAATATATGTGCACTGGATATATAATATATGTGCACTGGATATATTTAAAATATGTGCACTGTATGTATAATATATGTGCACTGGATATATATAATATATGTGCACTGGATATATAATATATGTGCACTGGATATTTATAATATATGTGCACTGGATATATAATATATGTGCACTGGATATATTTAATATATGTGCACTGGATATATAATATATGTGCACTGGATATTTAATATATGTGCACTGGATATATATAATATATGTGCACTGGATATATAATATATGTGCACTGGATATATTTATAATATATGTGCACTGGATATTTAATATATGTGCACTAGATATATTTAATATATGTGCACTGGATGTATATAATATGCGTGCACTGGATATATAATATATGTGCACTGGATATATATAATATATGTGCACTGGATATATAATATGTGTGCACTGGATATATATAATATATGTGCACTGGATATTTAATATATGTGCAATGGATATACATAATATATGTGCACTGGATCTATAATATATGTGCACTGGATATATAATATATGTGCACTGGATATTTAATATATGTGCACTGGATATATAATATATGTGCACTTGATATATAATATATGTGCACTGAATATTTAATATATGTGCACTGTATATATATAATATATGTGCACTGGATATATATATATAATATATGTGCACTGGATCTATAATATATGTGCACTGGAAATTTATAATATATGTGCACAGAATATATAACATATGTGCACAGGATATTTAATATATGTGCACTGGATGTATAATATATGTGCACTGGATATATAATATATGTGCACTGTATATATAATATATGTGCAGTGGATATTTAATATATGTGCACTGGATATATATAATATATGTGCACTGAATATTTAATATATGTGCACTGGATATATATAATATATGTGCACTGGATATATAATATATGTGCACTGGATATATAATATATGTGCACTAGATATATAAAATATGTGCACAGGATATATATAATATATGTGCACTGGACCTAAAATTTAAGTGCACTGGATATATAATATATGTGCACTGGATATTTAAAATAAATGTGATCTGTATATATAATATATGTGCACTGGATATTTAATATATGTGCACTGGATATATATAATATATGTGCATTGGATTTATAATACTTGTGCACTGGTTAGTTAAATTATATGTGCACTGGATATATAATATATGTGCACTGGATATATTTAATATATGTGCACTGGATATATAATATATGTGCACTGGATATTTAATATATTTGCACTGGATATATTTAATATATGTGCACTGGATGTATATAATATGTGTGCACTGGATATATAATATATGTGCACTGGATATAGATAATATATGTGCACTGGATATATAATATATGTGCACTGGATATTTAATATATGTGCACTGGATATATTTAATATATGTGCACTGGATGTATATAATATGTGTGCACTGGATATATAATATATGTGCACTGTCTATATATAATATATGTGCACTGGATATATAATATATGTGCACTGGATATATTTAATATATGTGCACTGGATATATAAAATATGTGCACTGGATATTTAATATATGTGCACTGGATATATATAATATATGTGCACTGGATATATAATATATGTGCACTGGATATATTTATAATATATGTGCACTGGATATTTAATATATGTGCACTGGATATATTTAATATATGTGCACTGGATGTATATAATATGCGTGAACTGGATATATAATATATGTGCACTAAATATATATAATATATGTGTACTGGATATATAATATGTGTGCACTGGATATATATGATATATGTGCACTGGATATTTAATATATGTGCAATGGATATACATAATATGTGTGCACTGGATCTATAATATATGTGCACTGGATATATAATATATGTGCACTGGATATTTAATATATGTGCACTGGATATATAATATATATGCACTGGATATATAATATATGTGCACAGGATATATATAATATATGTGCACTGGATATTTAATATATGTGCACTGGATATACATAATATATGTGCACTGGATATATAATATATGAGCACTGGATATTTAATATATGTGCACTGGATATATATAATATATGTGCACTGGATATATAATATATGTGCACTGGATATAAATAATATATGTGCACTGGATATTTAATATATGTGCACTGGATATATATAATATATGTGCACTGGATATATTTATAATATATGTGCACTGGATATATATAATCTATGTGCACTGGATATATAATATATGTGCACTGGATATATATAATATATGTGCACTGGATCTATAATATATGTGCACTGGATGTATAATATATGTGCACTGGATATATAATATATATGCACTGGATATATAATATATGTGCACTGGATATATTTATAATATATGTGCACTGGATATTTAATATATGTGCACTGGATATATTTAATATAGGTGCACTGGAAATTTAATATATGTGCACTGGATATATATAATCTATGTGCACTGGATATATATATAATATATGTGCACTGAATCTAAAATATATGTACACTGGATAAAAATAATATATGTGCACTCGATCTATAATATATGTGCACTGGAAATTTAAAATATATGTGCACAGAATATATAATATATGTGCAAAGGATATTTAAAATATAAGCACTGGATATATTTAATATATGTGCACTGGATGAATATATAGTATATTTGCACTGGATATTTAATATATGTGCACTGGATATAAAAATATAATATATGTGCACTGGATATATAATATATGTGCACTGGATATATATAATATATGTGCACTGGATATATAATATATGTGCACTGGATATTTATAATATATGTGCACTGGATATATATAATATATGTGCACTGGATATATAATATATGTGCACTGGATATTTATAATATATGTGCACTGGATATATAATATATGTGCACTGGATATATTTAATATATGTGCACTGGATATATAATATATGTGCACTGGATATTTAATATATGTGCACTGGATATATAAATATAATATATGTGCACTGGATATATAATATATGTGCACTGGATATTTATAATATATGTGCACTGGATATATAATATATGTGCACTGGATATATTTAATATATGTGCACTGGATATATAATATATGTGCACTGGATATTTAATATATGTGCACTGGATATATAAATATAATATATGTGCACTGGATATATAATATATGTGCACTGGATATATATAATATATGTGCACTGGATATATAATATATGTGCACTGGATATTTATAATATATGTGCACTGGATATATATAATATATGTGCACTGGATATATAATATATGTGCACTGGATATTTATAATATATGTGCACTGGATATATAATATATGTGCACTGGATATATTTAATATATGTGCACTGGATATATAATATATGTGCACTGGATATTTAATATATGTGCACTGGATATATATAATATATGTGCACTGGATATATAATATATGTGCACTGGATATATTTATAATATACGTGCACTGGATATTTAATATATGTGCACTGGATATATTTAATATATGTGCACTGGATGTATATAATATGCGTGCACTGGATATATAATGTATGTGCACTGGATATATATAATATATGTGCACTGGATATATAATATGTGTGCACTGGATATATATAATATATGTGCACTGGATATTTAATATGTGTGCAATGGATATACATAATATATGTGCACTGGATCTATAATATATGTGCACTGGATATATAATATATGTGCACTGGATATTTAATGTATGTGCACTGGATATTTATAATAAATGTGCACTGGATATATAATATATGTGCAATGGATATATTTAATATATGTGCTCTGGATATATAATATATGTGCACTGGATATTTAATATATATACACTGGATATATATAATATATGTGCACTGGATATATAATATACGTTCACTAGATATATATAATATATGTGTACTGGTTCTATAGTATATATGCACTGGATATTTATAATATATGTGCACTGGATATATAATATATGTGCACTTGATATATAATATATGTGCACTGAATATTTAATATATGTGCACTGTATATATATAATATATGTGCACTGGATATATATATAATATATGTGCACTGGATATTTAATACATGTGCACTGGATATATATATAATATATGTGCACTGGATATATATATAATATATGTGCACTAGATATATAATATATGTGCACTGGATATGTATAATATATGTGCACTGGATATATAATATATGTGCACTGGATATTTATAATATATGTGCACTGGATATATATAACATATGTGCACTGGATATATAATATATGTGCACTGGATATTTATAATATATGTGCACTGGATATATAATATATGTGCACTGGATATATTTAATATATGTCCACTGGATATATAATATATGTGCACTGGATATTTAATATATGTGCACTGGATATATATAATATATGTGCACTGGATATATAATATATGTGCACTGGATATATTTATAATATATGTGCACTGGATATTTAATATATGTGCACTGGATATATTTAATATATGTGCACTGGATGTATATAATATGCGTGCACTGGATATATAATATATGTGCACTGGATATATATAATATATGTGCACTGGATATATAATATGTGTGCACTGGATATATATAATATATGTGCACTGGATATTTAATATATGTGCAATGGATATACATAATATATGTGCACTGGATCTATAATATATGTGCACTGGATATATAATATATGTGCACAGAATATATAATATATGTGCAAAGGATATTTAAAATATAAGCACTGGATATATTTAATATATGTGCACTGGATGAATATATAGTATATTTGCACTGGATATTTAATATATGTGCACTGGATATAAAAATATAATATATGTGCACTGGATATATAATATATGTGCACTGGATATATATAATATATGTGCACTGGATATATAATATATGTGCACTGGATATTTATAATATATGTGCACTGGATATATATAATATATGTGCACTGGATATATAATATATGTGCACTGGATATTTATAATATATGTGCACTGGATATATAATATATGTGCACTGGATATATTTAATATATGTGCACTGGATATATAATATATGTGCACTGGATATTTAATATATGTGCACTGGATATATAAATATAATATATGTGCACTGGATATATAATATATGTGCACTGGATATATATAATATATGTGCACTGGATATATAATATATGTGCACTGGATATTTATAATATATGTGCACTGGATATATATAATATATGTGCACTGGATATATAATATATGTGCACTGGATATTTATAATATATGTGCACTGGATATATAATATATGTGCACTGGATATATTTAATATATGTGCACTGGATATATAATATATGTGCACTGGATATTTAATATATGTGCACTGGATATATATAATATATGTGCACTGGATATATAATATATGTGCACTGGATATATTTATAATATACGTGCACTGGATATTTAATATATGTGCACTGGATATATTTAATATATGTGCACTGGATGTATATAATATGCGTGCACTGGATATATAATGTATGTGCACTGGATATATATAATATATGTGCACTGGATATATAATATGTGTGCACTGGATATATATAATATATGTGCACTGGATATTTAATATGTGTGCAATGGATATACATAATATATGTGCACTGGATCTATAATATATGTGCACTGGATCTATAATATATGTGCACTGGATATTTAATGTATGTGCACTGGATATTTATAATAAATGTGCACTGGATATATAATATATGTGCAATGGATATATTTAATATATGTGCTCTGGATATATAATATATGTGCACTGGATATTTAATATATATACACTGGATATATATAATATATGTGCACTGGATATATAATATACGTTCACTAGATATATATAATATATGTGTACTGGTTCTATAGTATATATGCACTGGATATTTATAATATAAGTGCACTGGATATATAATATATGTGCACTTGATATATAATATATGTGCACTGAATATTTAATATATGTGCACTGTATATATATAATATATGTGCACTGGATATATATATAATATATGTGCACTGGATATTTAATACATGTGCACTGGATATATATATAATATATGTGTACTGGATATATATATAATATATGTGCACTGGATATATAATATATGTGCACTGGATATGTATAATATATGTGCACTGGATATATAATATATGTGCACTGGATATTTATAATATATGTGCACTGGATATATATAACATATGTGCACTGGATATATAATATATGTGCACTGGATATTTATAATATATGTGCACTGGATATATAATATATGTGCACTGGATATATTTAATATATGTCCACTGGATATATAATATATGTACACTGGATATTTAATATATGTGCACTGGATATATATAATATATGTGCACTGGATATATAATATATGTGCACTGGATATATTTATAATATATGTGCACTGGATATTTAATATATGTGCACTGGATATATTTAATATATGTGCACTGGATGTATATAATATGAGTGCACTGGATATATAATATATGTGCACTGGATATATATAATATATGTGCACTGGATATATAATATGTGTGCACTGGAAATATTTAATATATGTCCACTGGATATATAATATATGTGCACTGGATATTTAATATATGTGCACTGGATATATATAATATATGTGCACTGGATATATAATATATGTGCACTGGATATATTTATAATATATGTGCACTGGATATTTAATATATGTGCACTGGATATATTTAATATATGTGCACTGGATGTATATAATATATGTGCACTGGATCTATAATATATGTGCACTGGATATATAATATATGTGCACTGGATATTTAATATATGTGCACTGGATATATAATATATGTGCACTTGATATATAATATATGTGCACTGAATATTTAATATATGTGCACAGTATATATATAATATATGTGCACTGGATATATATATATAATATATGTGCACTGGATCTATAATATATGTGCACTGGAAATTTATAATATATGTGCACAGAATATATAATATATGTGCACAGGATATTTAATATATGTGCACTGGATGTATAATATATGTGCACTGGATATATAATATATGTGCACTGTATATATAATATATGTGCACTGGATATTTAATATATGTGCACTGGATATATATAATATATGTGCACTGAATATTTAATATATGTGCACTGGATATATATAATATATGTGCACTGGATCTATAATATATGTGCACTGGATATATAATATATGTGCACTGGATATTTAATATATGTGCACAGGATATATTTATAATATATGTGCACTGGATATATATAATATATGTGCACTGGATATAAATAATATATGTGCACTGGATATTTAATATATGTGCACTGGATATATATAATATATGTGCACTGGATATATTTATAATATATGTGCACTGGATATATATAATCTATGTGCACTGGATATATAATATATGTGCACTGGATATATATAATATATGTGCACTGGATCTATAATATATGTGCACTGGATGTATAATATATGTGCACTGGATATATAATATATATGCACTGGATATATAATATATGTGCACTGGATATATTTATAATATATGTGCACTGGATATTTAATATATGTGCACTGGATATATTTAATATAGGTGCACTGGAAATTTAATATATGTGCACTGGATATATATAATCTATGTGCACTGGATATATATATAATATATGTGCACTGAATCTAAAATATATGTACACTGGATAAAAATAATATATGTGCACTCGATCTATAATATATGTGCACTGGAAATTTAAAATATATGTGCACAGAATATATAATATATGTGCAAAGGATATTTAAAATATAAGCACTGGATATATTTAATATATGTGCACTGGATGAATATATAGTATATTTGCACTGGATATTTA
The DNA here is from genome assembly GCF_031893055.1 of Leptodactylus fuscus. Classification (NCBI taxonomy): domain Eukaryota; kingdom Metazoa; phylum Chordata; class Amphibia; order Anura; family Leptodactylidae; genus Leptodactylus; species Leptodactylus fuscus. The sequence goes on from NC_134266.1 coordinate 279,323,031, forward strand.
ATATATGTGCACTGGATATAAAAATATAATATATGTGCACTGGATATATAATATATGTGCACTGGATATATATAATATATGTGCACTGGATATATAATATATGTGCACTGGATATTTATAATATATGTGCACTGGATATATATAATATATGTGCACTGGATATATAATATATGTGCACTGGATATTTATAATATATGTGCACTGGATATATAATATATGTGCACTGGATATATTTAATATATGTGCACTGGATATATAATATATGTGCACTGGATATTTAATATATGTGCACTGGATATATAAATATAATATATGTGCACTGGATATATAATATATGTGCACTGGATATTTATAATATATGTGCACTGGATATATAATATATGTGCACTGGATATATTTAATATATGTGCACTGGATATATAATATATGTGCACTGGATATTTAATATATGTGCACTGGATATATAAATATAATATATGTGCACTGGATATATAATATATGTGCACTGGATATATATAATATATGTGCACTGGATATATAATATATGTGCACTGGATATTTATAATATATGTGCACTGGATATATATAATATATGTGCACTGGATATATAATATATGTGCACTGGATATTTATAATATATGTGCACTGGATATATAATATATGTGCACTGGATATATTTAATATATGTGCACTGGATATATAATATATGTGCACTGGATATTTAATATATGTGCACTGGATATATATAATATATGTGCACTGGATATATAATATATGTGCACTGGATATATTTATAATATACGTGCACTGGATATTTAATATATGTGCACTGGATATATTTAATATATGTGCACTGGATGTATATAATATGCGTGCACTGGATATATAATGTATGTGCACTGGATATATATAATATATGTGCACTGGATATATAATATGTGTGCACTGGATATATATAATATATGTGCACTGGATATTTAATATGTGTGCAATGGATATACATAATATATGTGCACTGGATCTATAATATATGTGCACTGGATATATAATATATGTGCACTGGATATTTAATGTATGTGCACTGGATATTTATAATAAATGTGCACTGGATATATAATATATGTGCAATGGATATATTTAATATATGTGCTCTGGATATATAATATATGTGCACTGGATATTTAATATATATACACTGGATATATATAATATATGTGCACTGGATATATAATATACGTTCACTAGATATATATAATATATGTGTACTGGTTCTATAGTATATATGCACTGGATATTTATAATATATGTGCACTGGATATATAATATATGTGCACTTGATATATAATATATGTGCACTGAATATTTAATATATGTGCACTGTATATATATAATATATGTGCACTGGATATATAATATATGTGCACTGGATATGTATAATATATGTGCACTGGATATATAATATATGTGCACTGGATATTTATAATATATGTGCACTGGATATATATAACATATGTGCACTGGATATATAATATATGTGCACTGGATATTTATAATATATGTGCACTGGATATATAATATATGTGCACTGGATATATTTAATATATGTCCACTGGATATATAATATATGTGCACTGGATATTTAATATATGTGCACTGGATATATATAATATATGTGCACTGGATATATAATATATGTGCACTGGATATATTTATAATATATGTGCACTGGATATTTAATATATGTGCACTGGATATATTTAATATATGTGCACTGGATGTATATAATATGCGTGCACTGGATATATAATATATGTGCACTGGATATATATAATATATGTGCACTGGATATATAATATGTGTGCACTGGATATATATAATATATGTGCACTGGATATTTAATATATGTGCAATGGATATACATAATATATGTGCACTGGATCTATAATATATGTGCACTGGATATATAATATATGTGCACAGAATATATAATATATGTGCAAAGGATATTTAAAATATAAGCACTGGATATATTTAATATATGTGCACTGGATGAATATATAGTATATTTGCACTGGATATTTAATATATGTGCACTGGATATAAAAATATAATATATGTGCACTGGATATATAATATATGTGCACTGGATATATATAATATATGTGCACTGGATATATAATATATGTGCACTGGATATTTATAATATATGTGCACTGGATATATATAATATATGTGCACTGGATATATAATATATGTGCACTGGATATTTATAATATATGTGCACTGGATATATAATATATGTGCACTGGATATATTTAATATATGTGCACTGGATATATAATATATGTGCACTGGATATTTAATATATGTGCACTGGATATATAAATATAATATATGTGCACTGGATATATAATATATGTGCACTGGATATATATAATATATGTGCACTGGATATATAATATATGTGCACTGGATATTTATAATATATGTGCACTGGATATATATAATATATGTGCACTGGATATATAATATATGTGCACTGGATATTTATAATATATGTGCACTGGATATATAATATATGTGCACTGGATATATTTAATATATGTGCACTGGATATATAATATATGTGCACTGGATATTTAATATATGTGCACTGGATATATATAATATATGTGCACTGGATATATAATATATGTGCACTGGATATATTTATAATATACGTGCACTGGATATTTAATATATGTGCACTGGATATATTTAATATATGTGCACTGGATGTATATAATATGCGTGCACTGGATATATAATGTATGTGCACTGGATATATATAATATATGTGCACTGGATATATAATATGTGTGCACTGGATATATATAATATATGTGCACTGGATATTTAATATGTGTGCAATGGATATACATAATATATGTGCACTGGATCTATAATATATGTGCACTGGATCTATAATATATGTGCACTGGATATTTAATGTATGTGCACTGGATATTTATAATAAATGTGCACTGGATATATAATATATGTGCAATGGATATATTTAATATATGTGCTCTGGATATATAATATATGTGCACTGGATATTTAATATATATACACTGGATATATATAATATATGTGCACTGGATATATAATATACGTTCACTAGATATATATAATATATGTGTACTGGTTCTATAGTATATATGCACTGGATATTTATAATATAAGTGCACTGGATATATAATATATGTGCACTTGATATATAATATATGTGCACTGAATATTTAATATATGTGCACTGTATATATATAATATATGTGCACTGGATATATATATAATATATGTGCACTGGATATTTAATACATGTGCACTGGATATATATATAATATATGTGCACTGGATATATATATAATATATGTGCACTGGATATATAATATATGTGCACTGGATATGTATAATATATGTGCACTGGATATATAATATATGTGCACTGGATATTTATAATATATGTGCACTGGATATATATAACATATGTGCACTGGATATATAATATATGTGCACTGGATATTTATAATATATGTGCACTGGATATATAATATATGTGCACTGGATATATTTAATATATGTCCACTGGATATATAATATATGTACACTGGATATTTAATATATGTGCACTGGATATATATAATATATGTGCACTGGATATATAATATATGTGCACTGGATATATTTATAATATATGTGCACTGGATATTTAATATATGTGCACTGGATATATTTAATATATGTGCACTGGATGTATATAATATGAGTGCACTGGATATATAATATATGTGCACTGGATATATATAATATATGTGCACTGGATATATAATATGTGTGCACTGGAAATATTTAATATATGTCCACTGGATATATAATATATGTGCACTGGATATTTAATATATGTGCACTGGATATATATAATATATGTGCACTGGATATATAATATATGTGCACTGGATATATTTATAATATATGTGCACTGGATATTTAATATATGTGCACTGGATATATTTAATATATGTGCACTGGATGTATATAATATATGTGCACTGGATCTATAATATATGTGCACTGGATATATAATATATGTGCACTGGATATTTAATATATGTGCACTGGATATATAATATATGTGCACTTGATATATAATATATGTGCACTGAATATTTAATATATGTGCACAGTATATATATAATATATGTGCACTGGATCTATAATATATGTGCACTGGATCTATAATATATGTGCACTGGAAATTTATAATATATGTGCACAGAATATATAATATATGTGCACAGGATATTTAATATATGTGCACTGGATGTATAATATATGTGCACTGGATATATAATATATGTGCACTGGATATATAATATATGTGCACTGGATATTTAATATATGTGCACTGGATATATATAATATATGTGCACTGAATATTTAATATATGTGCACTGGATATATATAATATATGTGCACTGGATCTATAATATATGTGCACTGGATATATAATATATGTGCACTGGATATTTAATATATGTGCACAGGATATATTTATAATATATGTGCACTGGATATATATAATATATGTGCACTGAATATTTAATATATGTGCACTGGATATATATAATATATGTGCACTGGATATATAATATATGTGCACTGGATATATAATATATGTGCACTAGATATATAAAATAAGTGCACAGGATATATATAATATATGTGCACTGGATCTATAATATATGTGCACTGGATATATAATATATGTGCACTGGATATTTAATATATGTGCACAGGATATATTTATAATATATGTGCACTGGATATATATAATCTATGTGCACTGGATATATATAATATATGTGCACTGGATCTAAAATATATGTGCACTGGATGTAAATAATATATGTGCACTCGATCTATAATATATGTGCACTGGAAATTTATAATATATGTGCACTGGATATATAATATATGTGCACTGGATATTTAATATATGTGCACTGGATATATAATATATGTGCACAGGAAATATATAATATATGTGCACTGGATATTTAATATATGTGCACTGGATATATATAATATATGTGCACTGGATATATTTATAATATATGTGCACTGGATATATATAATCTATGTGCACTGGATATATATAATATATGTGCACTGGATCTAAAATATATGTGCACTGGATGTAAATAATATATGTGCACTCGATCTATAATATATGTGCACTGGAAATTTATAATATATGTACACAGAATATATAATATATGTGCACAGGATATTTAAAATATAAGCACTGGATATATTTAATATATGTGCACTGGATGTATATATAGTATATTTGCACTGGATATTTAATATATGTGCACTGGGTATATAAATATAATATATGTGCACTGGATATATAATATATGTGCACTGGATATATATATAATATATGTGCACTGGATATTTAATATATGTGCACTGGATATATAATATATGTGCACTTGATATATAATATATGTGCACTGAATATTTAATATATGTGCACTGTATATATATAATATATGTGCACTGGATATATATATAATATATGTGCATTGGATCTATAATATATGTGCACTGGACATTTAATATATGTGCAATGGATATATTTAATATATGTGCACTGGATGTATATAATATGTGTGCACTGGATATATAATATATGTGCACTGGATATATAATATATGTGCACTGGATATATTTAATATATGTGCACTGGATATATAATATATGTGCACTGGATATATAATATATGTGCACTGGATATATTTATAATATATGTGCACTGGATATTTAATATATGTGCACTGGATATATGTCACGGAGCGAAGTTATACGTCTTCCTCCGGATGGTCTTTTGAATCAACAGGGACGCAAGAGGTCGGGAGACAACAGCAATTTATTGTAATCCACAAAGTTAGTAGCCAGCGGCGGTCACATCAACCGTAACAACAATAAGTCCACAGAAGTCACAATCCAATGATAAATTTGGTTCCTTGGTCCTGTAACTAAATCCTGGCTCTCTACAGAGCTGTGCACAGGCCGGCTAACACATACTAACTGCTAGCTATATCTATATACTAAACTGTTACACCTATATCTGTGGGTGGGAAGGGCTGAGTCACAGATCCTTCCCCCCTCACCTATACCAAGGAGAGCAGACTCCCTGTCTACTATGGACAATGCACCATCCAACATCTTCTTGGAGACACTGATCAGATTATCTCCACCCATTGTCCTCACTAGTTAGAGGTATTTGCATACAATGTGCTAACACACTAGACCCTAATCAGCCAACTACACATTGATGTATATAACAGGTTAGAGAATACATTCCACATGAAATATATATTACACATTGCCTATAGTATAGACTCTAACCATCCCGTGACAATATATTTAATATATGTGCACTGGATATATTTAATATATGTGCACTGGATGTATATAATATGTGTGCACTGGATATATAATATATGTGCACTGGATATATAATATATGTGCACTGGATATATTTAATATATGTGCACTGGATATATAATATATGTGCACTGGATATATAATATATGTGCACTGGATATATTTAATATATGTGCACTGGATATATAATATATGTGCACTGGATATTTAATATATGTGCACTGGATATATATAATATATGTGCACTGGATATATAATATGTGTGCACTGGATATATATAATATATGTGCACTGGATATTTAATATATGTGCACTGGATATATAATATATGTGCACTTGATATATAATATATGTGCACTGAATATTTAATATATGTGCACTGTATATATATAATATATGTGCACTGGATATATATATATAATATATGTGCATTGGATCTATAATATATGTGCACTGGAAATTTATAATATATGTGCACAGAATATATAATATATGTGCACAGGATATTTAATATATGTGCACTGGATGTATAATATATGTGCACTGGATGTATAATATATGTGAACTGTATATATAATATATGTGCACTGGATATATTTATAATATATGTGCACTGGATATTTAATATATGTGCACTGGATATATTTAATATAGGTGCACTGGATGTATATAATATATGTGCACTGGACATTTAATATATGTGCAATGGATATATATATAATATATGTGCACTAGATATATAATATACGTTCACTGGATATATATATATATATATAATATATGTGCACTGGATCTATAATATATATGCACTAGATATTTAAAATATATGTGCACTGGATATATAATATATGTGCACTGGATATATTTAAAATATGTGCACTGTATGTATAATATATGTGCACTGGATATTTAATATATGTTCACTGGACATATATAATATATGTGCACTGGATATATATATATATTATATGTGCACTGGATATTTAATATATGTGCACTGGATATATTTAATATCTGTGCACTGGATCTATAATATATGTGCACTGGATATTTATAATATATGTGTAATGGATATGTTTAATATATGTGCACTGGATATATAATATATGTGCACTGGAAATTTGTAATAAATGTGCACTGGATATATAATATATGTGCAATTGATATATTTAATATATGTGCACTGGATATATAATATATGTGCACTGGATATTTAATGTATGTGCACTGGATATTTATAATAAATGTGCACTGGATATATAATATATGTGCAATGGATATATTTAATATATGTGCACTGGTTCTATAATATATGTGCACTGGATATTTATAATATATGTGCACTGGATATATAATATATGTGCACTGGATATATTTAATATATGTGCACTAGATGTATAACATATGTGAACTGGATATTTAATATATGTTCACTGGACATATATAATATATGTGCACTGGATATATATAATATATGTGCACTATATATATATATATATATATATATATATATATATATTATATGTGCACTGGATATATGTAATATATGTGCACTGGATGTGTAACATATGTGCACTGGACATTTAATATATGTGCAATGGATATATATAATATATGTGCAATGGATCTATAATATATGTGCATTAGATATTTATAATATGTGGGCACTGGATATATAATATATGTGCACTGGATATTTATAATATATGTGCAATGGATATATTTAATATATGTGCACTGGATATTTTATATATGTGCACTGTATATATATAATATATGTGCAGTGGATGTATAATATATGTGCACTGGATATTTAATATATGTGCACTGAATATATATATATAATATATGTGCACTGGATATTTATAATATATGTGCAATGGATATATTTAATATATGTGCACTAGATATATAATATATGTGCACTGGATATATATATATAATATATGTGCATTGGATCTATAATATATGTGCACTGGAAATTTATAATATATGTGCACAGAATATATAATATATGTGCACAGGATATTTAATATATGTGCACTGGATGTATAATATATGTGCACTGGATGTATAATATATGTGAACTGTATATATAATATATGTGCACTGGATATATTTATAATATATGTGCACTGGATATTTAATATATGTGCACTGGATATATTTAATATAGGTGCACTGGATGTATATAATATATGTGCACTGGACATTTAATATATGTGCAATGGATATATATATAATATATGTGCACTAGATATATAATATACGTTCACTGGATATATATATATATATATATAATATATGTGCACTGGATCTATAATATATATGCACTAGATATTTAAAATATATGTGCACTGGATATATAATATATGTGCACTGGATATATTTAAAATATGTGCACTGTATGTATAATATATGTGCACTGGATATTTAATATATGTTCACTGGACATATATAATATATGTGCACTGGATATATATATATTATATGTGCACTGGATATTTAATATATGTGCACTGGATATATTTAATATCTGTGCAATGGATGTATAATATATGTGCACTGGACATTTAATATATGTGCAATGGATACATATAATATATGTGCACTGGATCTATAATATATGTGCACTGGATATTTATAATATATGTGTAATGGATATGTTTAATATATGTGCACTGGATATATAATATATGTGCACTGGAAATTTGTAATAAATGTGCACTGGATATATAATATATGTGCAATTGATATATTTAATATATGTGCACTGGATATATAATATATGTGCACTGGATATTTAATGTATGTGCACTGGATATTTATAATAAATGTGCACTGGATATATAATATATGTGCAATGGATATATTTAATATATGTGCACTGGTTCTATAATATATGTGCACTGGATATTTATAATATATGTGCACTGGATATATAATATATGTGCACTGGATATATTTAATATATGTGCACTAGATGTATAACATATGTGAACTGGATATTTAATATATGTTCACTGGACATATATAATATATGTGCACTGGATATATATAATATATGTGCACTATATATATATATATATATATATATATATATATATATATATATATTATATGTGCACTGGATATATGTAATATATGTGCACTGGATGTGTAACATATGTGCACTGGACATTTAATATATGTGCAATGGATATATATAATATATGTGCACTGGATCTATAATATATGTGCATTAGATATTTATAATATGTGGGCACTGGATATATAATATATGTGCACTGGATATTTATAATATATGTGCAATGGATATATTTAATATATGTGCACTGGATATTTTATATATGTGCACTGTATATATATAATATATGTGCAGTGGATGTATAATATATGTGCACTGGATATTTAATATATGTGCACTGAATATATATATATAATATATGTGCACTGGATATTTATAATATATGTGCAATGGATATATTTAATATATGTGCACTAGATATATAATATATGTGCACTGGATATTTAATATATGTGCACTGGATATATATAATACATGTGCACTGGATATATAATATATGTGCACTGGATATTTATTATATATGTGCACTGCATATATATAATATATGTGCACTGGATATATAATATATGTGCACTGCATATATATAATACATGTGCACTGGATATATAATATATGTGCACTGGATATATAAAATATGTGCACAGGATATATATAATATATGTGCACTGGACCTAAAATTTAAGTGCACTGGATATATAATATATGTGCACTGGATATTTAAAATAAATGTGCACTGGATATATAATACCTGTGCACTGGATATATAATGTATGTGCACTGGATATTTAATATATGTGCACTGGATATATATAATATATGTGCACTGAATATTTAATATATGTGCACTGGATATATATAATATATGTGCACTGGATATATAATATATGTGCACTGGATATATAATATATGTGCACTAGATATATAAAATATGTGCACAGGATATAAATAATATATGTGCACTGGACCTAAAATTTAAGTGCACTGGATATATAATATATGTGCACTGGATATTTAAAATAAATGTGATCTGTATATATAATATATGTGCACTGGATATTTAATATATGTGCACTGGATATATATAATATATGTGCACTGGATTTATAATACTTGTGCACTGGTTAGTTAAATTATATGTGCACTGGATATATAATATATGTGCACTGGATATATTTAATATATGTGCACTGGATATATAATATATGTGCACTGGATATTTAATATATGTGCACTGGATATATTTAATATATGTGCACTGGATGTATATAATATGTTTGCACTGGATATATAATATATGTGCACTGGATATATATAATATATGTGCACTGGATATATAATATATGTGCACTGGATATTTAATATATGTGCACTGGATATATTTAATATATGTGCACTGGATGTATATAATATGTGTGCACTGGATATATAATATATGTGCACTGTCTATATATAATATATGTGCACTGGATATATGATATATGTGCACTGGATATATTTAATATATGTGCACTGGATATATAATATATGTGCACTGGATATATTTAATATATGTGCACTGGATGTATATAATATGCGTGAACTGGATATATAATATATGTGCACTAAATATATATAATATATGTGCACTGGATATATAATATATGTGCACTGGATATAAATAATATATGTGCACTGGATATTTAATATATGTGCACTGGATATATATAATATATGTGCACTGGATATATTTATAATATATGTGCACTGGATATATATAATCTATGTGCACTGGATATATAATATATGTGCACTGGATATATATAATATATGTGCACTGGATCTATAATATATGTGCACTGGATGTATAATATATGTGCACTGGATATATAATATATATGCACTGGATATATAATATATGTGCACTGGATATATTTATAATATATGTGCACTGGATATTTAATATATGTGCACTGGATATATTTAATATAGGTGCACTGGAAATTTAATATATGTGCACTGGATATATATAATCTATGTGCACTGGATATATATAATATATGTGCACTGAATCTAAAATATATGTACACTGGATAAAAAATAATATATGTGCACTCGATCTATAATATATGTGCACTGGAAATTTAAAATATATGTGCACAGAATATATAATATATGTGCAAAGGATATTTAAAATATAAGCACTGGATATATTTAATATATGTGCACTGGATGAATATATAGTATATTTGCACTGGATATTTAATATATGTGCACTGGATATATAAATATAATATATGTGCACTGGATATATAATATATGTGCACTGGATATATATAATATATGTGCACTGGATATATAATATATGTGCACTGGATATTTAATATATGTGCACTGGATATATTTAATATATGTGCACTGGATGTATATAATATGTTTGCACTGGATATATAATATATGTGCACTGGATATATATAATATATGTGCACTGGATATATAATATATGTGCACTGGATATTTAATATATGTGCACTGGATATATTTAATATATGTGCACTGGATGTATATAATATGTGTGCACTGGATATATAATATATGTGCACTGTCTATATATAATATATGTGCACTGGATATATGATATATGTGCACTGGATATATTTAATATATGTGCACTGGATATATAATATATGTGCACTGGATATATTTAATATATGTGCACTGGATGTATATAATATGCGTGAACTGGATATATAATATATGTGCACTAAATATATATAATATATGTGCACTGGATATATAATATGTGTGCACTGAATATATATATAATATATGTGCACTGGATATTTAATATATGTGCAATGGATATACATAATATGTGTGCACTGGCTCTATAATATATGTGCACTGGATATATAATATATGTGCACTGGATATTTAATATATGTGCACTGGATATATAATATATATGCACTGGATATATAATATATGTGCACAGGATATATATAATATACGTGCACTGGATATTTAATATATGTGCACTGGATATACATAATATATGTGCACTGGATATATAATATATGAGCACTGGATATTTAATATATGTGCACTGGATATATATAATATATGTGCACTGGATATATAATATATGTGCACTGGATATAAATAATATATGTGCACTGGATATTTAATATATGTGCACTGGATATATATAATATATGTGCACTGGATATATTTATAATATATGTGCACTGGATATATATAATCTATGTGCACTGGATATATAATATATGTGCACTGGATATATATAATATATGTGCACTGGATCTATAATATATGTGCACTGGATGTATAATATATGTGCACTGGATATATAATATATATGCACTGGATATATAATATATGTGCACTGGATATATTTATAATATGTGTGCACTGGATATTTAATATATGTGCACTGGATATATTTAATATAGGTGCACTGGAAATTTAATATATGTGCACTGGATATATATAATCTATGTGCACTGGATATATATAATATATGTGCACTGAATCTAAAATATATGTACACTGGATAAAAATAATATATGTGCACTCGATCTATAATATATGTGCACTGGAAATTTAAAATATATGTGCACAGAATATATAATATATGTGCAAAGGATATTTAAAATATAAGCACTGGATATATTTAATATATGTGCACTGGATGAATATATAGTATATTTGCACTGGATATTTAATATATGTGCACTGGATATATAAATATAATATATGTGCACTGGATATATAATATATGTGCACTGGATATTTATAATATATGTGCACTGGATATATATAATATATGTGCACTGGATATATAATATATGTGCACTGGATATTTATAATATATGTGCACTGGATATATAATATATGTGCACTGGATATATTTAATATATGTGCACTGGATATATAATATATGTGCACTGGATATTTAATATATGTGCACTGGATATATTTATAATATATGTGCACTGGATATATAATATATGTGCACTGGATATATTTATAATATACGTGCACTGGATATTTAATATATGTGCACTGGATATATTTATTATATGTGCACTGGATGTATATAATATGCGTGCACTGGATATATAATGTATGTGCACTGGATATATATAATATATGTGCACTGGATATATAATATGTGTGCACTGGATATATATAATATATGTGCACTGGATATTTAATATATGTGCAATGGATATACATAATATATGTGCACTGGATCTATAATATATGTGCACTGGATATATAATATATGTGCACTGGATATTTAATGTATGTGCACTGGATATTTATAATAAATGTGCACTGGATATATAATATATGTGCAATGGATATATTTAATATATGTGCTCTGGATATATAATATATGTGCACTGGATATTTAATATATATACACTGGATATATATAATATATGTGCACTGGATATATAATATACGTTCACTGGATATATATAATATATGTGCACTGGTTCTATAATATATGTGCACTGGATATTTATAATATATGTGCACTGGATATATAATATATGTGCACTTGATATATAATATATGTGCACTGAATATTTAATATATGTGCACTGTATATATATAATATATGTGCACTGGATATATATATAATATATGTGCACTGGATATTTAATACATGTGCACTGGATATATATATAATATATGTGCACTGGATATATATATATAATATATGTGCACTGGATATATAATATATGTGCACTGGATATATATAATATATGTGCACTGGATATATAATATATGTGCACTGGATATTTATAATATATGTGCACTGGATATATATAATATATGTGCACTGGATATATAATATATGTGCACTGGATATTTATAATATATGTGCACTGGATATATAATATATGTGCACTGGATATATTTAATATATGTGCACTTTATATATAATATATGTGCACTGGATATTTAATATATGTGCACTGGATATATATAATATATGTGCACTGGATATATAATATATGTGCACTGGATATATTTATAATATATGTGCACTGGATATTTAATATATGTGCACTAGATATATTTAATATATGTGCACTGGATGTATATAATATGCGTGCACTGGATATATAATATATGTGCACTGGATATATATAATATATGTGCACTGGATATATAATATGTGTGCACTGGATATATATAATATATGTGCACTGGATATTTAATATATGTGCAATGGATATACATAATATATGTGCACTGGATCTATAATATATGTGCACTGGATATATAATATATGTGCACTGGATATTTAATATATGTGCACTGGATATATAATATATGTGCACTTGATATATAATATATGTGCACTGAATATTTAATATATGTGCACTGTATATATATAATATATGTGCACTGGATATATATATATAATATATGTGCACTGGATCTATAATATATGTGCACTGGAAATTTATAATATATGTGCACAGAATATATAATATATGTGCACAGGATATTTAATATATGTGCACTGGATGTATAATATATGTGCACTGGATATATAATATATGTGCACTGTATATATAATATATGTGCAGTGGATATTTAATATATGTGCACTGGATATATATAATATATGTGCACTGAATATTTAATATATGTGCACTGGATATATATAATATATGTGCACTGGATATATAATATATGTGCACTGGATATATAATATATGTGCACTAGATATATAAAATATGTGCACAGGATATATATAATATATGTGCACTGGACCTAAAATTTAAGTGCACTGGATATATAATATATGTGCACTGGATATTTAAAATAAATGTGATCTGTATATATAATATATGTGCACTGGATATTTAATATATGTGCACTGGATATATATAATATATGTGCATTGGATTTATAATACTTGTGCACTGGTTAGTTAAATTATATGTGCACTGGATATATAATATATGTGCACTGGATATATTTAATATATGTGCACTGGATATATAATATATGTGCACTGGATATTTAATATATTTGCACTGGATATATTTAATATATGTGCACTGGATGTATATAATATGTGTGCACTGGATATATAATATATGTGCACTGGATATAGATAATATATGTGCACTGGATATATAATATATGTGCACTGGATATTTAATATATGTGCACTGGATATATTTAATATATGTGCACTGGATGTATATAATATGTGTGCACTGGATATATAATATATGTGCACTGTCTATATATAATATATGTGCACTGGATATTTATAATATATGTGCACTGGATATATTTAATATATGTGCACTGGATATATAATATATGTGCACTGGATATTTAATATATGTGCACTGGATATATTTAATATATGTGCACTGGATGTATATAATATGTGTGCACTGAATATATAATATATGTGCACTGTCTATATATAATATATGTGCACTGGATATATTTAATATATGTGCACTGGATATATAATATATGTGCACTGGATATTTAATATATGTGCACTGGATATATATAATATATGTGCACTGGATATATAATATATGTGCACTGGATATATTTATAATATACGTGCACTGGATATTTAATATATGTGCACTGGATATATAATATATGTGCACTTGATATATAATATATGTGCACTGAATATTTAATATATGTGCACTGTATATATATAATATATGTGCACTGGATATATATATATAATATATGTGCACTGGATCTATAATATATGTGCACTGGAAATTTATAATATATGTGCACAGAATATATAATATATGTGCACAGGATATTTAATATATGTGCACTGGATGTATAATATATGTGCACTGGATATATAATATATGTGCACTGTATATATAATATATGTGCAGTGGATATTTAATATATGTGCACTGGATATATATAATATATGTGCACTGAATATTTAATATATGTGCACTGGATATTTATAATATATGTGCACTGGATATATAATATATGTGCACTGGATATATAATATATGTGCACTAGATATATAAAATATGTGCACAGGATATATATAATATATGTGCACTGGACCTAAAATTTAAGTGCACTGGATATATAATATATGTGCACTGGATATTTAACATAAATGTGATCTGTATATATAATATATGTGCACTGGATATTTAATATATGTGCACTGGATATATATAATATATGTGCATTGGATTTATAATACTTGTGCACTGGTTAGTTAAATTATATGTGCACTGGATATATAATATATGTGCACTGGATATATTTAATATATGTGCACTGGATATATAATATATGTGCACTGGATATTTAATATATTTGCACTGGATATATTTAATATATGTGCACTGGATGTATATAATATGTGTGCACTGGATATATAATATATGTGCACTGGATATAGATAATATATGTGCACTGGATATATAATATATGTGCACTGGATATTTAATATATGTGCACTGGATATATTTAATATATGTGCACTGGATGTATATAATATGTGTGCACTGGATATATAATATATGTGCACTGTCTATATATAATATATGTGCACTGGATATATAATATATGTGCACTGGATATATTTAATATATGTGCACTGGATATATAATATATGTGCACTGGATATTTAATATATGTGCACTGGATATATATAATATATGTGCACTGGATATTTAATATATGTGCACTGGATATATTTAATATATGTGCACTGGATGTATATAATATGCGTGAACTGGATATATAATATATGTGCACTAAATATATATAATATATGTGTACTGGATATATAATATGTGTGCACTGGATATATATGATATATGTGCACTGGATATTTAATATATGTGTAATGGATATACATAATATGTGTGCACTGGATCTATAAT
The DNA here is from genome assembly GCF_031893055.1 of Leptodactylus fuscus. Lineage (NCBI taxonomy): Eukaryota > Metazoa > Chordata > Amphibia > Anura > Leptodactylidae > Leptodactylus > Leptodactylus fuscus. The sequence goes on from NC_134266.1 coordinate 279,340,554, forward strand.
ATATGTGCACTGGATATATAATATATGTGCACTGGATATTTAATATATGTGCACTGGATATATAATATATATGCACTGGATATATAATATATGTGCACAGGATATATATAATATATGTGCACTGGATATTTAATATATGTGCACTGGATATACATAATATATGTGCACTGGATATATATTATATGAGCACTGGATATTTAATATATGTGCACTGGATATATATAATATATGTGCACTGGATATATAATATATGTGCACTGGATATAAATAATATATGTGCACTGGATATTTAATATATGTGCACTGGATATATATAATATATGTGCACTGGATATATTTATAATATATGTGCACTGGATATATATAATCTATGTGCACTGGATATATAATATATGTGCACTGGATATATATAATATATGTGCACTGGATCTATAATATATGTGCACTGGATGTATAATATATGTGCACTGGATATATAATATATATGCACTGGATATATAATATATGTGCACTGGATATATTTATAATATATGTGCACTGGATATTTAATATATGTGCACTGGATATATTTAATATAGGTGCACTGGAAATTTAATATATGTGCACTGGATATATATAATCTATGTGCACTGGATATATATATAATATATGTGCACTGAATCTAAAATATATGTACACTGGATAAAAATAATATATGTGCACTCGATCTATTATATATGTGCACTGGAAATTTAAAATATATGTGCACAGAATATATAATATATGTGCAAAGGATATTTAAAATATAAGCACTGGATATATTTAATATATGTGCACTGGATGAATATATAGTATATTTGCACTGGATATTTAATATATGTGCACTGGATATAAAAATATAATATATGTGCACTGGATATATAATATATGTGCACTGGATATATATAATATATGTGCACTGGATATATAATATATGTGCACTGGATATTTATAATATATGTGCACTGGATATATATAATATATGTGCACTGGATATATAATATATGTGCACTGGATATTTATAATATATGTGCACTGGATATATAATATATGTGCACTGGATATATTTAATATATGTGCACTGGATATATAATATATGTGCACTGGATATTTAATATATGTGCACTGGATATATAAATATAATATATGTGCACTGGATATATAATATATGTGCACTGGATATATATAATATATGTGCACTGGATATATAATATATGTGCACTGGATATTTATAATATATGTGCACTGGATATATATAATATATGTGCACTGGATATATAATATATGTGCACTGGATATTTATAATATATGTGCACTGGATATATAATATATGTGCACTGGATATATTTAATATATGTGCACTGGATATATAATATATGTGCACTGGATATTTAATATATGTGCACTGGATATATATAATATATGTGCACTGGATATATAATATATGTGCACTGGATATATTTATAATATACGTGCACTGGATATTTAATATATGTGCACTGGATATATTTAATATATGTGCACTGGATGTATATAATATGCGTGCACTGGATATATAATGTATGTGCACTGGATATATATAATATATGTGCACTGGATATATAATATGTGTGCACTGGATATATATAATATATGTGCACTGGATATTTAATATGTGTGCAATGGATATACATAATATATGTGCACTGGATCTATAATATATGTGCACTGGATATATAATATATGTGCACTGGATATTTAATGTATGTGCACTGGATATTTATAATAAATGTGCACTGGATATATAATATATGTGCAATGGATATATTTAATATATGTGCTCTGGATATATAATATATGTGCACTGGATATTTAATATATATACACTGGATATATATAATATATGTGCACTGGATATATCATATACGTTCACTAGATATATATAATATATGTGTACTGGTTCTATAGTATATATGCACTGGAAATTTATAATATATGTGCACTGGATATATAATATATGTGCACTTGATATATAATATATGTTCACTGAATATTTAATATATGTGCACTGTATATATATAATATATGTGCACTGGATATATATATAATATATGTGCACTGGATATTTAATACATGTGCACTGGATATATATATAATATATGTGCACTGGATATATATATAATATATGTGCACTGGATATATAATATATGTGCACTGGATATGTATAATATATGTGCACTGGATATATAATATATGTGCACTGGATATTTATAATATATGTGCACTGGATATATATAACATATGTGCACTGGATATATAATATATGTGCACTGGATATTTATAATATATGTGCACTGGATATATAATATATGTGCACTGGATATATTTAATATATGTCCACTGGATATATAATATATGTGCACTGGATATTTAATATATGTGCACTGGATATATATAATATATGTGCACTGGATATATAATATATGTGCACTGGATATATTTATAATATATGTGCACTGGATATTTAATATATGTGCACTGGATATATTTAATATATGTGCACTGGATGTATATAATATGCGTGCACTGGATATATAATATATGTGCACTGGATATATATAATATATGTGCACTGGATATATAATATGTGTGCACTGGATATATATAATATATGTGCACTGGATATTTAATATATGTGCAATGGATATACATAATATATGTGCACTGGATCTATAATATATGTGCACTGGATATATAATATATGTGCACTGGATATTTAATATATGTGCACTGGATATATAATATATGTGCACTTGATATATAATATATGTGCACTGAATATTTAATATATGTGCACTGTATATATATAATATATGTGCACTGGATATATATATATAATATATGTGCACTGGATCTATAATATATGTGCACTGGAAATTTATAATATATGTGCACAGAATATATAATATATGTGCACTGGATATTTAATATATGTGCACTGGATATATATAATATATGTGCACTGAATATTTAATATATGTGCACTGGATATATATAATATATGTGCACTGGATATATAATATATGTGCACTGGATATATAATATATGTGCACTAGATATATAAAATAAGTGCACAGGATATATATAATATATGTGCACTGGATCTATAATATATGTGCACTGGATATATAATATATGTGCACTGGATATTTAATATATGTGCACAGGATATATTTATAATATATGTGCACTGGATATATATAATCTATGTGCACTGGATATATATAATCTATGTGCACTGGATCTAAAATATATGTGCACTGGATGTAAATAATATATGTGCACTCGATCTATAATATATGTGCACTGGAAATTTATAATATATGTGCACTGGATATATAATATATGTGCACTGGATATTTAATATATGTGCACTGGATATATAATATATGTGCACAGGAAATATATAATATATGTGCACTGGATATTTAATATATGTGCACTGGATATATATAATATATGTGCACTGGATATATTTATAATATATGTGCACTGGATATATATAATCTATGTGCACTGGATATATATAATATATGTGCACTGGATCTAAAATATATGTGCACTGGATGTAAATAATATATGTGCACTCGATCTATAATATATGTGCACTGGAAATTTATAATATATGTGCACAGAATATATAATATATGTGCACAGGATATTTAAAATATAAGCACTGGATATATTTAATATATGTGCACTGGATGTATATATAGTATATTTGCACTGGATATTTAATATATGTGCACTGGGTATATAAATATAATATATGTGCACTGGATATATAATATATGTGCACTGGATATATATATAATATATGTGCACTGGATATTTAATATATGTGCACTGGATATATAATATATGTGCACTTGATATATAATATATGTGCACTGAATATTTAATATATGTGCACTGTATATATATAATATATGTGCACTGGATATATATATAATATATGTGCATTGGATCTATAATATATGTGCACTGGACATTTAATATATGTGCAATGGATATATTTAATATATGTGCACTGGATGTATATAATATGTGTGCACTGGATATATAATATATGTGCACTGGATATATAATATATGTGCACTGGATATATTTAATATATGTGCACTGGATATATAATATATGTGCACTGGATATATAATATATGTGCACTGGATATATTTATAATATATGTGCACTGGATATTTAATATATGTGCACTGGATATATGTCACGGAGCGAAGTTATACGTCTTCCTCCGGATGGTCTTTTGAATCAACAGGGACGCAAGAGGTCGGGAGACAACAGCAATTTATTGTAATCCACAAAGTTAGTAGCCGGCGGCGGTCACATCAACCGTAACAACAATAAGTCCACAGAAGTCACAATCCAATGATAACTTTGGTTCCTTGGTCCTGTAACTAAATCCTGGCTCTCTACAGAGCTGTGCACAGGCCGGCTAACACATACTAACTGCTAGCTATATCTATATACTAAACTGTTACACCTATATCTGTGGGTGGGAAGGGCTGAGTCACAGATCCTTCCCCCCTCACCTATACCAAGGAGAGCAGACTCCCTGTCTACTATGGACAATGCACCATCCAACATCTTCTTGGAGACACTGATCAGATTATCTCCACCCATTGTCCTCACTAGTTAGAGGTATTTGCATACAATGTGCTAACACACTAGACCCTAATCAGCCAACTACACATTGATGTATATAACAGGTTAGAGAATACATTCCACATGAAATATATATTACACATTGCCTATAGTATAGACTCTAACCATCCCGTGACAATATATTTAATATATGTGCACTGGATATATTTAATATATGTGCACTGGATGTATATAATATGTGTGCACTGGATATATAATATATGTGCACTGGATATATAATATATGTGCACTGGATATATTTAATATATGTGCACTGGATATATAATATATGTGCACTGGATATATAATATATGTGCACTGGATATATTTAATATATGTGCACTGGATATATAATATATGTGCACTGGATATTTAATATATGTGCACTGGATATATATAATATATGTGCACTGGATATATAATATGTGTGCACTGGATATATATAATATATGCGCACTGGATATTTAATATATGTGCAATGGATATACATAATATATGTGCACTGGATCTATAATATATGTGCACTGGATATATAATATATGTGCACTGGATATTTAATATATGTGCACTGGATATATAATATATGTGCACTTGATATATAATATATGTGCACTGAATATTTAATATATGTTCACTGTATATATATAATGTATGTGCACTGGATATATATATATAATATATGTGCACTGGATCTATAATATATGTGCACTGGAAATTTATAATATATGTGCACAGAATATATAATATATGTGCACAGGATATTTAATATATGTGCACTGGATGTATAATATATGTGCACTGGATATATAATATATGTGCACTGTATATATAATATATGTGCACTGAATATATTTATAATATATGTGCACTGGATATTTAATATATGTGCACTGGATATATTTAATATAGGTGCACTGGATGTATATAATATATGTGCAATGGACATTTAATATATGTGCAATGGATATATATATATATTTAATATATGTGCACTGGATCTATAATATATGTGCACTGGATATTTTTAATATATGTGCACTGGATATATAATATATGTGCACTGGAAATTTGTAATAAATGTGCACTGGATATAAAATATATGTGCAATTGATATATTTAATATATGTGCACTGGATATATAATATATTTGCACTGGATATTTAATGTATGTGCACTGGATATTTATAATAAATGTGCACTGGATATATAATATATGTGCAATGGATATATTAAATATATGTGCTCTGGATATATAATATATGTGCACTGGATATTTAATATATATACACTGGATATATATAATATATGTGCACTGGATACATAATATACGTTCACTGGATATATATAATATATGTGCACTGGTTCTATAATATATGTGCACTGGATATTTATAATATATGTGCACTGGATATATAATATATGTGCACTGGATATATTTAATATATGTGCACTAGATGTATAACATATGTGAACTGGATATTTAATATATGTTCACTGGACATATAAAATATATGTGCACTGGATATATATAATATATGTGCACTGTATATATATATATGTATATAATATATGTGCACTGGATATATGTAATATATGTGCACTGGATGTGTAACATATGTGCACTGGACATTTAATATATGTGCAATGGATATATATAATATATGTGCACTGGATCTATAATATATGTGCATTAGATATTTATAATATGTGTGCACTGGATATTTAATATATGTGCACTGAATATATATATATATATATATATATATATATATATATATATTATATGTGCACTGGATATTTATAATATATGTGCAATGGATATATTTAATATATGTGCACTGGATATTTAATATATGTGCACTGAATATATATATAATATATGTGCACTGGATATTTATAATATATGTGCAATGGATATATTTAATATATGTGCAATAGATATATAATATATGTGCACTGGATATTTAATATATGTGCACTGGATATATATAATATATGTGCACTGGATTTATAATACTTGTGCACTGGTTAGTTAAATTATATGTGCACTGGATATATAATATATGTGCACTGGATATATTTAATATATGTGCACTGGATATATAATATATGTGCACTGGATATTTAATATAAGTGCACTGGATATATTTAATATATGTGCACTGGATTTATAATACTTGTGCACTGGTTAGTTAAATTATATGTGCACTGGATATATAATATATGTGCACTGGATATATTTAATATATGTGCACTGGATATATAATATATGTGCACTGGATATTTAATATATGTGCACTGGATATATTTAATATATGTGCACTGGATGTATATAATATGTGTGCACTGGATATATAATATATGTGCACTGGATATATATAATATATGTGCACTGGATATATAATATATGTGCACTGGATATATTTAATATATGTGCACTGGATATATAATATATGTGCACTGGATATATTTAATATAAGTGCACTGGATATATATAATATATGTGCACTGGATATATAATATATGTGCACTGGATATATTTATAATATATGTGCACTGGATATTTAATATATGTGCACTGGATATATTTAATATATGTGCACTGGATATATTTAATATATGTGCACTGGATGTATATAATATGTGTGCACTGGATATATAATATATGTGCACTGGATATATAATATATGTGCACTGGATGTATATAATATGCGTGAACTGGATATATAATATATGTGCACTAAATATATATAATATATGTGCACTGGATATATAATATGTGTGCACTGGATATATAATATATGTGCACTGGATATATTTAATATATGTGCACTAGATGTATAACATATGTGAACTGGATATTTAATATATGTTCACTGGACATATATAATATATGTGCACTGGATATATGTAATATATGTGCACTGGATGTGTAACATATGTGCACTGGACATTTAATATATGTGCAATGGATATATATAATATATGTGCACTGGATCTATAATATATGTGCATTAGATATTTATAATATGTGTGCACTGGATATTTAATATATGTGCACTGAATATATATATATATATATATATATATATATATATATATTATATGTTCACTGGATATTTATAATATATGTGCAATGGATATATTTAATATATGTGCACTGGATATTTAATATATGTGCACTGGATATATATAATATATGTGCAGTGGATGTATAATATATGTGCACTGGATATTTAATATATATGCACTGAATATATATATAATATATGTACACTGGATATTTATAATATATGTGCAATGGATATATTTAATATATATGCACTAGATATATAATATATGTGCACTGGATATTTAATATATGTGCACTGGATATATGTAATATATGTGCACTGGATATATAATATATGTGCACTGGATATATATATAATATATGTACACTGGATATTTATTATATATGTGCACTGCATATATATAATATATGTGCACTGGATATATAATATATGTGCACTGGATATATAAAATATGTGCACAGGATATATATAATATATGTGCACTGGACCTAAAATTTAAGTGCACTGGATATATAATATATGTGCACTGGATATTTAAAATAAATGTGCACTGGATATATAATACATGTTCACTGGATATATAATATATGTGCACTGGATATTTAATATATGTGCACTGGATATATATAATATATGTGCACTGAATATTTAATATATGTGCACTGGATATATATAATACATGTGCACTGGATATATAATATATGTGCACTGGATATATAATATATGTGCACTAGATATATAAAATATGTGCACAGGATATATATAATATATGTGCACTGGACCTAAAATTTAAGTGCACTGGATATATAATATATGTGCACTGGATATTTAAAATAAATGTGATCTGTATATATAATATATGTGCACTGGATATTTAATATATGTGCACTGGATATATATAATATATGTGCACTGGATTTATAATACTTGTGCACTGGTTAGTTAAATTATATGTGCACTGGATATATAATATATGTGCACTGGATATATTTAATATATGTGCACTGGATATATAATATATGTGCACTGGATATTTAATATATGTGCACTGGTTAGTTAAATTATATGTGCACTGGATATATAATATATGTGCACTGGATATATTTAATATATGTGCACTGGATATATAATATATGTGCACTGGATATATAATATATGTGCACTGGATATTTAATATATGTGCACTGGATATATATAATATATGTGCACTGGATATATAATATATGTGCACTGGATATTTAATATATGTGCACTGGATATATTTAATATATGTGCACTTGATGTATATAATATGTGTGCACTGGATATATAATATATGTGCACTGGATATATATAATATATGTGCACTGGATATATAATATATGTGCACTGGATATATTTAATATATGTGCACTGGATATATAATATATGTGCACTGGATATATTTAATATATGTGCACTGGATATATATAATATATGTGCACTGGATATATAATATATGTGCACTGGATATATTTATAATATATGTGCACTGGATATTTAATATATGTGCACTGGATATATTTAATATATGTGCACTGGATATATTTAATATATGTGCACTGGATGTATATAATATGTGTGCACTGGATATATAATATATGTGCACTGGATATATAATATATGTGCACTGGATATATTTAATATATGTGCACTGGATATATAATATATGTGCACTGGATATATAATATATGTGCACTGGATATATTTAATATATGTGCTCTGGATATATAATATATGTGCACTGGATATATAATATATGTGCACTGGATATATTTATAATATATGTGCACTGGATATATAATATATGTGCACTAAATATATATAATATATGTGCACTGGATATATAATATGTGTGCACTGGATATATATAATATATGTGCACTGGATATTTAATATATGTGCCATGGATATACATAATATGTGTGCACTGGATCTATAATATATGTGCACTGGATATATAATATATGTGCACTGGATATTTAATATATGTGCACTGGATATATAATATATGTGCACTGGATATATAATATATGTGCACAGGATATATATAATATATGTGCACTGGATATTTAATATATGTGCACTGGATATATAATATATGTGCACTTGATATATAATATATGTGCACTGAATATTTAATATATGTGCACTGTATATATATAATATATGTGCACTGGATATATATATAATATATTTGCATTGGATCTATAATATATGTGCACTGGAAATTTATAATATATGTGCACAGAATATATAATATATGTGCACAGGATATTTAATATATGTGCACTGGATGTATAATATATGTGCACTGGATGTATAATATATGTGCACTGTATATATAATACATGTGCACTGGACATATTTATAATATATGTGCACTGGATATTTAATATATGTGCACTGGATATATTTAATATAGGTGCACTGGATGTATATAATATATGTGCACTGGACATTTAATATATGTGCAATGGATATATATATAATATATGTGCACTGGATATTTAATATATGTGCACTGGATATATTTAATATCTGTGCAATGGATGTATAATATATGTGCACTGGACATTTAATATATGTGCAATGGATACATATAATATATGTGCACTGGATCTATAATATATGTGCACTGGATATTTATAATATATGTGTAATGGATATGTTTAATATATGTGCACTGGATATATAATATATGTGCACTGGATATTTAATATATGTGCACTGGATATATATAATATATGTGCACTGAATATTTAATATATGTGCACTGGATATATATATAATATATGTGCACTGGATATATAATATATGTGCACTGGATATATAATATATGTGCACTAGATATATAAAATATGTGCACAGGATATATGTAATATATGTGCACTGGACCTAAAATTTAAGTGCACTGGATATATAATATATGTGCACTGGATATTTAAAATAAATGTGATCTGTATATATAATATATGTGCACTGGATATTTAATATATGTGCACTGGATATATATAATATATGTGCACTGGATTTATAATACTTGTGCACTGGTTAGTTAAATTATATGTGCACTGGATATATAATATATGTGCACTGGATATATTTAATATTTGTGCACTGGATATATAATATATGTGCACTGGATATTTAATATATGTGCACTGGATATATTTAATATATGTGCACTGGATGTATATAATATATGTGCACTGGATATATAATATATGTGCACTGGATATATATAATATATGTGCACTGGATATATAATATATGTGCACTGGATATTTAATATATGTGCACTGGATATATTTAATATATGTGCACTGGATGTATATAATATGTGTGCACTGGATATATAATATATGTGCACTGGATATATATAATATATGTGCACTGGATATATAATATATGTGCACTGGATATATTTAATATATGTGCACTGGATGTATATAATATGTGTGCACTGGATATATAATATATGTGCACTGGATATATATAATATATGTGCATTGGATATATAATATATGTGCACTGGATATATTTAATATATGTGCACTGGATATATAATATATGTGCACTGGATATTTAATATATGTGCACTGGATATATTTATAATATATGTGCACTGGATATTTAATATATGTGCACTGGATATATTTAATATATGTGCACTGGATGTATATAATATGCGTGAACTGGATATATAATATATGTGCACTAAATATATATAATATATGTGCACTGGATATATAATTTGTGTGCACTGGATATATATAATATATGTGCACTGGATATTTAATATATGTGCAATGGATATACATAATATATGTGCACTGGATCTATAATATATGTGCACTGGATATATAATATATGTGCACTGGATATTTAATATATGTGCACTGGATATATAATATATGTGCACTGGATATATAATATATGTGCACAGGATATATATAATATATGTGCACTGGATATTTAATATATGTGCACTGGATATATATAATATATGTGCACTGGATATATTTATAATATATGTGCACTGGATATATATAATCTATGTGCACTGGATATATATAATATATGTGCACTGGATCTAAAATATATGTGCACTGGATATAAATAATATATGTGCACTCGATCTATAATATATGTGCACTGGAAATTTATAATATATGTGCACAGAATATATAATATATGTGCACAGGATATTTAAAATATAAGCACTGGATATATTTAATATATGTGCACTGGATGTATATATAGTATATTTGCACTGGATATTTAATATATGTGCACTGGGTATATAAATATAATATATGTGCACTGGATATATAATATATGTGCACTGGATATATATATATATAATATATGTGCACTGGATATATAATATATGTGCACTTGATATATAATATATGTGCACTGAATATTTAATATATGTGCACTGGATATATTTATAATATATGTGCACTGGATATATATAATCTATGTGCACTGGATATATAATATATGTGCACTGGATATATATAATATATGTGCACTGGATCTATAATATATGTGCACTGGATGTATAATATATGTGCACTGGATATATAATATATATGCACTGGATATATAATATATGTGCACTGGATATATTTATAATATATGTGCACTGGATATTTAATATATGTGCACTGGATATATTTAATATAGGTGCACTGGAAATTTAATATATGTGCACTGGATATATATAATCTATGTGCACTGGATATATATAATATATGTGCACTGAATCTAAAATATATGTACACTGGATAAAAATAATATATGTGCACTCGATCTATAATATATGTGCACTGGAAATTTAAAATATATGTGCACAGAATATATAATATATGTGCAAAGGATATTTAAAATATAAGCACTGGATATATTTAATATATGTGCACTGGATGAATATATAGTATATTTGCACTGGATATTTATTATATGTGCACTGGATATATAAATATAATATATGTGCACTGGATATATAATATATGTGCACTGGATATTTATAATATATGTGCACTGGATATATATAATATATGTGCACTGGATATATAATATATGTGCACTGGATATTTATAATATATGTGCACTGGATATATAATATATGTGCACTGGATATATTTAATATATGTGCACTGGATATATAATATATGTGCACTGGATATTTAATATATGTGCACTGGATATATTTATAATATATGTGCACTGGATATATAATATATGTGCACTGGATATATTTATAATATACGTGCACTGGATATTTAATATATGTGCACTGGATATGTTTATTATATGTGCACTGGATGTATATAATATGCGTGCACTGGATATATAATGTATGTGCACTGGATATATATAATATATGTGCACTGGATATATAATATGTGTGCACTGGATATATATAATATATGTGCACTGGATATTTAATATATGTGCAATGGATATACATAATATATGTGCACTGGATCTATAATATATGTGCACTGGATATATAATATATGTGCACTGGATATTTAATGTATGTGCACTGGATATTTATAATAAATGTGCACTGGATATATAATATATGTGCAATGGATATATTTAATATATGTGCTCTGGATATATAATATATGTGCACTGGATATTTAATATATATATACACTGGATATATATAATATATGTGCACTGGATATATAATATACGTTCACTGGATATATATAATATATGTGCACTGGTTCTATAATATATGTGCACTGGATATTTATAATATATGTGCACTGGATATATAATATATGTGCACTTGATATATAATATATGTGCACTGAATATTTAATATATGTGCACTGTATATATATAATATATGTGCACTGGATATATATATAATATATGTGCACTGGATATTTAATACATGTGCACTGGATATATATATAATATATGTGCACTGGATATATATATATATAATATATGTGCACTGGATATATAATATATGTGCACTGGATATATATAATATATGTGCACTGGATATATAATATATGTGCACTGGATATTTATAATATATGTGCACTGGATATATATAATATATGTGCACTGGATATATAATATATGTGCACTGGATATTTATAATATATGTGCACTGGATATATAATATATGTGCACTGGATATATTTAATATATGTGCACTGGATATATAATATATGTGCACTGGATATTTAATATATGTGCACTGGATATATATAATATATGTGCACTGGATATATAATATATGTGCACTGGATATATTTATAATATATGTGCACTGGATATTTAATATATGTGCACTAGATATATTTAATATATGTGCACTGGATGTATATAATATGCGTGCACTGGATATATAATATATGTGCACTGGATATATATAATATATGTGCACTGGATATATAATATGTGTGCACTGGATATATATAATATATGTGCACTGGATATTTAATATATGTGCAATGGATATACATAATATATGTGCACTGGATCTATAATATATGTGCACTGGATATATAATATATGTGCACTGGATATTTAATATATGTGCACTGGATATATAATATATGTGCACTTGATATATAATATATGTGCACTGAATATTTAATATATGTGCACTGTATATATATAATATATGTGCACTGGATATATATATATAATATATGTGCACTGGATCTATAATATATGTGCACTGGAAATTTATAATATATGTGCACAGAATATATAATATATGTGCACAGGATATTTAATATATGTGCACTGGATGTATAATATATGTGCACTGGATATATAATATATGTGCACTGTATATATAATATATGTGCAGTGGATATTTAATATATGTGCACTGGATATATATAATATATGTGCACTGAATATTTAATATATGTGCACTGGATATATATAATATATGTGCACTGGATATATAATATATGTGCACTGGATATATAATATATGTGCACTAGATATATAAAATATGTGCACAGGATATATATAATATATGTGCACTGGACCTAAAATTTAAGTGCACTGGATATATAATATATGTGCACTGGATATTTAAAATAAATGTGATCTGTATATATAATATATGTGCACTGGATATTTAATATATGTGCACTGGATATATATAATATATGTGCATTGGATTTATAATACTTGTGCAATGGTTAGTTAAATTATATGTGCACTGGATATATAATATATGTGCACTGGATATATTTAATATATGTCCACTGGATATATAATATATGTGCACTGGATATTTAATATATGTGCACTGGATATATTTAATATATGTGCACTGGATGTATATAATATGTGTGCAATGGATATATAATATATGTGCACTGTCTATATATAATACATGTGCACTGGATATATAATATATGTGCACTGGATATATTTAATATATGTGCACTGGATATATAATATATGTGCACTGGATATTTAATATATGTGCACTGGATATATATAATATATGTGCACTGGATATATAATATATGTGCACTGGATATATTTATAATATATGTGCACTGGATATTTAATATTTGTGCACTGGATATATTTAATATATGTGCACTGGATGTATATAATATGCGTGAACTGGATATATAATATATGTGCACTAAATATATATAATATATGTGCACTGGATATATAATATGTGTGCACTGGATATATATAATATATGTGCACTGGATATTTAATATATGTGCAATGGATATACATAATATGTGTGCACTGGATCTATAATGTATGTGCACTGGATATATAATATATGTGCACTGGATATTTAATATATGTGCACTGGATATATAATATATATGCACTGGATATATAATATATGTGCACAGGATATATATAATATATGTGCACTGGATATTTAATATATGTGCACTGGATATACATAATATATGTGCACTGGATATATAATATATGAGCACTGGATATTTAATATATGTGCACTGGATATATATAATATATGTGCACTGGATATATAATATATGTGCACTGGATATAAATAATATATGTGCACTGGATATTTAATATATGTGCACTGGATATATATAATATATGTGCACTGGATATATTTATAATATATGTGCACTGGATATATATAATATATGTGCACTGGATATATAATATATGTGCACTGGATATATATAATATATGTGCACTGGATGTATAATATATGTGCACTGGATGTATAATATATGTGCACTGGATATATAATATATATGCACTGGATATATAATATATGTGCACTGGATATATTTATAATATATGTGCACTGGTTATTTAATATATGTGCACTGGATATATTTAATATAGGTGCACTGGAAATTTAATATATGTGCACTGGATATATATAATCTATGTGCACTGGATATATATATAATATATGTGCACTGAATCTAAAATATATGTACACTGGATAAAAATAATATATGTGCACTCGATCTATAATATATGTGCACTGGAAATTTAAAATATATGTGCACAGAATATATAATATATGTGCAAAGGATATTTAAAATATAAGCACTGGATATATTTAATATATGTGCACTGGATGAATATATAGTATATTTGCACTGGATATTTAATATATGTGCACTGGATATAAAAATATAATATATGTGCACTGGATATATAATATATGTGCACTGGATATATATAATATATGTGCACTGGATATTTAATATATGTGCACTGGATATATAAATATAATATATGTGCACTGGATATATAATATATGTGCACTGGATATATATAATATATGTGCACTGGATATATAATATATGTGCACTGGATATTTATAATATATGTGCACTGGATATATATAATATATGTGCACTGGATATATAATATATGTGCACTGGATATTTATAATATATGTGCACTGGATATATAATATATGTGCACTGGATATATTTAATATATGTGCACTGGATATATAATATATGTGCA
This sequence comes from Leptodactylus fuscus, assembly GCF_031893055.1. Lineage (NCBI taxonomy): Eukaryota > Metazoa > Chordata > Amphibia > Anura > Leptodactylidae > Leptodactylus > Leptodactylus fuscus. Next base: position 279,357,371 of record NC_134266.1, read on the forward strand.
CTGGATATTTAATATATGTGCACTGGATATATATAATATATGTGCACTGGATATATAATATATGTGCACTGGATATATTTATAATATACGTGCACTGGATATTTAATATATGTGCACTGGATATATTTAATATATGTGCACTGGATGTATATAATATGCGTGCACTGGATATATAATATATGTGCACTGGATATAGTTAATATATGTGCACTGGATGTATATAATATGCGTGAACTGGATATATAATATATGTGCACTAAATATATATAATATATGTGCACTGGATATATAATATGTGTGCACTGAATATATATATAATATATGTGCACTGGATATTTAATATATGTGCAATGGATATACATAATATGTGTGCACTGGATCTATAATATATGTGCACTGGATATATAATATATGTGCACTGGATATTTAATATATGTGCACTGGATATATAATATATATGCACTGGATATATAATATATGTGCACAGGATATGTATAATATACGTGCACTGGATATTTAATATATGTGCACTGGATATACATAATATATGTGCACTGGATATATAATATATGAGCACTGGATATTTAATATATGTGCACTGGATATATATAATATATGTGCACTGGATATATAATATATGTGCACTGGATATAAATAATATATGTGCACTGGATATTTAATATATGTGCACTGGATATATATAATATATGTGCACTGGATATATTTATAATATATGTGCACTGGATATATATAATCTATGTGCACTGGATATATAATATATGTGCACTGGATATATATAATATATGTGCACTGGATCTATAATATATGTGCACTGGATGTATAATATATGTGCACTGGATATATAATATATATGCACTGGATATATAATATATGTGCACTGGATATATTTATAATATATGTGCACTGGATATTTAATATATGTGCACTGGATATATTTAATATAGGTGCACTGGAAATTTAATATATGTGCACTGGATATATAAATATAATATATGTGCACTGGATATATAATATATGTGCACTGGATATTTATAATATATGTGCACTGGATATATATAATATATGTGCACTGGATATATAATATATGTGCACTGGATATTTATAATATATGTGCACTGGATATATAATATATGTGCACTGGATATATTTAATATATGTGCACTGGATATATAATATATGTGCACTGGATGAATATATAGTATATTTGCACTGGATATTTAATATATGTGCACTGGATATATAAATATAATATATGTGCACTGGATATATAATATATGTGCACTGGATATTTATAATATATGTGCACTGGATATATATAATATATGTGCACTGGATATATAATATATGTGCACTGGATATTTATAATATATGTGCACTGGATATATAATATATGTGCACTGGATATATTTAATATATGTGCACTGGATATATAATATATGTGCACTGGATATTTAATATATGTGCACTGGATATATTTATAATATATGTGCACTGGATATATAATATATGTGCACTGGATATATTTATAATATACGTGCACTGGATATTTAATATATGTGCACTGGATATATGTATTATATGTGCACTGGATGTATATAATATGCGTGCACTGGATATATAATGTATGTGCACTGGATATATATAATATATGTGCACTGGATATATAATATGTGTGCACTGGATATATATAATATATGTGCACTGGATATTTAATATATGTGCAATGGATATACATAATATATGTGCACTGGATCTATAATATATGTGCACTGGATATATAATATATGTGCACTGGATATTTAATGTATGTGCACTGGATATTTATAATAAATGTGCACTGGATATATAATATATGTGCAATGGATATATTAAATATATGTGCTCTGGATATATAATATATGTGCACTGGATATTTATAATATATGTGCACTGGATATATAATATATGTGCACTTGATATAAAATATATGTGCACTGAATATTTAATATATGTGCACTGTATATATATAATATATGTGCACTGGATATATATATAATATATGTGCACTGGATATTTAATACATGTGCACTGGATATATATATAATATATGTGCACTGGATATATATATATATAATATATGTGCACTGGATATATAATATATGTGCACTGGATATATATAATATATGTGCACTGGATATATAATATATGTGCACTGGATATTTATAATATATGTGCACTGGATATATATAATATATGTGCACTGGATATATAATATATGTGCACTGGATATTTATAATATATGTGCACTGGATATATAATATATGTGCACTGGATATATTTAATATATGTGCACTGGATATATAATATATGTGCACTGGATATTTAATATATGTGCACTGGATATATATAATATATGTGCACTGGATATATAATATATGTGCACTGGATATATTTATAATATATGTGCACTGGATATTTAATATATGTGCACTAGATATATTTAATATATGTGCACTGGATGTATATAATATGCGTGCACTGGATATATAATATATGTGCACTGGATATATATAATATATGTGCACTGGATATATAATATGTGTGCACTGGATATATATAATATATGTGCACTGGATATTTAATATATGTGCAATGGATATACATAATATATGTGCACTGGATCTATAATATATGTGCACTGGATATATAATATATGTGCACTGGATATTTAATATATGTGCACTGGATATATAATATATGTGCACTTGATATATAATATATGTGCACTGAATATTTAATATATGTGCACTGTATATATATAATATATGTGCACTGGATATATATATATAATATATGTGCACTGGATCTATAATATATGTGCACTGGAAATTTATAATATATGTGCACAGAATATATAATATATGTGCACAGGATATTTAATATATGTGCACTGGATGTATAATATATGTGCACTGGATATATAATATATGTGCACTGTATATATAATATATGTGCAGTGGATATTTAATATATGTGCACTGGATATATATAATATATGTGCACTGAATATTTAATATATGTGCACTGGATATATATAATATATGTGCACTGGATATATAATATATGTGCACTGGATATATAATATATGTGCACTAGATATATAAAATATGTGCACAGGATATATATAATATATGTGCACTGGACCTAAAATTTAAGTGCACTGGATATATAATATATGTGCACTGGATATTTAAAATAAATGTGATCTGTATATATAATATATGTGCACTGGATATTTAATATATGTGCACTGGATATATATAATATATGTGCATTGGATTTATAATACTTGTGCACTGGTTAGTTAAATTATATGTGCACTGGATATATAATATATGTGCACTGGATATATTTAATATATGTGCACTGGATATATAATATATGTGCACTGGATATTTAATATATTTGCACTGGATATATTTAATATATGTGCACTGGATGTATATAAAATGTGTGCACTGGATATATAATATATGTGCACTGGATATAGATAATATATGTGCACTGGATATATAATATATGTGCACTGGATATTTAATATATGTGCACTGGATATATTTAATATATGTGCACTGGATGTATATAATATGTGTGCACTGGATATATAATATATGTGCACTGTCTATATATAATATATGTGCACTGGATATATTTAATATATGTGCACTGGATATATAATATATGTGCACTGGATATTTAATATATGTGCACTGGATATATATAATATATGTGCACTGGATATATAATATATGTGCACTGGATATATTTATAATATATGTGCACTGGATATTTAATATATGTGCACTGGATATATTTAATATATGTGCACTGGATGTATATAATATGCGTGAACTGGATATATAATATATGTGCACTAAATATATATAATATATGTGCACTGGATATATAATATGTGTGCACTGGATATATATAATATATGTGCACTGGATATTTAATATATGTGCAATGGATATACATAATATGTGTGCACTGGATCTATAATATATGTGCACTGGATATATAATATATGTGCACTGGATATTTAATATATGTGCACTGGATATATAATATATATGCACTGGATATATAATATATGTGCACAGGATATATATAATATATGTGCACTGGATATTTAATATATGTGCACTGGATATACATAATATATGTGCACTGGATATATAATATATGAGCACTGGATATTTAATATATGTGCACTGGATATATATAATATATGTGCACTGGATATATAATATATGTGCACTGGATATAAATAATATATGTGCACTGGATATTTAATATATGTGCACTGGATATATATAATATATGTGCACTGGATATATTTATAATATATGTGCACTGGATATATATAATCTATGTGCACTGGATATATAATATATGTGCACTGGATATATATAATATATGTGCACTGGATCTATAATATATGTGCACTGGATGTATAATATATGTGCACTGGATATATAATATATATGCACTGGATATATAATATATGTGCACTGGATATATTTATAATATATGTGCACTGGATATTTAATATATGTGCACTGGATATATTTAATATAGGTGCACTGGAAATTTAATATATGTGCACTGGATATATATAATCTATGTGCACTGGATATATATATAATATATGTGCACTGAATCTAAAATATATGTACACTGGATAAAAATAATATATGTGCACTCGATCTATAATATATGTGCACTGGAAATTTAAAATATATGTGCACAGAATATATAATATATGTGCAAAGGATATTTAAAATATAAGCACTGGATATATTTAATATATGTGCACTGGATGAATATATAGTATATTTGCACTGGATATTTAATATATGTGCACTGGATATAAAAATATAATATATGTGCACTGGATATATAATATATGTGCACTGGATATATATAATATATGTGCACTGGATATATAATATATGTGCACTGGATATTTATAATATATGTGCACTGGATATATATAATATATGTGCACTGGATATATAATATATGTGCACTGGATATTTATAATATATGTGCACTGGATATATAATATATGTGCACTGGATATATTTAATATATGTGCACTGGATATATAATATATGTGCACTGGATATTTAATATATGTGCACTGGATATATAAATATAATATATGTGCACTAGATATATAATATATGTGCATTGGATATATATAATATATGTGCACTGGATATATAATATATGTGCACTGGATATTTATAATATATGTGCACTGGATATATATAATATATGTGCACTGGATATATAATATATGTGCACTGGATATTTATAATATATGTGCACTGGATATATAATATATGTGCACTGGATATATTTAATATATGTGCACTGGATATATAATATATGTGCACTGGATATTTAATATATGTGCACTGGATATATATAATATATGTGCACTGGATATATAATATATGTGCACTGGATATATTTATAATATACGTGCACTGGATATTTAATATATGTGCACTGGATATATTTAATATATGTGCACTGGATGTATATAATATGCGTGCACTGGATATATAATGTATGTGCACTGGATATATATAATATATGTGCACTGGATATATAATATGTGTGCACTGGATATATATAATATATGTGCACTGGATATTTAATATGTGTGCAATGGATATACATAATATATGTGCACTGGATCTATAATATATGTGCACTGGATATATAATATATGTGCACTGGATATTTAATGTATGTGCACTGGATATTTATAATAAATGTGCACTGGATATATAATATATGTGCAATGGATATATTTAATATATGTGCTCTGGATATATAATATATGTGCACTGGATATTTAATATATATACACTGGATATATATAATATATGTGCACTGGATATATAATATACGTTCACTGGATATATATAATATATGTGTACTGGTTCTATAATATATATGCACTGGATATTTATAATATATGTGCACTGGATATATAATATATGTGCACTTGATATATAATATATGTGCACTGAATATTTAATATATGTGCACTGTATATATATAATATATGTGCACTGGATATATATATAATATATGTGCACTGGATATTTAATACATGTGCACTGGATATATATATAATATATGTGCACTGGATATATATATAATATATGTGCACTGGATATATAATATATGTGCACTGGATATGTATAATATATGTGCACTGGATATATAATATATGTGCACTGGATATTTATAATATATGTGCACTGGATATATATAACATATGTGCACTGGATATATAATATATGTGCACTGGATATTTATAATATATGTGCACTGGATATATAATATATGTGCACTGGATATATTTAATATATGTGCACTGGATATATAATATATGTGCACTGGATATATAATATATGTGCACTGGATATATATAATATATGTGCACTGGATATATAATATATGTGCACTGGATATATTTAATATATGTGCACTGGATATATAATATATGTGCACTGGATATTTAATATATGTGCACTGGATATATTTAATATATGTGCACTGGATGTATATAATATGTGTGCACTGGATATATAATATATGTGCACTGGATATATATAATATATGTGCACTGGATATATAATATATGTGCACTGGATATTTAATATATGTGCACTGGATATATTTAATATATGTGCACTGGATGTATATAATATGTGTGCACTGGATATATAATATATGTGCACTGTCTATATATAATATATGTGCACTGGATATATAATATATGTGCACTGGATATATTTAATATATGTGCACTGGATATATAATATATGTGCACTGGATATATTTAATATATGTGCACTGGATGTATATAATATGCGTGAACTGGATATATAATATATGTGCACTAAATATATATAATATATGTGCACTGGATATATAATATGTGTGCACTGAATATATATATAATATATGTGCACTGGATATTTAATATATGTGCAATGGATATACATAATATGTGTGCACTGGATCTATAATATATGTGCACTGAATATATAATATATGTGCACTGGATATTTAATATATGTGCACTGGATATATAATATATATGCACTGGATATATAATATATGTGCACAGGATATGTATAATATACGTGCACTGGATATTTAATATATGTGCACTGGATATACATAATATATGTGCACTGGATATATAATATATGAGCACTGGATATTTAATATATGTGCACTGGATATATATAATATATGTGCACTGGATATATAATATATGTGCACTGGATATAAATAATATATGTGCACTGGATATTTAATATATGTGCACTGGATATATATAATATATGTGCACTGGATATATTTATAATATATGTGCACTGGATATATATAATCTATGTGCACTGGATATATAATATATGTGCACTGGATATATATAATATATGTGCACTGGATCTATAATATATGTGCACTGGATGTATAATATATGTGCACTGGATATATAATATATATGCACTGGATATATAATATATGTGCACTGGATATATTTATAATATATGTGCACTGGATATTTAATATATGTGCACTGGATATATTTAATATAGGTGCACTGGAAATTTAATATATGTGCACTGGATATATATAATCTATGTGCACTGGATATATATAATATATGTGCACTGAATCTAAAATATATGTACACTGGATAAAAATAATATATGTGCACTCGATCTATAATATATGTGCACTGGAAATTTAAAATATATGTGCACAGAATATATAATATATGTGCAAAGGATATTTAAAATATAAGCACTGGATATATTTAATATATGTGCACTGGATGAATATATAGTATATTTGCACTGGATATTTAATATATGTGCACTGGATATATAAATATAATATATGTGCACTGGATATATAATATATGTGCACTGGATATTTATAATATATGTGCACTGGATATATATAATATATGGGCACTGGATATATAATATATGTGCACTGGATATTTATAATATATGTGCACTGGATATATAATATATGTGCACTGGAAATATTTAATATATGTGCACTGGATATATAATATATGTGCACTGGATATTTAATATATGTGCACTGGATATATTTATAATATATGTGCACTGGATATATAATATATGTGCACTGGATATATTTATAATATACGTGCACTGGATATTTAATATATGTGCACTGGATATATTTATTATATGTGCACTGGATGTATATAATATGCGTGCACTGGATATATAATGTATGTGCACTGGATATATATAATATATGTGCACTGGATATATAATATGTGTGCACTGGATATATATAATATATGTGCACTGGATATTTAATATATGTGCAATGGATATACATAATATATGTGCACTGGATCTATAATATATGTGCACTGGATATATAATATATGTGCACTGGATATTTAATGTATGTGCACTGGATATTTATAATAAATGTGCACTGGATATATAATATATGTGCAATGGATATATTTAATATATGTGCTCTGGATATATAATATATGTGCACTGGATATTTAATATATATACACTGGATATATATAATATATGTGCACTGGATATATAATATACGATCACTGGATATATATAATATATGTGCACTGGTTCTATAATATATGTGCACTGGATATTTATAATATATGTGCACTGGATATATAATATATGTGCACTTGATATATAATATATGTGCACTGAATATTTAATATATGTGCACTGTATATATATAATATATGTGCACTGGATATATATATAATATATGTGCACTGGATATTTAATACATGTGCACTGGATATATATATAATATATGTGCACTGGATATATATATATATAATATATGTGCACTGGATATATAATATATGTGCACTGGATATATATAATATATGTGCACTGGATATATAATATATGTGCACTGGATATTTATAATATATGTGCACTGGATATATATAATATATGTGCACTGGATATATAATATATGTGCACTGGATATTTATAATATATGTGCACTGGATATATAATATATGTGCACTGGATATATTTAATATATGTGCACTGGATATATAATATATGTGCACTGGATATTTAATATATGTGCACTGGATATATATAATATATGTGCACTGGATATATAATATATGTGCACTGGATATATTTATAATATATGTGCACTGGATATTTAATATATGTGCACTAGATATATTTAATATATGTGCACTGGATGTATATAATATGCGTGCACTGGATATATAATATATGTGCACTGGATATATATAATATATGTGCACTGGATATATAATATGTGTGCACTGGATATATATAATATATGTGCACTGGATATTTAATATATGTGCAATGGATATACATAATATATGTGCACTGGATCTATAATATATGTGCACTGGATATATAATATATGTGCACTGGATATATAATATATGTGCACTTGATATATAATATATGTGCACTGAATATTTAATATATGTGCACTGTATATATATAATATATGTGCACTGGATATATATATATAATATATGTGCACTGGATCTATAATATATGTGCACTGGAAATTTATAATATATGTGCACAGAATATATAATATATGTGCACAGGATATTTAATATATGTGCACTGGATGTATAATATATGTGCACTGGATATATAATATATGTGCACTGTATATATAATATATGTGCAGTGGATATTTAATATATGTGCACTGGATATATATAATATATGTGCACTGAATATTTAATATATGTGCACTGGATATATATAATATATGTGCACTGGATATATAATATATGTGCACTGGATATATAATATATGTGCACTAGATATATAAAATATGTGCACAGGATATATATAATATATGTGCACTGGACCTAAAATTTAAGTGCACTGGATATATAATATATGTGCACTGGATATTTAAAATAAATGTGATCTGTATATATAATATATGTGCACTGGATATTTAATATATGTGCACTGGATATATATAATATATGTGCATTGGATTTATAATACTTGTGCAATGGTTAGTTAAATTATATGTGCACTGGATATATAATATATGTGCACTGGATATATTTAATATATGTCCACTGGATATATAATATATGTGCACTGGATATTTAATATATTTGCACTGGATATATTTAATATATGTGCACTGGATGTATATAATATGTGTGCACTGGATATATAATATATGTGCACTGGATATAGATAATATATGTGCACTGGATATATAATATATGTGCACTGGATATTTAATATATGTGCACTGGATATATTTAATATATGTGCACTGGATGTATATAATATGTGTGCAATGGATATATAATATATGTGCACTGTCTATATATAATACATGTGCACTGGATATATAATATATGTGCACTGGATATATTTAATATATGTGCACTGGATATATAATATATGTGCACTGGATATTTAATATATGTGCACTGGATATATATAATATATGTGCACTGGATATATAATATATGTGCACTGGATATATTTATAATATATGTGCACTGGATATTTAATATTTGTGCACTGGATATATTTAATATATGTGCACTGGATGTATATAATATGCGTGAACTGGATATATAATATATGTGCACTAAATATATATAATATATGTGCACTGGATATATAATATGTGTGCACTGGATATATATAATATATGTGCACTGGATATTTAATATATGTGCAATGGATATACATAATATGTGTGCACTGGATCTATAATGTATGTGCACTGGATATATAATATATGTGCACTGGATATTTAATATATGTGCACTGGATATATAATATATATGCACTGGATATATAATATATGTGCACAGGATATATATAATATATGTGCACTGGATATTTAATATATGTGCACTGGATATACATAATATATGTGCACTGGATATATAATATATGAGCACTGGATATTTAATATATGTGCACTGGATATATATAATATATGTGCACTGGATATATAATATATGTGCACTGGATATAAATAATATATGTGCACTGGATATTTAATATATGTGCACTGGATATATATAATATATGTGCACTGGATATATTTATAATATATGTGCACTGGATATATATAATATATGTGCACTGGATATATAATATATGTGCACTGGATATATATAATATATGTGCACTGGATGTATAATATATGTGCACTGGATGTATAATATATGTGCACTGGATATATAATATATATGCACTGGATATATAATATATGTGCACTGGATATATTTATAATATATGTGCACTGGTTATTTAATATATGTGCACTGGATATATTTAATATAGGTGCACTGGAAATTTAATATATGTGCACTGGATATATATAATCTATGTGCACTGGATATATATATAATATATGTGCACTGAATCTAAAATATATGTACACTGGATAAAAATAATATATGTGCACTCGATCTATAATATATGTGCACTGGAAATTTAAAATATATGTGCACAGAATATATAATATATGTGCAAAGGATATTTAAAATATAAGCACTGGATATATTTAATATATGTGCACTGGATGAATATATAGTATATTTGCACTGGATATTTAATATATGTGCACTGGATATAAAAATATAATATATGTGCACTGGATATATAATATATGTGCACTGGATATATATAATATATGTGCACTGGATATATAATATATGTGCACTGGATATTTATAATATATGTGCACTGGATATATAATATATGTGCACTGGATATATTTAATATATGTGCACTGGATATATAATATATGTGCACTGGATATTTAATATATGTGCACTGGATATATAAATATAATATATGTGCACTGGATATATAATATATGTGCACTGGATATATATAATATATGTGCACTGGATATATAATATATGTGCACTGGATATTTATAATATATGTGCACTGGATATATATAATATATGTGCACTGGATATATAATATATGTGCACTGGATATTTATAATATATGTGCACTGGATATATAATATATGTGCACTGGATATATTTAATATATGTGCACTGGATATAAAATATATGTGCACTGGATATTTAATATATGTGCACGGGATATATATAATATATGTGCACTGGATATATAATATATGTGCACTGGATATATTTATAATATACGTGCACTGGATATTTAATATATGTGCACTGGATATATTTAATATATGTGCACTGGATGTATATAATATGCGTGCACTGGATATATAATATATGTGCACTGGATATATTTAATATATGTGCACTGGATGTATATAATATGCGTGAACTGGATATATAATATATGTGCACTAAATATATATAATATATGTGCACTGGATATATAATATGTGTGCACTGAATATATATATAATATATGTGCACTGGATATTTAATATATGTGCAATGGATATACATAATATGTGTGCACTGGATCTATAATATATGTGCACTGGATATATAATATATGTGCACTGGATATTTAATATATGTGCACTGGATATATAATATATATGCACTGGATATATAATATATGTGCACAGGATATGTATAATATACGTGCACTGGATATTTAATATATGTGCACTGGATATACATAATATATGTGCACTGGATATATAATATATGAGCACTGGATATTTAATATATGTGCACTGGATATATATAATATATGTGCACTGGATATATAATATATGTGCACTGGATATAAATAATATATGTGCACTGGATATTTAATATATGTGCACTGGATATATATAATATATGTGCACTGGATATATTTATAATATATGTGCACTGGATATATATAATCTATGTGCACTGGATATATAATATATGTGCACTGGATATATATATAATATATGTGCACTGGATCTATAATATATGTGCACTGGATGTATAATATATGTGCACTGGATATATAATATATATGCACTGGATATATAATATATGTGCACTGGATATATTTATAATATATGTGCACTGGATATTTAATATATGTGCACTGGATATATTTAATATAGGTGCACTGGAAATTTAATATATGTGCACTGGATATATATAATCTATGTGCACTGGATATATATAATATATGTGCACTGAATCTAAAATATATGTACACTGGATAAAAATAATATATGTGCACTCGATCTATAATATATGTGCACTGGAAATTTAAAATATATGTGCACAGAATATATAATATATGTGCAAAGGATATTTAAAATATAAGCACTGGATATATTTAATATATGTGCACTGGATGAATATATAGTATATTTGCACTGGATATTTAATATATGTGCACTGGATATATAAATATAATATATGTGCACTGGATATATAATATATGTGCACTGGATATTTATAATATATGTGCACTGGATATATATAATATATGTGCACTGGATATATAATATATGTGCACTGGATATTTATAATATATGTGCACTGGATATATAATATATGTGCACTGGATATATTTAATATATGTGCACTGGATATATAATATATGTGCACTGGATATTTAATATATGTGCACTGGATATATTTATAATATATGTGCACTGGATATATAATATATGTGCACTGGATATATTTATAATATACGTGCACTGGATATTTAATATATGTGCACTGGATATATTTATTATATGTGCACTGGATGTATATAATATGCGTGCACTGGATATATAATGTATGTGCACTGGATATATATAATATATGTGCACTGGATATATAATATGTGTGCACTGGATATATATAATATATGTGCACTGGATATTTAATATATGTGCAATGGATATACATAATATATGTGCACTGGATCTATAATATATGTGCACTGGATATATAATATATGTGCACTGGATATTTAATGTATGTGCACTGGATATTTATAATAAATGTGCACTGGATATATAATATATGTGCAATGGATATATTTAATATATGTGCTCTGGATATATAATATATGTGCACTGGATATTTAATATACATACACTGGATATATATAATATATGTGCACTGGATATATAATATACGTTCACTGGATATATATAATATATGTGCACTGGTTCTATAATATATGTGCACTGGATATTTATAATATATGTGCACTGGATATATAATATATGTGCACTTGATATAAAATATATGTGCACTGAATATTTAATATATGTGCACTGTATATATATAATATATGTGCACTGGATATATATATAATATATGTGCACTGGATATTTAATACATGTGCACTGGATATATATATAATATATGTGCACTGGATATATATATATAATATATGTGCACTGGATATATAATATATGTGCACTGGATATATATAATATATGTGCACTGGATATATAATATATGTGCACTGGATATTTATAATATATGTGCACTGGATATATATAATATATGTGCACTGGATATATAATATATGTGCACTGGATATTTATAATATATGTGCACTGGATATATAATATATGTGCACTGGATATATTTAATATATGTGCACTGGATATATAATATATGTGCACTGGATATTTAATATATGTGTACTGGATATATATAATATATGTGCACTGGATATATAATATATGTGCACTGGATATATTTATAATATATGTGCACTGGATATTTAATATATATGCACTAGATATATTTAATATATGTGCACTGGATGTATATAATATGCGTGCACTGGATATATAATATATGTGCACTGGATATATATAATATATGTGCACTGGATATATAATATGTGTGCACTGGATATATATAATATATGTGCACTGGATATTTAATATATGTGCAATGGATATACATAATATATGTGCACTGGATCTATAATATATGTGCACTGGATATATAATATATGTGCACTGGATATTTAATATATGTGCACTGGATATATAATATATGTGCACTTGATATATAATATATGTGCACTGAATATTTAATATATGTGCACTGTATATATATAATATATGTGCACTGGATATATATATATAATATATGTGCACTGGATCTATAATATATGTGCACTGGAAATTTATAATATATGTGCACAGAATATATAATATATGTGCACAGGATATTTAATATATGTGCACTGGATGTATAATATATGTGCACTGGATATATAATATATGTGCACTGTATATATAATATATGTGCAGTGGATATTTAATATATGTGCACTGGATATATATAATATATGTGCACTGAATATTTAATATATGTGCACTGGATATATATAATATATGTGCACTGGATATATAATATATGTGCACTGGATATATAATATATGTGCACTAGATATATAAAATATGTGCACAGGATATATATAATATATGTGCACTGGACCTAAAATTTAAGTGCACTGGATATATAATATATGTGCACTAGATATATAAAATATGTGCACAGGATATATATAATATATGTGCACTGGACCTAAAATTTAAGTGCACTGGATATATAATATATGTGCACTGGATATTTAAAATAAATGTGATCTGTATATATAATATATGTGCACTGGATATTTAATATATGTGCACTGGATATATATAATATATGTGCATTGGATTTATAATACTTGTGCACTGGTTAGTTAAATTATATGTGCACTGGATATATAATATATGTGCACTGGATATATTTAATATATGTGCACTGGATATATAATATATGTGCACTGGATATTTAATATATTTGCACTGGATATATTTAATATATGTGCACTGGATGTATATAAAATGTGTGCACTGGATATATAATATATGTGCACTGGATATAGATAATATATGTGCACTGGATATATAATATATGTGCACTGGATATTTAATATATGTGCACTGGATATATTTAATATATGTGCACTGGATGTATATAATATGTGTGCACTGGATATATAATATATGTGCACTGTCTATATATAATATATGTGCACTGGATATATTTAATATATGTGCACTGGATATATAATATATGTGCACTGGATATTTAATATATGTGCACTGGATATATATAATATATGTGCACTGGATATATAATATATGTGCACTGGATATATTTATAATATATGTGCACTGGATATTTAATATATGTGCACTGGATATATTTAATATATGTGCACTGGATGTATATAATATGCGTGAACTGGATATATAATATATGTGCACTAAATATATATAATATATGTGCACTGGATATATAATATGTGTGCACTGGATATATATAATATATGTGCACTGGATATTTAATATATGTGCAATGGATATACATAATATGTGTGCACTGGATCTATAATATATGTGCACTGGATATATAATATATGTGCACTGGATATTTAATATATGTGCACTGGATATATAATATATATGCACTGGATATATAATATATGTGCACAGGATACATATAATATATGTGCACTGGATATTTAATATATGTGCACTGGATATACATAATATATGTGCACTGGATATATAATATATGAGCACTGGATATTTAATATATGTGCACTGGATATATATAATATATGTGCACTGGATATATAATATATGTGCACTGGATATAAATAATATATGTGCACTGGATATTTAATATATGTGCACTGGATATATATAATATATGTGCACTGGATATATTTATAATATATGTGCACTGGATATATATAATCTATGTGCACTGGATATATAATATATGTGCACTGGATATATATAATATATGTGCACTGGATCTATAATATATGTGCACTGGATGTATAATATATGTGCACTGGATATATAATATATATGCACTGGATATATAATATATGTGCACTGGATATATTTATAATATATGTGCACTGGATATTTAATATATGTGCACTGGATATATTTAATATAGGTGCACTGGAAATTTAATATATGTGCACTGGATATATATAATCTATGTGCACTGGATATATATATAATATATGTGCACTGAATCTAAAATATATGTACACTGGATAAAAATAATATATGTGCACTCGATCTATAATATATGTGCACTGGAAATTTAAAATATATGTGCACAGAATATATAATATATGTGCAAAGGATATTTAAAATATAAGCACTGGATATATTTAATATATGTGCACTGGATGAATATATAGTATATTTGCACTGGATATTTAATATATGTGCACTGGATATAAAAATATAATATATGTGCACTGGATATATAATATATGTGCACTGGATATATATAATATATGTGCACTGGATATATAATATATGTGCACTGGATATTTATAATATATGTGCACTGGATATATATAATATATGTGCACTGGATATATAATATATGTGCACTGGATATTTATAATATATGTGCACTGGATATATAATATATGTGCACTGGATATATTTAATATATGTGCACTGGATATATAATGTATGTGCACTGGATATTTAATATATGTGCACTGGATATATAAATATAATATATGTGCACTAGATATATAATATATGTGCACTGGATATATATAATATATGTGCACTGGATATATAATATATGTGCACTGGATATTTATAATATATGTGCACTGGATATATATAATATATGTGCACTGGATATATAATATATGTGCACTGGATATTTATAATATATGTGCACTGGATATATAATATATGTGCACTGGATATATTTAATATATGTGCACTGGATATATAATATATGTGCACTGGATATTTAATATATGTGCACTGGATATATATAATATATGTGCACTGGATATATAATATATGTGCACTGGATATATTTATAATATACGTGCACTGGATATTTAATATATGTGCACTGGATATATTTAATATATGTGCACTGGATGTATATAATATGCGTGCACTGGATATATAATGTATGTGCACTGGATATATATAATATATGTGCACTGGATATATAATATGTGTGCACTGGATATATATAATATATGTGCACTGGATATTTAATATGTGTGCAATGGATATACATAATATATGTGCACTGGATCTATAATATATGTGCACTGGATCTATAATATATGTGCACTGGATATTTAATGTATGTGCACTGGATATTTATAATAAATGTGCACTGGATATATAATATATGTGCAATGGATATATTTAATATATGTGCTCTGGATATATAATATATGTGCACTGGATATTTAATATATATACACTGGATATATATAATATATGTGCACTGGATATATAATATACGTTCACTGGATATATATAATATATGTGTACTGGTTCTATAATATATATGCACTGGATATTTATAATATATGTGCACTGGATATATAATATATGTGCACTTGATATATAATATATGTGCACTGAATATTTAATATATGTGCACTGGATATATAATATATGTGCACTGGATATGTATAATATATGTGCACTGGATATATAATATATGTGCACTGGATATTTATAATATATGTGCACTGGATATATATAACATATGTGCACTGGATATATAATATATGTGCACTGGATATTTATAATATATGTGCACTGGATATATAATATATGTGCACTGGATATATTTAATATATGTGCACTGGATATATAATATATGTGCACTGGATCTATAATATATGTGCACTGGATATATAATATATGTGCACTGGATATTTAATGTATGTGCACTGGATATTTATAATAAATGTGCACTGGATATATAATATATGTGCAATGGATATATTTAATATATGTGCACTGGATATATAATATATGTGCACTGGATATATAATATATGTGCACTGGATATGTATAATATATGTGCACTGGATATATAATATATGTGCACTGGATATTTATAATATATGTGCACTGGATATATATAACATATGTGCACTGGATATATAATATATGTGCACTGGATATTTATAATATATGTGCACTGGATATATAATATATGTGCACTGGATATATTTAATATATGTGCACTGGATATATAATATATGTGCACTGGATATTTAATATATGTGCACTGGATATATATAATATATGTGCACTGGATATATAATATATGTGCACTGGATATATTTAATATATGTGCACTGGATATATAATATATGTGCACTGGATATTTAATATATGTGCACTGGATATATTTAATATATGTGCACTGGATGTATATAATATGTGTGCACTGGATATATAATATATGTGCACTGGATATATATAATATATGTGCACTGGATATATAATATATGTGCACTGGATATTTAATATATGTGCACTGGATATATTTAATATATGTGCACTGGATGTATATAATATGTGTGCACTGGATATATAATATATGTGCACTGTCTATATATAATATATGTGCACTGGATATATAATATATGTGCACTGGATATATTTAATATATGTGCACTGGATATATAATATATGTGCACTGGATATATTTAATATATGTGCACTATATGTATATAATATGCGTGAACTGGATATATAATATATGTGCACTAAATATATATAATATATGTGCACTGGATATATAATATGTGTGCACTGAATATATATATAATATATGTGCACTGGATATTTAATATATGTGCAATGGATATACATAATATGTGTGCACTGGATCTATAATATATGTGCACTGGATATATAATATATGTGCACTGGATATTTAATATATGTGCACTGGATATATAATATATA
The DNA here is from genome assembly GCF_031893055.1 of Leptodactylus fuscus. Taxonomy (NCBI): domain Eukaryota; kingdom Metazoa; phylum Chordata; class Amphibia; order Anura; family Leptodactylidae; genus Leptodactylus; species Leptodactylus fuscus. Next base: position 279,377,261 of record NC_134266.1, read on the forward strand.
TGCACTGGATATATAATATATGTGCACAGGATGTGCACTGGATATACATAATATATGTGCACTGGATATATAATATATGAGCACTGGATATTTAATATATGTGCACTGGATATATATAATATATGTGCACTGGATATATAATATATGTGCACTGGATATAAATAATATATGTGCACTGGATATTTAATATATGTGCACTGGATATATATAATATATGTGCACTGGATATATTTATAATATATGTGCACTGGATATATATAATCTATGTGCACTGGATATATAATATATGTGCACTGGATATATATAATATATGTGCACTGGATCTATAATATATGTGCACTGGATGTATAATATATGTGCACTGGATATATAATATATATGCACTGGATATATAATATATGTGCACTGGATATATTTATAATATATGTGCACTGGATATTTAATATATGTGCACTGGATATATTTAATATAGTTGCACTGGAAATTTAATATATGTGCACTGGATATATATAATCTATGTGCACTGGATATATATAATATATGTGCACTGAATCTAAAATATATGTACACTGGATAAAAATAATATATGTGCACTCGATCTATAATATATGTGCACTGGAAATTTAAAATATATGTGCACAGAATATATAATATATGTGCAAAGGATATTTAAAATATAAGCACTGGATATATTTAATATATGTGCACTGGATGAATATGTAGTATATTTGCACTGGATATTTAATATATGTGCACTGGATATATAAATATAATATATGTGCACTGGATATATAATATATGTGCACTGGATATTTATAATATATGTGCACTGGATATATATAATATATGTGCACTGGATATATAATATATGTGCACTGGATATTTATAATATATGTGCACTGGATATATAATATATGTGCACTGGATATATTTAATATATGTGCACTGGATATATAATATATGTGCACTGGATATTTAATATATGTGCACTGGATATATTTATAATATATGTGCACTGGATATATAATATATGTGCACTGGATATATTTATAATATACGTGCACTGGATATTTAATATATGTGCACTGGATATATTTATTATATGTGCACTGGATGTATATAATATGCTTGCACTGGATATATAATGTATGTGCACTGGATATATATAATATATGTGCACTGGATATATAATATGTGTGCACTGGATATATATAATATATGTGCACTGGATATTTAATATATGTGCAATGGATATACATAATATATGTGCACTGGATCTATAATATATGTGCACTGGATATATAATATATGTGCACTAGATATTTAATGTATGTGCACTGGATATTTATAATAAATGTGCACTGGATATATAATATATGTGCACTGGATATATTTAAAATATGTGCACTGTATGTATAATATATGTGCACTGGATATTTAATATATGTTCACTGGACATATATAATATATGTGCACTGGATATATATATATTATATGTGCACTAGATATTTAATATATGTGCACTGGATATATTTAATATCTGTGCAATGGATGTATAATATATGTGCACTGGATATTTAATATGTGTGCACTGGATATATTTAATATAGGTGCACTGGATGTATATAATATATGTGCACTGGACATTTAATATATGTGCAATGGATATATATATATAATATATGTGCACTGGATACATAATATACGTTCACTGGATATATATATATAATATATGTGCACTGGATCTATAATATATATGCACTGGATATTTAAAATATATGTGCACTGGATATATAATATATGTGCACTGGATATATTTAAAATATGTGCACTGTATGTATAATATATTTGCACTGGATATTTAATATATGTTCACTGGACATATATAATATATGTGCACTGGATATATATATATATATATATTAATATATATATATATATATATTAAATGTGCACTGGATATTTAATATATGTGCACTGGATATATTTAATATCTGTGCAATGGATGTATAATATATGTGCACTGGACATTTAATATATGTGCAATGGATACATATAATATATGTGCACTGGATCTATAATATATGTGCACTGGATATTTATAATATATGTGTAATGGATATGTTTAATATATGTGCACTGGATATATAATATATGTGCACTGGATATTTAATATATGTGCACTGGATATATATAATATATGTGCACTGAATATTTAATATATGTGCACTGGATATATATATAATATATGTGCACTGGATATATAATATATGTGCACTGGATATATAATATATGTGCACTAGATATATAAAATATGTGCACAGGATATATGTAATATATGTGCACTGGACCTAAAATTTAAGTGCACTGGATATATAATATATGTGCACTGGATATTTAAAATAAATGTGATCTGTATATATAATATATGTGCACTGGATATTTAATATATGTGCACTGGATATATATAATATATGTGCACTGGATATTTATAATACTTGTGCACTGGTTAGTTAAATTATATGTGCACTGGATATATAATATATGTGCACTGGATATATGTAATATATGTGCACTGGATGTATAACAGATGTGCACTGGATATTTAATATATGTGCACTGGATATATGTAATATATGTGCACTGGATGTATAACATATGTGCACTGGACATTTAATATATGTGCAATGGATATATATAATATATGTGCATTGGATCTATAATATATGTGCATTGGATATTTATAATATATGTGCACTGGATATTTAATATATGTGCACTGGATATATATAATATATGTGCACTGAATATTTAATATATGTGCACTGGATATATATAATATATGTGCACTAGATATATAATATATGTGCACTGGACATATAAAATATGTGCACAGGATATATATAATATATGTGCACTGGACCTAAAATTTATGTGCACTGGATATATAATATATGTGCACTGGATATTTAAAATAAATGTGATCTGGATATATAATATATGTGCACTGGATATTTAATATATGTGCACTGGATATATATAATATATGTGCACTGGATTTATAATACTTGTGCACTGGTTAGTTAAATTATATGTGCACTGGATATATAATTATATGTGCACTGGATATATTTAATATATGTGCACTGGATATATAATATATGTGCACTGGATATTTAATATATGTTCACTGGACATATATAATATATGTGCACTGTATATATATAATATATGTGCACTGGATATTTAATATATGTGCACTGGATATATTTAATATATGTGCACTGGATATTTAATATATGTGCACTGGATGTATATATTATATGTGCAGTGGATGTATAATATATGTGCACTGGATATTTAATATATGTGCACTGAATATATATATAATATATGTGCACTGGATATTTATAATATATGTGCAATGGATATATTTAATATATGTGCAATAGATATATAATATATGTGCACTGGATATTTAATATATGTGCACTGGATATATATAATATATGTGCACTGGATTTATAATATGTGTGCACTGGATATATTTAATATATGTGCACTGGATATATATAATATATGTGCACTGGATATATAATATATGTGCACTGGATATTTAATATATGTGCACTGGATATATATAATATATGTGCACTGGATATATAATATATGTGCACTGGATATATTTAATATATGTGCACTGGATATATATAATATATGTGCACTGGATATATAATATATGTGCACTATATATATTTATAATATATGTGCACTGGATATTTAATATATGTGCACTGGATATATTTAATATATGTGCACTGGATATATTTAATATATGTGCACTGGATATATTTAATATATGTGCACTGGATATATAATATATGTGCACTGGATATTTAATATATGTGCACTGGATATATTTAATATATGTGCACTGGATGTATATAATATGTGTGCACTGGATATATTTAATATATGTGCACTGGATATATAATATATGTGCACTGGATATTTAATATATGTGCACTGGATATATTTAATATATGTGCACTGGATGTATATAATATGTGTGCACTGGATATATAATATATGTGCACTGGATATATAATATATGTGCACTGGAAATATAATATATGTGCACTGGATATTTAATATATGTGCACTGGATATATATAATATATGTGCACTGGATATATAATATATGTGCACTGGATATTTAATATATGTGCAATGGATATATTTAATATATGTGCACTGGATGTATATAATATGTGTGCACTGGATATATAATATATGTGCACAGGATATATATAATATATGTGCACTGGATATATAATATATGTGCACTGGATATATTTAATATATGTGCACTGGATATATAATATATGTGCACTGGATATATTTAATATATGTGCACTGGATATATATAATATATGTGCACTGGATATATAATATATGTGCACTGGATATATTTATAATATATGTGCACTGGATATTTAATATATGTGCACTGGATATATTTAATATATGTGCACTGGATATATTTAATATATGTGCACTGGATGTATATAATATGTGTGCACTGGATATATAATATATGTGCACTGGATATATAATATATGTGCACTGGATATATTTAATATATGTGCACTGGATATATAATATATGTGCACTGGATATATAATATATGTGCACTGGATATAATTAATATATGTGCACTGGATATATAATATATGTGCACTGGATATTTAATATATGTGCACTGGATATATATAATATATGTGCACTGGATATATAATATATGTGCACTGGATATATTTATAATATATGTGCACTGGATATATAATATATGTGCACTAAATATTTATAATATATGTGCACTGGATATATAATATGTGTGCACTGGATATATATAATATATGTGCACTGGATATTTAATATATGTGCCATGGATATACATAATATGTGTGCACTGGATCTATAATATATGTGCACTGGATATATAATATATGTGCACTGGATATTTAATATATGTGCCATGGATATACATAATATGTGTGCACTGGATCTATAATATATGTGCACTGGATATATAATATATGTGCACTGGATATATAATATATGTGCACAGGATATATATAATATATATGCACTGGATATTTAATATATGTGCACTGGATATATAATATATGTGCACTTGATATATAATATATGTGCACTGAATATTTAATATATGTGCACTGTATATATATAATATATGTGCACTGGATATATATATAATATATTTGCATTGGATCTATAATATATGTGCACTGGAAATTTATAATATATGTGCACAGAATATATAATATATGTGCCATGGATATACATAATATGTGTGCACTGGATCTATAATATATGTGCACTGGATGTATAATATATGTGCACTGGATGTATAATATATGTGCACTGTTATATATAATATATGTGCACTGGATATATTTATAATATATGTGCACTGGATATTTAATATATGTGCACTGGATATATTTAATATAGGTGCACTGGATGTATATAATATATGTGCACTGGACATTTAATATATGTGCAATGGATATATATATAATATATGTGCACTGGATATATAATATACGTTCACTGGATATATATATATAATATATGTGCACTGGATCTATAATATATGTGCACTGGATATTTAAAATAAATGTGATCTGTATATATAATATATGTGCACTGGATATTTAATATATGTGCACTGGATATATATAATATATGTGCACTGGATTTATAATACTTGTGCACTGGTTAGTTAAATTATATGTGCACTGGATATATAATATATGTGCACTAAATATATATAATATATGTGCACTGGATATATAATATGTGTGCACTGGATATATATAATATATGTGCACTGGATATTTAATATATGTGCCATGGATATACATAATATGTGTGCACTGGATCTATAATATATGTGCACTGGATGTATAATATATGTGCACTGGATGTATAATATATGTGCACTGGATATTTAATATATGTGCACTGGATATATTTAATATAGGTGCACTGGATGTATATAATATATGTGCACTGGACATTTAATATATGTGCAATGGATATATATATATAATATATGTGCACTGGATATATAATATACGTTCACTGGATATATATATATATAATATATGTGCACTGGATCTATAATATATATGCACTGGATATTTAAAATATATGTGCACTGGATATATATAATATGTGCACTGGATATATTTAAAAATATGTGCACTGTATGTATAATATATTTGCACTGGATATTTAATATATGTTCACTGGACATATATAATATATGTGCACTGGATATATATATATATATATATTAAATGTGCACTGGATATTTAATATATGTGCACTGGAAATATTTAATATCTGTGCAATGGATGTATAATATATGTGCACTGGACATTTAATATATGTGCAATGGATACATATAATATATGTGCACTGGATCTATAATATATGTGCACTGGATATTTATAATATATGTGTAATGGATATGTTTAATATATGTGCACTGGATATATAATATATGTGCACTGGATATTTAATATATGTGCACTGGATATATATAATATATGTGCACTGAATATTTAATATATGTGCACTGGATATATATATAATATATGTGCACTGGATATATAATATATGTGCACTGGATATATAATATATGTGCACTAGATATATAAAATATGTGCACAGGATATATGTAATATATGTGCACTGGACCTAAAATTTAAGTGCACTGGATATATAATATATGTGCACTGGATATTTAAAATAAATGTGATCTGTATATATTAATATATGTGCACTGGATATTTAATATATGTGCACTGGATATATATAATATATGTGCACTGGATTTATAATACTTGTGCACTGGTTAGTTAAATTATATGAGCACTGGATATATAATATATGTGCACTGGATATATTTAATATTTGTGCACTGGATATATAATATATGTGCACTGGATATTTAATATATGTGCACTGGATATATTTAATATATGTGCACTGGATGTATATAATATATGTGCACTGGATATATAATATATGTGCACTGGATATATATAATATGTGTGCACTGGATATATAATATATGTGCACTGGATATTTAATATATGTGCACTGGATATATTTAATATATGTGCACTGGATGTATATAATATGTGTGCACTGGATATATAATATATGAGCACTGGATATATATAATATATGTGCACTGGATATATAATATATGTGCACTGGATATATTTAATATATGTGCACTGGATGTATATAATATGTGTGCACTGGATATATAATATATGTGCACTGGATATATATAATATATGTGCATTGGATATATAATATATGTGCACTGGATATATTTAATATATGTGCACTGGATATATAATATATGTGCACTGGATATTTAATATATGTGCACTGGATATATATAATATATGTGCACTGGATATATAATATATGTGCACTGGATATATTTAATATATGTGCACTGGATGTATATAATATGCGTGAACTGGATATATAATATATGTGCACTAAATATATATAATATATGTGCACTGGATATATAATATGTGTGCACTGGATATATATAATATATGTGCACTGGATATTTAATATATGTGCAATGGATATACATAATATATGTGCACTGGATCTATAATATATGTGCACTGGATATATAATATATGTGCACTGGATATTTAATATATGTGCACTGGATATATAATATATGTGCACTGGATATATAATATATGTGCACAGGATATATATAATATATGTGCACTGGATATTTAATATATGTGCACTGGATATATATAATATATGTGCACTGGATATATTTATAATCTATGTGCACTGGATATATATAATCTATGTGCACTGGATCTAAAATATATGTGCACTGGATATAAATAATATATGTGCACTCGATCTATAATATATGTGCACTGGAAATTTATAATATATGTGCACAGAATATATAATATATGTGCACAGGATATTTAAAATATAAGCACTGGATATATTTAATATATGTGCACTGGATGTATATATAGTATATTTGCACTGGATATTTAATATATGTGCACTGGGTATATAAATATAATATATGTGCACTGGATATATAATATATGTGCACTGGATATATATATATAATAATTGTGCACTGGATATTTAATATATGTGCACTGGATATATAATATATGTGCACTTGATATATAATATATGTGCACTGAATATTTAATATATGTGCACTGTATATATATAATATATGTGCACTGGATATATATATAATATATGTGCATTGGATCTATAATATATGTGCACTGGAAATTTATAATATATGTGCACAGAATATATAATATATGTGCACAGGATATTTAATATATGTGCACTGGATGTATAATATATGTGCACTGGATGTATAATATATGTGCACTGTATATATTATATATGTGCACTGGATATATTTATAATATATGTGCACTGGATATTTAATATATGTGCACTGGATATATTTAATATAGGTGCACTGGATGTATATAATATATGTGCACTGGACATTTAATATGTGTGCAATGGATATATATAATATATGTGCACTGGATATATAATATACGTTCACTGGATATATATATATAATATATGTGCACTGGATCTATAATATATATGCACTGGATATTTAAAATATATGTGCACTGGATATATAATATATGTGCACTGGATATATTTAAAATATGTGCACTGTATGTATAATATATGTGCACTGGATATTTAATATATGTTCACTGGACATATATAATATATGTGCACTGGATATATATATATTATATGTGCACTAGATATTTAATATATGTGCACTGGATATATTTAATATCTGTGCAATGGATGTATAATATATGTGCACTGGATATTTAATATATGTGCACTGGATATATTTAATATAGGTGCACTGGATGTATATAATATATGTGCACTGGACATTTAATATATGTGCAATGGATATATATATAATATATGTGCACTGGATACATAATATACGTTCACTGGATATATATATATAATATATGTGCACTGGATCTATAATATATATGCACTGGATATTTAAAATATATGTGCACTGGATATATAATATATGTGCACTGGATATATTTAAAATATGTGCACTGTATGTATAATATATTTGCACTGGATATTTAATATATGTTCACTGGACATATATAATATATGTGCACTGGATATATATATATATATATATATATATATATATATTAAATGTGCACTGGATATTTAATATATGTGCACTGGATATATTTAATATCTGTACAATGGATGTATAATATATGTGCACTGGACATTTAATATATGTGCAATGGATACATATAATATATGTGCACTGGATCTATAATATATGTGCACTGGATATTTATAATATATGTGTAATGGATATGTTTAATATATGTGCACTGGATATATAATATATGTGCACTGGATATTTAATATATGTGCACTGGATATATATAATATATGTGCACTGAATATTTAATATATGTGCACTGGATATATATATAATATATGTGCACTGGATATATAATATATGTGCACTGGATATATAATATATGTGCACTAGATATATAAAATATGTGCACAGGATATATGTAATATATGTGCACTGGACCTAAAATTTAAGTGCACTGGATATATAATATATGTGCACTGGATATTTAAAATAAATGTGATCTGTATATATAATATATGTGCACTGGATATTTAATATATGTGCACTGGATATATATAATATATGTGCACTGGATTTATAATACTTGTGCACTGGTTAGTTAAATTATATGTGCACTGGATATATAATATATGTGCACTGGATATATTTAATATTTGTGCACTGGATATATAATATATGTGCACTGGATATTTAATATATGTGCACTGGATATATTTAATATATGTGCACTGGATATATAATATATGTGCACTGGATATATATAATATATGTGCACTGGATATATAATATATGTGCACTGGATATTTAATATATGTGCACTGGATATATTTAATATATGTGCACTGGATGTATATAATATGTGTGCACTGGATATATAATATATGAGCACTGGATATATATAATATATGTGCACTGGATATATAATATATGTGCACTGGATATATTTAATATATGTGCACTGGATGTATATAATATGTGTGCACTGGATATATAATATATGTGCACTGGATATATATAATATATGTGCATTGGATATATAATATATGTGCACTGGATATATTTAATATATGTGCACTGGATATATAATATATGTGCACTGGATATTTAATATATGTGCACTGGATATATAATATATGTGCACTTGATATATAATATATGTGCACTGAATATTTAATATATGTGCACTGTATATATATAATATATGTGCACTGGATATATATATAATATATGTGCATTGGATCTATAATATATGTGCACTGGAAATTTATAATATATGTGCACAGAATATATAATATATGTGCACAGGATATTTAATATATGTGCACTGGATGTATAATATATGTGCACTGGATGTATAATATATGTGCTCTGTATATATTATATATGTGCACTGGATATATTTATAATATATGTGCACTGGATATTTAATATATGTGCACTGGATATATTTAATATAGGTGCACTGGATGTATATAATATATGTGCACTGGACATTTAATATATGTGCAATGGATATATATATAATATATGTGCACTGGATATGTAATATACGTTCACTGCATATATATATATAATATATGTGCACTGGATCTATAATATATATGCACTGGATATTTAAAATATATGTGCACTGGATATATAATATATGTGCACTGGATATATTTAAAATATGTGCACTGTATGTATAATATATGTGCACTGGATATTTAATATATGTTCACTGGACATATATAATATATGTGCACTGGATATATAATATACGTTCACTGGATATATATATATAATATATGTGCACTGGATCTATAATATATATGCACTGGATATTTAAAATATATGTGCACTGGATATATTTAATATCTGTGCAATGGATGTATAATATATGTGCACTGGACATTTAATATATGTGCAATGGATACATATAATATATGTGCACTGGATCTATAATATATGTGCACTGGATATTTATAATATATGTGTAATGGATATGTTTAATATATGTGCACTGGATATATAATATATGTGCACTGGATATTTAATATATGTGCACTGGATATATATAATATATGTGCACTGGATATGTAATATACGTTCACTGCATATATATATATAATTTATGTGCACTGGATCTATAATATATATGCACTGGATATTTAAAATATATGTGCACTGGATATATAATATATGTGCACTGGATATATTTAAAATATGTGCACTGTATGTATAATATATGTGCACTGGATATTTAATATATGTTCACTGGACATATATAATATATGTGCACTGGATATATATATATTATATGTGCACTAGATATTTAATATATGTGCACTGGATATATTTAATATCTGTGCAATGGATGTATAATATATGTGCACTGGACATTTAATATATGTGCAATGGATACATATAATATATGTGCACTGGATCTATAATATATGTGCACTGGATATTTATAATATATGTGTAATGGATATGTTTAATATATGTGCACTGGATATATAATATATGTGCACTGGAAATTTGTAATAAATGTGCACTGGATATATAATATATGTGCAATTGATATATTTAATATATGTGCACTGGATATATAATATATGTGCACTGGATATTTAATGTATGTGCACTGGATATATAATATATGTGCACTGGATATATTTAATATTTGTGCACTAGATGTATAACATATGTGAACTGGATATTTAATATATGTTCTCTGGACATATATAATATATGTGCACTGGATATATATAATATATGTGCACTGTATATATATATATATATATATATATATATATAATATATGTGCACTGGATATATGTAATATATGTGCACTGGATGTGTAACATATGTGCACTGGACATTTAATATATGTGCAATGGATATATATAATATATGTGCACTGGATCTATAATATATGTGCATTAGATATTTATAATATGTGTGCACTGGATATTTAATATATGTGCACTGAATATATATATATATATATATATATATATATATATATATATATTATATGTGCACTGGATATTTATAATATATGTGCAATGGATATATTTAATATATGTGCACTGGATATTTAATATATATGCACTGGATATATTTAATATATGTGCAGTGGATGTATAATATATGTGCACTGGATATTTAATATATGTGCACTGAATATATATATAATATATGTGCACTGGATATTTATAATATATGTGCAATGGATATATTTAATATATGTGCACTAGATATTTAATATATGTGCACTGGATATATTTAATATCTGTGCAATGGATGTATAATATATGTGCACTGGACATTTAATATATGTGCAATGGATACATATAATATATGTGCACTGGATCTATAATATATGTGCACTGGATATTTATAATATATGTGTAATGGATATGTTTAATATATGTGCACTGGATATATAATATATGTGCACTGGATATTTAATATATGTGCACTGGATATATATAATATATGTGCACTGAATATTTAATATATGTGCACTGGATATATATATAATATATGTGCACTGGATATATAATATATGTGCACTGGATATATAATATATGTGCACTAGATATATAAAATATGTGCACAGGATATATGTAATATATGTGCACTGGACCTAAAATTTAAGTGCACTGGATATATAATATATGTGCACTGGATATTTAAAATAAATGTGATCTGTATATATAATATATGTGCACTGGATATTTAATATATGTGCACTGGATATATATAATATATGTGCACTGGATTTATAATACTTGTGCACTGGTTAGTTAAATTATATGTGCACTGGATATATAATATATGTGCACTGGATATATTTAATATTTGTGCACTGGATATATAATATATGTGCACTGGATATTTAATATATGTGCACTGGATATATTTAATATATGTGCACTGGATGTATATAATATATGTGCACTGGATATATAATATATGTGCACTGGATATATATAATATATGTGCACTGGATATATAATATATGTGCACTGGATATTTAATATATGTGCACTGGATATATTTAATATATGTGCACTGGATGTATATAATATGTGTGCACTGGATATATAATATATGAGCACTGGATATATATAATATATGTGCACTGGATATATAATATATGTGCACTGGATATATTTAATATATGTGCACTGGATGTATATAATATGTGTGCACTGGATATATAATATATGTGCACTGGATATATATAATATATGTGCATTGGATATATAATATATGTGCACTGGATATTTAATATATGTGCACTGGATATATATAATATATGTGCACTGGATATATAATATATGTGCACTGGATATATTTAATATATGTGCACTGGATGTATATAATATGCGTGAACTGGATATATAATATATGTGCACTAAATATATATAATATATGTGCACTGGATATATAATATGTGTGCACTGGATATATATAATATATGTGCACTGGATATTTAATATATGTGCACTGGATATATAATATATGTGCACTGGATATATAATATATGTGCACAGGATATATATAATATATGTGCACTGGATATTTAATATATGTGCACTGGATATATATAATATATGTGCACTGGATATATTTATAATATATGTGCACTGGATATATATAATCTATGTGCACTGGATATATATAATATATGTGCACTGGATCTAAAATATATGTGCACTGGATATAAATAATATATGTGCACTCGATCTATAATATATGTGCACTGGAAATTTCTAATATATGTGCACAGAATATATAATATATGTGCACAGGATATTTAAAATATAAGCACTGGATATATTTAATATATGTGCACTGGATGTATATATAGTATATTTGCACTGGATATTTAATATATGTGCACTGGGTATATAAATATAATATATGTGCACTGGATATATAATATATGTGCACTGGATATATATATAATATATGTGCACTGGATATTTAATATATGTGCACTGGATATATAATATATGTGCACTTGATATATAATATATGTGCACTGAATATTTAATATATGTGCACTGTATATATATAATATATGTGCACTGGATATATATATAATATATGTGCATTGGATCTATAATATATGTGCACTGGAAATTTATAATATATGTGCACAGAATATATAATATATGTGCAAAGGATATTTAATATATGTGCACTGGATGTATAATATATGTGCACTGGATGTATAATATATGTGCACTGTATATATTATATATGTGCACTGGATATATTTATAATATATGTGCACTGGATATTTAATATATGTGCACTGGATATATTTAATATAGGTGCACTGGATGTATATAATATATGAGCACTGGACATTTAATATATGTGCAATGGATATATATATAATATATGTGCACTGGATATGTAATATACGTTCACTGCATATATATATATATAATATATGTGCACTGGATCTATAATATATATGCACTGGATATTTAAAATATATGTGCACTGGATATATAATATATGTGCACTGGATATATTTAAAATATGTGCACTGTATGTATAATATATGTGCACTGGATATTTAATATATGTTCACTGGACATATATAATATATGTGCACTGGATATATAATATACGTTCACTGGATATATATATATAATATATGTGCACTGGATCTATAATATATATGCACTGGATATTTAAAATATATGTGCACTGGATATATAATATAGGTGCACTGGATATATTTAAAATATGTGCACTGTATGTATAATATATTTGCACTGGATATTTAATATATGTTCACTGGACATATATAATATATGTGCACTGGATATATATATATATATATATATATATATATATATATATATATATATATATATATTAAATGTGCACTGGATATTTAATATATGTGCACTGGATATATTTAATAACTGTGCAATGGATGTATAATATATGTGCACTGGACATTTAATATATGTGCAATGGATACATATAATATATGTGCACTGGATCTATAATATATGTGCACTGGATATTTATAATATATGTGTAATGGATATGTTTAATATATGTGCACTGGATATATAATATATGTGCACTGGATATTTAATATATGTGCACTGGATATATATAATATATGTGCACTGGATATGTAATATACGTTCACTGCATATATATATATAATATATGTGCACTGGATCTATAATATATATGCACTGGATATTTAAAATATATGTGCACTGGATATATAATATATGTGCACTGGATATATTTAAAATATGTGCACTGTATGTATAATATATGTGCACTGGATATTTAATATATGTTCACTGGACATATATAATATATGTGCACTGGATATATATATATTATATGTGCACTAGATATTTAATATATGTGCACTGGATATATTTAATATCTGTGCAATGGATGTATAATATATGTGCACTGGACATTTAATATATGTGCAATAGATACATATAATATATGTGCACTGGATCTATAATATATGTGCACTGGATATTTATAATATATGTGTAATGGATATGTTTAATATATGTGCACTGGATATATAATATATGTGCACTGGAAATTTGTAATAAATGTGCACTGGATATATAATATATGTGCAATTGATATATTTAATATATGTGCACTGGATATATAATATATGTGCACTGGATATTTAATGTATGTGCACTGGATATATAATATATGTGCACTGGATATATTTAATATTTGTGCACTAGATGTATAACATATGTGAACTGGATATTTAATATATGTTCTCTGGACATATATAATATATGTGCACTGGATATATATAATATATGTGCACTGTATATATATATATATATATATATATATATATATAATATATGTGCACTGGATATATGTAATATATGTGCACTGGATGTGTAACATATGTGCACTGGACATTTAATATATGTGCAATGGATATATATAATATATGTGCACTGGATCTATAATATATGTGCATTAGATATTTATAATATGTGTGCACTGGATATTTAATATATGTGCACTGAATATATATATATATATATATATATATATATATATATATATATATATTATATGTGCACTGGATATTTATAATATATGTGCAATGGATATATTTAATATATGTGCACTGGATATTTAATATATGTGCACTGGATATATTTAATATATGTGCAGTGGATGTATAATATATGTGCACTGGATATTTAATATATGTGCACTGAATATATATATAATATATGTGCACTGGATATTTATAATATATGTGCAATGGATATATTTAATATATGTGCACTAGATATTTAATATATGTGCACTGGATATTTAATATATGTGCACTGGATATATATAATACATGTGCACTGGATATATAATATATGTGCACTGGATATTTATTATATATGTGCACTGCATATATATAATATATGTGCACTGGATATATAATATATGTGCACTGGATATATAAAATATGTGCACAGGATATATATATAATATATGTGCACTGGACCTAAAATTTAAGTGCACTGGATATATAATATATGTGCACTGGATATTTAAAATAAATGTGCACTGGATATATAATACATGTGCACTGGATATATAATATGTGTGCACTGGATATTTAATATATGTGCACTGGATATATATAATATATGTGCACTGAATATTTAATATATGTGCACTGGATATATATAATACATGTGCACTGGATATATAATATATGTGCACTAGATATATAAAATATGTGCACAGGATATATATAATATATGTGCACTGGATCTAAAATTTAAGTGCACTGGATATATAATATATGTGCACTGGATATTTAATATATGTGCACAGGATATATATAATATATGTGCACTGGATTTATAATACTTGTGCACTGGTTAGTTAAATTATATGTGCACTGGCTATATAATATATGTGCACTGGATATATTTAATATATGTGCACTGGATATATAATATATGTGCACTGGATATATAATATATGTGCACTGGATATATTTAATATATGTGCACTGGATATATAATATATGTGCACTGGATATTTAATATATGTGCACTGGATATATTTAATATATGTGCACTGGATGTATATAATATGTGTGCACTGGATATATAATATATGTGCACTGGATATATATAATATATGTGCACTGGATATATTTAATATATGTGCACTGGATATATAATATATGTGCATTGGATATATAATATATGTGCACTGGATATTTAATATATGTGCACTGGATATATTTAATATATGTGCACTGGATGTATATAATATGTGTGCACTGGATATATAATATATGTGCACTGGATATATATAATATATGTGCACTGGATATATAATATATGTGCACTGGATATTTAATATATGTGCACTGGATATATTTAATATATGTGCACTGGATGTATATAATATGTGTGCACTGGATATATAATATATGTGCACTGGATATATATATAATATATGTGCACTGGATATATAATATATGTGCACTGGATATATAATATATGTGCACTGGATATATTTAATATATGTGCACTGGGTATATATAATATATGTGCACTGGATATATAATATATGTGCACTGGATATATTTATAATATATGTGCACTGGATATTTAATATATGTGCACTGGATATATTTAATATATGTGCACTGGATATATTTAATATATGTGCACTGGATGTATATAATATGTGTGCACTGGATATATAATATATGTGCACTGGATATATAATATATGTGCACTGGATATATTTAATATATGTGCACTGGATATATAATATATGTGCACTGGATATATAATATATGTGCACTGGATATATTTAATATATGTGCACTGGATATATAATATATGTGCACTGGATATTTAATATATGTGCACTGGATATATTTAATATATGTGCACTGGATATATAATATATGTGCACTGGATATATTTATAATATATGTGCACTGGATATTTAATATATGTGCACTGGATATATTTAATATATGTGCACTGGATATATTTAATATATGTGCACTGGATGTATTTAATATATGTGCACTGGATATATAATATATGTGCACTGGATATATTTAATATATGTGCACTGGATATATAATATATGTGCACTGGATATATTTAATATATGTGCACTGGATATATAATATATGTGCACTGGATATATAATATATGTGCACTGGATATATTTATAATATATGTGCACTGGATATTTAATATATGTGCACTGGATATATTTAATATATGTGCACTGGATGTATATATAGTATATTTGCACTGGATATTTAATATATGTGCACTGGGTATATAAATATAATATATGTGCACTGGATATATAATATATGTGCACTGGATATATATATATATAATATATGTGCACTGGATATTTAATATATGTGCACTGGATATATAATATATGTGCACTTGATATATAATATATGTGCACTGAATATTTAATATATGTGCACTGTATATATATAATATATGTGCACTGGATATATATATAATATATGTGCATTGGATCTATAATATATGTGCACTGGAAATTTATAATATATGTGCACAGAATATATAATATATGTGCACAGGATATTTAATATATGTGCACTGGATGTATAATATATGTGCACTGGATGTATAATATATGTGCACTGTATATATAATATATGTGCACTGGATATATTTATAATATATGTGCACTGGATATTTAATATATGTGCACTGGATATATTTAATATAGGTGCACTGGATGTATATAATATATGTGCACTGGACATTTAATATGTGTGCAATGGATATATATAATATATGTGCACTGGATATATAATATACGTTCACTGGATATATATATATAATATATGTGCACTGGATCTATAATATATATGCACTGGATATTTAAAATATATGTGCACTGGATATATAATATATGTGCACTGGATATATTTAAAATATGTGCACTGTATGAATAATATATTTGCACTGGATATTTAATATATGTTCACTGGACATATATAATATATGTGCACTGGATATATATATATATATTATATGTGCACTGGATATTTAATATATGTGCACTGGATATATTTAATATCTGTGCAATGGATGTATAATATATGTGCACTGGACATTTAATATATGTGCAATGGATACATATAATATATGTGCACTGGATCTATAATATATGTGCACTGGATATTTATAATATATGTGTAATGGATATGTTTAATATATGTGCTCTAAATATATAATATATGTGCACTGGATATTTAATATATGTGCACTGGATATATATAATATATGTGCACTGAATATTTAATATATGTGCACTGGATATATATATAATATATGTGCACTGGATATATAATATATGTGTACTGGATATATAATATATGTGCACTAGATATATAAAATATGTGCACAGGATATATATAATATATGTGCACTGGACCTAAAATTTAAGTGCACTGGATATATAATATATGTGCACTGGATATTTAAAATAAATGTGATCTGTATATATAATATATGTGCACTGGATATTTAATATATGTGCACTGGATATATATAATATATGTGCACTGGATTTATAATACTTGTGCACTGGTTAGTTAAATTATATGTGCACTGGATATATAATATATGTGCACTGGATATATTTAATATATGTGCACTGGATATATAATATATGTGCACTGGATATTTAATATATGTGCACTGGATATATTTAATATATGTGCACTGGATGTATATAATATGTGTGCACTGGATATATAATATATGTGCACTGGATATATATAATATATGTGCACTGGATATATAATATATGTGCACTGGATATTTAATATATGTGCACTGGATATATTTAATATCTGTGCAATGGATGTATAATATATGTGCACTGGACATTTAATATATGTGCAATGGATACATATAATATATGTGCACTGGATCTATAATATATGTGCACTGGATATTTATAATATATGTGTAATGGATATGTTTAATATATGTGCACTGGATATATAATATATGTGCACTGGATAAATAATATATGTGCACTGGATATATATAATATATGTGCACTGGATATATAATATATGTGCACTGGATATATTTAATATATGTGCACTGGATGTATATAATATGTGTGCACTGGATATATAATATATGTGCACTGGATATATATAATATATGTGCACTGGATATATAATATATGTGCACTGGATATATTTAATATATGTGCACTGGATATATAATATATGTGCACTGGATATTTAATATGTGTGCACTGGATATATAATATATGTGCACTGGATATATATAATATATGTGCACTGGATATATAATATATGTGCACTGGATATATTTAATATATGTGCACTGGATGTATATAATATGTGTGCACTGGATATATAATATATGTGCACTGGATATATATAATATATGTGCACTGGATATATAATATATGTGCACTGGATATATTTAATATATGTGCACTGGATATATAATATATGTGCACTGGATATTTAATATATGTGCACTGGATATATATAATATATGTGCACTGGATATATAATATATGTGCACTGGATATATTTATAATATATGTGCACTGGATATTTAATATATGTGCACTGGATATATTTAATATATGTGCACTGGATGTATATAATATGCGTGAACTGGATATATAATATATGTGCACTAAATATATATAATATATGTGCACTGGATATATAATATGTGTGCACTGGATATATATAATATATGTGCACTGGATATTTAATATATGTGCAATGGATATACATAATATATGTGCACTGGATCTATAATATATGTGCACTGGATATATAATATATGTGCACTGGATATTTAATATATGTGCACTGGATATATAATGTATGTGCACTGGATATATAATATATGTGCACAGGATATATATAATATATGTGCACTGGATATTTAATATATGTGCACTGGATATATATAATATATGTGCACTGGATATATTTATAATATATGTGCACTGGATATATATAATCTATGTGCACTGGATATATATAATCTATGTGCACTGGATATATATAATATATGTGCACTGGATCTAAAATATATGTGCACTGGATATAAATAATATATGTGCACTCGATCTATAATATATGTGCACTGGAAATTTATAATATAAGTGCACAGAATATATAATATATGTGCACAGGATATTTAAAATATAAGCACTGGATATATTTAATATATGTGCACTGGATGTATATATAGTATATTTGCACTGGATATTTAATATATGTGCACTGGATATATAATATATGTGCACTTGATATATAATATATGTGCACTGAATATTTAATATATGTGCACTGTATATATATAATATATGTGCACTGGATATATATATATAATATATGTGCATTGGATCTATAATATATGTGCACTGGAAATTTATAATATATGTGCACAGAATATATAATATATGTGTACAGGATATTTAATATATGTGCACTGGATGTATAATATATGTGCACTGGATGTATAATATATGTGCACTGTATATATAATATATGTGCACTGGATGTATTTATAATATATGTGCACTGGATATTTAATATATGTGCACTGGATATATTTAATATAGGTGCACTGGATGTATATAATATATGTGCACTGGACATTTAATATATGTGCAATGGATATATATATATATATATGTGCACTGGATATATAATATACGTTCACTGGATATATATATATAATATATGTGCACTGGATCTATAATATATATGCACTGGATATTTAAAATATATGTGCACTGGATATATAATATATGTGCACTGGATATATTTAAAATATGTGCACTGTATGTATAATATTTGTGCACTGGATATTTAATATATGTTCACTGGACATATATAATATATGTGCACTGTATATATATATATATATATTATATGTGCACTGGATATTTAATATATGTGCACTGGATATATTTAATATCTGTGCAATGGATGTATAATATATGTGCACTGGACATTTAATATATGTGCAATGGATACATATAATATATGTGCACTGGATCTATAATATATGTGCACTGGATATTTATAATATATGTGTAATGGATATGTTTAATATATGTGCACTGGATATATAATATATGTGCACTGGAAATTTGTAATAAATGAGCACTGGATATATAATATATGTGCAATTGATATATTTAATATATGTGCACTGGATATATAATATATGTGCACTGGATATTTAATGTATGTGCACTGGATATTTATAATAAATGTGCACTGGATATATAATATATGTGCACTAGATATATAAAATATGTGCACAGGATATATATAATATATGTGCACTGGATCTAAAATTTAAGTGCACTGGATATATAATATATGTGCACTGGATATTTAATATATGTGCACAGGATATATATAATATATGTGCACTGGATTTATAATACTTGTGCACTGGTTAGTTAAATTATATGTGCACTGGCTATATAATATATGTGCACTGGATATATTTAATATATGTGCACTGGATATATAATTTATGTGCACTGGATATATAATATATGTGCACTGGATATATTTAATATATGTGCACTGGATATATAATATATGTGCACTGGATATTTAATATATGTGCACTGGATATATTTAATATATGTGCACTGGATGTATATAATATGTGTGCACTGGATATATAATATATGTGCACTGGATATATATAATATATGTGCACTGGATATATTTAATATATGTGCACTGGATATATAATATATGTGCATTGGATATATAATATATGTGCACTGGATATTTAATATATGTGCACTGGATATATTTAATATATGTGCACTGGATGTATATAATATGTGTGCACTGGATATATAATATATGTGCACTGGATATATATAATATATGTGCACTGGATATATAATATATGTGCACTGGATATTTAATATATGTGCACTGGATATATTTAATATATGTGCACTGGATGTATATAATATGTGTGCACTGGATATATAATATATGTGCACTGGATATATATATAATATATGTGCACTGGATATATAATATATGTGCACTGGATATATTTAATATATGTGCACTGGATATATAATATATGTGCACTGGATATATTTAATATATGTGCACTGGGTATATATAATATATGTGCACTGGATATATAATATATGTGCACTGGATATATTTATAATATATGTGCACTGGATATTTAATATATGTGCACTGGATATATTTAATATATGTGCACTGGATATATTTAATATATGTGCACTGGATGTATATAATATGTGTGCACTGGATATATAATATATGTGCACTGGATATATAATATATGTGCACTGGATATATTTAATATATGTGCACTGGATATATAATATATGTGCACTGGATATATAATATATGTGCACTGGATATATTTAATATATGTGCACTGGATATATAATATATGTGCACTGGATATTTAATATATGTGCACTGGATATATTTAATATATGTGCACTGGATATATAATATATGTGCACTGGATATATTTATAATATATGTGCACTGGATATTTAATATATGTGCACTGGATATATTTAATATATGTGCACTGGATATATTTAATATATGTGCACTGGATGTATTTAATATATGTGCACTGGATATATAATATATGTGCACTGGATATATTTAATATATGTGCACTGGATATATAATATATGTGCACTGGATATATTTAATATATGTGCACTGGATATATAATATATGTGCACTGGATATATAATATATGTGCACTGGATATATTTATAATATATGTGCACTGGATATTTAATATATGTGCACTGGATATATTTAATATATGTGCACTGGATGTATATATAGTATATTTGCACTGGATATTTAATATATGTGCACTGGGTATATAAATATAATATATGTGCACTGGATATATAATATATGTGCACTGGATATATATATATATAATATATGTGCACTGGATATTTAATATATGTGCACTGGATATATAATATATGTGCACTTGATATATAATATATGTGCACTGAATATTTAATATATGTGCACTGTATATATATAATATATGTGCACTGGATATATATATAATATATGTGCATTGGATCTATAATATATGTGCACTGGAAATTTATAATATATGTGCACAGAATATATAATATATGTGCACAGGATATTTAATATATGTGCACTGGATGTATAATATATGTGCACTGGATGTATAATATATGTGCACTGTATATATAATATATGTGCACTGGATATATTTATAATATATGTGCACTGGATATTTAATATATGTGCACTGGATATATTTAATATAGGTGCACTGGATGTATATAATATATGTGCACTGGACATTTAATATGTGTGCAATGGATATATATAATATATGTGCACTGGATATATAATATACGTTCACTGGATATATATATATAATATATGTGCACTGGATCTATAATATATATGCACTGGATATTTAAAATATATGTGCACTGGATATATAATATATGTGCACTGGATATATTTAAAATATGTGCACTGTATGAATAATATATTTGCACTGGATATTTAATATATGTTCACTGGACATATATAATATATGTGCACTGGATATATATATATATATATTATATGTGCACTGGATATTTAATATATGTGCACTGGATATATTTAATATCTGTGCAATGGATGTATAATATATGTGCACTGGACATTTAATATATGTGCAATGGATACATATAATATATGTGCACTGGATCTATAATATATGTGCACTGGATATTTATAATATATGTGTAATGGATATGTTTAATATATGTGCTCTGGATATATAATATATGTGCACTGGATATTTAATATATGTGCACTGGATATATATAATATATGTGCACTGAATATTTAATATATGTGCACTGGATATATATATAATATATGTGCACTGGATATATAATATATGTGTACTGGATATATAATATATGTGCACTAGATATATAAAATATGTGCACAGGATATATATAATATATGTGCACTGGACCTAAAATTTAAGTGCACTGGATATATAATATATGTGCACTGGATATTTAAAATAAATGTGATCTGTATATATAATATATGTGCACTGGATATTTAATATATGTGCACTGGATATATATAATATATGTGCACTGGATTTATAATACTTGTGCACTGGTTAGTTAAATTATATGTGCACTGGATATATAATATATGTGCACTGGATATATTTAATATATGTGCACTGGATATATAATATATGTGCACTGGATATTTAATATATGTGCACTGGATATATTTAATATATGTGCACTGGATGTATATAATATGTGTGCACTGGATATATAATATATGTGCACTGGATATATATAATATATGTGCACTGGATATATAATATATGTGCACTGGATATTTAATATATGTGCACTGGATATATTTAATATCTGTGCAATGGATGTATAATATATGTGCACTGGACATTTAATATATGTGCAATGGATACATATAATATATGTGCACTGGATCTATAATATATGTGCACTGGATATTTATAATATATGTGTAATGGATATGTTTAATATATGTGCACTGGATATATAATATATGTGCACTGGATATATAATATATGTGCACTGGATATATATAATATATGTGCACTGGATATATAATATATGTGCACTGGATATATTTAATATATGTGCACTGGATGTATATAATATGTGTGCACTGGATATATAATATATGTGCACTGGATATATATAATATATGTGCACTGGATATATAATATATGTGCACTGGATATATTTAATATATGTGCACTGGATATATAATATATGTGCACTGGATATTTAATATGTGTGCACTGGATATATAATATATGTGCACTGGATATATATAATATATGTGCACTGGATATATAATATATGTGCACTGGATATATTTAATATATGTGCACTGGATGTATATAATATGTGTGCACTGGATATATAATATATGTGCACTGGATATATATAATATATGTGCACTGGATATATAATATATGTGCACTGGATATATTTAATATATGTGCACTGGATATATAATATATGTGCACTGGATATTTAATATATGTGCACTGGATATATATAATATATGTGCACTGGATATATAATATATGTGCACTGGATATATTTATAATATATGTGCACTGGATATTTAATATATGTGCACTGGATATATTTAATATATGTGCACTGGATGTATATAATATGCGTGAACTGGATATATAATATATGTGCACTAAATATATATAATATATGTGCACTGGATATATAATATGTGTGCACTGGATATATATAATATATGTGCACTGGATATTTAATATATGTGCAATGGATATACATAATATATGTGCACTGGATCTATAATATATGTGCACTGGATATATAATATATGTGCACTGGATATTTAATATATGTGCACTGGATATATAATGTATGTGCACTGGATATATAATATATGTGCACAGGATATATATAATATATGTGCACTGGATATTTAATATATGTGCACTGGATATATATAATATATGTGCACTGGATATATTTATAATATATGTGCACTGGATATATATAATCTATGTGCACTGGATATATATAATATATGTGCACTGGATCTAAAATATATGTGCACTGGATATAAATAATATATGTGCACTCGATCTATAATATATGTGCACTGGAAATTTATAATATAAGTGCACAGAATATATAATATATGTGCACAGGATATTTAAAATATAAGCACTGGATATATTTAATATATGTGCACTGGATGTATATATAGTATATTTGCACTGGATATTTAATATATGTGCACTGGATATATAATATATGTGCACTTGATATATAATATATGTGCACTGAATATTTAATATATGTGCACTGTATATATATAATATATGTGCACTGGATATATATATATAATATATGTGCATTGGATCTATAATATATGTGCACTGGAAATTTATAATATATGTGCACAGAATATATAATATATGTGTACAGGATATTTAATATATGTGCACTGGATGTATAATATATGTGCACTGGATGTATAATATATGTGCACTGTATATATAATATATGTGCACTGGATGTATTTATAATATATGTGCACTGGATATTTAATATATGTGCACTGGATATATTTAATATAGGTGCACTGGATGTATATAATATATGTGCACTGGACATTTAATATATGTGCAATGGATATATATATATAATATATGTGCACTGGATATATAATATACGTTCACTGGATATATATATATAATATATGTGCACTGGATCTATAATATATATGCACTGGATATTTAAAATATATGTGCACTGGATATATAATATATGTGCACTGGATATATTTAAAATATGTGCACTGTATGTATAATATTTGTGCACTGGATATTTAATATATGTTCACTGGACATATATAATATATGTGCACTGTATATATATATATATATTATATGTGCACTGGATATTTAATATATGTGCACTGGATATATTTAATATCTGTGCAATGGATGTATAATATATGTGCACTGGACATTTAATATATGTGCAATGGATACATATAATATATGTGCACTGGATCTATAATATATGTGCACTGGATATTTATAATATATGTGTAATGGATATGTTTAATATATGTGCACTGGATATATAATATATGTGCACTGGAAATTTGTAATAAATGAGCACTGGATATATAATATATGTGCAATTGATATATTTAATATATGTGCACTGGATATATAATATATGTGCACTGGATATTTAATGTATGTGCACTGGATATTTATAATAAATGTGCACTGGATATATAATATATGTGCAATGGATATATTTAATATATGTGCTCTGGATATATAATATATGTGCACTGGATATTTAATATATATACACTGGATATATATAATATATGTGCACTGGATATATAATATACGTTCACTGGATATATATAATATATGTGCACTGGTTCTATAATATATGTGCACTGGATATTTATAATATATGTGCAATGGATATATTTAATATATGTGCAATGGATATTTTATATATGTGCACTGGATTTATATAATATATGTGCAGTGAATGTATAATATATGTGCACTCTATATTTAATATATGTCCACTGAATATATATATAATATATGTGCACTGGATATTTATAATATATGTGCAATGGATATATTTAATATATGTGCACTAGATATATAATATATGTGCACTGGATATTTAATATATGTGCACTGGATATATATAATACATGTGCACTGGATATATAATATATGTGCACTGGATATTTATTATATATGTGCACTGCATATATATAATATATGTGCACTGGATATATAATATATGTGCACTGGATATATAAAATATGTGCACAGGATATATATAATATATGTGCACTGGACCTAAAATTTAAGTGCACTGGATATATAATATATGTGCACTGGATATTTAAAATAAATGTGCACTGGATATATAATACATGTGCACTGGATATATAATATATGTGCACTGGATATTTAATATATGTGCACTGGATATATATAATATATGTGCACTGAATATTTAATATATGTGCACTGGATATATATAATATATGTGCACTGGATATATAATATATGTGCACTGGATATATAATATATGTGCACTAGATATATAAAATATGTGCACAGGATATATATAATATATGTGCACTGGATATATAATATATGTGCACTGGATATATAAAATATGTGCACAGGATATATATAATATATGTGCACTGGACCTAAAATTTAAGTGCACTGGATATATAATATATGTGCACTGGATATTTAAAATAAATGTGCACTGGATATATAATACATGTGCACTGGATATATAATATATGTGCACTGGATATTTAATATATGTGCACTGGATATATATAATATATGTGCACTGAATATTTAATATATGTGCACTGGATATATATAATATATGTGCACTGGATATATAATATATGTGCACTGGATATATAATATATGTGCACTGGATATATAATATATGTGCACTGGATATATTTAATATATGTGCACTGGATGTATATAATATGTGTGCACTGGATATATAATATATGTGCACTGGATATATATAATATATGTGCACTGGATATATAATATATGTGCACTGGATATATTTAATATATGTGCACTGGATATATAATATATGTGCACTGGATATTTAATATATGTGCACTGGATATATATAATATATGTGCACTGGATATATAATATATGTGCACTGGATATATTTATAATATATGTGCACTGGATATTTAATATATGTGCACTGGATATATTTAATATATGTGCACTGGATGTATATAATATGCGTGAACTGGATATATAATATATGTGCACTAAATATATATAATATATGTGCACTGGATATATAATATGTGTGCACTGGATATATATAATATATGTGCACTGGATATTTAATATATGTGCAATGGATATACATAATATATGTGCACTGGATCTATAATATATGTGCACTGGATATATAATATATGTGCACTGGATATTTAATATATGTGCACTGGATATATAATGTATGTGCACTGGATATATAATATATGTGCACAGGATATATATAATATATGTGCACTGGATATTTAATATATGTGCACTGGATATATATAATATATGTGCACTGGATATATTTATAATATATGTGCACTGGATATATATAATCTATGTGCACTGGATATATATAATATATGTGCACTGGATCTAAAATATATGTGCACTGGATATAAATAATATATGTGCACTCGATCTATAATATATGTGCACTGGAAATTTATAATATAAGTGCACAGAATATATAATATATGTGCACAGGATATTTAAAATATAAGCACTGGATATATTTAATATATGTGCACTGGATGTATATATAGTATATTTGCACTGGATATTTAATATATGTGCACTGGATATATAATATATGTGCACTTGATATATAATATATGTGCACTGAATATTTAATATATGTGCACTGTATATATATAATATATGTGCACTGGATATATATATATAATATATGTGCATTGGATCTATAATATATGTGCACTGGAAATTTATAATATATGTGCACAGAGTATATAATATATGTGTACAGGATATTTAATATATGTGCACTGGATGTATAATATATGTGCACTGGATGTATAATATATGTGCACTGTATATATAATATATGTGCACTGGATGTATTTATAATATATGTGCACTGGATATTTAATATATGTGCACTGGATATATTTAATATAGGTGCACTGGATGTATATAATATATGTGCACTGGACATTTAATATATGTGCAATGGATATATATATATAATATATGTGCACTGGATATATAATATACGTTCACTGGATATATATATATATAATATATGTGCACTGGATCTATAATATATATGCACTGGATATTTAAAATATATGTGCACTGGATATATAATATATGTGCACTGGATATATTTAAAATATGTGCACTGTATGTATAATATTTGTGCACTGGATATTTAATATATGTTCACTGGACATATATAATATATGTGCACTGTATATATATATATATATTATATGTGCACTGGATATTTAATATATGTGCACTGGATATATTTAATATCTGTGCAATGGATGTATAATATATGTGCACTGGACATTTAATATATGTGCAATGGATACATATAATATATGTGCACTGGATCTATAATATATGTGCACTGGATATTTATAATACATGTGTAATGGATATGTTTAATATATGTGCACTGGATATATAATATATGTGCACTGGAAATTTGTAATAAATGAGCACTGGATATATAATATATGTGCAATTGATATATTTAATATATGTGCACTGGATATATAATATATGTGCACTGGATATTTAATGTATGTGCACTGGATATTTATAATAAATGTGCACTGGATATATAATATATGTGCAATGGATATATTTAATATATGTGCTCTGGATATATAATATATGTGCACTGGATATTTAATATATATACACTGGATATATATAATATATGTGCACTGGATATATAATATACGTTCACTGGATATATATAATATATGTGCACTGGTTCTATAATATATGTGCACTGGATATTTATAATATATGTGCAATGGATATATTTAATATATGTGCACTGGATATTTTATATATGTGCACTGGATTTATATAATATATGTGCAGTGAATGTATAATATATGTGCACTCTATATTTAATATATGTCCACTGAATATATATATAATATATGTGCACTGGATATTTATAATATATGTGCAATGGATATATTTAATATATGTGCACTAGATATATAATATATGTGCACTGGATATTTAATATATGTGCACTGGATATATATAATACATGTGCACTGGATATATAATATATGTGCACTGGATATTTATTATATATGTGCACTGCATATATATAATATATGTGCACTGGATATATAATATATGTGCACTGGATATATAAAATATGTGCACAGGATATATATAATATATGTGCACTGGACCTAAAATTTAAGTGCACTGGATATATAATATATGTGCACTGGATATTTAAAATAAATGTGCACTGGATATATAATACATGTGCACTGGATATATAATATATGTGCACTGGATATTTAATATATGTGCACTGGATATATATAATATATGTGCACTGAATATTTAATATATGTGCACTGGATATATATAATATATGTGCACTGGATATATAATATATGTGCACTGGATATATAATATATGTGCACTAGATATATAAAATATGTGCACAGGATATATATAATATATGTGCACTGGACCTAAAATTTAAGTGCACTTGATATATAATATATGTGCACTGGATATTTAAAATAAATGTGATCTGTATATATAATATATGTGCACTAGATATTTAATATATGTGCACTGGATATATATAATATATGTGCACTGGATTTATAATACTTGTGCACTGGTTAGTTAAATTATATGTGCACTGGATATATAATATATGTGCACTGGATATATTTAATATATGTGCACTAGATATATAATATATGTGCACTGGATATTTAATATATGTGCACTGGATATATTTAATATATGTGCACTGGATGTATATAATATGTGTGCACTGGATATATAATATATGTGCACTGGATATATATAATATATGTGCACTGGATATATAATATATGTGCACTGGATATATTTAATATATGTGCACTGGATATATATAATATATGTGCACTGGATGTATATAATATGTGTGCACTGGATATATAATATATGTGCACTGGATATATATAATATATGTGCACTGGATGTATATAATATGTGTGCACTGGATATATAATATATGTGCACTGGATATATATAATATATGTGCACTGGATATATAATATATGTGCACTGGATATTTAATATATGTGCACTGGATATATTTAATATATGTGCACTGGATGTATATAATATGTGTGCACTGGATATATAATATATGTGCACTGGATATATATAATATATGTGCACTGGATATATAATATATGTGCACTGGATATATTTAATATATGTGCACTGGATATATAATATATGTGCACTGGATATTTAATATATGTGCACTGGATATATAAAATATATGTGCACTGGATATATAATATATGTGCACTGGATATATTTATAATATTTGTGCACTGGACATTTAATATATGTGCACTGGATATATTTAATATATGTGCACTGGATGTATATAATATGCGTGAACTGGATATATAATATATGTGCACTAAATATATATAATATATGTGCACTGGATATATAATATGTGTGCACTGGATATTTAATATATGTGCAATGGATATACATAATATGTGTGCACTGGATCTATAATATATGTGCACTGGATATATAATATATGTGCACTGGATATTTAATATATGTGCACTGGATATATAATATATGTGCACTGGATATATAATATATGTGCACAGGATATATATAATATATGTGCACTGGATATTTAATATATGTGCACTGGATATACATAATATATGTGCACTGGATATATAATATATGAGCACTGGATATTTAATATATGTGCACTGGATATATATAATATATGTGCACTGGATATATAATATATGTGCACTGGATATAAATAATATATGTGCACTGGATATTTAATATATGTGCACTGGATATATATAATATATGTGCACTGGATATATTTATAATATATGTGCACTGGATATATATATAATCTATGTGCACTGGATATATAATATATGTGCACTGGATATATCTAATATATGTGCACTGGATCTATAATATATGTGCACTGGATGTATAATATATGTGCACTGGATATATAATATATATGCACTGGATATATAATATATGTGCACTGGATATATTTATAATATATGTGCACTGGAAATTTAATATATGTGCACTGGATATATATAATCTATGTGCACTGGATATATATAATATATGTGCACTGGATCTAAAATATATGTACACTGGATATAAATAATATATGTGCACTCGATCTATAATATATGTGCACTGGAAATTTAAAATATATGTGCACAGAATATATAATATATGTGCAAAGGATATTTAAAATATAAGCACTGGATATATTTAATATATGTGCACTGGATGTATATATAGTATATTTGCACTGGATATTTAATATATGTGCACTGGATATATAAATATAATATATGTGCACTGGATATATAATATATGTGCACTGGATATTTAATACATGAGCACTGGATATATATAATATATGTGCACTGGATATATAATATATGTGCACTGGATATATTTATAATATATGTGCACTGGATATTTAATATATGTGCACTGGATATATTTAATATATGTGCACTGGATGTATATAATATGCGTGCACTGGATATATAATATATGTGCACTGGATATATATAATATATGTGCACTGGATATATAATATGTGTGCACTGGATATATATAATATATGTGCACTGGATATTTAATATATGTGCAATGGATATACATAATATATGTGCACTGGATCTACAATATATGTGCACTGGATATATAATATATGTGCACTGGATATTTAATATATGTGCACTGGATATATAATATATGTGCACTTGATATATAATATATGTGCACTGAATATTTAATATATGTGCACTGTATATATATAATATATGTGCACTGGATATATATAATATATGTGCACTGGATATATATATAATATATGTGCACTGGATATATATATAATATATGTGCACTGGATATATAATATATGTGCACTGGATATATATAATATATGTGCACTGGATATATAATATATGTGCACTGGATATTTATAATATATGTGCACTGGATATATATAATATATGTGCACTGGATATATAATATATGTGCACTGGATATATTTAATATATGTGCACTGGATATATAATATATGTGCACTGGATATTTAATATATGTGCACTGGATATATATAATATATGTGCACTGGATATATAATATATGTGCACTGGATATTTATAATAAATGTGCACTGGATATATAATATATGTGCAATGGATATATTTAATATATGTGCTCTGGATATATAATATATGTGCACTGGATATTTAATATATATACACTGGATATGTATAATATATGTGCACTGGATATATAATATACGTTCACTGGATATATATAATATATATGCACTGGTTCTATAATATATGTGCACTGGATATTTATAATATATGTGCACTGGATATATAATATATGTGCACTGGATCTATAATATATGTGCATTAGATATTTATAATATGTGTGCACTGGATATATAATATATGTGCACTGGATATATATAATATATGTGCACTGGATATATAATATGTGTGCACTGGATATATATAATATATGTGCACTGGATATTTAATATATGTGCAATGGATATACATAATATATGTGCACTGGATCTATAATATATGTGCACTGGATATATAATATATGTGCACTGGATATTTAATATATGTGCACTGGATATATAATATATGTGCACTTGATATATAATATATGTGCACTGAATATTTAATATATGTGCACTGTATATATATAATATATGTGCACTGGATATATATATATAATATATGTGCACTGAATCTATAATATATGTGCACTGGAAATTTATAATATATGTGCACAGAATATATAATATATGTGCACAGGATATTTAATATATGTGCACTGGATGTATAATATATGTGCACTGGATATATAATATATGTGCACTGTATATATAATATATGTGCACTGGATATATTTATAATATATGTGCACTGGATATTTAATATATGTGCACTGGATATATTTAATATAGGTGCACTGGATGTATATAATATATGTGCAATGGACATTTAATATATGTGCAATGGATATATATATATATATAATATATGTGCACTGGATGTATAATATATGTACACTGGATATTTTTAATATATGTGCACTGGATATATAATATATGTGCACTGGATATTTATAATATATGTGCACTGGATATATAATATATGTGCACTGGAAATTTGTAATAAATGTGCACTGGATATATAATATATGTGCAATTGATATATTTAATATATGTGCACTGAATATATAATATATGTGCACTGGATATATTTAATATATGTGCACTGGATATTTATAATAAATGTGCACTGGATATATAATATATGTGTAATGGATATATTTAATATATGTGCACTGGATATATATAAAATATGTGCACTGGATCTATAGTATATGTGCACTGGAAATTTATAATATATGTGCACTGGATATTTAATATATCTGCACTGGATATATATAATATATGTTCACTGGATATATAATATATGTGCACTGGATATATATAATATATGTGCACTGGATATATATAATATATGTGCACTGGATATATAATATATGTGCACTGGATATATAAAATATGTGCACAAGATATATATAATATATGTGCACTGGACCTAAAATTTATGTGCACTGGATATATAATATAAGTGCACTGGATATTTATAATAAATGTGCACTGGATATATAATATATATGCACTGGATATTTAATATATGTGCACTGGATATATATAATATATGTGCACTGGATATATAATATATGTTCACTGGATATATATAATATATGTGCACTGGATTTATAATATTTTTGCACTGGATAGTTATAATATATGTGCACTGGATATATAATATATCTGCACTGGATAAATTTAATATATGTGCACTGGATATATAATATATGTGCACTGGATATATATAATATATGTGCACTGGATATATAATATATGTGCACTGGATATATAATATATGTGCACTGGATATTTAACATATGTGCACTGGATATATTTCATATATGTGCACTGGATGTATATAATATGTGTGCACTGTATATATAATATATGTGCACTGGATATATATAATATATGTGCACTGGATATATAATATATCTGCACTGGATATATAAAATATTTGCACTAGATATATATAATATATGTGCACTGAATCTAAAATATATGTGCACTGGTTATATATAATATATGTGCACTGGATATATTTATAATATATGTGCACTGGATATTTAATATATGTGCACTAGATATATTTAATATATTTGCACAGGATATATAATATATTTGCACTGGATATTTAATATATGTGCACTGGATATATATAATATATGTGCACTGGATATATAATATATGTGCGCTGAATATTTAATATATGTGTACTGGATATTTAAAATATGTGCACTGGATCTAAAATATATGTGAACTGGATCTAAAATATATGTGCACTGGATATATATAATATATGTGCACTGGATATATAATATATGTGCACTGAAAATATAATATATGTACACTGGATATATATATAATATATATTTGCACTGGATATATAAAATATGTGCACTGGATATATATCATATATGTGCTCTGGATATATAATATATGTGGACTGGATATATTCATAATATATATGCACTGGATACTTAATATATGTGTACTGGATATTTATAATATATGTGCACTGGATACATAATATATGTGCACTGGATATATATAATATATGTGCACTGGATCTATAATATATATGCACTGAATATTTAAAATATATGTGCACTGGATATATAATATATGTGCACTGGATATATAAAATATGTGCACTGGATATATATATAATATATGTGCACTGGATCTAAAATATATGTGCACTGAATATATATAATATATGTGCACTGGATATGTAATATATATGCACTGAATATATATCATATATGTGCTATGGATATATAATATATGTGCACTGGATATATTCATAATATATGTGCACTGGATATTTAATATGTGTGCACTGGATCTAAAATATATGTGCACTGGATACATAATATATGTGCACTGTATATATATAATATATGTGCACTGGATCTATAATATATGTGCACTGGATATTTATAATATATGTGCACTGGATATATAAAATATGTGCAATGGATATATTTAATATAAGTCCACTGGATATATAATATATGTGCACAGGATCTATAATATATATGCACTGGATATTTATAATATATGTGCACTGGATATATAATATATGTGCACTGGATATATAAAATATGTGCACTGGATCTATAATATATGTGCACTGGAAATTTATAATATATGTGCACTGGATATTTAATATATGTGCACTGGATATATTTAATATATGTGCACTGGATGTAAAATATACATGCACTGAATATTTAATATATGTACACTGTATATATATATATAATATATGTTCACTGGATATGTAATATATGTGCTCAGGATATATTTAATATATGTGCACTGGATGTATAATATATGTGCACTGGATATTTAATATATGTGGAATGGATATATATGTATAATATATGTGCACTAAAGATATAATATATGTGCACTGGATATTTAAAATATGTGCAATGGATATATATAATATATGTGCCCTAGATATATAAAATATGTGCACTGGATATATATAATATATGTGCACTGGATATATAATATATGTGCAATGGATATATTTAATATATGTGCACTGGATCTAAAATATATGTGCACTGGATATATATAATATATGTGCACTGGATATATAATATATGTTCACTGGATATATATATATATGTGCACTGGATCTATAATATATGTGCACTGGATATTTATAATATATGTGCACTGGATCTAAAATATATGTGCACTGGATATATAATATATGTTCACTGGATATATATAAAATATGTGCACTGGATCTATAATATATGTGCACTGGATATTTATAATATATGTGCACTGGATCTAAAATATATGTGCACTGGATATATATAATATATGTTCACTGGATATATATATAAAATATGTGCACTGGATCTATAATATATGTGCACTGGATATTTATAATAAATGTGCACTGGATATATAATATATGTGCTCAGGATTTATTTAATATATGTGCACTGGATGTATAATATATGTGCACTGGATATTTAATATATGTGCAATGGATATATATATAATATATGTGCACTGAATATATAATATATGTGCACTGGATATTTAAAACATGTGCAATGGATATATATAATATATGTGCCCTGGATATATAAAATATGTGCACTGGATCTAAAATATATGTGCACTGGATATATATATTTATAATATATGTTCATTGGATATAAAATATATGTGCACTGGATATTTATAATAAATATGCACTGGATATATAATATATGTGCAATGGATATATTTAATATATGTGAACTGGATATATAATATATGTGCACTGGATATTTAATATATTTGCACTGGATATATATAATATATGTGCACTGGATATATAATATATGTTCACTGGATATATATAATATATGTGCACTGGATCTATAATATATGTGCACTGGATATTTATAATATATGTGCACTGGATATATAATATATGTGCACTGGATATATTTTATATTTATGCACTGGATCTATAATATATGTGCACTGGATATACTTATAATATATGTGCACTGGATATTTAATATATGTGCACTGAATGAATTTAATATATGTGCACTGGATAAATATAATATGTGTGCACTGGATATATAATATATGTGCACTGGATATATATAATATATGTGCACAGGATATATAATATATGTGCACTGGATATTTAATATATGTGCACTGGATATATATAATATATGTGCACTGGATATATAATATATGTGCACTGAAAATATAATATATGTACACTGGATATATATATAATATATATTTGCACTGGATATATAAAATATGTGCACTGGATATATATCATATATGTGCTCTGGATATATAATATATGTGGACTGGATATATTCATAATATATATGCACTGGATACTTAATATATGTGTACTGGATATTTATAATATATGTGCACTGGATACATAATATATGTGCACTGGATATATATAATATATGTGCACTGGATCTATAATATATATGCACTGAATATTTAAAATATATGTGCACTGGATATATAATATATGTGCACTGGATATATAAAATATGTGCACTGGATATATATATAATATATGTGCACTGGATCTAAAATATATGTGCACTGAATATATATAATATATGTGCACTGGATATGTAATATATATGCACTGAATATATATCATATATGTGCTATGGATATATAATATATGTGCACTGGATATATTCATAATATATGTGCACTGGATATTTAATATGTGTGCACTGGATCTAAAATATATGTGCACTGGATACATAATATATGTGCACTGTATATATATAATATATGTGCACTGGATCTATAATATATGTGCACTGGATATTTATAATATATGTGCACTGGATATATAAAATATGTGCAATGGATATATTTAATATAAGTCCACTGGATGTAAAATATACATGCACTGAATATTTAATATATGTACACTGTATATATATATAATATATGTTCACTGGATATGTAATATATGTGCTCAGGATATATTTAATATATGTGCACTGGATGTATAATATATGTG
Organism: Leptodactylus fuscus; assembly: GCF_031893055.1. Lineage (NCBI taxonomy): Eukaryota > Metazoa > Chordata > Amphibia > Anura > Leptodactylidae > Leptodactylus > Leptodactylus fuscus. The sequence goes on from NC_134266.1 coordinate 279,417,952, forward strand.
CACTGGATATTTAATATATGTGGAATGGATATATATATATATATATATATATAATATATGTGCACTGAATATATAATATATGTGCACTGGATATTTAAAATATGTGCAATGGATATATATAATATATGTGCCCTAGATATATAAAATATGTGCACTGGATATATATAATATATGTGCACTGGATATATAATATATGTGCAATGGATATATTTAATATATGTGCACTGGATATTTATAATATATGTGCACTGGATCTAAAATATATGTGCACTGGATATATATAATATATGTGCACTGGATATATAATATATGTTCACTGGATATATATAATATATGTGCACTGGATCTATAATATATGTGCACTGGATATTTATAATATATGTGCACTGGATCTAAAATATATGTGCACTGGATATATAATATATGTTCACTGGATATATATAAAATATGTGCACTGGATCTATAATATATGTGCACTGGATATTTATAATATATGTGCACTGGATCTAAAATATATGTGCACTGGATATATAATATATGTTCACTGGATATATATAAAATATGTGCACTGGATCTATAATATATGTGCACTGGATATTTATAATAAATGTGCACTGGATATATAATATATGTGCTCAGGATTTATTTAATATATGTGCACTGGATGTATAATATATGTGCACTGGATATTTAATATATGTGCAATGGATATATATATAATATGTGTGCACTGAATATATAATATATGTGCACTGGATATTTAAAACATGTGCAATGGATATATATAATATATGTGCCCTGGATATATAAAATATGTGCACTGGATCTAAAATATATGTGCACTGGATATATATATTTATAATATATGTGCATTGGATATAAAATATATGTGCACTGGATATTTATAATAAATATGCACTGGATATATAATATATGTGCAATGGATATATTTAATATATGTGAACTGGATATATAATATATGTGCACTGGATATTTAATATATGTGCACTGGATATATATAATATATGTGCACTGGATATATAATATATGTTCACTGGATATATATAATATATGTGCACTGGATCTATAATATATGTGCACTGGATATTTATAATATATGTGCACTGGATATATAATATATGTGCACTGGATATATTTTATATTTATGCACTGGATCTATAATATATGTGCACTGGATATACTTATAATATATGTGCACTGGATATTTAATATATGTGCACTGAATGAATTTAATATATGTGCACTGGATAAATATAATATGTGTGCACTGGATATATAATATATGTGCACTGGATATATATAATATATGTGCACAGGATATAAAATATATGTGCACTGGATATTTAATATATGTGCACTGGATATATATAATATATGTGCACTGGATATATAATATATGTGCACTGGATATATTTATAATATATGTGCACTGGATATTTAATATATGTGCACTGAATGTATTTAATATATGTGCACTGGATATATATAATATGTGTGCACTGGATATATAATATATGTGCACTGGATATATATAATATATGTGCACTGAATGTATTTAATATATGTGCACTGGATGTATATAATATGTGTGCACTGGATATATAATATATGCTCACTGAATATATATATAATATATGCGCACTGGATATATAATATATGTGCACTGGATATTTAATATATGTGCAATGGATATATATAATATATGTGCACTGGATCTATAAAATATGTGCACTGGATATTTATAATATATGTGCACCCAATATATAATGTATCTGCACTGGATATTTATAATATATGTGCACTGGATATTTATAATAATTGTCTACTGGATATATAATATATGTGCACTGGATATTTAATATATGTGCACTGGATATTTATAATAAATGTCTACTGGATATATAATATATGTGCACTGGATATTTAATATATGTGCACTGGATATTTAATATATGTGCACTGGATATATATAATATATGTGCACTGGATATATTTAATATATGTGCACTGGATTTATAATATAAGTGCACTGGATATATAATATATGTGCAATAAATATTTAATATATGTGCACTGGATATAAATAATATATGTGCACTGGATATATTTAATATATGTGCACTGGATATATAATATATGTGCACTGGATTTATAATACTTGTGCACTGGTTAGTTAAATTATATGTGCACTGGATATATAATATATGTGCACTGGATATATTTAATATATGTGCACTGGATATATAATATATGTGCACTGGATGTATAATATATGTGCACTGGATATATAATATATATGCACTGGATATATAATATATGTGCACTGGATATTTATAATATATGTCCAATGGATATATTTAATATATGTGCACTGGATATATAATATATGTGCACTGGATATTTAATATATGTGCACTGGATATATATAATATATGTGCACTGGATATATAATATATGTGCACTGGATATTTAATATATGTGCACTGGATATTTAATATATGTGCACTGGATATATATAATATATGTGCACTGGATATATTTAATATATGTGCACTGGATTTATAATATAAGTGCACTGGATATATAATATATGTGCAATAAATATTTAATATATGTGCACTGGATATAAATAATATATGTGCACTGGATATATATAATATATGTGCACTGGATATATAATATATGTTCACTGGATATTTAATATATGTGCACTGGATATATATAATATATGTGCACTGGATCTACAATATGTGTGCACTGGATATTTAAAATATATGTGCACTGGATATATAATATATGTGCACTGGATATTTGTAATAAATGTGCACTGGATATATTATATATGTGCACTGGATATTTAATGTATGTGCACTGGATATTTATAATAAATGTGCACTGGATATATAATATATGTGCAATGGATATATTTAATATATGTGCTCTGGATATATAATATATGTGCACTGGATATTTATAATATATGTGCACTGGATATATAATATATGTGCACTGCATATTTTTAATATATGTGCACTGGATGTATAACAGATGTGCACTGGATATTTAATATATGTGCAATGGATATATATAATATATGTGCATTGGATCTATAATATATGTGCATTGGATATTTATAATATGTGTGCACTGGATATTTAATATATGTGCACTGAATAAATATATATATATATATATATATATATATATATATATATATATATATATATATGTGCAATGGATATATTTAATATATGTGCACTGGATATTTAATATATGTGCACTGAATATATATATAATATATGTGCACTGGATATTTATAATATATGTCCAATGGATATATTTAATATATGTGCACTGGATATATATAATATATGTGCACTGAATATTTAATATATGTGCACTGGATATATATAATATATGTGCACTAGATATATAATGTATGTGCACTGGACATATAAAATATGTGCACAGGATATATATAATATATGTGCACTGGACCTAAAATTTATGTGCACTGGATATATAATATATGTGCACTGGATATTTAAAATAAATGTGATCTGGATATATAATATATGTGCACTGGATATTTAATATATGTGCACTGGATATATATAATATATGTGCACTGGATTTATAATACTTGTGCACTGGTTAGTTAAATTATATGTGCACTGGATATATAATATATGTGCACTGGATATATTTAATATATGTGCACTGGATATATAATATATGTGCACTGGATATTTAATATATGTTCACTGGACATATATAATATATGTGCACTGTATATATATAATATATGTGCACTGGATATTTAATATATGTGCACTGGATATATTTAATATATGTGCACTGGATGTATATTATATGTGCACTAGACATTTAATATATGTGCAATGGATACATATAATATATCTGCACTGGATCTATAATATATGTGCACTGGATATTTATAATATATGTGCACTGGATATATAATATGTTTGCACTGGATATTTATAATATGTGTGCACTGGATATATAATATATGTGCACTAGATATATTTAATATATGTGCACTGGATATTTAATATTTGTGCACTGGATATATATAATATATGTGCAGTGGATGTATAATATATGTGCACTGGATATTTAATATATGTGCACTGAATATATATATAATATATATGTGCACTGGATATTTATAATATATGTGCAATGGATATGTTTAATATATGTGCACTGGATATATAATATATGTGCACTGGATATTTAATATATGCGCAGTGGATATATATATATAATATATGTGCACAGGATATATTTATAATATATGTGCACTGGATATATATAATCTATGTGCACTGGATATATAATATATGTGCACTGGATATATAAAATATGTGCACTGGATATATATAATATATGTGCACTGGATCTAAATTATATGTGCACTGGATATATAATATATTTTCACTAAAAATATAATATATGTGCACTGGATATATATATAATATATGTGCACTGGATATATATAATATATGTGCACTGTATATATATAATATATGTGCACTATATATATAATACATGTGCACTGGATCTATAATATATGTGCACTGGAAATTTATAATATATGTGCACAGAATATATAATATATGTGCACAGGATATTTAATATATGTGCACTGGAAGTATAATATATGTGCACTGGATATATAATATATGTCCACTGGATATATAATATATGTGCACTGGATATATTTATAATATATGTGCACTGAATATTTAATATATGTGCACTGGATATATTTAATATAGGTGCACTGGATGTATATAATATGCGTGCACTGGATATATAATATATGTGCACTGGATATATATAATATACGTGCACTGGATATATAATATATGTGCACTGGATATATAATATATTTGCACTGGATATTTATAATATATGTGCACTGGATATATAATATATGTGCACTGGATATTTAATATATGTGCACTGGATATATAATATATGTGCACTTGATATATAATATATGTGCACTGAATATTTAATATATGTGCACTGTGTATATATAATATATGTGCACTGGATATATAATATTTGTGCACTGGATATATAAAATATGTGCACTGGATATATATAATATATGTGCACTGGATCTAAAATATATGTGCACTGGATCTAAAATATATGTGCAGTGGATATATATAACATGTGCACTGGATATATAATATATGTGCACTGGATATTTATAATAAATGTGCACTGGATATATAATATATGTGCAATGGAAATATATATAATATATTTGCACTGGATCTATAATATATGTGCACTGTATATTTTTAATATATGTGCACTGGATATATAATATATGTGCACTGGATATATATAATGTATGTGCACTGGATATTTATAATAAATGTGCACTGGATATATAATATATATGCAATGGATATATTTAATATATGTGCACTGGATATATAATATATGTGCACTGGATATTTAATGTATGTGCACTGGATATTTATAATAAATGTGCACTGGATATATAATATATGTGCAATGGATATATTTAATATATGTGTTCTGGATATATAATATATGTGCACTGGATATTTAATATATATACACTGGATATATATAATATATGTGCACTGGATACATTTAATATATGTGCACTGGATGTATATAATATGTGTGCACCGGATATATAATATATGTGCACTGGATATATATAATATATGTGCACTGATATTTAATATATGTGCACTGCATATGTATATAATATATGTGCACTGGATATATAATCTATTTGCACTGGATATATAATATATGTGCTCTGGATATATAAAATATGTGCACTGGATATATATAATATATGTGCACTGGATCTAAAATATATGTGCACTGGATATATATAATATATGTATACTCGATCTATAATATATGTGCACTGGAAATTTATAATATGTGTGCACAGAATATGTAATATATGTGCACAGGATATTTAATATATAAGCACTGGATATATTTAATATATGTGCACTGGATGTATATATAGTATATTTGCACTGGATATTTAATATTTGTGCACTGGATATATAAATATAATATATGTGCACTGGATATATAATATATGTGCACTGGATATATATAATATATGTGCACTGGATATTTAATACATGTGCACTGGATATATATATAATATATGTGCACTGGATATATAATATATGTGCACTGGATATTTATAATACATGTGCACTGGATATATAATATATGTGCACTGGATATTTAATATATGTGCACTGGATATATATAATAAATGTGCACTGGATATATAATATATGTGCACTGGATACATAAAATATGTGCACTGGATATATATAATATATGTGCAATGGATTTATTTAATATATATGCACTGGATGTATATAATATATGTGCACTGGATAGTTATAATATATGTGCACTGGATATATAATATTTGTGCACTGGATATATTTAAGATATGTGCACTGGATATATAATATATGTGTACTGGATATTTAATATATGTGCACTGGATATATATAATATATGTGCCCTGGATATATAATATATGTGCACTGGATATATTTATAATATATGTGCACTGGATCTATAATATATGTGCACTGGAAATTTATAATATATGTGCACAGAATATGTAATATATGTGCACAGGATATTTAATATATGTGTACTGGATGTATAAAATATGCGCACTGGATATATAATATATGTGCACTAGATATATAATATATGTGCACTGGATATATTTATAATATATGTGCACTGGATATTTAATATATGTGCAATGGATATACATAATATATGTGCACTGGATCTATAATATATGTGCACTGGATATTTATAATATATTTGCACTGGATATATAATATATGTGCACTGGATATATATAATATATGTGCACTGGATATTTAATATATGTGCAATGGATATACATAATATATGTGCACTGGATCTATAATATATGTGCACTGGATATTTATAATATATGTGCACTGTATATATAATATATGTGCACTGGATATTTATAATATATGTGCACTAGATATTTATAATATATGTGCACTGGATATATAATATATGTGCACTTGATATATAATATATGTGCACTGAATATTTAATATATGTGCACTGTGTATATATAATATATGTGCACTGGATATATAATATATGTGCACTGGATATATTCATAATATATGTGCAATGGATTTATTTAATATATGTGCACTGGATGTATATAATATATGTGCACTGGATTTATAATATGTGTGCACTGGATATATTTAATATATTAGCACTGGATATATAAAATATGTGCACTGGATATTTAATATATGTGCACTGGATATATATATAATATATGTGCAATTGATATATAATATATGTGCACTGGATATATTTATAATATATGTGCACTGGATATATTTAATATATGTGCACTGGATATATTTAATATATGTGCACTGGATGTATATAATATGTGTGCACTGGATATATAATATATGTGCACTGGATATATATAATACATGTGCACTGGATATATAATATATGTGCACTGGATATATATAATATATGTACACTGGATATATATAATATATGTGCACTGGATATATATAATATATGTGCACTGGACCTAAAATTTATGTGCACTGGATATATAATATATGTGCACTGGATATTTAAAATAAATGTGATCTGGATATATAATATATGTGCACTGGATATTTAATATATGTGCACTGGATATATATAATATATGTGCACTGGATATATAATATATGTGTACTGGATATATAAAATATGTGCACAGGATATATATAATATATGTGCACTGGACCTAAAATTTATGTGCACTGGATATATAATATATGTGCACTGGATATTTAAAATAAATGTGATCTGGATATATAATATATGTGCACTGGATATTTAATATATGTGCACTGGATTTATAATACTTGTGCACTGGTCAGTTAAATTAAATGTGCACTGGATATTTAATATATGTGCACTGGATATTTTTAATATATGTGCACTGGATATATAATATATGTGCACTGGATATATAATATATTTGCACTGGATATACTTATAATATTTGTGCACTGGATATTTAATATATGTGCACTGGATATATTTAATATATGTGCACTGGATGTATATAATATGTGTGCACCGGATATATAATATATGTACACTGGATATATAATATATGTGCACAGGATATATATAATATATGTGCACTGGATATTTAATATATGTGCACTGGATATATATAATATATGTGCACTGGATATATTTATAATATATGTGCACTGGATATTTAATAAATGTGCACTGGATATATTTAATATATGTGCACTGGATGTTTATAATATGTGTGCACTGGATATATAATATATGTGCACTGGATATATAATATATGTGCACAGGATATATATAATATATTTGCACTTGATATTTAATATATGTGCACTGGATATATATAATCTATGTGCACTGGATATGTATAATATATGTGCACTGGATCTAAAATATATATGCACTGGATATAAATAATATATGTGCACTCGATCTATAATATATGTGCACTGGAAATTTATAATATATGTGCACAGAATATATAATATATGTGCACAGGATATTTAATATATAAGCACTGGATATATTTAATATATGTGCACTGGAGGTATATATAGTATATTTGCACTGGATATTTAATATATGTGCACTGGATATATAAATATAATATATGTGCACTGGATATATAATATATGTGCACTGGATATATATATATATATATATAATATATGTGCACTGGATATTTAATACATGTGCACTGGATATAAATATAATATATGTGCACTGGATATATAATATATGTGCACTGGATATTTATAATATATGTGCACTGGATATATAATATATGTGCACTGGATATTTAATATATGTGCACTGGATATATATAATATGTGTGCACTGGATATATAATATATATGCTCTGGATACATAAAATATGTGCACTGGATATATATAATATATGTGCAAAGGATTTATTTAATATATGTGCACTGGATGTATATAATATATGTGCACTGGATTTATAATATGTGTGCACTGGATAGTTATAATATATGTGCACTGGATATATAATATATGTGCACTGGATATATTTAATATATGTGCAATGGATATATATATAATATATGTGCACTGGATATGTAATATACTTTCACTGGATATTTATATATAATATATGTGCACTGGATCTATAATATATGTGCACTGGATATTTAAAATATATGTGCACTGGACATTTAATATATGTGCAAAGGATACATATAATATATGTGCACTGGATCTATTATATATGTGCACTGGATATTTATAATATATGTGCAATGCATATGTTTAATATATTTGCACTGGATATATAATATATGTGCACTGGATATTTAATATATGTGCACTGGATATATATAATATATGTGCACTGGATATATAATATATGTGTACTGGATATTTAATATATGTGCACTGGATATATATATAATATATGTGCACTGAATATTTAATATATGTGCACTGGATATATATAATATATGTGCACTGGATATATAATATATGTGCACTTGATATATTTATAATATATGTGCACTGGATATTTAATATATGTGCACTGGATGTATATAATATGTGTGCACTGGATATATAATATATGTGCACTGGATATATAATATATGTGTACTGGATATATATAATATATGTGCACTGGATATTTAATATATGTGCACTGGATATATATAATATATGTGCACTGGATATATTTATAATATTTGTGCACTGGATATACATAATCTATGTGCACTGGATATATAATATATGTGCACTGGATATATATAATATATGTGCACAGGATATTTAATATATGTGCACTGGATGTATAATATATGTGCACTGGATATATAATATATGTGCACTGGATATATAATATATGTGCACTGGATAAATTTATAATATATGTGCACTGGATATTTAATGTATGTGCACTGGATATATTTAATATAAGTGCACTGTATGTTTATAATATGTGTGCACTGGATATATAATATATGTGCACTGGATATTTAATATATGTGCAATGGATATACATAATATATGTGCACTGGATCTATAATATATGTGCACTGGATATTTATAATATATGTGCACTGTATATATAATATATGTGCACTGGATATTTATAATATATGTGCACTGGATATTTAAAATATATGTGCACTGGATATGTAAAATATGTGCACTGGATATATATAATATATGTGCAATGAATATTTTTAATATATGTGCACTGGATGTATATAATATATGTGCACAGGATCTATAATATATGTGCACTGGATATTTATAATATATGTGCACTGGATATATAATATATGTGCACTGGATATTTAATATATGTGCACTGGATATATAATATATGTGCACTTGATATATAATATATGTGCACTGATTATTTAATATATGTGCACTGTGTATATATAATATATGTGCACTGGATATATAATATTTGTGCACTGGATATATAAAATATGTGCACTGGATATATATAATATATGTGCACTGCATCTAAAATATATGTGCACTGGATCTAAAATATATGTGCAGTGGATATATATAACATATGTGCACTGGATATATAATATATGTGCACTGGATATTTATAAGTGTGTTTTGGGATAAATATAACAGTCCATGGAGTCTCATCTTCCTCTTGTTTGGTGACAGCTGGACACGTATTGGGCAGCGATCTCCACAGTGGCCTCTTCTTCTCCCAGTAGGATGTAGAGTTTCCTCTTCTCGTCTGCAGATATGAAGTCTGGGATGTGGGCAGAGAGTCTTTGGTAGTAGACGGCCCTCATATCTGAGCATTTGGTGCAGTGTAGCAGGAAGTGGGTCTCGTCTTCTAGGGCCCCCTGGTCACAGTGCTGGCACAGTCTCTTCTCCCGTGGCTTGTACGTCTGTCTGTATCGCCCCGTCTCTATCTCTAGGTTGTGGGCGCTCAGTCTGTATCGACTCAGGGTCTGTCTGTGCTTGGGGTGGCGTATTCTCTCCAGGTAGGTGGCCATGGTGTAGTCCCTTTGTAGGGATTGGTACACGGTGAGTTTCTTGGAGTTATTTATTTCGTTTCTCCATTCTTCAATGTACCGCTCTCTGTTTGCCTCTGTGGTCGCCTTTATTTCGGCCTTGGTTATCATCTGTTGGAGTTTTTGGTTTGGTGGTTGGCTGCTGTTTGGTTGTTGAATGTCTGGTTTGCTCAGGTGGCTTAGCCATGCTTGGTGGTGGTAGGAGTCAGGCTTGCTCCCCTGGATGTGTGCCTGGAAAGCTAGCGCCCTCTTCTGTATGGTGAGCCATAGGGGGAGTCTGCCTAGCTCTGCCCTGCAGGCTATGTTGGTGGTGTTGCGATGGACATGTAGCAGGTATTTGCAGAACTCCAGGTGGAAGTTCTCTGTTGGACTGGAATCCCACTTTGACTGGTCTGGGTAGGTGGCTGGGCCCCAAACCTCACTGCCATAGAGAAGGATCGGGGAGATGACAGCGTCAAATATCTTCAGCCAGACCCTCACCGGTGGTTTGAGGTGGTACAGTTGTCTTCTGATGGCGTAGAAGGTTCTGCAGGCTTTTGCTTTCAGGGTTTCTATTGCTGCTTTGAAGCTTCCTGATTGGCTGAGCTCCAGCCCCAGGTAGGTGTAGCTGTTGGTTTTCTCCAGTGTGGAGCCGTTCAGTGTGAATTGTGAGGTGGTGGAGGCTTTATTGTGGCCCTTCATCTGGAATACCATGACTTTGGTCTTCTTCTGGTTGATGGGTAGGGCCCATGTGGTGCTGAATTTTTCCAGCACTGACAGGCTTTCTTGGAGGTCTTTCTCGGTGGGGGCCAGGAGTAGGAGGTCATCGGCGTATAGCAGGAACTTCACCTCTCGATTGTTCAGGGTGAGGCCTGGGGTTGGTGAGGCCTCCAGGGTTGTAGCCAGTTCATTGATATAGATGTTGAAGAGCGTTGGGCTCAGGCTACAGCCTTGTCTGACCCCTCGGGCCTGTTGGAAGTATGCGGTCCTTTTCCCATTCACCTTCACACTGCACTGGTTTCCGGTGTAGGAGCTCTTGATGACGTCGTACGTTCTTCCTCCTATTCCACTCTCTAGGAGTTTTAGAAGTAGGCCTGGGTGCCATACTGAATCAAACGCCTTCTTAAAGTCCACGAAGCAGGCGAATATCTTGCCTCTTCTGGTGTTGTGGACGTGCGTCTTGATGAGGCTGTGCAGGGTGTAGATATGGTCTGTGGTGCGGTGGTTTGGCATGAACCCTGCTTGGCTCTTGCTGAGGACCCCGTGTTGTGTGAGGAAGGTGAGAATTCTGTTATTGATGATGCTGTTGAACAGTTTCCCTAGCGTGCTGCTGACGCAGATCCCTCTGTAGTTGTTGGGGTCATATTGGTCCCCATTCTTGTAGATGGGGGTTATGAGCCCTTTGTTCCAGTCTTCGGGGAAGTGTCCAGCATTGAGCACGAGGGTGAATAGCTTTGCCAGTGCCGCGTGTATTGCTGGAGGGCTGTATTTGATCATCTCTGGTAGGATGCCGTCAGGGCCACTGGCCTTTTTGCCTTTCAGCACGGCAATTCTTTCCTGTATATCTTTTATGGTGATTGGCGAGTCCAGAGGGTTCTGGAAGTCTTTGATGACTTTCTCCATGTCCCTCAGTTTGGTGATTATCTGTTGCTGTTCTGGAGTTAGTTCTTCTTCTGGGATTTTTTTGTAGAGACCTCTGAAGTAGTTGAGCCAGATATTGCCATTTTGGATGTGGAGAGAGTTTTTCTTGGGCTTTGTGCCCATGTGGTGCCAGGTCTCCCAGAATGAGCTGTCCTGGAGGGAGTCCTCTAGTTGCTCTATTTTGTGGGAGAGGTATCTCTGTTTCTTCTCTCTGAGGGTGCCCTTGTATTGCTTGCATAGATTGCTGTAGGCTTCCCTCACCTCCTTGTTGTTGGGGTCCCTGTGTTTTTGGTTGGAGGCTGTTCTTAGGGTATGGCGTAGTGCTTTGCAGTCGCTGTCGAACCATTTGTGGGACTGTTTGTTGGTTTGTCTTATGGGTTTGGTTCGTTTCAGGCCTGCTAGTTCTGCTGTGGTCTGTAGGATGTACTTGAGATCCTTCACAGCTCTGGTGACTCCCTGTTGGTCTGGCTGATAGTTGTTTGTATGGAAGTTTGTGAGCAGTGTCTTGATTTCGGGTCGGTTGGTTGCGTTGCTATATTCTATGGCCTGGTGGTTGGCCCATTTGAAATGTCTTGGTAGGTTGTAGAGGCCGGACTGTTGGGGCTCATGTATGGGTGTTTTGTTCCTGGTTCTCATGTATAGTAGGATCTGGTTGTGGTCTGATAGATGGGAGTCAGGTGCGATTGTGAAGTCTTCAATGTCTGACAGGTCTGCGTCTGTAATGGCATAGTCCACCACGCTGTTGCCCACTTGAGAGTTTAGTGTGAAGCGTCCTCTGGGATCGCCTGTGGTACGTCCGTTTATTATGTACAGTCCTAGGCTTCGGCACATGTTCAGCAGTTGTCTCCCACTCTTGTTGACAATTCTGTCTTGGCTGTTTCTTCTTGTCTGTGTGGGTTCTGGGTGGTGGATCTCACTACCGTGCGTATGTGGGTTGTCGTCAGGAGGCAGGTAGTCTATCTCTGTGCCTGTCCTTGCATTCAGGTCTCCGCATATTAGTACTCTGCCTTTGGGTTGGAAGTGGACAGCTTCCCTTTGTAGGACCTCGTAAGTGTCGGGGTCGTGGTAGGGGGACCCTGGTGGGGGCATATATACTGCACAGAGATAGATGTCCTGCTGGCCGCTGAGGATGGAGCTGCTTATTTTTATCCATATGTGATTAGTTCCACGTTTGGTAGCTTTTACGTGTTCTTTGAGCTCCTCCTTGTACCATATTAGTATGCCTCCTGAGTGGCGGCCATGTTTGGTGGTCTTATTTTTCTGGGCGGGCACTGAGAGTTCCTTGTAGCCCATGGGTGTTAGGGACTTGTCATCTGCCCGGGTCCATGTCTCTAGGAGGATTTGAATGTCTATGTTTTTTAGTCTGTCTATGAAGTCTGGATCTTTTGATTTAGATCCAAAGGCTGAGGCGTTCAGCCCTTGTATGTTCCAACTACTGATAGTTAGTGATTTCATCTTCAGTGTGTAAACCTTGTAATGAGCTGTCCTGCAGAGGATGGGCTGGGTTCTTGGTTGGTTGCAGTGTGGCCAGGTATTGGTTTATGTGTATTTCTGTTGTGGCCATTGTAGTAACCGCATGCTCTATTCTCTTTATTGTCTCTATGTTGGTGCTCTGGGTTGCTCTGGTTGGCTTTTTCTTGATAGGTGGCATCTTTGGGGGGTTCTGTCTTGGATATTGGCGGTTGTCGGGTATTATTTCCATGGTTCTTTGTCTTGTTTGTTGTCTAGGCCCGGGGGCTCTGTTGAGCACTAAGTCTTTGAATTCCTTCGCTAGGAGGCTGACGCCATGTTTATTGAGGTGTTTGTCATCATATAGGTGACGCTTATCTATGGAGGGGTGTTGTGCCAGGGTGATGCCTGATGTTTGTCTGATTCTGGTCGCCAGCTCTTTGTTGATCCCCATGATGGTAGCTTCAGAGATGCCGTCTCGTGGGAGCAGAGATGACAGGATGATACTACTGTCTGGGAACTGTTGCTTTGCTTTCTCTGCTAGTTGGACCAGTTGGCCCGCTGTCTGTTGGGGCTGGTCAGAGAGATCTTCTGTGCCTGTGTGTATGACAATGTGTTTCGGGGTAGTGAAGAAAGGCTTGCAAATGACGGTATTGGCTTTTTCAATGGTTGGGCTGTGGATTTTCTTGACTCTTTGCCGTGGGAAGAGCTTTCTTGTATTAATGTACTTGCCATTGGAGTCTATGATCAGGACTATATCTGGGTTTGAGGTTCTCGTTGTTTGGGTTCTCTCTGGCTCTATGTCTGGGGTGATGGGCAGTTCTGGGCTTTCTTGTGATGTGTGAGGCATTTCTGGCTTATTGATACCTTGATCAGAGTCTGTTGTGTTTTCCTCCCCCTCTTCCTTAGATCTTATCTCTTGTGCCTGTAGTTTCAGGCCTGATAACTCTTCCTTTAGATCTGTGATTTCTTGTAGGCACTGCGTCATTTTATCCCACAGCTTGACATTCTCTTGCTGGCAGGCTGCTATCTCTTTTCTCAGATTTGTAATTTCCTGGATAAGTTTGTGGATGGCTTTTGTGTCGCCATTTGTGCTGGACAGTTCGTTGACATTACAGTTTCTGTTATAATTGTGTTTATAGATAGTAAAATCTCTCTCCAGCCGGGATACAGTCTCTGTGAGGGACTCTACTGAGAGGTGTGAGGAGTCGGGGGAGGGCTTGCTGGCTTGTGTCTGTGTACTGGCAGTGTTGGGGGATGTCACGGGTAATTCACCTGAGTCAGTGGGTGATCCTGTGTCTGTGCCCCTTTTTAGTTGTGCCTGATTCTTGATTTCTGGGAATTTTTCTATATATTGGTGAAGCCTATCTTCTCTTCCTTGAATCATTAAAGTCCCATTATTAAAAATGGTTGTTGTGAGAATCACTTCGCCGGCCCCTTGTGGGTTTTTTATTCTGATTGTTATTTTGCCTGTATCCGCCTCTTCTGTTGTTGTACTCTTGTAGCAGTCACATATTGCATGTTGCCAGTCTCTTATGTAATCGGTGTGCATAATGAGGTTAGTCATTCTTTGGTTTGATGTGTAATCAGCAAACAGGGTCTCAGCATGGGCTTTGAGGAGATCTTTCTTTGCATTTTTCTTTTCATTGGCACTCATGTTATCAGGGTATGTAATCTGTAGAGTGGCCTGCCCCCCGCTGTGTACAGAGACAGTGCTCTTCGCATAACAGTCAATGTCCTCATTCTCTGTGGCCATTTTCACACCTTCTGGGATGCCTGACCCCCTGCTGTGCTGGGACCTTGTCCTAGGTTCTATGGAGCTCATACTAGGTTCATCTAAGAATTCCATATTATAATCTCCCAGGTTCCCAAAATCTGAGGGTGTCCCCGATTTCCTTATTTCTGAGGGATAATCTACTTGTTTACGGGATTAGCCAAGTGATGGCCCTACCTTCTGTGATGTGGGATCCTGGGGTCAGATGTGATGTTCCTGTTGCATTCAGCCAGTCTGAGGTCTGTAGGAATCTTCTCTTGTATTTTAAAATCCTTTTTCTGTTCTTATTTCATTTTTCTCTTGGGATGTTTTTAGTCTCGCTTAGTTATGTCTTCCATGGAGCCGATATTTCCTGGTTTTCGTCTTGCAGGTAGCTCAATTACAAGGTTTTGCTTTGATGAAAGTCAGGAGCTCATGTTGGGAGATGCTTACAGTTCAGTAACTATCTGAGATATATATAATATACGTTCACTGGATATATATAATATATGTGCATTGGTTCTATAATATATGTGCACTGGATATTGATAATATATGTGCACTGGATATATAATATATGTGCACTGGATATATTTAATATATGTGCACTGGATGTATAACATATGTGAACTGGATATTTAATATATGTTCACTGGACATATATAATATACGTTCACTGGATATATCTAATATATGTGGACTGGTTTTATAATATATGTGCACTGGATATTTATAATATATGTGCACTGGATATTTAATATATGTGCACTGGATACATGTAATATATGTGCACTGTATGTGTAACATATGTGCACTGGACATTTAATATATGTGCAATGGATATATATAATATATGTGCACTGGATCTATAATATATGTGCATTGGATATTTATAATATGTGTGCACTGGATATTTAATATATGTGCACTGGATATACAATATATGTGCACTGGATATATTTAATATATGTGCACTGGATGTATATAATATGTGTGCACCGGATATATAATATATGTGCACTGGATATATATAATATATGTGCACTGAATATATAATATATGTGCACAGGATATTTAATATATGTGCACTGGAAGTATAATATATGTGCACTGGATATATAATATACGTGCACTGGATATATAATATATGTGCACTGGATATATTTATAATATATGTGCACTGGATATATTTATAATATATGTGCACTGGATATATAATATATGTGCACTGGATATATAATATATGTGCACTGGATATTTAATATATGTGCAATGGATATATAATATATGTGCACTTGATATATAATATATGTGCACTGAATATTTAATATATGTGCACTGTATATATATAAAATATATGTGCACTGGATATATAATATATGTGCACTGGATAGATATAATATATGTGCACTGGATATATATAATATATGTGCACTGGATCTATAATATATGTGCACTGGAAATTTATAATATATGTGCACAGAATATATAATATATGTGCACAGGATATTTAATATATGTGCACTAGATGTATAATATATGTGCACTGGATATTTAAAATATGTGCAATGGATATATATAATATATGCGCCCTAGATATATAAAATATGTGCACTGGATATATATAATATATGTGCACTGGATATATAATATATGTGCAATGGATATATTTAATATATGTGAACTGGATATATAATATATGTGCACTGTATATTTAATATATGTGCACTGGATATAAATAATATATGTGCACTGGATATATAATATATGTTCACTGGATATATATAATATATGTGCACTGGATCTATAATATATGTGCACTGGATATTTAATGTATGTGCACTGGATATTTATAATATATGTGCACTGGATATATATAATATATGTGCAGTGGATGTATAATATATGTGCACTGGATATTTAATATATGTGCACTGAATATATATATAATATATGTGCAATGGATATTTATAATATATGTGCAATGGATATATTTAATATATGTGCACTGGATATATAATATATGTGCACTAGATATTTAATATATGTGCACTGGATATTTATAATATATGTGCATTGGATATATAATATATGTGCACTGGATATTTAATATATGTGCACTGGATATATGTAATATACGTGCACTGGATATATAACATATGTGCACTAGATATTTAATATATGTGCACTGGATATTTATAATATATGTGCACTGGATATATAATATATGTGCACTGGATATTTAATATATGTGCACTGGATATATGTAATATACGTGCACTGGATATATAATATATGTGCACTAAATATATATATAATATATGTGCACTGGATATTTATAATATTTGTGCACTGGATATATATAAAATATGTGCACTGGATCTATAGTATATGTGCACTGGAAATTTATAATATATGTGCACTGGATATTTAATATATCTGCACTGGATATATATAATATATGTGCACTGGATATTTAATATATCTGCACTGGATATATATAATATATGTTCACTGGTTATATAATATATGTGCACTGGATATATATAATATATGTGCACTGGATATATATAATATATGTGCACTGGATATATAATATATGTGCACTGGATATATAAAATATGTGCACAAGATATATATAATATATGTGCACTGGATCTAAAATTTATGTGCACTGGATATATAATATAAATGCACTGGATATTTGTAATAAATGTGCACTGGATATATAATATATATGCACTGGATATTTAATATATGTGCACTGGATATATATAATATATGTGCACTGGATATATAATATATGTTCACTGGATATATATAATATATGTGCACTGGATTTATAATATTTGTGCACTGGATAGTTATAATATATGTGCACTGGATATATAATATATCTGCACTGGATAAATTTAATATATGTGCACTGGATATATAATATATGTGCACTGGATATATATAATATATGTGCACTGGATATATAATATATGTGCACTGGATATATAATATATGTGCACTGGATATTTAACATATGTGCACTGGATATATAATATATGTGCACTGGATGTATATAATATGTGTGCACTGGATATATAATATATGTGCACTGGATATATATAATATATGTGCACTGGATATATAATATATCTGCACTGGATATATAAAATATTTGCACTAGATATATATAATATATGTGCACTGAATCTAAAATATATGTGCACTGGATATATATAATATATGTGCACTGGATATATTTATAATATATGTGCACTGGATATTTAATATATGTGCACTAGATATATTTAATATATTTGCACTGGATATATTTAATATATGTGCACTATATATGTATAATATATATGCACTAAATATACAATATATGTGCACTGTATATATTTAATATATGTGCACTGGATATATAATATATGTGCACTGGATATATATAATATATGTGCACTGGATCTATAATATATGTGCACTGGAAATTTATAATATATGTGCACAGAATATATAATATATGTGCACTGGAAATTTATAATATATGTGCACAGAATATATAATATATGTGAACAGAATATATTTATAATATATGTGCACTGGATATTTAATATATGTGCACTGGATATATGTAATATAGGTGCACTGTTTGTATATAATATGTGTGCACTGGATATATAATATATGTGCACTGGATATATATAATATATGTGCACTGGATATATAATATATGTGCACTGGATATATATAATATATGTGCACTGGATATTTAATATATGTGCAATGGATATACATAATATGTGCACTGGATCTATAATATATGTGCACTGGATATTTATAATATATGTGCACTGTATATATAATATATGTGCACTGGATATTTTTAATATATGTGCACTGGATATTTATAATATATGTGCACTGGATATATAAAATATGTGCACTGGATATATATAATATATGTGCAATGGATATATTTAATATATGTGCACTGGATGTATATAATATATGTGCACAGGATCTATAATATATGTGCACTGGATATTTATAATATATGTGCACTGGATATATAATATATGTGCACTGGATATTTAATATATGTGCACTGGATATATTTAATATAGGTGCACTGTATGTATATAATATGTGTGCACTGGATATATAATATATGTGCACTGGATATATATAATATATGTGCACTGGATATATAATATATGTGCACTGGACATATATAATATATGTGCACTGGATATTTAATATATGTGCAATGGATATACATAATATGTGCACTGGATCTATAATATATGTGCACTGGATATTTTTAATATATGTGCACTGTATATATAATATATGTGCACTGGATATTTAATATATGTGCACTGGATATATAATATATGTGCACTTGATATATAATATATGTGCACTGAATATTTAATATATGTGCACCGTGTATATATAATATATGTGCACTGGATATATAATATATGTGCACTGGATATATTCATAATATATGTGCAATGGATTTATTTAATATATGTGCACTGGATGTATATAATATATGTTCACTGGAATTATAATATGTGTGCACTGGATATATTTAATATATTAGCACTGGATATATAATATATGTGCACTGGATATTTAATATATGTGCTCTGGATATTTAATATATGTGCACCGTGTATATATAATATATGTGCACTGGATATATAATATATGTGCACTGGATATATTCATAATATATGTGCAATGGATATATTTAATATATGTGCACTGGATGTATATAATATATGTGCACAGGATCTATAATATATGTGCACTGGATATTTATAATATATGTGCACTGGATATATAATATATGTGCACTGGATATTTAATATATGTGCACTGGATATATAATATATGTGCACTTGATAAATAATATATGTGCACTGAATATTTAATATATGTGCACCGTGTATATATAATATATGTGCACTGGATATATCATATATGTGCACTGGATATATTCATAATATATGTGCAATGGATTTATTTAATATATGTGCACTGGATGTATATAATATATGTGCACTGGAATTATAATATGTGTGCACTGGATATATTTAATATATTAGCACTGGATATATAATATATGTGCACTGGATATTTAATATATGTGCACTGGATATATATATAATATATGTGCACTGGATATATAATATATGTGCACTGGATATATTTATAATATATGTGCACTGGATATTTAATATATGTGCACTGGATATATTTAATATATGTGCACTGGATGAATATAATATGTGTGCACTGGATATACAATATATGTGCACTGGATATATATAATATATGTGCACTGGATATATAATATATGTGCACTGGATATATATAATATATGTGCACTGGATATTTAATATATGTGCAATGGATATACATAATATATAAGCACTGGATATATAATATATGTGCACTGGATATTTAATATATGTGCAATGGATATATAATATATGTGCACTTGATATATAATATATGTGCACTGAATATTTAATATATGTGCACTGTATATATATAAAATATATGTGCACTGGATATATAATATATGTGCACTGGATAGATATAATATATGTGCACTGGATATATATAATATATGTGCACTGGATCTATAATATATGTGCACTGGAAATTTATAATATATGTGCACAGAATATATAATATATATGCACAGGATATTTAATATATGTGCACTAGATGTATAATATATGTGCACTGGATATTTAAAATATGTGCAATGGATATATATAATATATGCGCCCTAGATATATAAAATATGTGCACTGGATATATATAATATATGTGCACTGGATATATAATATATGTGCAATGGATATATTTAATATATGTGAACTGGATATATAATATATGTGCACTGTATATTTAATATATGTGCACTGGATATAAATAATATATGTGCACTGGATATATAATATATGTTCACTGGATATATATAATATATGTGCACTGGATCTATAATATATGTGCACTGGATATTTATAATATATGTTCACTGGATCTAAAATATATGTGCACTGGATATTTATAATAAATGTGCACTGGATATATAATATATGTGCTCAGGATTTATTTAATATATGTGCACTGGATGTAAAATATATGTGCACTGGATATTTAATATATGTGCAATGGATATATATATAATATATGTGCACTGAATATATAATATATGTGCACTGGATATTTAAAATATGTGCAATGGATATATTTATAATATATGTGCACTGGATATATATAATCTATGTGCACTTTATATGTAATATATGTGCACTGGATATATAAAATATGTACACTGGATATGTATAATTTATGTGCACTGGATCTAAAATATATGTGCACTGGATATATATAATATATGTGCACTGGATATATATAATATATGTGCACTGGATCTATAATATATGTGCACTGGAAATGTGTAATATATGTGCACAGAATATATAATATATGTGCACAGGATATTTAATATATGTGCACTGGATATATTTAATATATGTGCACTGGATGTATAATATATGTGCACTGGATATTTATAATAAATGTGCACTGGATATATAATATATGTGCAATGGAAATATATATAATATATGTGCACTGGATCTATAATATATGTGCACTGGATATTTATAATATATGTGCACTGGATATATAATATATGTGCACCGGATATTTATAATATATGTGCAATGGATATATTTAATATATGTGCACTGGATGTATATAATATATGTGCACAGGATCTATAATATATGTGCACTGGATATTTATAATATATGTGCACTGGATATATAATATATGTGCACTGGATATTTAATATATGTGCACTGGATAAATAATATATGTGCACTTGATATATAATATATGTGCACTGAATATTTAATATATGTGCACTGGATATATAATATTTGTGCACTGGATATATAAAAAATGTGCACTGGATATATGTAATATATGTGCACTGGATCTAAAATTTATGTGCACTGGATCTAATATATATGTGCAGTGGATATATATAACATATGTGCACTGGATATATAATATATGTGCAATGGATATTTATAATAAATGTGCACTGGATATATAATATATGTGCAATGGAAATACATATAATATATGTGCACTGGATCTATAATATATGTGCACTGGATATTTATAATAAATGTGCACTGGATATATAATATATGTGCAATGGAAATATTTAATATATGTGCACTGGATATATAATATATGTGCACTGGATATTTAATGTATGTGCACTGGATATTTATAATATATGTGCACTGGATATATATAATATATGTGCAGTGGATGTATAATATATGTGCACTGGATATTTAATATATGTGCACTGAATATATATATAATATATGTGCACTGGATATTTATAATATATGTGCAATGGATATATTTAATATATGTGCACTGGATATATAATATATGTGCACTAGATATTTAATATATGTGCACTGGATATTTATAATATATGTGCACTGGATATATAATATATGTGCACTGGATATTTAATATATGTGCACTGGATATATGTAATATACGTGCACTGATATATAATATATGTGCACTAAATATATATATAATATATGTGCACTGGATATTTATAATATTTGTGCACTGGATATATATAAAATATGTGCACTGGATCTATAGTATATGTGCACTGGAAATTTATAATATATGTGCACTGGATATTTAATATATCTGCACTGGATATATATAATTTATGTTCACTGGTTATATAATATATGTGCACTGGATATATATAATATATGTGCACTGGATATATAATATATGTGCACTGGATATATAAAATATGTGCACAAGATATATATAATATATGTGCACTGGACCTAAAATTTATGTGCACTGGATATATAATATAAATGCACTGGATATTTATAATAAATGTGCACTGGATATATAATATATATGCACTGGATATTTAATATATGTGCACTGGATATATATAATATATGTGCACTGGATATATAATATATGTTCACTGGATATATATAATATATGTGCACTGGATTTATAATATTTGTGCACTGGATAGTTATAATATATGTGCACTGGATATATAATATATCTGCACTGGATAAATTTAATATATGTGCACTGGATATATAATATATGTGCACTGGATATATATAATATATGTGCACTGGATATATAATATATGTGCACTGGATATATAATATATGTGCAATGGATATTTAACATATGTGCACTGGATATATTTCATATATGTGCACTGGATGTATATAATATGTGTGCACTGGATATATAATATATGTGCACTGGATATATATAATATATGTGCACTGGATATATAATATATCTGCACTGGATATATAAAATATTTGCACTAGATATATGTAATATATGTGCACTGAATCTAAAATATATGTGCACTGGATATATATAATATATGTGCACTGGATATATTTATAATATATGTGCACTGGATATTTAATATATGTGCACTATATATATTTAATATATTTGCACGGGATATATAATATATTTGCACTGGATATTTAATATATGTGCACTGGATATATATAATATATGTGCACTGGATATATAATATATGTGCGCTGAATATTTAATATATGTGCACTGAATATATAAAATATGTGCACTGGATCTAAAATATATGTGCACTGGATACATAATATATGTGCACTGGATATATATAATATATGTGCACTGGATCTATAATATATGTGCACTGGATATTTATAATATATGTGCACTGGATATATAAAATATGTGCAATGGATATATTTAATATAAGTGCACTGGATATATAATATATGTGCACAGGATCTATAATATATATGCACTTGATATTTATAATATATGTGCACTGGATATATAATATATGTGCACTGGATATATAAAATATGTGCACTGGATATATATATAATGTATGTGCACTGGATCTAAAATATATGTGCACTGAATATATATAATATATGTGCACTGGATATATAATATTTGTGCACTGAAAATATAATATATGTCCACTGGATTTATATATAATATATGTGCACTGGATATGTAATATATATGCACTGAATATATATCATATATGTGCTCTAGATATATAATATATGTGCACTGGATATATTCATAATATATGTGCACTGGATATTTAATATGTGTGCACTGGATATATATAATGTATGTGCACTGGATATATAATATTTGTGCACTGTATATATATAAAATATGTGCACTGGATCTATAATATATGTGCACTGGAAATTTATAATATATGTGCACTGGATATTTAATATATGTACACTGGATATATTTAATATATGTGCACTGGATGTAAAATATACATGCACTGAATATTTAATATATGTACACTGTATATATATAATATATGTTCACTGGATATTTAATATATGTGCTCAGGATTTATTTAATATATGTGCACTGGATGTATAATATATGTGCACTGGATATTTAATATATGTGCAATGGATATATATATAATATATGTGCACTGAATATATAATATATGTGCACTGGATATTTAAAATATGTGCAATGGATATATATAATATATGTGCCCTGGATATATAAAATATGTGCACTGGATATATATAATATATGTGCACTGGATCTAAAATATATGTGCACTGGATATATATATTTATAATATATGTGCATTGGATATAAAATATATGTGCACTGGATATTTATAATAAGTATGCACTGGATATATAATATATGTGCAATGGATATATTTAATATATGTGAACTGGATATATAATATATGTGCACTGGATATTTAATATATGTGCACTGGATATATATAATATATGTGCACTGGATATATAATATATGTTCACTGGATATATATATTATATGTGCACTGGATCTATAATATATGTGCACTGGATATTTATAATATATGTGCACTGGATATATAATATATGTGCACTGGATGTATATAATATGTGTGCACTGGATATATAATATATGTGCACTGGATATACTTATAATATATGTGCACTGGATATTTAATATATGTGCACTGAATGTATTTAATATATG
Source organism: Leptodactylus fuscus (assembly GCF_031893055.1). Lineage (NCBI taxonomy): Eukaryota > Metazoa > Chordata > Amphibia > Anura > Leptodactylidae > Leptodactylus > Leptodactylus fuscus. The sequence goes on from NC_134266.1 coordinate 279,444,145, forward strand.
TGCACTGGATGTATATAATATGTGTGCACTGGATATATAATATATGTGCACTGGATATATATAATATATGTGCACTGGATATATAATATATATGCACTGGATATATTTATAATATATGTGCACTGGATATTTAATATATGTGCACTGGATATATAATATATGTGCACTGAATGTATTTAATATATGTGCACTGGATGTATATAATATGTGTGCACTGGATATATAATATATGCTCACTGAATATATATATAATATATGTGCACTGGATATATAATATATGTGCACTGGATATTTAATATATGTGCACTGGATATATATAATATATGTGCACTGGATCTATAAAATATGTGCACTGGATATTTATAATATATGAGCACTGGATATATAATGTATCTGCACTGGATATTTATAATATATGTGCACTGGATATTTATAACATATGTGCACTGGAAATATAATATATGTGCACTGGATATTTAATATATGTGCACTGGATATTTAATATATGTGCACTGGATATACACTCACCGGCCACTTTATTAGGTACACCTGTCCAACTGCTCGTTAACACTTAATTTCTAATCAGCCAATCACATGGCGGCAACTCAGTGCATTTAGGCATGTAGACATGGTCAAGACAATCTCCTGCAGTTCAAACCGAGCATCAGTATGGGGAAGAAAGGTGATTTGAGTGCCTTTGAACGTGGCATGGTTGTTAGTGCCAGAAGGGCTGGTCTGAGTATTTCAGAAACTGCTGATCTACTGGGATTTTCACACACAACCATCTCTAGGGTTTACAGAGAATGGTCCGAAAAAGAAAAAACATCCAGTGAGCAGCAGTTCTGTGGGCGGAAATGCGTTGTTGATTCCAGAGGTCAGAGGAGAATGGCCAGACTGGTTCGAGCTGATAGAAAGGCAACAGTGACTCAAATAGCCACCCGTTACAACCAAGGTAGCCAGAAGAGCATCTCTGAACGCACAGTACGTCGAATTTTGAGGCAGATGGGCTACAGCAGCAGAAGACCACACCGGGTGCCACTCCTTTCAGCTAAGAACAGGAAACTGAGGCTACAATTTGCACAAGCTCATCGAAATTGGACAATTGAAGATTGGAAAAACGTTGCCTGGTCTGATGAGTCTCGATTTCTGCTGCGACATTCGGATGGTAGGGTCAGAATTTGGCGTCAACAACATGAAAGCATGGATCCATCCTGCCTTGTATCAACGGTTCAGGCTGGTGGTGGTGGTGTCATGGTGTGGGGAATATTTTCTTGGCACTCTTTGGGCCCCTTGGTACCAATTGAGCATCGTTGCAACGCCAAAGCCTACCTGAGTATTGTTGCTGACCATGTCCATCCCTTTATGACCACAATGTACCCAACATCTGATGGCTACTTTCAGCAGGTTAATGCAATGCCATGTCATAAAGCTGGAATCATCTCAGACTGGTTTCTTGAACATGACAATGAGTTCACTGTACTCCAATGGCCTCCACAGTCACCAGATCTCAATCCAATAGAGCATCTTTGGGATGTGGTGGAACGGGAGATTCGCATCATGGATGTGCAGCCGACAAATCTGCGGCAACTGTGTGATGCCATCATGTCAATATGGACCAAAATCTCTGAGGAATGCTTCCAGCACCTTGTTGAATCTATGCCACGAAGAATTGAGGCAGTTCTGAAGGCAAAAGGGGGTCCAACCCGTTACTAGCATGGTGTACCTAATAAAGTGGCTGGTGAGTGTATATAATATATGTGCACTGGATATATTTAATATATGTGCACTGGATTTATAATATAAGTGCACTGGATATATAATATATGTGCACTAAATATTTAATATATGTGCACTGGATATAAATAATATATGTGCACTGGATATATATAATATATGTGCACTGGATATATAATATATGTGCACTGGATTTATAATACTTGTGCACTGGTTAGTTAAATTATATGTGCACTGGATATATAATATATGTGCACTGGATATATTTAATATATGTGCACTGGATATATAATATATGTGCACTGGATGTATAATATATGTGCACTGGATATATAATATATATGCACTGGATATATAATATATGTGCACTGGATATTTATAATATATGTCCAATGGATATATTTAATATATGTGCACTGGATATATAATATATGTGCACTGGATATTTAATATATGTGCACTGGATATATATAATATATGTGCACTGGATATATAATATATGTGCACTGGATATTTAATATATGTGCACTGGATATATATAATATATGTGCACTGAATATTTAATATATGTGCACAGGATATATATAATATATGTGCACTGGATATATAATATATGTGCACTGGACATATAAAATATGTGCACAGGATATATATAATATATGTGCACTGGACCTAAAATTTATGTGAACTGGATATATAATATATGTGCACTGGATATTTAAAATAAATGTGATCTGGATATATAATAAATGTGCACTGGATATTTAATATATGTGCACTGGATATATATAATATATGTGCACTGGAAATATAATATATGTGCACTAGATATTTAATATATGTGCACTGGATATATATAATATATGTGCACTGGATATATAATATATGTTTCACTGGATATATTTATAATATATGTGCACTGGATATTTAATATATGTGCACTGGATATATTTAATATATGTGCACTGGATGTATATAATATGTGTGCACTGGATATATAATATATGTGCACTGGATATATATAATATATGTGCACTGGATATATAATATATGTGCACTGGATATATAATATATGTGCACTGGATATTTAATATATGTGCACTGCATATGTATATAATATATGTGCACTGGATATATAATATATGTGCACTGGATATATTTATAATATATGTGCAGTGGATATTTAATATATGTGCACTGGATATATTTAATATATGTGCACTGGATGTATATAATATATGTGCACTGGATATATAATATATGTGCACAGGATATATATAATATATGTGCACTGGATATATATAATCTATGTGCACTGGATATATACTATATGTGCTCTGGATGTATAATATATGTGCACTTGATATATAATATATATGTGCACTGGATATATAATATATGTGCACTGGATATATTTATAATATATGTGCACTGGATATTTAATATATGTGCACTGGATATATTTAATGTAGGTGCACTGGATGTATATAATATATGTGCACTGGACATTTAATATATGTGCAATGGATATATATAATATATTTGTAGTGGATGTATAATATATGTGCACTGGATATTTATAATATATGTGCAATGGATATGTTTAATATATGTGCACTGGATATATAATATATGTTCACTGGATATTTGATATATGTGCACTGGATATATATAATATATGTGCACTGGATCTACAATATATGTGCACTGGATATTTAAAATATATGTGCACTGGATATATAATATATGTGCACTGGATATTTGTAATAAATGTGCACTGGATATATAATATATGTGCACTGGATATTTGTAATAAATGTGCACTGGATATATAATATATGTGCACTGGATATTTAATGTATGTGCACAGGATATTTATAATAAATGTGCACTGGATATATAATATATGTGCAATGGATATATTTAATATATGTGGTCTGGATATATAATATATGTGCACTGGATATTTAATATATATACACTGGATATATATAATATATGTGCACTGGATATATAATATACCTTCACTGGATAAATATAATATATGTGCACTGGTTCTATAATATATGTGCACTTGATATTTATAATATATGTGCACTGGATATTTAATATATGTGCACTGGATATATGTAATATATGTGCACTGGATGTATAACATATGTGCACTGGACATTTAATATATGTGCAATGGATATATATAATATATGTGCAGTGGATGTATAATATATGTGCACTGGATATTTAATATATGTGCACTGAATATATATATAATATATGTGCACTGGATATTTATAATATATGTCCAATGGATATATTTAATCTATGTGCACTGGATATATAATATATGTGCACTGGATATTTAATATATGTGCACTGGATATATATAATATATGTGCACTGGATATATAATATATGTGCACTGGATATTTAATATATGTGCACTGGATATATATAATATATGTGCACTGAATATTTAATATATGTGCACTGGATATATATAATATATGTGCACTAGATATATAATATATGTGCACTGGACATATAAAATATGTGCACAGGATATATATAATATATGTGCACTGGACCTAAAATTTATGTGCACTGGATATATAATATATGTGCACTGGATATTTAATATATGTGCACTGGATATATGTAATATATGTGCACTGGATGTATAACATATGTGCACTGGACATTTAATATATGTGCAATGGATATATATAATATATGTGCAGTGGATGTATAATATATGTGCACTGGATATTTAATATATGTGCACTGAATATATATATAATATATGTGCACTGGATATTTATAATATATGTCCAATGGATATATTTAATCTATGTGCACTGGATATATAATATATGTGCACTGGATATTTAATATATGTGCACTGGATATATATAATATATGTGCACTGGATATATAATATATGTGCACTGGATATTTAATATATGTGCACTGGATATATATAATATATGTGCACTGAATATTTAATATATGTGCACTGGATATATATAATATATGTGCACTAGATATATAATATATGTGCACTGGACATATAAAATATGTGCACAGGATATATATAATATATGTGCACTGGACCTAAAATTTATGTGCACTGGATATATAATATATGTGCACTGGATATTTAAAATAAATGTGATCTGGATATATAATATATGTGCACTGGATATTTAATATATGTGCACTGGATATATTTATAATATATGTGCACTGGATATTTAATATATGTGCACTGGATATATTTAATATATGTGCACTGGATGTATATAATATATGTGCACTGGATATATAATATATGTGCACAGGATATATATAATATATGTGCACTGGATATATATAATTTATGTGCACTGGATATATCATATATGAGCTCTGGATGTATAATATATGTGCACTGGATATATAATATATGTGCACTGGATATATAATATATTTGCACTGGATATATTTATAATATATGTGCACTGGATATTTAATATATGTGCACTGGATATATTTAATATAGGTGCACTGGATGTATATAATATATGTGCACTGGACATTTAATATATGTGCAATGGATATATATAATATATTTGTAGTGGATGTATAATATATGTGCACTGGATATTTATAATATATGTGCAATGTATATGTTTAATATATGTGCACTGGATATATAATATATGTTCACTGGATATTTAATATATGTGCACTGGATATATATAATATATGTGCACTGGATCTACAATATACGTGCACTGGATATTTAAAATATATGTGCACTGGATATTTAATATATGTGCACTGGATATATTTAAAATATGTGCACTGGATGAAAAATATATGTGCACTGGATATTTAATATATGTTCACTGGACATATATAATATATGTGCACTGTATATATATAATATATGTGCACTGGATATTTAATATATGTGCACTGGATATATTTAATATATGTGCACTGGATTTATATTATATGTGCACTGGACATTTAATATATGTGCAATGGATACATATAATATATCTGCACTGGATCTATAATATATGTGCACTGGATATTTATAATATATGTGCACTGGATATATAATATATTTGCACTGGATATTTATAATATGTGTGCACTGGATATATAATATATGTGCACTAGATATATTTAATATATGTGCACTGGATATTTAATATTTGTGCACTGGATATATATAATATATGTGCAGTGGATGTATAATATATGTGCACTGGATATTTAATATATGTGCACTGAATATATATATATAATATATATGTGCACTGGATATTTATAATATATGTGCAATGGATATGTTTAATATATGTGCACTGGATATATAATATATGTGCACTGGATATTTAATATATGCGCACTGGATATATATAATATATGTGCACTGGATATATTTATAATATATGTGCACTGGATATATATAATCTATGTGCACTGGATATATAATATATGTGCACTGGATATATAAAATATGTGCACTGGATATATATAATATATGTGCACTGGATCAAAATTATATGTGCACTGGATATATATAATATATGTGCACTGGATATATAATATATTTTCACTGAAAATATAATATATGTGCACTGGATATATATATATAATATATGTGCACTGGATATATATAATAAATGTGCACTGGATACATTTAATATATGTGCACTGGATGTATATAATATGTGTGCACCGGATATATAATATATGTGCACTGGATATATAATATATGTGCACAGGATATATATAATATATGTGCACTGGATATTTAATATATGTGCACTGGATATATATAGTATATGTGCACTGGATATATTTATAATATATGTGCACTGGATATATATAATCTATTTGCACTGGATATATTATATATGTGCTCTGGATATATAAAATATGTGCACCCGATATATATAATATATGTGCACTGGATCTAAAATATATGTGCACTGGATATATATAATATATGTGCACTCGATCTATAATATATGTGCACTGGAAATTTATAATATATGTGCACAGAATATATAATATATGTGCATAGGATATTTAATATATAAGCACTGGATATATTTAATATATGTGCACTGGATGTATATATAGTATATTTGCACTGGATATTTAATATATGTGCACTGGATATATAAATATAATATATGTGCACTGGATATATAATATATGTGCACTGGATATATATAATATATGTGCACTGGATATTTAATACATGTGCACTGGATATATATATAATATATGTGCACTGGATATATAATATATGTGCACTGGATATTTATAATATATGTGCACTGGATATATAATATATGTGCACTGGATATTTAATATATGTGCACTGGATATATATAATAAATGTGCACAGTATATATAATATATGTGCACTGGATACATAAAATATGTGCACTGGATATATATAATATATGTGCAATGGATTTATTTAATATATATGCACTGGATGTATATAATATATGTGCACAGGATTTATAATATGTGTGCACTGGATAGTTATAATATATGTGCACTGGATATATAATATATGTGCACTGGATATATTTAATATATGTGCACTGGATATATAATATATGTGCACTGGATATTTAATATATGTGCACTGGATATATATAATATATGTGCCCTGGTTATATAATATATGTGCACTGGATATATTTATAATATATGTGCACTGGATCTATAATATATGTGCACTGGAAATTTATAAAATATGTGCACAGAATATATAATATATGTGCACAGGATATTTAATATATGTGTACTGGATGTATAAAATATGCGCACTGGATATATAATATATGTGCACTAGATATATAATATATGTGCACTGGATATATTTATAATATATGTGCACTGGATATTTAATATATGTGCACTGGATATATTTAAAATAGGTGCACTGTATGTATATAATATGTGTGCACTGGATATATAATATATGTGCACTGGATATATATAATATATGTGCACTGGATATATAATATATGTGCACTGGATATATATAATATATGTGCACTGGATACTTAATATATGTGCAATGGATATACATAATATATGTGCACTGGATCTATAATATATGTGCACTGGATATTTATAATATATGTGCACTGTATATATAATATATGTGCACTGGATATTTATAATATATATATGTGCACTGGATGTATAACATATGTGAACTGGATATTTAATATATGTTCACTGGACATATATACTATACGTTCACTGGATATATAATATATGTGCACTAGATATATAATATATGTGCACTGGATATATTTATAATATATGTGCACTGGATATTTAATATATGTGCACTGGATATATTTAAAATAGGTGCACTGTATGTATATAATATGTGTGCACTGGATATATAATATATGTGCACTGGATATATATAATATATGTGCACTGGATATATAATATATGTGCACTGGATATATATAATATATGTGCACTGGATACTTAATATATGTGCAATGGATATACATAATATATGTGCACTGGATCTATAATATATGTGCACTGGATATTTATAATATATGTGCACTGTATATATAATATATGTGCACTGGATATATAATATATGTGCACTTGATATATAATATATGTGCACTGAATATTTAATATATGTACACTGTGTATATATAATATATGTGCACTGGATATATTCATAATATATGTGCAATGGATTTATTTAATATATGTGCACTGGATGTATATAATATATGTGCACTGGATTTATAATATGTGTGCACTGGATATATTTAATATATTAGCACTGGATATATAAAATATGTGCACTGGATATTTAATATATGTGCACTGGATATATATATAATATATGTGCACTGGATATATAATATATGTGCACTGGATATATTTATAATATATGTGCACTGGATATATTTAATATATGTGCACTGGATATATTTAATATATGTGCACTGGATGTATATAATATGTGTGCACTGGATATATAATATATGTGCACTGGATATATATAATATATGTGCAGTGGATATATAATATATGTGCACTGGATATATATAATATATGTGCACTGGATATTTAATATATGTGCAATGGATATACATAATATATGTGCACTGGATCTATAATATATGTGCACTAGATATAACATATATGTGCACTGGATATTTAATATATGTGCACTGGATATATAATGTATGTGCACTTGATATATAATATATGTGCACTGAATATTTAATATATGTGCACTGTAAATATATAATATATGTGCACTGGATATATAATATATGTGCACTGGATATATATATTATATGTGCACTGGATCTATAATATATGTGCACTAGAAATTTATAATATATGTGCACAGAATATATAATATATGTGCACAGGATATTTAATATATGTGCACTGGATATATAATATATGTGCACTGGATACATAATATATGTGCAGTGGATGTATAATATATGCGCACTGGATATTTAATATATGTGCACTGAATATATATATAATATATATGTGCACTGGATATATAATATATGTGCACTGGATATTTAATATATGTGCACTGGATATATATAATATATGTGCACTGAATATTTAATATATGTGCACTGGATATATATAATATATGTGCACTGGATATATATAATATATGTGCACTGGATATATAATATATGTGCACTGGATATATATAATATATGTGCACTGGATATTTAATATATGTGTACTGGATATATAAAATATGTGCACTGGATATATTTATAATATATGTGCACTGGATATATAATATATGTGCACTGGATATATAAAATATGTGCACTGGATATATATAATATATGTGCACTGGATCTAAATTATATGTGCACTGATATATATAATATATGTGCACTGGATATATAATATATTTGCACTGAAAATATAATATATGTGCACTGGATATATATATAATATATGTGCACTGGATATATATAATATATGTGCACTGGATCTATAATATATGTTTACTGGAAATTTATAATATATGTGCACAGAATATATAATATATGTGCACAGGATATTTAATATATGTGCACTGGATGTATAATATATGTGCACTGGATATATAATATATATGCACTGGATATATAATATATGTGCACTGGATATATTTATAATATATGTGCACTGGATATTTAATATATGTGCACTGGATATATTTAATATAGGTGCACTGGATGTATATAATATGTGTGCACTGGATATATAATATATGTGCACTGGATATATATAATATATGTGCACTGGATATATAATATATGTGCACTGGATATATATAATATATGTGCACTGGATATATAATATATGTGCACTGGATATTTAATATATGTGCACTGGATATATATAATATATGTGCAGTGGATGTATAATATATGTGCACTGGATATTTAATATATGTGCACTGAATATATATATAATATATGTGCACTGGATCTATAATATGTGTGCACTGGATATTTATAATATATGTGCACTGTATATATAATATATGTGCACTGGATATTTATAATATATGTACACTGGATATTTATAATATATTTGCACTGGATATATAATATATGTGCACTTGATATATAATATATGTGCACTGAATATTTAATATATGTACACTGTGTATATATAATATATGTGCACTGGATATATTCATAATATATGTGCAATGGATTTATTTAATATATGTGCACTGGATGTATATAATATATGTGCACTGGATTTATAATATGTGTGCACTGGATATATTTAATATATTAGCACTGGATATATAAAATATGTGCACTGGATATTTAATATATGTGCACTGGATATATATATAATATATGTGCACTGGATATATAATATATGTGCACTGGATATATTTATAATATATGTGCACTGGATATATTTAATATATGTGCACTGGATATATTTAATATATGTGCACTGGATGTATATAATATGTGTGCACTGGATATATAATATATGTGCACTGGATATATATAATATATGTGCACTGGATATATAATATATGTGCACTGGATATATATAATATATGTGCACTGGATATTTAATATATGTGCAATGGATATACATAATATATGTGCACTGGATCTATACTATATGTGCACTAGATATAACATATATGTGCACTGGATATTTAATATATGTGCACTGGATATATAATGTATGTGCACTTGATATATAATATATGTGCACTGAATATTTAATATATGTGCACTGTAAATATATAATATATGTGCACTGGATATATAATATATGTGCACTGGATATATATTTTATATGTGCACTGGATCTATAATATATGTGCACTAGAAATTTATAATATATGTGCACAGAATATATAATATATGTGCACAGGATATTTAATATATGTGCACTGGATATATAATATATGTGCACTGGATATATAATATATGTGCAGTGGATGTATAATATATGCGCACTGGATATTTAATATATGTGCACTGAATATATATATAATATATATGTGCACTGGATATATAATATATGTGCACTGGATATTTAATATATGTGCACTGGATATATATAATATATGTGCACTGAATATTTAATATATGTGCACTGGATATATATAATATATGTGCACTGGATATATATAATATATGTGCACTGGATATATAATATATGTGCACTGGATATATATAATATATGTGCACTGGATATATAATATATTTGCACTGAAAATATAATATATGTGCACTGGATATATATATAATATATGTGCACTGGATATATATATAATATATGTGCACTGGCTATATATAATATATGTGCACTGGATCTATAATATATATGCACTGGATATATAATATATGTGCACTGGATATATTTATAATATATGTGCACTGGATATTTAATATATGTGCACTGGATATATTTAATATAGGTGCACTGGATGTATATAATATGTGTGCACTGGATATATAATATATGTGCACTGGATATATATAATATATGTGCACTGGATATATAATATATGTGCACTGGATGTATATAATATATGTGCACTGGATATATAATACATGTGAACTGGATATATAATATATGTGCACTGGATATTTATAATATATGTGCACTAGATATTTATAATATATGTGCACTGGATATTTATAATATATGTGCACTGGATATATAATATATGTGCACTGGATATATAAAATATGTGCACTGGATATATATAATATATGTGCACTGGATCTAAATTATATGTGCACTGGATATTTATAATATATGTGCACTGAATATATAATATATTTGCACTGAAAATATAATATATGTGCACTGGATATATATAATATATGTGCACTGGATATATATAATATATGTGCACTGGATATATATAATATATGTGCACTGGATCTATAATATATGTGCACTGTAAATTTATAATATATGTGCACAGAATATATCATATATGTGCACAGGATATTTAATATATGTGCACTGGATGTATAATATATGTGCACTGGATATATAATATATATGCACTGGAAATATAATATATGTGCACTGGATATATAAAATATGTGCACTGGATATATATAATATATGTGCACTGGATATATAATATATGTGCACTGGATATAAATAATATATGTGCACTGGATATTTAATATATGTGCGCTGGCTATATATAATATATTTGCACTGGATATATTTATAATATATGTGCACTGGATATATATAATCTATGTGCACTGGATATATAATATATGTGCACTGGATATATAAAATATGTGCACTGGATATATATAATATATGTGCACTGGATCTAAATTATATGTGCACTGGATATTTATAATATATGTGCACTGGATATATAATATATTTGCACTGAAAATATAATATATGTGCACTGGATATATATATAATATATGTGCACTGGATATATATAATATATGTGCACTGGATATATATAATATATGTGCACTGGATCTATAATATATGTGCACTGTAAATTTATAATATATGTGCACAGAATATATAATATATGTGCACAATATATTTAATACATGTGCACTGGATGTATAATATATGTGCACTGGATATATAATATATATGCACTGGATATGTAATATATGTGCACTGGATATATTTATAATATATGTGCACTGGATATTTAATATATGTGCACTGGATATATAATATATGTGCACTGGATATATAATATATGTGCACTGGATATATATAATATATGTGCACTGGATATATAATATATGTGCACTGGATATATAAAATATGTGCACTGGATATATATAATATATGTGCACTGGATCTAAATTATATGTGCACTGGATATTTATAATAAATGGGCACTGGATATATAATATATGTGTAATGGATATATTTAATATATGTGCTCTGGATATATAATATATGTGCACTGGATATTTAATATATATACACTGGATATATATAATATATGTGCACTGGATATATAATATACGTTCACTGGATATATATAATATATGTGCACTGGTTCTATAATATATGTGCACTGGATATTTATAATATATGTGCACTGGATATATAATATATGTGCACTGGATATATTTAATATATGTGCACTGGATGTATAACATATGTGAACTGGATATTTAATATATGTTCACTGGACATATATAATATACGTTCACTGGATATATCTAATATATGTGCACTGGTTCTATAATATATGTGCACTGGATATTTATAATATATGTGCACTGGATATTTAATATATGTGCACTGGATACATGTAATATATGTGCACTGTATGTGTAACATATGTGCACTGGACATTTAATATATGTGCAATGGATATATATATAATATATGTGCACTGGATCTATAATATATGTGCATTGGATATTTATAATATGTGTGCACTGGATATTTAATATATATGCACTGAATATATATTATATATATATATATATATATATATATATATATATATATATATATATATTATATGTGCACTGGATATTTATAATATATGTGCACTGGATATATAATATATGTGCACTGGATATTTAATATATGTGCACTGGATATATAATATATGTGCACTTGATATATAATATATGTGCACTGAATATTTAATATATGTGCACTGTATATATATAATATATGTGCACTGGATATATATATAATATATGTACACTGGATATTTAATACATGTGCACTGGATATATATATAATATATGTGCACTGGATATATATATAATATATGTGCACTGGATATATAATATATGTGCACTGGATATATATAATATATGTGCACTGGATATATAATATATGTGCACTGGATATTTATAATATATGTGCACTGGATATATATAATATATGTGCACTGGATATATAATATATGTGCACTGGATATTTATAATATATGTGCACTGGATATATAATATATGTGCACTGGATATATTTAATATATGTGCACTGGATATATAATATATGTGCACTGGATATTTAATATATGTGCACTGGATATATATAATATATGTGCACTGGATATATAATATATGTGCACTGGATATATTTATAATATATGTGCACTGGATATTTAATATATGTGCACTGGATATATTTAATATATGTGCACTGGATGTATATAATATGCGTGCACTGGATATATAATATATGTGCACTGGATATATATAATATATGTGCACTGGATATATAATATGTGTGCACTGGATATATATAATATATGTGCACTGGATATTTAATATATGTGCAATGGATATACATAATATATGTGCACTCGATCTATAATATTTGTGCACTGGATATATAATATATGTGCACTGGATATTTAATATATGTGCACTGGATATATAATATATGTGCACTTGATATATAATATATGTGCACTGAATATTTAATATATGTGCACTGTATATATATATAATATATGTGCACTGGATATATATATATAATATATGTGCACTGGATCTATAATATATGTGCACTGGAAATTTATAATATATGTGCACAGAATATATAATATATGTGCACAGGATATTTAATATATGTGCACTGGATGTATAATATATGTGCACTGGATATATAATATATGTGCGCTGTATATATAATATATGTGCACTGGATATATTTATAATATATGTGCACTGGATATATAATATATGTGCACTGGATATATAATATATGTGCACTGGATATATTTATAATATATGTGCACTGGATATTTAATATATGTGCACTGGATATATTTAATATAGGTGCACTGGATGTATATAATATATGTGCAATGGACATTTAATATATGTGCAATGGATATATATATATAATATATGTGCACTGGATCTATAATATATGTGCACTGGATATTTTTAATATATGTGCACTGGATATATAATATATGTGCACTGGATATTTATAATATATGTGCACTGGATATATAATATATGTGCACTGAAAATTTGTAATAAATGTGCACTGGATATATAATATATGTGCAATTGATATATTTAATATATGTGCACTGGATATATAATATATGTGCACTGGATATTTAATGTATGTGCACTGGATATTTATAATAAATGTGCACTGGATATATAATATATGTGCAATGGATATATTTAATATATGTGCTCTGGATATATAATATATGTGCACTGGATATTTCATATATATACACTGGATATATATAATATATGTGCACTGGATATATAATATACGTTCACTGGATATATATAATATATGTGCACTAGATATATAATATATGTGCACTGGATATTTAATATATGTGCACTGGATATATATAATACATGTGCACTGGATATATAATATATGTGCACTGGATATTTATTATATATGTGCACTGCATATATATAATATATGTGCACTGGATATATAATATATGTGCACTGGATATATAAAATATGTGCACAGGATATATATAATATATGTGCACTGGACCTAAAATTTAAGTGCACTGGATATATAATATGTGTGCACTGGATATTTAAAATAAATGTGCACTGGATATATAATACATGTGCACTGGATATATAATATATGTGCACTGGATATTTAATATATGTGCACTGGATATATATAATATATGTGCACTGAATATTTAATATATGTGCACTGGATATATATAATATATGTGCACTGGATATATAATATATGTGCACTGGATATATAACATATGTGCACTAGATATATAAAATATGTGCACAGGATATATATAATATATGTGCACTGGACCTAAAATTTAAGTGCACTGGATATATAATATATGTGCACTGGATATTTAAAATAAATGTGATCTGTATATATAATATATGTGCACTGGATATTTAATATATGTGCACTGGATATATATAATATATGTGCACTGGATTTATAATACTTGTGCACTGGTTAGTTAAATTATATGTGCACTGGATATATAATATATGTGCACTGGATATATTTAATATATGTGCACTGGATATATAATATATGTGCACTGGATATTTAATATATGTGCACTGGATATATTTAATATATGTGCACTGGATGTATATAATATGTGTGCACTGGATATATAATATATGTGCACTGGATATATATAATATATGTGCACTGGATATATAATATATGTGCACTGGATATTTAATATATGTGCACTGGATATATTTAATATATGTGCACTGGATGTATATAATATGTGTGCACTGGATATATAATATATGTGCACTGGATATATATAATATATGTGCACTGGATATATAATATATGTGCACTGGATATATTTAATATATGTGCACTGGATATATAGTATATGTGCACTGGATATTTAATATATGTGCACTGGATATATATAATATATGTGCACTGGATATATAATATATGTGCACTGGATATATTTATAATATATGTGCACTGGATATTTAATATATGTGCACTGGATTTATTTAATATATGTGCACTGGATGTATAAAATATGCGTGAACTGGATATATAATATATGTGCACTAAATATATATAATATATGTGCACTGGATATATAATATGTGTGCACTGGATATATATAATATATGTGCACTGGATATTTAATATATGTGCAATGGATATACATAATATGTGTGCACTGGATCTATAATATATGTGCACTGGATATATAATATATGTGCACTGGATATTTAATATATGTGCACTGGATATATAATATATGTGCACTGGATATATAATATATGTGCACAGGATATATATAATATATGTGCACTGGATATTTAATATATGTGCACTGGATATACATAATATATGTGCACTGGATATATTTAATATATGTGCACTGGATATATTTATAATATATGTGCACTGGATATATATAATCTATGTGCACTGGATATATAATATATGTGCACTGGATATATAAAATATGTGCACTGGATATATATAATATATGTGCACTGGATCTAAATTATATGTGCACTGGATATATATAATATATGTGCACTGGATATATAATATATGTGCACTGGATATAAATAGTATATGTGCACTGGATATATATAATATATGTGCACTGGATCTATAATATATGTGCACTGTAAATTTATAATAAATGTGCACAGAATATATAATATATGTGCACTGAAAATTTAATATATGTGCACTGGATATAAATATATATAATATATGTGCACTGGATATATATAATATGTGTGCACTGGATATATATATAATATATGTGCACTGGATATATATAATATATGTGCACTGGATATATATAATATATGTGCACTGGATCTATAATATATGTGCACTGGATGTATAATATATGTGCACTGGATATATAATATATATGCACTGGATATATAATATATGTGCACTGGATATATTTATAATATATGTGCACTGGATATTTAATATATGTGCACTGGATATATTTAATATAGGTGCACTGGATATTTAATATATGTGCACTGGATATATATAATATATGTGCACTGGATATATTTATAATATATGTGCACTGGATATATATAATCTATGTGCACTGGATATATAATATATGTGCACTGGATATATAAAATATGTGCACTGGATATATATAATATATGTGCACTGGATCTAAATTATATGTGCACTGGATATATATAATATATGTGCACTGGATATATATATATATATATATATATATATATATATATATAATATATGTGCACTGGATATTTATAATATATGTGCACTGGATATATATAATATATGTGCACTGGATCTATAATATATGTGCACTGTAAATTTATAATATATGTGCACAGAATATATAATATATGTGCACAGAATATTTAATATATGTGCACTGGATGTATAATATATGTGCACTGGATATATAATATATTTGCACTGGATATATTTATAATATATGTGCACTGGATATTTAATATATGTGCACTGGATATATTTAATATAGGTGCACTGGATGTATATAATATGTGTGCACTGGATATATAATATATGTGCACTGGATATATATAATATATGTGCACTGGATATATAATATATGTGCACTGGATATATATATATAATATATGTGCACTGGATATATAATATATGTGCACTGGATATAAAATATATGTGAACTGGATATTTATAATAAATGTGCACTGGATATATAATATATGTGCAATGGAAATATATATAATATATGTGCACTGGATCTATAATATATGTGCACTGGATATATATATAATATATGTGCACTGGATATATAATATATGTGCACTGGATATAAAATATATGTGAACTGGATATTTATAATAAATGTGCACTAGATATATAATATATGTGCAATGGAAATATATATAATATATGTGCACTGGATCTATAATATATGTGCACTGGATATTTTTAATATATGTGCACTGGATATATAATATATGTGCACTGGATATTTATAATATATGTGCACTTTTTCTATAATATATGTGCACTGGATATTTATAATATATGTGCACTGGATATATAATATATGTGCACTGGATATTTATAATATATGTGCACTGGTTCTATAATATATGTGCACTGGATATTTATAATATATGTGCACTGGATATATAATATATATGCACTGGATATATTTAATATATGTGCACTAGATGTATAACATATGTGAACTGGATATTTAATATATGTTCACTGGACATATATAATATATGTGCACTGGATATATATAATATATGTGCACTGTATATATATATATATATATATATATAATATATGTGCACTGGATATATGTAATATATGTGCACTGGATGTGTAACATATGTGCACTGGACATTTAATATATGTGCAATGGATATATTTAATATATGTGCACTGGATATTTAATATATGTGCACTGGATATATATAATATATGTGCAGTGGATGTATACTATATGTGCACTGGATATTTAATATATGTGCACTGAATATATATATAATATATGTGCACTGGATATTTATAATATATGTGCAATGGATATATTTAATATATGTGCACTAGATATATAATATATGTGCACTGGATATTTAATATATGTGCACTGGATATATATAATACATGTGCACTGGATATATAATATATGTGGACTGGATATTTATTATATATGTGCACTGCATATATATAATATATGTGCACTGGATATATAATATATGTGCACTGGATATATAAAATATGTGCACAGGATATATATAATATATGTGCACTGGACCTAAAATTTAAGTGCACTGGATATATAATATATGTGCACTGGATATTTAAAATAAATGTGCACTGGATATATAATACATGTGCACTGGATATATAATATATGTGCACTGGATATTTAATATATGTGCACTGGATATATATAATATATGTGCACTGAATATTTAATATATGTGCACTGGATATATATAATACATGTGCACTGGATATATAATATATGTGCACTGGATATATAATATATGTGCACTAGATATATAAAATATGTGCACAGGATGTATATAATATATGTGCACTGGACCTAAAATTTAAGTGCACTGGATATATAATATATGTGCACTGGATATTTAAAATAAATGTGATCTGTATATATAATATATGTGCACTGGATATTTAATATATGTGCACTGGATATATATAATATATGTGCAGTGGATGTATAATATATGTGCACTGGATATTTAATATATGTGCACTGAATATATATATAATATATGTGCACTGGATATTTATAATATATGTGCAATGGATATATTTAATATATGTGCACTAGATATATAATATATGTGCACTGGATATTTAATATATGTGCACTGGATATATATAATACATGTGCACTGGATATATAATATATGTGCACTGGATATTTATTATATATGTGCACTGCATATATATAATATATGTGCACTGGATATATAATATATGTGCACTGGATATATAAAATATGTGCACAGGATATATATAATATATGTGCACTGGACCTAAAATTTAAGTGCACTGGATATATAATATATGTGCACTGAATATTTAATATATGTGCACTGGATATATATAATACATGTGCACTGGATATATAATATATGTGCACTGGATATATAATATATGTGCACTAGATATATAAAATATGTGCACAGGATATATATAATATATGTGCACTGGACCTAAAATTTAAGTGCACTGGATATATAATATATGTGCACTGGATATTTAAAATAAATGTGATCTGTATATATAATATATGTGCACTGGATATTTAATATATGTGCACTGGATATATATAATATATGTGCACTGGATTTATAATACTTGTGCACTGGTTAGTTAAATTATATGTGCACTGGATATATAATATATGTGCACTGGATATATTTAATATATGTGCACTGGATATATAATATATGTGCACTGGATATTTAATATATGTGCACTGGATATATTTAATATATGTGCACTGGATGTATATAATATGTGTGCACTGGATATATAATATATGTGCACTGGATATATATAATATATGTGCACTGGATATATAATATATGTACACTGGATATTTAATATATGTGCACTGGATATATTTATTATATGTGCACTGGATATTTAATATATGTGCACTGGATATATTTAATATATGTGCACTGGATATATTTAATATATGTGCACTGGATGTATATAATATGTGTGCACTGGATATATAATATATGTGCACTGGATATATAATATATGTGCACTGGATATATTTAATATATGTGCACTGGATATATAATATATGTGCACTGGATATATAATATATGTGCACTGGATATATTTATAATATATGTGCACTGGATATTTAATATATGTGCACTGGATATATTTAATATATGTGCACTGGATATATTTAATATATGTGCACTGGATGTATAATATATGTGCACTGGATGTATATAATATGTGTGCACTGGATATATAATATATGTGCACTGGATATATAATATATGTGCACTGGATATATTTAATATATGTGCACTGGATATATAATATATGTGCACTGGATGTATAATATATGTGCACTGGATATATAATATATATGCACTGGATATATAATATATGTGCACTGGATATATTTAATATATGTGCACTGGATATATTTAATATATGTGCACTGGATGTATAATATATGTGCACTGGATATATAATATATATGCACTGGATATATAATATATGTGCACTGGATATATAAAATATGTGCACTGGATATATATAATATATGTGCACTGGATATATAATATATGTGCACTGGATATAAATAATATATGTGCACTGGATATTTAATATATGTGCGCTGGCTATATATAATATATGTGCACTGGATATATTTATAATATATGTGCACTGGATATATATAATCTATGTGCACTGGATATATAATATATGTGCACTGGATATATAAAATATCTGCACTGGATATATATAATATATGTGCACTGGATCTAAATTATATGTGCACTGGATAATTATAATATATGTGCACTGGATATATAATATATTTGCACTGAAAATATAATATATGTGCACTGGATATATATATATATAATATATGTGCACTGGATATATATAATATATGTGCACTGGATATATATAATATATGTGCACTGTATCTATAATATATGTGCACTGTAAATTTATAATATATGTGCACAGAATATATAATATATGTGCACAATATATTTAATACATGTGCACTGGATGTATAATATATGTGCACTGGATGTATAATATATATGCACTGGATATATAATATATGTGCACTGGATATATAAAATATGTGCACTGGATATATATAATATATGTGCACTGGATATATAATATATGTGCACTGGATATAAATAATATATGTGCACTGGATATTTAATATATGTGCGCTGGCTATATATAATATATGTGCACTGGATATATAATATATGTGCACTGGATATATAATATATGTGCACTGGATATATAATATATGTGCACTGGATATAAATAATATATGTGCACTGGATATATAATATATGTGCACTGGATATATAAAATATGTTTACTGGATATATATAATATATGTGCACTGGATCTAAATTATATGTGCACTGGATATTTATAATAAATGTGCACTGGATATATAATATATGTGTAATGGATATATTTAATATATGTGCTCTGGATATATAATATATGTGCACTGGATATTTAATATATATATACACTGGATATATATAATATATGTGCACTGGATATATAATATACGTTCACTGGATATATATAATATATGTGCACTGGTTCTATAATATATGTGCACTGGATATTTATAATATATGTGCACTGGATATATAATATATGTGCACTGGATATATTTAATATATGTGCACTGGATGTATAACATATGTGAACTGGATATTTAATATATGTTCACTGGACATATATAATATACGTTCACTGGATATATCTAATATATGTGCACTGGTTCTATAATATATGTGCACTGGATATTTATAATATATGTGCACTGGATATTTAATATATGTGCACTGGATACATGTAATATATGTGCACTGTATGTGTAACATATGTGCACTGGACATATAATATATGTGCAATGGATATATATAATATATGTGCACTGGATCTATAATATATGTGCATTGGATATTTATAATATGTGTGCACTGGATATTTAATATATGTGCACTGGATATTTAATATATGTGCACTGGATATATAATATATGTGCACTTGATATATAATATATGTGCACTGAATATTTAATATATGTGCACTGTATATATATAATATATGTGCACTGGATATATATATATAATATATGTACACTGGATATTTAATACATGTGCACTGGATATATATATAATATATGTGCACTGGATATATATATAATATATGTGCACTGGATATATAATATATGTGCACTGGATATATATAATATATGTGCACTGGATATATAATATATGTGCACTGGATATTTATAATATATGTGCACTGGATATATATAATATATGTGCACTGGATATATAATATATGTGCACTGGATATTTATAATATATGTGCACTGGATATATAATATATGTGCACTGGATATATTTAATATATGTGCACTGGATATATAATATATGTGCACTGGATATTTAATATATGTGCACTGGATATATATAATATATGTGCACTGGATATATAATATATGTGCACTGGATATATTTATAATATATGTGCACTGGATATTTAATATATGTGCACTGGATATATTTAATATATGTGCACTGGATGTATATAATATGCGTGCACTGGATATATAATATATGTGCACTGGATATATATAATATATGTGCACTGGATATATAATATGTGTGCACTGGATATATATAATATATGTGCACTGGATATTTAATATATGTGCAATGGATATACATAATATATGTGCACTGGATCTATAATATTTGTGCACTGGATATATAATATATGTGCACTGGATATTTAATATATGTGCACTGGATATATAATATATGTGCACTTGATATATAATATATGTGCACTGAATATTTAATATATGTGCACTGTATATATATAATATATGTGCACTGGATATATATATATAATATATGTGCACTGGATCTATAATATATGTGCACTGGAAATTTATAATATATGTGCACAGAATATATAATATATGTGCACAGGATATTTAATATATGTGCACTGGATGTATAATATATGTGCACTGGATATATAATATATGTGCACTGCATATATATAATATATGTGCACTGGATATATTTATAATATATGTGCACTGGATATTTAATATATGTGCACTGGATATATTTAATATAGGTGCACTGGATGTATATAATATATGTGCAATGGACATTTAATATATGTGCAATGGATATATATATATAATATATGTGCACTGGATCTATAATATATGTGCACTGGATATTTTTAATATATGTGCACTGGATATATAATATATGTGCACTGGATATTTATAATATATGTGCACTGGATATATAATATATGTGCACTGAAAATTTGTAATAAATGTGCACTGGATATATAATATATGTGCAATTGATATATTTAATATATGTGCACTGGATATATAATATATGTGCACTGGATATTTAATGTATGTGCACTGGATATTTATAATAAATGTGCACTGGATATATAATATATGTGCAATGGATATATTTAATATATGTGCTCTGGATATATAATATATGTGCACTGGATATTTCATATATATACACTGGATATATATAATATATGTGCACTGGATATATAATATACGTTCACTGGATATATATAATATATGTGCACTGGTTCTATAATATATGTGCACTGGATATTTATAATATATGTGCACTGGATATATAATATATGTGCACTGGATATATTTAATATATGCGCACTAGATGTATAACATATGTAAACTGGATATTTAATATATGTTAACTGGACATATATAATATATGTGCACTGGATATATATAATATATGTGCACTGTATATATATATATATATATATATATATATATATAATATATGTGCACTGGATATATGTAATATATGTGCACTGGATGTGTAACATATGTGCACTGGACATTTAATATATGTGCAATGGATATATATAATATATGTGCACTGGATCTATAATATATGTGCATTAGATATTTATAATATGTGTGCACTGGATATTTAATATATGTGCACTGAATATATATATATATATATATATATATATATATATATATATATATATATACATATATATATATATATATATATAATATATGTGCACTGGATATTTTATATATGTGCACTGGATATATATAATATATGTGCAGTGGATGTATAATATATGTGCACAGGATATTTAAAATATGTGCACTGAATATATATATAATATATGTGCACTGGATATTTATAATATATGTGCAATGGATATATTTAATATATGTGTACTAGATATATAATATATGTGCACTGGATATTTAATATATGTGCACTGGATATATATAATACATGTGCACTGGATATATAATATATGTGCACTGGATATTTATTATATATGTGCACTGCATATATATAATATATGTGCACTGGATATATAATATATGTGAACTGGATATATAAAATATGTGCACAGGATATATATAATATATGTGCACTGGACCTAAAATTTAAGTGCACTGGATATATAATATATGTGCACTGGATATTTAAAATAAATGTGCACTGGATATATAATACATGTGCACTGGATATATAATATATGTGCACTGGATATTTAATATATGTGCACTGGATATATATAATATATGTGCACTGAATATTTAATATATGTGCACTGGATATATATAATAATTGTGCACTGGATATATAATATATGTGCACTGGATATATAACATATGTGCACTAGATATATAAAATATGTGCACAGGATATATATAATATATGTGCACTGGACCTAAAATTTAAGTGTACTGGATATATAATATATGTGCACTGGATATTTAAAATAAATGTGATCTGTATATATAATATATGTGCACTGGATATTTAATATATGTGCACTGGATATATATAATATATGTGCACTGGATTTATAATACTTGTGCACTGGTTAGTATGTGCACTGGATATATAATATATGTGCACTGGATATATTTAATATATGTGCACTGGATATATAATATATGTGCACTGGATATTTAATATATGTGCACTGGATATATTTAATATATGTGCACTGGATGTATATAATATGTGTGCACTGGACATATAATATATGTGCACTGGATATATATAATATATGTGCACTGGATATATAATATATGTGCACTGGATATTTAATATATGTGCACTGGATATATTTAATATATGTGCACTGGATGTATATAATATGTGTGCACTGGATATATAATATATGTGCACTGGATATATATAATATATGTGCACTGGATATATAATATATGTGCACTGGATACATTTAATATATGTGCACTGGATATATAGTATATGTGCTCTGGATATTTAATATATGTGCACTGGATATATATAATATATGTGCACTGGATATATAATATATGTGCACTGGATATATATATAATATATGTGCACTGGATATTTAATATATGTGCACTGGATATATTTAATATATGTGCACTGGATGTATATAATATGCGTGAACTGGATATATAATATATGTGCACTAAATATATATAATATATGTGCACTGGATATATAATATGTGTGCACTGGATATATATAATATATGTGCACTGGATATTTAATATATGTGCAATGGATATACATAATATGTGTGCACTGGATCTATAATATATGTGCACTGGATATATAATATATGTGCACTGGATATTTAATATATGTGCACTGGATATATAAAATATGTGCACTGGATATTTAATATATGTGCACTGGATATATAATATATGTGCACAGGATATATATAATATATGTGCACTGGATATTTAATATATGTGCACTGGATATACATAATATATGTGCACTGGATATATATAATCTATGTGCACTGGATATATAATATATGTGCACTGGATATATATAATATATGTGCACTGGATCTATAATATATGTGCACTGGATGTATAATATATGTGCACTGGATATATAATATATATGCACTGGATATATAATATATGTGCACTGGATATATTTATAATATATGTGCACTGGATATTTAATATATGTGCACTGGATATATTTAATATAGGTGCACTGGAAATTTAATATATGTGCACCGGATATATATAATATATGTGCACTGGATATATTTATAATATATGTGCACTGGATATATATAATCTATGTGCACTGGATATATAATATATGTGCACTGGATATATAAAATATGTGCACTGGATATATATAATATATGTGCATTGGATCTAAATTATATGTGCACTGGATATATATAATATATGTGCACTGGATATATAATATATGTGCACTGGATATAAATAGTATATGTGCACTGGATATATATAATATATGTGCACTGGATCTATAATATATGTGCACTGTAAATTTATAATAAATGTGCACAGAATATATAATATATGTGCACTGAAAATTTAATATATGTGCACTGGATATAAATATATATAATATATGTGCACTGGATATATATAATATATGTGCACTGGATATATATATAATATATGTGCACTGGATATATATAATATATGTGCACTGGATATATATAATATATGTGCACTGGATCTATAATATATGTGCACTGGATGTATAATATATGTGCACTGGATATATAATATATATGCACTGGATATATAATATATGTGCACTGGATATATTTATAATATATGTGCACTGGATATTTAATATATGTGCACTGGATATATTTAATATAGGTGCACTGGATATTTAATATATGTGCACTGGATATATATATAATATATGTGCACTGGATATATTTATAATATATGTGCACTGGATATATATAATCTATGTGCACTGGATATATAATATATGTGCACTGGATATATAAAATATGTGCACTGGATATATATAATATATGTGCACTGGATCTTAATTATATGTGCACTGGATATATATAATATATGTGCACTGGATATATATATATAATATATGTGCACTGGATATTTATAATATATGTGCACTGGATATATATAATATATGTGCACTGGATCTATAATATATGTGCACTGTAAATTTATAATATATGTGCACAGAATATATAATATATGTGCACAGGATATTTAATATATGTGCACTGGATGTATAATATATGTGCACTGGATATATAATATATATGCACTGGATATATAATATATTTGCACTGGATATATTTATAATATATGTGCACTGGATATTTAATATATGTGCACTGGATATATTTAATATAAGTGCACTGGATGTATATAATATGTGTGCACTGGATATATAATATATGTGCACTGGATATATATAATATATGTGCAATGGATATATAATATATGTGCACTGGATATATAATATATGTGCACTGGATATATAATATATGTGCACTGGATATAAAATATATGTGAACTGGATATTTATAATAAATGTGCACTGGATATATAATATATGTGCAATGGAAATATATATAATATATGTGCACTGGATCTATAATATATGTGCACTGGATATTTTTAATATATGTGCACTGGATATATAATATATGTGCACTGGATATTTATAATATATGTGCACTGGTTCTATAATATATGTGCACTGGATATTTATAATATATGTGCACTGGATATATAATATATGTGCACTGGATATATTTAATATATGTGCACTAGATGTATAACATATGTGAACTGGATATTTAATATATGTTCACTGGACATATATAATATATGTGCACTGTATATATATAATATATGTGCACTGTATATATATATATATATATATAATATATATGTGCACTGGATATATGTAATATATGTGCACTGGATGTGTAACATATGTGCACTGGACATTTAATATATGTGCAATGGATATATATAATATATGTGCACTGGATCTATAATATATGTGCATTAGATATTTATAATATGTGTGCACTGGATATTTAATATATGTGCACTGGATATTTATAATATATGTGCAATGGATATATTTAATATATGTGCACTGGATATTTAATATATGTGCACTGGATATATATAATATATGTGCAGTGGATGTATAATATATGTGCACTGGATATTTAATATATGTGCACTGAATATATATATAATATATGTGCACTGGATATTTATAATATATGTGCAATGGATATATTTAATATATGTGCACTAGATATATAATATATGTGCACTGGATATTTAATATATGTGCACTGGATATATATAATACATGTGCACTGGATATATAATATATGTGCACTGGATATTTATTATATATGTGCACTGCATATATATATAATATATGTGCACTGGATATATAATATATGTGCACTGGATATATAAAATATGTGCACAGGATATATATAATATATGTGCACTGGACCTAAAATTTAAGTGCACTGGATATATAATATATGTGCACTGGATATTTAAAATAAATGTGCACTGGATATATAATACATGTGCACTGGATATATAATATATGTGCACTGGATATTTAATATATGTGCACTGGATATATATAATATATGTGCACTGAATATTTAATATATGTGCACTGGATATATATAATACATGTGCACTGGATATACAATATATGTGCACTGGATATATAATATATGTGCACTAGATATATAAAATATGTGCACAGGATATATATAATATATGTGCACTGGAAATAAAATTTAAGTGCACTGGATATATAATATATGTGCACTGGATATTTAAAATAAATGTGATCTGTATATATAATATATGTGCACTGGATATTTAATATATGTGCACTGGATATATATAATATATGTGCACTGGATTTATAATACTTGTGCACTGGTTAGTTAAATTATATGTGCACTGGATATATAATATATGTGCACTGGATATATTTAATATATGTGCACTGGATATATAATATATGTGCACTGGATATATATAATATATGTGCACTGGATATATAATATATGTGCACTGGATATTTAATATATGTGCACTGGATATATTTAATATATGTGCACTGGATATTTAATATATGTGCACTGGATATATTTAATATATGTGCACTGGATATATTTAATATATGTGCACTGGATGTATATAATATGTGTGCACTGGATATATAATATATGTGCACTGGATATATAATATATGTGCACTGGATATATTTAATATATGTGCACTGGATATATAATATATGTGCACTGGATATATAATATATGTGCACTGGATATATTTATAATATATGTGCACTGGATATATAATATATGTGCACTGGATATATTTAATATATGTGCACTGGATATATAATATATGTGCACTGGATATTTAATATATGTGCACTGGATATATATATATAATATATGTGCACTGGATCTATAATATGTGTGCACTGGATATTTATAATATATGTGCACTGTATATATAATATATGTGCACTGGATATTTATAATATATGTGCACTGGATATTTATAATATATTTGCACTGGATATATAATATATGTGCACTTGATATATAATATATGTGCACTGAATATTTAATATATGTACACTGTGTATATATAATATATGTGCACTGGATATATTCATAATATATGTGCAATGGATTTATTTAATATATGTGCACTGGATGTATATAATATATGTGCACTGGATTTATAATATGTGTGCACTGGATATATTTAATATATTAGCACTGGATATATAAAATATGTGCACTGGATATTTAATATATGTGCACTGGATATATATATAATATATGTGCACTGGATATATAATATATGTGCACTGGATATATTTATAATATATGTGCACTGGATATATTTAATATATGTGCACTGGATATATTTAATATATGTGCACTGGATGTATATAATATGTGTGCACTGGATATATAATATATGTGCACTGGATATATATATAATATATGTGCACTGGATATATAATATATGTGCACTGGATATATATAATATATGTGCACTGGATATTTAATATATGTGCAATGGATATACATAATATATGTGCACTGGATCTATAATATATGTGCACTAGATATAACATATATGTGCACTGGATATTTAATATATGTGCACTGGATATATAATGTATGTGCACTTGATATATAATATATGTGCACTGAAAATTTAATATATGTACACTGTAAATATATAATATATGTGCACTGGATATATAATATATGTGCACTGGATATATATATTATATGTGCACTGGATCTATAATATATGTGCACTAGAAATTTATAATATATGTGCACAGAATATATAATATATGTGCACAGGATATTTAATATATGTGCACTGGATATATAATATATGTGCACTGGATATATAATATATGTGCAGTGGATGTATAATATATGCACACTGGATATTTAATATATGTGCACTGAATATATATATAATATATATGTGCACTGGATATATAATATATGTGCACTGGATATTTAATATATGTGCACTGGATATATATAATATATGTGCACTGAATATTTAATATATGTGCACTGGATATATATAATATATGTGCACTGGATATATATAATATATGTGCACTGGATATATAATATATGTACACTGGATATATATAATATATGTGCACTGGATATATAATATATTTGCACTGAAAATATAATATATGTGCACTGGATATATATATAATATATGTGCACTGGATATATATATAATATATGTGCACTGGATATATATAATATATGTGCACTGGATCTATAATATATGTTTACTGGAAATTTATAATATATGTGCACAGAATATATAATATATGTGCACAGGATATTTAATACATGTGCACTGGATGTATAATATATGTGCACTGGATATATAATATATATGCACTGGATATATAATATATGTGCACTGGATATATTTATAATATATGTGCACTGGATATTTAATATATGTGCACTGGATATATTTAATATAGGTGCACTGGATGTATATAATATGTGTGCACTGGATATATAATATATGTGCACTGGATATATATAATATATGTGCACTGGATATATAATATATGTGCACTGGATATATATAATATATGTGCACTGGATATATAATATATGTGAACTGGATATATAATATATGTGCACTGGATATTTATAATATATGTGCACTAGATATTTATAATATATGTGCACTGGATATTTATAATATATGTGCACTGGATATATAATATATGTGCACTGGATATATAAAATATGTGCACTGCATATATATAATATATGTGCACTGGATCTAAATTATATGTGCACTGGATATTTATAATATATGTGCACTGGATATATAATATATTTGCACTGAAAATATAATATATGTGCACTGGATATATATATAATATATGTGCACTGGATATATATAATATATGTGCACTGGATATATATAATATATGTGCACTGGATCTATAATATATGTACACTGTAAATTTATAATATATGTGCACAGAATATATCATATATGTGCACAGGATATTTAATATATGTGCACTGGATGTATAATATATGTGCACTGGATATATAATATATATGCACTGGATATATAATATATGTGCACTGGATATATAAAATATGTGCACTGGATATATATAATATATGTGCACTGGATATATAATATATGTGCACTGGATATAAATAATATATGTGCACTGGATATTTAATATATGTGGGCTGGCTATATATAATATATTTGCACTGGATATATTTATAATATATGTGCACTGGATATATATAATATATGTGCACTGGATATATAATATATGTGCACTGGATATATAAAATATGTGCACTGGATATATATAATATATGTGCACTGGATCTAAATTATATGTGCACTGGATATTTATAATATATGTGCACTGGATATATAATATATTTGCACTGAAAATATAATATATGTGCACTGGATATATATATAATATATGTGCACTGGATATATATAATATATGTGCACTGGATATATATAATATATGTGCACTGGATCTATAATATATGTGCACTGTAAATTTATAATATATGTGCACAGAATATATAATATATGTGCACAATATATTTAACACATGTGCACTGGATGTATAATATATGTGCACTGGATATATAATATATATGAACTGGATATATAATATATGTGCACTGGATATATTTATAATATATGTGCACTGGATATTTAATATATGTGCACTGGATATATAATATATGTGCACTGGATATATAATATATGTGCACTGGATATATATAATATATGTGCACTGGATATATAATATATGTGCACTGGATATATAAAATATGTGCACTGGATATATATAATATATGTGCACTGGATCTAAATTATATGTGCACTGGATATTTATAATAAATGTGCACTGGATATATAATATATGTGTAATGGATATATTTAATATATGTGCTCTGGATATATAATATATGTGCACTAGATATTTAATATATATACACTGGATATATATAATATATGTGCACTGGATATATAATGTACGTTCACTGGATATATATAATATATGAGCACTGGTTCTATAATATATGTGCACTGGATATTTATAATATATGTGCACTGGATATATAATATATGTGCACTGGATATATTTAATATATGTGCACTGGATGTATAACATATGTGAACTGGATATTTAATATATGTTCACTGGACATATATAATATACGTTCACTGGATATATCTAATATATGTGCACTGGTTCTATAATATATGTGCACTGGATATTTATAATATATGTGCACTGGATATTTAATATATGTGCACTGGATACATGTAATATATGTGCACTGTATGTGTAACATATGTGCACTGGACATTTAATATATGTTCACTGGACATATATAATATACGTTCACTGGATATATAATATATGTGCACTAGATATATAATATATGTGCACTGGATATATTTATAATATATGTGCACTGGATATTTAATATATGTGCACTGGATATATTTAAAATAGGTGCACTGTATGTATATAATATGTGTGCACTGGATATATAATATATGTGCACTGGATATATATAATATATGTGCACTGGATATATAATATATGTGCACTGGATATATATAATATATGTGCACTGGATACTTAATATATGTGCAATGGATATACATAATATATGTGCACTGGATCTATAATATATGTGCACTGGATATTTATAATATATGTGCACTGTATATATAATATATGTGCACTGGATATTTATAATATATATGTGCACTGGATGTATATCATATGTGAACTGGATATTTAATATATGTTCACTGGACATATATAATATACGTTCACTGGATATATAATATATGTGCACTAGATATATAATATATGTGCACTGGATATATTTATAATATATGTGCACTGGATATTTAATATATGTGCACTGGATATATTTAAAATAGGTGCACTGTATGTATATAATATGTGTGCACTGGATATATAATATATGTGCACTGGATATATATAATATATGTGCACTGGATATATAATATATGTGCACTGGATATATATAATATATGTGCACTGGATACTTAATATATGTGCAATGGATATACATAATATATGTGCACTGGATCTATAATATATGTGCACTGGATATTTATAATATATGTGCACTGTATATATAATATATGTGCACTGGATATATAATATATGTGCACTTGATATATAATATATGTGCACTGAATATTTAATATATGTACACTGTGTATATATAATATATGTGCACTGGATATATTCATAATATATGTGCAATGGATTTATTTAATATATGTGCACTGGATGTATATAATATATGTGCACTGGATTTATAATATGTGTGCACTGGATATATTTAATATATTAGCACTGGATATATAAAATATGTGCACTGGATATTTAATATATGTGCACTGGATATATATATAATATATGTGCACTGGATATATAATATATGTGCACTGGATATATTTATAATATATGTGCACTGGATATATTTAATATATGTGCACTGGATATATTTAATATATGTGCACTGGATGTATATAATATGTGTGCACTGGATATATAATATATGTGCACTGGATATATATAATATATGTGCACTGGATATATAATATATGTGCACTGGATATATATAATATATGTGCACTGGATATTTAATATATGTGCAATGGATATACATAAAATATGTGCACTGGATCTATAATATATGTGCACTAGATATAACATATATGTGCACTGGATATTTAATATATGTGCACTGGATATATAATGTATGTGCACTTGATATATAATATATGTGCACTGAATATTTAATATATGTGCACTGTAAATATATAATATATGTGCACTGGATATATAATATATGTGCACTGGATATATATATTATATGTGCACTGGATCTATAATATATGTGCACTAGAAATTTATAATATATGTGCACAGAATATATAATATATGTGCACAGGATATTTAATATATGTGCACTGGATATATAATATATGTGCACTGGATACATAATATATGTGCAGTGGATGTATAATATATGCGCACTGGATATTTAATATATGTGCACTGAATATATATATAATATATATGTGCACTGGATATATAATATATGTGCACTGGATATTTAATATATGTGCACTGGATATATATAATATATGTGCACTGAATATTTAATATATGTGCACTGGATATATATAATATATGTGCACTGGATACTTAATATATGTGCAATGGATATACATAATATATGTGCACTGGATCTATAATATATGTGCACTGGATATTTATAATATATGTGCACTGTATATATAATATATGTGCACTGGATATTTATAATATATATGTGCACTGGATATATAATATATGTGCACTGGATACATAATATATGTGCAGTGGATGTATAATATATGCGCACTGGATATTTAATATATGTGCACTGAATATATATATAATATATATGTGCACTGGATATATAATATATGTGCACTGGATATTTAAAATAGGTGCACTGTATGTATATAATATGTGTGCACTGGATATATAATATATGTGCACTGGATATATATAATATATGTGCACTGGATATATAATATATGTGCACTGGATATATATAATATATGTGCACTGGATACTTAATATATGTGCAATGGATATACATAATATATGTGCACTGGATCTATAATATATGTGCACTGGATATTTATAATATATGTGCACTGTATATATAATATATGTGCACTGGATATTTATAATATATATGTGCACTGGATGTATATCATATGTGAACTGGATATTTAATATATGTTCACTGGACATATATAATATACGTTCACTGGATATATAATATGTGTGCACTAGATATATAATATATGTGCACTGGATATATTTATAATATATGTGCACTGGATATTTAATATATGTGCACTGGATATATTTAAAATAGGTGCACTGTATGTATATAATATGTGTGCACTGGATATATAATATATGTGCACTGGATATATATAATATATGTGCACTGGATATATAATATATGTGCACTGGATATATATAATATATGTGCACTGGATACTTAATATATGTGCAATGGATATACATAATATATGTGCACTGGATCTATAATATATGTGCACTGGATATTTATAATATATGTGCACTGGATATATAATATATATGCACTGGATATATAATATATGTGCACTGGATATATAAAA
This sequence comes from Leptodactylus fuscus, assembly GCF_031893055.1. NCBI lineage: Eukaryota > Metazoa > Chordata > Amphibia > Anura > Leptodactylidae > Leptodactylus > Leptodactylus fuscus. Next base: position 279,480,920 of record NC_134266.1, read on the forward strand.
TATGTGCACTGGATATATATAATATATGTGCACTGGATATATAATATATGTGCACTGGATATAAATAATATATGTGCACTGGATATTTAATATATGTGGGCTGGCTATATATAATATATTTGCACTGGATATATTTATAATATATGTGCACTGGATATATATAATATATGTGCACTGGATATATAATATATGTGCACTGGATATATAAAATATGTGCACTGGATATATATAATATATGTGCACTGGATCTAAATTATATGTGCACTGGATATTTATAATATATGTGCACTGGATATATAATATATTTGCACTGAAAATATAATATATGTGCACTGGATATATATATAATATATGTGCACTGGATATATATAATATATGTGCACTGGATATATATAATATATGTGCACTGGATCTATAATATATGTGCACTGTAAATTTATAATATATGTGCACAGAATATATAATATATGTGCACAATATATTTAACACATGTGCACTGGATGTATAATATATGTGCACTGGATATAGAATATATATGAACTGGATATATAATATATGTGCACTGGATATATTTATAATATATGTGCACTGGATATTTAATATATGTGCACTGGATATATAATATATGTGCACTGGATATATAATATATGTGCACTGGATATATATAATATATGTGCACTGGATATATAATATATGTGCACTGGATATATAAAATATGTGCACTGGATATATATAATATATGTGCACTGGATCTAAATTATATGTGCACTGGATATTTATAATAAATGTGCACTGGATATATAATATATGTGTAATGGATATATTTAATATATGTGCTCTGGATATATAATATATGTGCACTAGATATTTAATATATATACACTGGATATATATAATATATGTGCACTGGATATATAATGTACGTTCACTGGATATATATAATATATGAGCACTGGTTCTATAATATATGTGCACTGGATATTTATAATATATGTGCACTGGATATATAATATATGTGCACTGGATATATTTAATATATGTGCACTGGATGTATAACATATGTGAACTGGATATTTAATATATGTTCACTGGACATATATAATATACGTTCACTGGATATATCTAATATATGTGCACTGGTTCTATAATATATGTGCACTGGATATTTATAATATATGTGCACTGGATATTTAATATATGTGCACTGGATACATGTAATATATGTGCACTGTATGTGTAACATATGTGCACTGGACATTTAATATATGTTCACTGGACATATATAATATACGTTCACTGGATATATAATATATGTGCACTAGATATATAATATATGTGCACTGGATATATTTATAATATATGTGCACTGGATATTTAATATATGTGCACTGGATATATTTAAAATAGGTGCACTGTATGTATATAATATGTGTGCACTGGATATATAATATATGTGCACTGGATATATATAATATATGTGCACTGGATATATAATATATGTGCACTGGATATATATAATATATGTGCACTGGATACTTAATATATGTGCAATGGATATACATAATATATGTGCACTGGATCTATAATATATGTGCACTGGATATTTATAATATATGTGCACTGTATATATAATATATGTGCACTGGATATTTATAATATATATGTGCACTGGATGTATATCATATGTGAACTGGATATTTAATATATGTTCACTGGACATATATAATATACGTTCACTGGATATATAATATATGTGCACTAGATATATAATATATGTGCACTGGATATATTTATAATATATGTGCACTGGATATTTAATATATGTGCACTGGATATATTTAAAATAGGTGCACTGTATGTATATAATATGTGTGCACTGGATATATAATATATGTGCACTGGATATATATAATATATGTGCACTGGATATATAATATATGTGCACTGGATATATATAATATATGTGCACTGGATACTTAATATATGTGCAATGGATATACATAATATATGTGCACTGGATCTATAATATATGTGCACTGGATATTTATAATATATGTGCACTGTATATATAATATATGTGCACTGGATATATAATATATGTGCACTTGATATATAATATATGTGCACTGAATATTTAATATATGTACACTGTGTATATATAATATATGTGCACTGGATATATTCATAATATATGTGCAATGGATTTATTTAATATATGTGCACTGGATGTATATAATATATGTGCACTGGATTTATAATATGTGTGCACTGGATATATTTAATATATTAGCACTGGATATATAAAATATGTGCACTGGATATTTAATATATGTGCACTGGATATATATATAATATATGTGCACTGGATATATAATATATGTGCACTGGATATATTTATAATATATGTGCACTGGATATATTTAATATATGTGCACTGGATATATTTAATATATGTGCACTGGATGTATATAATATGTGTGCACTGGATATATAATATATGTGCACTGGATATGTATAATATATGTGCACTAGATATATAATATATGTGCACTGGATATATATAATATATGTGCACTGGATATTTAATATATGTGCAATGGATATACATAAAATATGTGCACTGGATCTATAATATATGTGCACTAGATATAACATATATGTGCACTGGATATTTAATATATGTGCACTGGATATATAATGTATGTGCACTTGATATATAATATATGTGCACTGAATATTTAATATATGTGCACTGTAAATATATAATATATGTGCACTGGATATATAATATATGTGCACTGGATATATATATTATATGTGCACTGGATCTATAATATATGTGCACTAGAAATTTATAATATATGTGCACAGAATATATAATATATGTGCACAGGATATTTAATATATGTGCACTGGATATATAATATATGTGCACTGGATACATAATATATGTGCAGTGGATGTATAATATATGCGCACTGGATATTTAATATATGTGCACTGAATATATATATAATATATATGTGCACTGGATATATAATATATGTGCACTGGATATTTAATATATGTGCACTGGATATATATAATATATGTGCACTGAATATTTAATATATGTGCACTGGATATATATAATATATGTGCACTGGATACTTAATATATGTGCAATGGATATACATAATATATGTGCACTGGATCTATAATATATGTGCACTGGATATTTATAATATATGTGCACTGTATATATAATATATGTGCACTGGATATTTATAATATATATGTGCACTGGATATATAATATATGTGCACTGGATACATAATATATGTGCAGTGGATGTATAATATATGCGCACTGGATATTTAATATATGTGCACTGAATATATATATAATATATATGTGCACTGGATATATAATATATGTGCACTGGATATTTAAAATAGGTGCACTGTATGTATATAATATGTGTGCACTGGATATATAATATATGTGCACTGGATATATATAATATATGTGCACTGGATATATAATATATGTGCACTGGATATATATAATATATGTGCACTGGATACTTAATATATGTGCAATGGATATACATAATATATGTGCACTGGATCTATAATATATGTGCACTGGATATTTATAATATATGTGCACTGTATATATAATATATGTGCACTGGATATTTATAATATATATGTGCACTGGATGTATATCATATGTGAACTGGATATTTAATATATGTTCACTGGACATATATAATATACGTTCACTGGATATATAATATGTGTGCACTAGATATATAATATATGTGCACTGGATATATTTATAATATATGTGCACTGGATATTTAATATATGTGCACTGGATATATTTAAAATAGGTGCACTGTATGTATATAATATGTGTGCACTGGATATATAATATATGTGCACTGGATATATATAATATATGTGCACTGGATATATAATATATGTGCACTGGATATATATAATATATGTGCACTGGATACTTAATATATGTGCAATGGATATACATAATATATGTGCACTGGATCTATAATATATGTGCACTGGATATTTATAATATATGTGCACTGGATATATAATATATATGCACTGGATATATAATATATGTGCACTGGATATATAAAATATGTGCACTGGATATATATAATATATGTGCACTGGATATATAATATATGTGCACTGGATATAAATAATATATGTGCACTGGATATTTAATATATGTGGGCTGGCTATATATAATATATTTGCACTGGATATATTTATAATATATGTGCACTGGATATATATAATATATGTGCACTGGATATATAATATATGTGCACTGGATATATAAAATATGTGCACTGGATATATATAATATATGTGCCCTGGATCTAAATTATATGTGCACTGGATATTTATAATATATGTGCACTGGATATATAATATATTTGCACTGAAAATATAATATATGTGCACTGGATATATATATAATATATGTGCACTGGATATATATAATATATGTGCACTGGATATATATAATATATGTGCACTGGATCTATAATATATGTGCACTGTAAATTTATAATATATGTGCACAGAATATATAATATATGTGCACAATATATTTAACACATGTGCACTGGATGTATAATATATGTGCACTGGATATATAATATATATGAACTGGATATATAATATATGTGCACTGGATATATTTATAATATATGTGCACTGGATATTTAATATATGTGCACTGGATATATAATATATGTGCACTGGATATATAATATATGTGCACTGGATATATATAATATATGTGCACTGGATATATAATATATGTGCACTGGATATATAAAATATGTGCACTGGATATATATAATATATGTGCACTGGATCTAAATTATATGTGCACTGGATATTTATAATAAATGTGCACTGGATATATAATATATGTGTAATGGATATATTTAATATATGTGCTCTGGATATATAATATATGTGCACTAGATATTTAATATATATACACTGGATATATATAATATATGTGCACTGGATATATAATGTACGTTCACTGGATATATATAATATATGAGCACTGGTTCTATAATATATGTGCACTGGATATTTATAATATATGTGCACTGGATATATAATATATGTGCACTGGATATATTTAATATATGTGCACTGGATGTATAACATATGTGAACTGGATATTTAATATATGTTCACTGGACATATATAATATACATTCACTGGATATATCTAATATATGTGCACTGGTTCTATAATATATGTGCACTGGATATTTATAATATATGTGCACTGGATATTTAATATATGTGCACTGGATACATGTAATATATGTGCACTGTATGTGTAACATATGTGCACTGGACATTTAATATATGTTCACTGGACATATATAATATACGTTCACTGGATATATAATATATGTGCACTAGATATATAATATATGTGCACTGGATATATTTATAATATATGTGCACTGGATATTTAATATATGTGCACTGGATATATTTAAAATAGGTGCACTGTATGTATATAATATGTGTGCACTGGATATATAATATATGTGCACTGGATATATATAATATATGTGCACTGGATATATAATATATGTGCACTGGATATATATAATATATGTGCACTGGATACTTAATATATGTGCAATGGATATACATAATATATGTGCACTGGATCTATAATATATGTGCACTGGATATTTATAATATATGTGCATTGTATATATAATATATGTGCACTGGATATTTATAATATATATGTGCACTGGATGTATATCATATGTGAACTGGATATTTAATATATGTTCACTGGACATATATAATATACGTTCACTGGATATATAATATATGTGCACTAGATATATAATATATGTGCACTGGATATATTTATAATATATGTGCACTGGATATTTAATATATGTGCACTGAATATATTTAAAATAGGTGCACTGTATGTATATAATATGTGTGCACTGGATATATAATATATGTGCACTGGATATATATAATATATGTGCACTGGATATATAATATATGTGCACTGGATATATATAATATATGTGCACTGGATACTTAATATATGTGCAATGGATATACATAATATATGTGCACTGGATCTATAATATATGTGCACTGGATATTTATAATATATGTGCACTGTATATATAATATATGTGCACTGGATATATAATATATGTGCACTTGATATATAATATATGTGCACTGAATATTTAATATATGTACACTGTGTATATATAATATATGTGCACTGGATATATTCATAATATATGTGCAATGGATTTATTTAATATATGTGCACTGGATGTATATAATATATGTGCACTGGATTTATAATATGTGTGCACTGGATATATTTAATATATTAGCACTGGATATATAAAATATGTGCACTGGATATTTAATATATGTGCACTGGATATATATATAATATATGTGCACTGGATATATAATATATGTGCACTGGATATATTTATAATATATGTGCACTGGATATATTTAATATATGTGCACTGGATATATTTAATATATGTGCACTGGATGTATATAATATGTGTGCACTGGATATATAATATATGTGCACTGGATATATATAATATATGTGCACTGGATATATAATATATGTGCACTGGATATATATAATATATGTGCACTGGATATTTAATATATGTGCAATGGATATACATAAAATATGTGCACTGGATCTATAATATATGTGCACTAGATATAACATATATGTGCACTGGATATTTAATATATGTGCACTGGATATATAATGTATGTGCACTTGATATATAATATATGTGCACTGAATATTTAATATATGTGCACTGTAAATATATAATATATGTGCACTGGATATATAATATATGTGCACTGGATATATATATTATATGTGCACTGGATCTATAATATATGTGCACTAGAAATTTATAATATATGTGCACAGAATATATAATATATGTGCACAGGATATTTAATATATGTGCACTGGATATATAATATATGTGCACTGGATACATAATATATGTGCAGTGGATGTATAATATATGCGCACTGGATATTTAATATATGTGCACTGAATATATATATAATATATATGTGCACTGGATATATAATATATGTGCACTGGATATTTAATATATGTGCACTGGATATATATAATATATGTGCACTGAATATTTAATATATGTGCACTGGATATATATAATATATGTGCACTGGATATATATAATATATGTGCACTGGATATATAATATATGTGCACTGGATATATATAATATATGTGCACTGGATATTTAATATATGTGTACTGGATATATAAAATATGTGCACTGGATATATTTATAATATATGTGCACTGGATATATAATATATGTGCACTGGATATATAAAATATGTGCACTGGATATATATAATATATGTGCATTGGATCTAAATTATATGTGCACTGATATATATAATATATGTGCACTGGATATATAATATATTTGCACTGAAAATATAATATATGTGCACTGGATATATATATAATATATGTGCACTGGATATATATATAATATATGTGCACTGGATATATATAATATATGTGCACTGGATCTATAATATATGTGCACTGGATATATTTAATATATGTGCACTGGATATATAATATATGTGCACTGGATGTATAATATATGTGCACTGGATATATAATATATATGCACTGGATATATAATATATGTGCACTGGATATATTTAATATATGTGCACTGGATATATTTAATATATGTGCACTGGATGTATAATATATGTGCACTGGATATATAATATATATGCACTGGATATATAATATATGTGCACTGGATATATAAAATATGTGCACTGGATATATATAATATATGTGCACTGGATATATAATATATGTGCACTGGATATAAATAATATATGTGCACTGGATATTTAATATATGTGCGCTGGCTATATATAATATATGTGCACTGGATATATTTATAATATATGTGCACTGGATATATATAATCTATGTGCACTGGATATATAATATATGTGCACTGGATATATAAAATATCTGCACTGGATATATATAATATATGTGCACTGGATCTAAATTATATGTGCACTGGATATTTATAATATATGTGCAATGGATATATTTAATATATGTGCACTGGATATTTAATATATGTGCACTGGATATATATAATATATGTGCAGTGGATGTATAATATATGTGCACTGGATATTTAATATATGTGCACTGAATATATATATAATATATGTGCACTGGATATTTATAATATATGTGCAATGGATATATTTAATATATGTGCACTAGATATATAATATATGTGCACTGGATATTTAATATATGTGCACTGGATATATATAATACATGTGCACTGGATATATAATATATGTGGACTGGATATTTATTATATATGTGCACTGCATGTATATAATATATGTGCACTGGATATATAATATATGTGCACTGGATATATAAAATATGTGCACAGGATATATATAATATATGTGCACTGGACCTAAAATTTAAGTGCACTGGATATATAATATATGTGCACTGGATATTTAAAATAAATGTGCACTGGATATATAATACATGTGCACTGGATATATAATATATGTGCACTGGATATTTAATATATGTGCACTGGATATATATAATATATGTGCACTGAATATTTAATATATGTGCACTGGATATATATAATACATGTGCACTGGATATATAATATATGTGCACTGGATATATAATATATGTGCACTAGATATATAAAATATGTGCACAGGATGTATATAATATATGTGCACTGGACCTAAAATTTAAGTGCACTGGATATATAATATATGTGCACTGGATATTTAAAATAAATGTGATCTGTATATATAATATATGTGCACTGGATATTTAATATATGTGCACTGGATATATATAATATATGTGCAGTGGATGTATAATATATGTGCACTGGATATTTAATATATGTGCACTGAATATATATATAATATATGTGCACTGGATATTTATAATATATGTGCAATGGATATATTTAATATATGTGCACTAGATATATAATATATGTGCACTGGATATTTAATATATGTGCACTGGATATATATAATACATGTGCACTGGATATATAATATATGTGCACTGGATATTTATTATATATGTGCACTGCATATATATAATATATGTGCACTGGATATATAATATATGTGCACTGGATATATAAAATATGTGCACAGGATATATATAATATATGTGCACTGGACCTAAAATTTAAGTGCACTGGATATATAATATATGTGCACTGGATATTTAAAATAAATGTGCACTGGATATATAATACATGTGCACTGGATATATAATATATGTGCACTGGATATTTAATATATGTGCACTGGATAGATATAATATATGTGCACTGAATATTTAATATATGTGCACTGGATATATATAATACATGTGCACTGGATATATAATATATGTGCACTGGATATATAATATATGTGCACTAGATATATAAAATATGTGCACAGGATATATATAATATATGTGCACTGGACCTAAAATTTAAGTGCACTGGATATATAATATATGTGCACTGGATATTTAAAATAAATGTGATCTGTATATATAATATATGTGCACTGGATATTTAATATATGTGCACTGGATATATATAATATATGTGCACTGGATTTATAATACTTGTGCACTGGTTAGTTAAATTATATGTGCACTGGATATATAATATATGTGCACTGGATATATTTAATATATGTGCACTGGATATATAATATATGTGCACTGGATATTTAATATATGTGCACTGGATATATTTAATATATGTGCACTGGATGTATATAATATGTGTGCACTGGATATATAATATATGTGCACTGGATATATATAATATATGTGCACTGGATATATAATATATGTACACTGGATATTTAATATATGTGCACTGGATATATTTATTATATGTGCACTGGATATTTAATATATGTGCACTGGATATATTTAATATATGTGCACTGGATATATTTAATATATGTGCACTGGATGTATATAATATGTGTGCACTGGATATATAATATATGTGCACTGGATATATAATATATGTGCACTGGATATATTTAATATATGTGCACTGGATATATAATATATGTGCACTGGATATATAATATATGTGCACTGGATATATTTATAATATATGTGCACTGGATATTTAATATATGTGCACTGGATATATTTAATATATGTGCACTGGATATATTTAATATATGTGCACTGGATGTATAATATATGTGCACTGGATGTATATAATATGTGTGCACTGGATATATAATATATGTGCACTGGATATATAATATATGTGCACTGGATATATTTAATATATGTGCACTGGATATATAATATATGTGCACTGGATGTATAATATATGTGCACTGGATATATAATATATATGCACTGGATATATAATATATGTGCACTGGATATATTTAATATATGTGCACTGGATATATTTAATATATGTGCACTGGATGTATAATATATGTGCACTGGATATATAATATATATGCACTGGATATATAATATATGTGCACTGGATATATAAAATATGTGCACTGGATATATATAATATATGTGCACTGGATATATAATATATGTGCACTGGATATAAATAATATATGTGCACTGGATATTTAATATATGTGCGCTGGCTATATATAATATATGTGCACTGGATATATTTATAATATATGTGCACTGGATATATATAATCTATGTGCACTGGATATATAATATATGTGCACTGGATATATAAAATATCTGCACTGGATATATATAATATATGTGCACTGGATCTAAATTATATGTGCACTGGATAATTATAATATATGTGCACTGGATATATATATATATAATATATGTGCACTGGATATATATAATATATGTGCACTGGATATATATAATATATGTGCACTGTATCTATAATATATGTGCACTGTAAATTTATAATATATGTGCACAGAATATATAATATATGTGCACAATATATTTAATACATGTGCACTGGATGTATAATATATGTGCACTGGATGTATAATATATATGCACTGGATATATAATATATGTGCACTGGATATATAAAATATGTGCACTGGATATATATAATATATGTGCACTGGATATATAATATATGTGCACTGGATATAAATAATATATGTGCACTGGATATTTAATATATGTGCGCTGGCTATATATAATATATGTGCACTGGATATATAATATATGTGCACTGGATATATAATATATGTGCACTGGATATATAATATATGTGCACTGGATATAAATAATATATGTGCACTGGATATATAATATATGTGCACTGGATATATAAAATATGTGCACTGGATATATATAATATATGTGCACTGGATCTAAATTATATGTGCACTGGATATTTATAATAAATGTGCACTGGATATATAATATATGTGTAATGGATATATTTAATATATGTGCTCTGGATATATAATATATGTGCACTGGATATTTAATATATATATACACTGGATATATATAATATATGTGCACTGGATATATAATATACGTTCACTGGATATATATAATATATGTGCACTGGTTCTATAATATATGTGCACTGGATATTTATAATATATGTGCACTGGATATATAATATATGTGCACTGGATATATTTAATATATGTGCACTGGATGTATAACATATGTGAACTGGATATTTAATATATGTTCACTGGACATATATAATATACGTTCACTGGATATATCTAATATATGTGCACTGGTTCTATAATATATGTGCACTGGATATTTATAATATATGTGCACTGGATATTTAATATATGTGCACTGGATACATGTAATATATGTGCACTGTATGTGTAACATATGTGCACTGGACATATAATATATGTGCAATGGATATATATAATATATGTGCACTGGATCTATAATATATGTGCATTGGATATTTATAATATGTGTGCACTGGATATTTAATATATGTGCACTGGATATTTAATATATGTGCACTGGATATATAATATATGTGCACTTGATATATAATATATGTGCACTGAATATTTAATATATGTGCACTGTATATATATAATATATGTGCACTGGATATATATATAATATATGTACACTGGATATTTAATACATGTGCACTGGATATATATATAATATATGTGCACTGGATATATATATAATATATGTGCACTGGATATATAATATATGTGCACTGGATATATATAATATATGTGCACTGGATATATAATATATGTGCACTGGATATTTATAATATATGTGCACTGGATATATATAATATATGTGCACTGGATATATAATATATGTGCACTGGATATTTATAATATATGTGCACTGGATATATAATATATGTGCACTGGATATTTAATATATGTGCACTGGATATATATAATATATGTGCACTGGATATATAATATATGTGCACTGGATATATTTATAATATATGTGCACTGGATATTTAATATATGTGCACTGGATATATTTAATATATGTGCACTGGATGTATATAATATGCGTGCACTGGATATATAATATATGTGCACTGGATATATATAATATATGTGCACTGGATATATAATATGTGTGCACTGGATATATATAATATATGTGCACTGGATATTTAATATATGTGCAATGGATATACATAATATATGTGCACTGGATCTATAATATTTGTGCACTGGATATATAATATATGTGCACTGGATATTTAATATATGTGCACTGGATATATAATATATGTGCACTTGATATATAATATATGTGCACTGAATATTTAATATATGTGCACTGTATATATATAATATATGTGCACTGGATATATATATATATAATATATGTGCACTGGATCTATAATATATGTGCACTGGAAATTTATAATATATGTGCACAGAATATATAATATATGTGCACAGGATATTTAATATATGTGCACTGGATGTATAATATATGTGCACTGGATATATAATATATGTTCACTGCATATATATAATATATGTGCACTGGATATATTTATAATATATGTGCACTGGATATTTAATATATGTGCACTGGATATATTTAATATAGGTGCACTGGATGTATATAATATATGTGCAATGGACATTTAATATATGTGCAATGGATATATATATATAATATATGTGCACTGGATCTATAATATATGTGCACTGGATATTTTTAATATATGTGCACTGGATATATAATATATGTGCACTGGATATTTATAATATATGTGCACTGGATATATAATATATGTGCACTGAAAATTTGTAATAAATGTGCACTGGATATATAATATATGTGCAATTGATATATTTAATATATGTGCACTGGATATATAATATATGTGCACTGGATATTTAATGTATGTGCACTGGATATTTATAATAAATGTGCACTGGATATATAATATATGTGCAATGGATATATTTAATATATGTGCTCTGGATATATAATATATGTGCACTTGATATTTCATATATATACACTGGATATATATAATATATGTGCACTGGATATATAATATACGTTCACTGGATATATATAATATATGTGCACTGGTTCTATAATATATGTGCACTGGATATTTATAATATATGTGCACTGGATATATAATATATGTGCACTGGATATATTTAATATATGCGCACTAGATGTATAACATATGTAAACTGGATATTTAATATATGTTAACTGGACATATATAATATATGTGCACTGGATATATATAATATATGTGCACTGTATATATATATATATATATATATATATATATAATATATGTGCACTGGATATATGTAATATATGTGCACTGGATGTGTAACATATGTGCACTGGACATTTAATATATGTGCAATGGATATATATAATATATGTGCACTGGATCTATAATATATGTGCATTAGATATTTATAATATGTGTGCACTGGATATTTAATATATGTGCACTGAATATATATATATATATATATATATATATATATATATACATATATATATATATATATAATATATGTGCACTGGATATTTTATATATGTGCACTGGATATATATAATATATGTGCAGTGGATGTATAATATATGTGCACAGGATATTTAAAATATGTGCACTGAATATATATATAATATATGTGCACTGGATATTTATAATATATGTGCAATGGATATATTTAATATATGTGTACTAGATATATAATATATGTGCACTGGATATTTAATATATGTACACTGGATATATATAATACATGTGCACTGGATATATAATATATGTGCACTGGATATTTATTATATATGTGCACTGCATATATATAATATATGTGCACTGGATATATAATATATGTGAACTGGATATATAAAATATGTGCACAGGATATATATAATATATGTGCACTGGACCTAAAATTTAAGTGCACTGGATATATAATATATGTGCACTGGATATTTAAAATAAATGTGCACTGGATATATAATACATGTGCACTGGATATATAATATATAAGCACTGGATATTTAATATATGTGCACTGGATATATATAATATATGTGCACTGAATATTTAATATATGTGCACTGGATATATATAATAATTGTGCACTGGATATATAATATATGTGCACTGGATATATAACATATGTGCACTAGATATATAAAATATGTGCACAGGATATATATAATATATGTGCACGGGACCTAAAATTTAAGTGTACTGGATATATAATATATGTGCACTGGATATTTAAAATAAATGTGATCTGTATATATAATATATGTGCACTGGATATTTAATATATGTGCACTGGATATATATAATATATGTGCACTGGATTTATAATACTTGTGCACTGGTTAGTATGTGCACTGGATATATAATATATGTGCACTGGATATATTTAATATATGTGCACTGGATATATAATATATGTGCACTGGATATTTAATATATGTGCACTGGATATATTTAATATATGTGCACTGGATGTATATAATATGTGTGCACTGGACATATAATATATGTGCACTGGATATATATATAATATATGTGCACTGGATATATAATATATGTGCACTGGATATTTAATATATGTGCACTGGATATATTTAATATATGTGCACTGGATGTATATAATATGTGTGCACTGGATATATAATATATGTGCACTGGATATATATAATATATGTGCACTGGATATATAATATATGTGCACTGGATACATTTAATATATGTGCACTGGATATATAGTATATGTGCACTGGATATTTAATATATGTGCACTGGATATATATAATATATGTGCACTGGATATATAATATATGTGCACTGGATATATTTATAATATATGTGCACTGGATATTTAATATATGTGCACTGGATATATTTAATATATGTGCACTGGATGTATATAATATGCGTGAACTGGATATATAATATATGTGCACTAAATATATATAATATATGTGCACTGGATATATAATATGTGTGCACTGGATATATATAATATATGTGCACTGGATATTTAATATATGTGCAATGGATATACATAATATGTGTGCACTGGATCTATAATATATGTGCACTGGATATATAATATATGTGCACTGGATATTTAATATATGTGCACTGGATATATAAAATATGTGCACTGGATATTTAATATATGTGCACTGGATATATAATATATGTGCACAGGATATATATAATATATGTGCACTGGATATTTAATATATGTGCACTGGATATACATAATATATGTGCACTGGATATATAATATATGTGCACTGGATATTTAATATATGTGCACTGGATATATATAATATATGTGAACTGGATATATAATATATGTGCACTGGATATAAATAATATATGTGCACTGGATATTTAATATATGTGCACTGGATATATATAATATATGTGCACTGGATATATTTATAATATATGTGCACTGGATATATATAATCTATGTGCACTGGATATATAATATATGTGCACTGGATATATATAATATATGTGCACTGGATCTATAATATATGTGCACTGGATGTATAATATATGTGCACTGGATATATAATATATATGCACTGGATATATAATATATGTGCACTGGATATATTTATAATATATGTGCACTGGATATTTAATATATGTGCACTGGATATATTTAATATAGGTGCACTGGAAATTTAATATATGTGCACTGGATATATATAATATATGTGCACTGGATATATTTATAATATATGTGCACTGGATATATATAATCTATGTGCACTGGATATATAATATATGTGCACTGGATATATAAAATATGTGCACTGGATATATATAATATATGTGCATTGGATCTAAATTATATGTGCACTGGATATATATAATATATGTGCACTGGATATATAATATATGTGCACTGGATATAAATAGTATATGTGCACTGGATATATATAATATATGTGCACTGGATCTATAATATATGTGCACTGTAAATTTATAATAAATGTGCACAGAATATATAATATATGTGCACTGAAAATTTAATATATGTGCACTGGATATAAATATATATAATATATGTGCACTGGATATATATAATATATGTGCACTGGATATATATATAATATATGTGCACTGGATATATATAATATATGTGCACTGGATATATATAATATATGTGCACTGGATCTATAATATATGTGCACTGGATGTATAATATATGTGCACTGGATATATAATATATATGCACTGGATATATAATATATTTGCACTGGATATATTTATAATATATGTGCACTGGATATTTAATATATGTGCACTGGATATATTTAATATAGGTGCACTGGATATTTAATATATGTGCACTGGATATATATAATATATGTGCACTGGATATATTTATAATATATGTGCACTGGATATATATAATCTATGTGCACTGGATATATAATATATGTGCACTGGATATATAAAATATGTGCACTGGATATATATAATATATGTGCACTGGATCTTAATTATATGTGCACTGGATATATATAATATATGTGCACTGGATATATATATATAATATATGTGCACTGGATATTTATAATATATGTGCACTGGATATATATAATATATGTGCACTGGATCTATAATATATGTGCACTGTAAATTTATAATATATGTGCACAGAATATATAATATATGTGCACAGGATATTTAATATATGTGCACTGGATGTATAATATATGTGCACTGGATATATAATATATATGCACTGGATATATAATATATTTGCACTGGATATATTTATAATATATGTGCACTGGATATTTAATATATGTGCACTGGATATATTTAATATAAGTGCACTGGATGTATATAATATGTGTGCACTGGATATATAATATATGTGCACTGGATATATATAATATATGTGCACTGGATATATAATATATGTGCACTGGATATATAATATATGTGCACTGGATATATAATATATGTGCACTGGATATAAAATATATGTGAACTGGATATTTATAATAAATGTGCACTGGATATATAATATATGTGCAATGGAAATATATATAATATATGTGCACTGGATCTATAATATATGTGCACTGGATATTTTTAATATATGTGCACTGGATATATAATATATGTGCACTGGATATTTATAATATATATGCACTGGTTCTATAATATATGTGCACTGGATATTTATAATATATGTGCACTGGATATATAATATATGTGCACTGGATATATTTAATATATGTGCACTAGATGTATAACATATGTGAACTGGATATTTAATATATGTTCACTGGACATATATAATATATATGCACTGTATATATATAATATATGTGCACTGTATATATATATATATATATATATATATATATAATATGTGCACTGGATATATGTAATATATGTGCACTGGATGTGTAACATATGTGCACTGGACATTTAATATATGTGCAATGGATATATATAATATATGTGCACTGGATCTATAATATATGTGCATTAGATATTTATAATATGTGTGCACTGGATATTTAATATATGTGCACTGGATATTTATAATATATGTGCAATGGATATATTTAATATATGTGCACTGGATATTTAATATATGTGCACTGGATATATATAATATATGTGCAGTGGATGTATAATATATGTGCACTGGATATTTAATATATGTGCACTGAATATATATATAATATATGTGCACTGGATATTTATAATATATGTGCAATGGATATATTTAATATATGTGCACTAGATATATAATATATGTGCACTGGATATTTAATATATGTGCACTGGATATATATAATACATGTGCACTGGATATATAATATATGTGCACTGGATATTTATTATATATGTGCACTGCATATATATAATATATGTGCACTGGATATATAATATATGTGCACTGGATATATAAAATATGTGCACAGGATATATATAATATATGTGCACTGGACCTAAAATTTAAGTGCACTGGATATATAATATATGTGCACTGGATATTTAAAATAAATGTGCACTGGATATATAATACATGTGCACTGGATATATAATATATGTGCACTGGATATTTAATATATGTGCACTGGATATATATAATATATGTGCACTGAATATTTAATATATGTGCACTGGATATATATAATACATGTGCACTGGATATATAATATATGTGCACTGGATATATAATATATGTGCACTAGATATATAAAATATGTGCACAGGATATATATAATATATGTGCACTGGAAATAAAATTTAAGTGCACTGGATATATAATATATGTGCACTGGATATTTAAAATAAATGTGATCTGTATATATAATATATGTGCACTGGATATTTAATATATGTGCACTGGATATATATAATATATGTGCACTGGATTTATAATACTTGTGCACTGGTTAGTTAAATTATATGTGCACTGGATATATAATATATGTGCACTGGATATATTTAATATATGTGCACTGGATATATAATATATGTGCACTGGATATTTAATATATGTGCACTGGATATATTTAATATATGTGCACTGGATGTATATAATATGTGTGCACTGGATATATAATATATGTGCACTGGATATATATAATATATGTGCACTGGATATATAATATATGTGCACTGGATATTTAATATATGTGCACTGGATATATTTAATATATGTGCACTGGATATTTAATATATGTGCACTGGATATATTTAATATATGTGCACTGGATATATTTAATATATGTGCACTGGATGTATATAATATGTGTGCACTGGATATATAATATATGTGCACTGGATATATAATATATGTGCACTGGATATATTTAATATATGTGCACTGGATATATAATATATGTGCACTGGATATATATATATATATATATATATATATATATAATATGTGCACTGGATATATGTAATATATGTGCACTGGATGTGTAACATATGTGCACTGGACATTTAATATATGTGCAATGGATATATATAATATATGTGCACTGGATCTATAATATATGTGCATTAGATATTTATAATATGTGTGCACTGGATATTTAATATATGTGCACTGGATATTTATAATATATGTGCAATGGATATATTTAATATATGTGCACTGGATATTTAATATATGTGCACTGGATATATATAATATATGTGCAGTGGATATATTTATAATATATGTGCACTGGATATATATAATCTATGTGCACTGGATATATAATATATGTGCACTGGATATATAAAATATGTGCACTGGATATATATAATATATGTGCATTGGATCTAAATTATATGTGCACTGGATATATATAATATATGTGCACTGGATATATAATATATGTGCACTGGATATAAATAGTATATGTGCACTGGATATATATAATATATGTGCACTGGATCTATAATATATGTGCACTGTAAATTTATAATAAATGTGCACAGAATATATAATATATGTGCACTGAAAATTTAATATATGTGCACTGGATATAAATATATATAATATATGTGCACTGGATATATATAATATATGTGCACTGGATATATATATAATATATGTGCACTGGATATATATAATATATGTGCACTGGATATATATAATATATGTGCACTGGATCTATAATATATGTGCACTGGATGTATAATATATGTGCACTGGATATATAATATATATGCACTGGATATATAATATATTTGCACTGGATATATTTATAATATATGTGCACTGGATATTTAATATATGTGCACTGGATATATTTAATATAGGTGCACTGGATATTTAATATATGTGCACTGGATATATATAATATATGTGCACTGGATATATTTATAATATATGTGCACTGGATATATATAATCTATGTGCACTGGATATATAATATATGTGCACTGGATATATAAAATATGTGCACTGGATATATATAATATATGTGCACTGGATCTTAATTATATGTGCACTGGATATATATAATATATGTGCACTGGATATATATATATAATATATGTGCACTGGATATTTATAATATATGTGCACTGGATATATATAATATATGTGCACTGGATCTATAATATATGTGCACTGTAAATTTATAATATATGTGCACAGAATATATAATATATGTGCACAGGATATTTAATATATGTGCACTGGATGTATAATATATGTGCACTGGATATATAATATATATGCACTGGATATATAATATATTTGCACTGGATATATTTATAATATATGTGCACTGGATATTTAATATATGTGCACTGGATATATTTAATATAAGTGCACTGGATGTATATAATATGTGTGCACTGGATATATAATATATGTGCACTGGATATATATAATATATGTGCACTGGATATATAATATATGTGCACTGGATATATAATATATGTGCACTGGATATATAATATATGTGCACTGGATATAAAATATATGTGAACTGGATATTTATAATAAATGTGCACTGGATATATAATATATGTGCAATGGAAATATATATAATATATGTGCACTGGATCTATAATATATGTGCACTGGATATTTTTAATATATGTGCACTGGATATATAATATATGTGCACTGGATATTTATAATATATATGCACTGGTTCTATAATATATGTGCACTGGATATTTATAATATATGTGCACTGGATATATAATATATGTGCACTGGATATATTTAATATATGTGCACTAGATGTATAACATATGTGAACTGGATATTTAATATATGTTCACTGGACATATATAATATATATGCACTGTATATATATAATATATGTGCACTGTATATATATATATATATATATATATATATATATAATATGTGCACTGGATATATGTAATATATGTGCACTGGATGTGTAACATATGTGCACTGGACATTTAATATATGTGCAATGGATATATATAATATATGTGCACTGGATCTATAATATATGTGCATTAGATATTTATAATATGTGTGCACTGGATATTTAATATATGTGCACTGGATATTTATAATATATGTGCAATGGATATATTTAATATATGTGCACTGGATATTTAATATATGTGCACTGGATATATATAATATATGTGCAGTGGATGTATAATATATGTGCACTGGATATTTAATATATGTGCACTGAATATATATATAATATATGTGCACTGGATATTTATAATATATGTGCAATGGATATATTTAATATATGTGCACTAGATATATAATATATGTGCACTGGATATTTAATATATGTGCACTGGATATATATAATACATGTGCACTGGATATATAATATATGTGCACTGGATATTTATTATATATGTGCACTGCATATATATAATATATGTGCACTGGATATATAATATATGTGCACTGGATATATAAAATATGTGCACAGGATATATATAATATATGTGCACTGGACCTAAAATTTAAGTGCACTGGATATATAATATATGTGCACTGGATATTTAAAATAAATGTGCACTGGATATATAATACATGTGCACTGGATATATAATATATGTGCACTGGATATTTAATATATGTGCACTGGATATATATAATATATGTGCACTGAATATTTAATATATGTGCACTGGATATATATAATACATGTGCACTGGATATATAATATATGTGCACTGGATATATAATATATGTGCACTAGATATATAAAATATGTGCACAGGATATATATAATATATGTGCACTGGAAATAAAATTTAAGTGCACTGGATATATAATATATGTGCACTGGATATTTAAAATAAATGTGATCTGTATATATAATATATGTGCACTGGATATTTAATATATGTGCACTGGATATATATAATATATGTGCACTGGATTTATAATACTTGTGCACTGGTTAGTTAAATTATATGTGCACTGGATATATAATATATGTGCACTGGATATATTTAATATATGTGCACTGGATATATAATATATGTGCACTGGATATTTAATATATGTGCACTGGATATATTTAATATATGTGCACTGGATGTATATAATATGTGTGCACTGGATATATAATATATGTGCACTGGATATATATAATATATGTGCACTGGATATATAATATATGTGCACTGGATATTTAATATATGTGCACTGGATATATTTAATATATGTGCACTGGATATTTAATATATGTGCACTGGATATATTTAATATATGTGCACTGGATATATTTAATATATGTGCACTGGATGTATATAATATGTGTGCACTGGATATATAATATATGTGCACTGGATATATAATATATGTGCACTGGATATATTTAATATATGTGCACTGGATATATAATATATGTGCACTGGATATATAATATATGTGCACTGGATATATTTATAATATATGTGCACTGGATATATAATATATGTGCACTGGATATATTTAATATATGTGCACTGGATATATAATATATGTGCACTGGATATTTAATATATGTGCACTGGATATATATAATATATGTGCACTGGATATATAATATGTGTGCACTGGATATATATAATATATGTGCACTGGATATTTAATATATGTGCAATGGATATACATAATATATGTGCACTGGATCTATAATATATGTGCACTGGATATATAATATATGTGCACTGGATATTTAATATATGTGCAATGGATATACATAATATATGTGCACTGGATCTATAATATATGTGCACAGAATATATAATATATGTGCACAGGATATTTAAAATATAAGCACTGGATATATTTAATATATGTGCACTGGATGTATATATAGTATATTTGCACTGGATATTTAATATATGTGCACTGGGTATATAAATATAATATATGTGCACTGGATATATAATATATGTGCACTGGATATATATATAATATATGTGCACTGGATATTTAATATATGTGCACTGGATATATAATATATGTGCACTTGATATATAATATATGTGCACTGAATATTTAATATATGTGCACTGTATATATATAATATATGTGCACTGGATATATATATAATATATGTGCATTGGATCTATAATATATGTGCACTGGAAATTTATAATATATGTGCACAGAATATATAATATATGTGCACAGGATATTTAAAATATAAGCACTGGATGTATAATATATGTGCACTGGATGTATAATATATGTGCACTGTATATATAATATATGTGCACTGGATATATTTATAATATATGTGCACTGGATATTTAATATATGTGCACTGGATATATTTAATATAGGTGCACTGGATGTATATAATATATGTGCACTGGACATTTAATATATGTGCAATGGATATATTTAATATATGTGCACTGGATGTATATAATATGTGTGCACTGGATATATAATATATGTGCACTGGATATATAATATATGTGCACTGGATATATTTAATATATGTGCACTGGATATATAATATATGTGCACTGGATATATAATATATGTGCACTGGATATATTTATAATATATGTGCACTGGATATTTAATATATGTGCACTGGATATATGTCACGGAGCGAAGGTATACGTCTTCCTCCGGATGGTCTTTTGAATCAACAGGGACGCAAGAGGTCGGGAGACAACAGCAATTTATTGTAATCCACAAAGTTAGTAGCCGGCGGCGGTCACATCAACCGTAACAACAATAAGTCCACAGAAGTCACAATCCAATGATAACTTTGGTTCCTTGGTCCTGTAACTAAATCCTGGCTCTCTACAGAGCTGTGCACAGGCCGGCTAACACATACTAACTGCTAGCTATATCTATATACTAAACTGTTACACCTATATCTGTGGGTGGGAAGGGCTGAGTCACAGATCCTTCCCCCCTCACCTATACCAAGGAGAGCAGACTCCCTGTCTACTATGGACAATGCACCATCCAACATCTTCTTGGAGACACTGATCAGATTATCTCCACCCATTGTCCTCACTAGTTAGAGGTATTTGCATACAATGTGCTAACACACTAGACCCTAATCAGCCAACTACACATTGATGTATATAACAGGTTAGAGAATACATTCCACATGAAATATATATTACACATTGCCTATAGTATAGACTCTAACCATCCCGTGACAACCCCTCCCCCTCTCAAAACATGTGCATAACACAATTGGCCGACACAGGTAAATTGGGGAATGCACATCAGTCTCTATAGCTCATATGTCCTCCTGCCGGGATAACCCATCCGCGTTCTGGTGTTGGTTCCCTCGGCGGTACTGAATGGTAAAGTTGTAGGGTTGAAGGGCTGGCATCTGGCAGAAAATCCGGTGGATCCATGTTGGCTTCTCCCTGAGCTTGGCTTCGGGTCACTGCTCCCACAAAGTGGCACTGTAGATTTCCAACATCGTTGCCTAACAGAACATCGGCCGGCAGCCCGCTCATCACACCAATTGTGCATCGTTTTGGTCCATAACCATAGTCGAGTTCCACGTTAGCTTTAGGAATACGTCTCCGAGTACCCCCTGCCAACTTGATAGAAATGCCAGGGCCCTCCTCTAGGGCCTCGGGTCGCACCACTCGGGGGTCTGCTACCGTTAGGAAAGCTCCCGAGTCCCGGAATCCAACAACTGTTCGGCCATCCAGTAGGACCTCCTGCAAGTGCTTCCGCTGAAGGTTTGCGGGATGTGTGGCAGAGGGCTGAATCCCATAGACCCCTGGAGGTGGAACAGATGGGTCATTCATGGAGTCATCTGGAAATGGGGCCAAACTTTCTGTCCTAGGGGTGGTTCCCAGGTAGTGAATAGGCCGGGATGCCACGGTGGCCCGTGCCCCCATGTTAGCAGGGCAACTAGCTTGCAAATGTCCAGGCCGCCCGCACCCAAAACATCTGCGCTCTAGCATTCTTCCAGTAGGTCGTTGTCTAGGGACAGGGTTGTTCATAGCTGGAGGCCGATGGGCTGGGGCAGGGGTAGAGGGGGAATTGTAATCCTGAGGCCGGACACAAAAGGTGGGTGGCTGGCTGAAGGGTGTCTGGCGGACTGTGGTAGTTTTCCGCTCCTCTGCAAACAACCTCTTCCACTGCGGCTTGATGGTCAGGCCCTCATCTGCAAGGGAAGCAGCTTGCTCCACTGTGGCTGGGTTCCGTTCCAGCACCCACTCACGGATCTCAGCGGGGCACTGGGAAAAGAACTGTTCCTTAAGTATGACTTGGAGGATCTTATCGACTGTGACAGCCTCCTCTCCTTCTAGCCAGCGCTTGCATGCTTGCTTCAACTTGTGGGCGAACATGTGGAAGGAGCTTCCCCCATTGTAAGACAAAGAGCGGAACTGAACTCGGTAGGTCTCTGGAGTGACTGCATAATACTTCTGCACCGCTCTTTTAATGGCCTCATAGTCCCGCTGATCACTAGGGTCCATGGCTCTGAGAGCTTCCGCAGCCCCATCTCGTAGGTGCCCCACCAGATACCGGACCCAATCCTTCTCTGGGACTTCCATCAGGCGGCACTGGTGTTCGAAGTCCTGAAAATATCCATCAACATCCCCAGCCGCTTCATCAAAGGTCTTGAAGTGTTTATGGGAGACATATTGTGGTTCTCTCACTGTTGGGCTGGGGGTCGACGTTTGATTATAATTCCGCATAGTTATCTCAGCCATTCGCATTTCATGCGCCATTCTTTCCTTTTCATGCGCCATTCTCTGTTCCTCCTTCTCCGTTTCCTGAGCCCTCTGTAATGCTCTACTCCTTTGCTCTGCAGTTGCTTCTAGCCCCAGCATTGCCAATTCCTCCTCATACAAAACAACCCATCTGCTCTTTTGGGTCTGTACCTGCCACTCCCGTATCTCTACTGTCTCCTGGGGGCAGTCCTCCTCATTGTCGCTTTGCAGGGTCATCTCCTCCAGTGCCTCGATCAGTTGCTCTTTCGTTCTTCCCTGGTAACTCAGGTTTAGTTCCCGGGCCCTTAATTTTAGATTTGCCATAGTCCAGTTCCTGTATTCTGAGGTTGTGGTTCCATTAATCGCTGAGCTGTTGTGGTCCATCTCGCTGTCCGCTGTTGATCCCACCGCTGCCAACCAGTTGTCACGGAGCGAAGGTATACGTCTTCCTCCGGATGGTCTTTTGAATCAACAGGGACGCAAGAGGTCGGGAGACAACAGCAATTTATTGTAATCCACAAAGTTAGTAGCCGGCGGCGGTCACATCAACCGTAACAACAATAAGTCCACAGAAGTCACAATCCAATGATAACTTTGGTTCCTTGGTCCTGTAACTAAATCCTGGCTCTCTACAGAGCTGTGCACAGGCCGGCTAACACATACTAACTGCTAGCTATATCTATATACTAAACTGTTACACCTATATCTGTGGGTGGGAAGGGCTGAGTCACAGATCCTTCCCCCCTCACCTATACCAAGGAGAGCAGACTCCCTGTCTACTATGGACAATGCACCATCCAACATCTTCTTGGAGACACTGATCAGATTATCTCCACCCATTGTCCTCACTAGTTAGAGGTATTTGCATACAATGTGCTAACACACTAGACCCTAATCAGCTAACTACACATTGATGTATATAACAGGTTAGAGAATACATTCCACATGAAATATATATTACACATTGCCTATAGTATAGACTCTAACCATCCCGTGACAATATATTTAATATATGTGCACTGGATATATTTAATATATGTGCACTGGATGTATATAATATGTGTGCACTGGATATATAATATATGTGCACTGGATATATAATATATGTGCACTGGATATATTTAATATATGTGCACTGGATATAAAATATATGTGCACTGGATATATAATATATGTGCACTGGATATATTTATTATATATGTGCACTGGATATATAATATATGTGCACTGGATATTTAATATATGTGCACTGGATATATATAATATATGTGCACTGGATATATATAATCTATGTGCACTGGATATATATAATATATGTGCACTGGATCTAAAATATATGTGCACTGGATATAAATAATATATGTGCACTCGATCTATAATATATGTGCACTGGAAATTTATAATATATGTGCACAGAATATATAATATATGTGCACAGGATATTTAAAATATAAGCACTGGATATATTTAATATATGTGCACTGGATGTATATATAGTATATTTGCACTGGATATTTAATATATGTGCACTGGGTATATAAATATAATATATGTGCACTGGATATATAATATATGTGCACTGGATATATATATAATATATGTGCACTGGATATTTAATATATGTGCACTGGATATATAATATATGTGCACTTGATATATAATATATGTGCACTGAATATTTAATATATGTGCACTGTATATATATATAATATATGTGCACTGGATATATATATATAATATATGTGCATTGGATCTATAATATATGTGCACTGGAAATTTATAATATATGTGCACAGAATATATAATATATGTGCACAGGATATTTAATATATGTGCACTGGATGTATAATATATGTGCACTGGATGTATAATATATGTGAACTGTATATATAATATATGTGCACGGGATATATTTATAATATATGTGCACTGGATATTTAATATATGTGCACTGGACATTTAATATATGTGCAATGGATATATATATAATATATGTGCACTAGATATATAATATACGTTCACTGGATATATATATATAATATATGTGCACTGGATCTATAATATATATGCACTAGATATTTAAAATATATGTGCACTGGATATATAATATATGTGCACTGGATATATTTAAAATATGTGCACTGTATGTATAATATATGTGCACTGGATATTTAATATATGTTCACTGGACATATATAATATATGTGCACTGGATATATATATATATATATTATATGTGCACTGGATATTTAATATATGTGCACTGGATATATTTAATATCTGTGCAATGGATGTATAATATATGTGCACTGGACATTTAATATATGTGCAATGGATACATATAATATATGTGCACTGGATCTATAATATATGTGCACTGGATATTTATAATATATGTGTAATGGATATGTTTAATATATGTGCACTGGATATATAATATATGTGCACTGGAAATTTGTAATAAATGTGCACTGGATATATAATATATGTGCAATTGATATATTTAATATATGTGCACTGGATATATAATATATGTGCACTGGATATTTAATGTATGTGCACTGGATATTTATAATAAATGTGCACTGGATATATAATATATGTGCAATGGATATATTTAATATATGTGCACTGGTTCTATAATATATGTGCACTGGATATTTATAATATATGTGCACTGGATATATAATATATGTGCACTGGATATATTTAATATATGTGCACTAGATGTATAACATATGTGAACTGGATATTTAATATATGTTCACTGGACATATATAATATATGTGCACTGGATATATATAATATATGTGCACTATATATATATATATATATATATATATATATATATATTATATGTGCACTGGATATATGTAATATATGTGCACTGGATGTGTAACATATGTGCACTGGACATTTAATATATGTGCAATGGATATATATAATATATGTGCACTGGATCTATAATATATGTGCATTAGATATTTATAATATGTGGGCACTGGATATATAATATATGTGCACTGGATATTTATAATATATGTGCAATGGATATATTTAATATATGTGCACTGGATATTTTATATATGTGCACTGTATATATATAATATATGTGCAGTGGATGTATAATATATGTGCACTGGATATTTAATATATGTGCACTGAATATATATATATAATATATGTGCACTGGATATTTATAATATATGTGCAATGGATATATTTAATATATGTGCACTAGATATATAATATATGTGCACTGGATATTTAATATATGTGCACTGGATATATATAATACATGTGCACTGGATATATAATATATGTGCACTGGATATTTATTATATATGTGCACTGCATATATATAATATATGTGCACTGGATATATAATATATGTGCACTGCATATATATAATATATGTGCACTGGATATATAATATATGTGCACTGGATATATAAAATATGTGAACAGGATATATATAATATATGTGCACTGGACCTAAAATTTAAGTGCACTGGATATATAATATATGTGCACTGGATATTTAAAATAAATGTGCACTGGATATATAATACCTGTGCACTGGATATATAATGTATGTGCACTGGATATTTAATATATGTGCACTGGATATATATAATATATGTGCACTGAATATTTAATATATGTGCACTGGATATATATAATATATGTGCACTGGATATATAATATATGTGCACTGGATATATAATATATGTGCACTAGATATATAAAATATGTGCACAGGATATATATAATATATGTGCACTGGACCTAAAATTTAAGTGCACTGGATATATAATATATGTGCACTGGATATTTAAAATAAATGTGATCTGTATATATAATATATGTGCACTGGATATTTAATATATGTGCACTGGATATATATAATATATGTGCACTGGATTTATAATACTTGTGCACTGGTTAGTTAAATTATATGTGCACTGGATATATAATATATGTGCACTGGATATATTTAATATATGTGCACTGGATATATAATATATGTGCACTGGATATTTAATATATGTGCACTGGATATATTTAATATATGTGCACTGGATGTATATAATATGTTTGCACTGGATATATAATATATGTGCACTGGATATATATAATATATGTGCACTGGATATATAATATATGTGCACTGGATATTTAATATATGTGCACTGGATATATTTAATATATGTGCACTGGATGTATATAATATGTGTGCACTGGATATATAATATATGTGCACTGTCTATATATAATATATGTGCACTGGATATATGATATATGTGCACTGGATATATTTAATATATGTGCACTGGATATATAATATATGTGCACTGGATATATTTAATATATGTGCACTGGATGTATATAATATGCGTGAACTGGATATATAATATATGTGCACTAAATATATATAATATATGTGCACTGGATATATAATATGTGTGCACTGAATATATATATAATATATGTGCACTGGATATTTAATATATGTGCAATGGATATACATAATATGTGTGCACTGGATCTATAATATATGTGCACTGGATATATAATATATGTGCACTGGATATTTAATATATGTGCACTGGATATATAATATATATGCACTGGATATATAATATATGTGCACAGGATATATATAATATACGTGCACTGGATATTTAATATATGTGCACTGGATATACATAATATATGTGCACTGGATATATAATATATGAGCACTGGATATTTAATATATGTGCACTGGATATATATAATATATGTGCACTGGATATATAATATATGTGCACTGGATATAAATAATATATGTGCACTGGATATTTAATATATGTGCACTGGATATATATAATATATGTGCACTGGATATATTTATAATATATGTGCACTGGATATATATAATCTATGTGCACTGGATATATAATATATGTGCACTGGATATATATAATATATGTGCACTGGATCTATAATATATGTGCACTGGATGTATAATATATGTGCACTGGATATATAATATATATGCACTGGATATATAATATATGTGCACTGGATATATTTATAATATATGTGCACTGGATATTTAATATATGTGCACTGGATATATTTAATATAGGTGCACTGGAAATTTAATATATGTGCACTGGATATATATAATCTATGTGCACTGGATATATATAATATATGTGCACTGAATCTAAAATATATGTACACTGGATAAAAATAATATATGTGCACTCGATCTATAATATATGTGCACTGGAAATTTAAAATATATGTGCACAGAATATATAATATATGTGCAAAGGATATTTAAAATATAAGCACTGGATATATTTAATATATGTGCACTGGATATATAAATATAATATATGTGCACTGGATATATAATATATGTGCACTGGATATTTATAATATATGTGCACTGGATATATATAATATATGTGCACTGGATATATAATATATGTGCACTGGATATTTATAATATATGTGCACTGGATATATAATATATGTGCACTGGATATATTTAATATATGTGCACTGGATATATAATATATGTGCACTGGATATTTAATATATGTGCACTGGATATATTTATAATATATGTGCACTGGATATATAATATATGTGCACTGGATATATTTATAATATACGTGCACTGGATATTTAATATATGTGCACTGGATATATTTATTATATGTGCACTGGATGTATATAATATGCGTGCACTGGATATATAATGTATGTGCACTGGATATATATAATATATGTGCACTGGATATATAATATGTGTGCACTGGATATATATAATATATGTGCACTGGATATTTAATATATGTGCAATGGATATACATAATATATGTGCACTGGATCTATAATATATGTGCACTGGATATATAATATATGTGCACTGGATATTTAATGTATGTGCACTGGATATTTATAATAAATGTGCACTGGATATATAATATATGTGCAATGGATATATTTAATATATGTGCTCTGGATATATAATATATGTGCACTGGATATTTAATATGTATACACTGGATATATATAATATATGTGCACTGGATATATAATATACGTTCACTGGATATATATAATATATGTGCACTGGTTCTATAATATATGTGCACTGAATATTTATAATATATGTGCACTGGATATATAATATATGTGCACTTGATATATAATATATGTGCACTGAATATTTAATATATGTGCACTGTATATATATAATATATGTGCACTGGATATATATATAATATATGTGCACTGGATATTTAATACATGTGCACTGGATATATATATATAATATATGTGCACTGGATATATATATATAATATATGTGCACTGGATATATAATATATGTGCACTGGATATGTATAATATATGTGCACTGGATATATAATATATGTGCACTGGATATTTATAATATATGTGCACTGGATATATATAATATATGTGCACTGGATATATAATATATGTGCACTGGATATTTATAATATATGTGCACTGGATATATAATATATGTGCACTGGATATATTTAATATATGTGCACTTTATATATAATATATGTGCACTGGATATTTAATATATGTGCACTGGATATATATAATATATGTGCACTGGATATATAATATATGTGCACTGGATATATTTATAATATATGTGCACTGGATATTTAATATATGTGCACTAGATATATTTAATATATGTGCACTGGATGTATATAATATGCGTGCACTGGATATATAATATATGTGCACTGGATATATATAATATATGTGCACTGGATATATAATATGTGTGCACTGGATATATATAATATATGTGCACTGGATATTTAATATATGTGCAATGGATATACATAATATATGTGCACTGGATCTATAATATATGTGCACTGGATATATAATATATGTGCACTGGATATTTAATATATGTGCACTGGATATATAATATATGTGCACTTGATATATAATATATGTGCACTGAATATTTAATATATGTGCACTGTATATATATAATATATGTGCACTGGATATATATATATATAATATATGTGCACTGGATCTATAATATATGTGCACTGGAAATTTATAATATATGTGCACAGAATATATAATATATGTGCACAGGATATTTAATATATGTGCACTGGATGTATAATATATGTGCACTGGATATATAATATATGTGCACTGTATATATAATATATGTGCAGTGGATATTTAATATATGTGCACTGGATATATATAATATATGTGCACTGAATATTTAATATATGTGCACTGGATATATATAATATATGTGCACTGGATATATAATATATGTGCACTGGATATATAATATATGTGCACTAGATATATAAAATATGTGCACAGGATATATATAATATATGTGCACTGGACCTAAAATTTAAGTGCACTGGATATATAATATATGTGCACTGGATATTTAAAATAAATGTGATCTGTATATATAATATATGTGCACTGGATATTTAATATATGTGCACTGGATATATATAATATATGTGCATTGGATTTATAATACTTGTGCACTGGTTAGTTAAATTATATGTGCACTGGATATATAATATATGTGCACTGGATATATTTAATATATGTGCACTGGATATATAATATATGTGCACTGGATATTTAATATATTTGCACTGGATATATTTAATATATGTGCACTGGATGTATATAATATGTGTGCACTGGATATATAATATATGTGCACTGGATATAGATAATATATGTGCACTGGATAAATAATATATGTGCACTGGATATTTAATATATGTGCACTGGATATATTTAATATATGTGCACTGGATGTATATAATATGTGTGCACTGGATATATAATATATGTGCACAGTCTATATATAATATATGTGCACTGGATATTTATAATATATGTGCACTGGATATATTTAATATATGTGCACTGGATATATAATATATGTGCACTGGATATTTAATATATGTGCACTGGATATATATAATATATGTGCACTGGATATATAATATATGTGCACTGGATATATTTATAATATATGTGCACTGGATATTTAATATATGTGCACTGGATATATTTAATATATGTGCACTGGATGTATATAATATGCGTGAACTGGATATATAATATATGTGCACTAAATATATATAATATATGTGCACTGGATATATAATATGTGTGCACTGGATATATATAATATATGTGCACTGGATATTTAATATATGTGCAATGGATATACATAATATGTGTGCACTGGATCTATAATATATGTGCACTGGATATATAATATATGTGCACTGGATATTTAATATATGTGCACTGGATATATAATATATATGCACTGGATATATAATATATGTGCACAGGATATATATAATATATGTGCACTGGATATTTAATATATGTGCACTGGATATACATAATATATGTGCACTGGATATATAATATATGAGCACTGGATATTTAATATATGTGCACTGGATATATATAATATATGTGCACTGGATATATAATATATGTGCACTGGATATAAATAATATATGTGCACTGGATATTTAATATATGTGCACTGGAAATATATAATATATGTGCACTGGATATATTTATAATATATGTGCACTGGATATATATAATCTATGTGCACTGGATATATAATATATGTGCACTGGATATATATAATATATGTGCACTGGATCTATAATATATGTGCACTGGATGTATAATATATGTGCACTGGATATATAATATATATGCACTGGATATATAATATATGTGCACTGGATATATTTATAATATATGTGCACTGGATATTTAATATATGTGCACTGGATATATTTAATATAGGTGCACTGGAAATTTAATATATGTGCACTGGATATATATAATCTATGTGCACTGGATATATATATAATATATGTGCACTGAATCTAAAATATATGTACACTGGATAAAAATAATATATGTGCACTCGATCTATAATATATGTGCACTGGAAATTTAAAATATATGTGCACAGAATATATAATATATGTGCAAAGGATATTTAAAATATAAGCACTGGATATATTTAATATATGTGCACTGGATGAATATATAGTATATTTGCACTGGATATTTAATATATGTGCACTGGATATAAAAATATAATATATGTGCACTGGATATATAATATATGTGCACTGGATATATATAATATATGTGCACTGGATATATAATATATGTGCACTGGATATTTATAATATATGTGCACTGGATATATATAATATATGTGCACTGGATATATAATATATGTGCACTGGATATTTATAATATATGTGCACTGGATATATAATATATGTGCACTGGATATATTTAATATATGTGCACTGGATATATAATATATGTGCACTGGATATTTAATATATGTGCACTGGATATATAAATATAATATATGTGCACTGGATATATAATATATGTGCACTGGATATATATAATATATGTGCACTGGATATATAATATATGTGCACTGGATATTTATAATATATGTGCACTGGATATATATAATATATGTGCACTGGATATATAATATATGTGCACTGGATATTTATAATATATGTGCACTGGATATATAATATATGTGCACTGGATATATTTAATATATGTGCACTGGATATATAATATAAGTGCACTGGATATTTAATATATGTGCACTGGATATATATAATATATGTGCACTGGATATATAATATATGTGCACTGGATATATTTATAATATACGTGCACTGGATATTTAATATATGTGCACTGGATATATTTATTATATGTGCACTGGATGTATATAATATGCGTGCACTGGATATATAATGTATGTGCACTGGATATATATAATATATGTGCACTGGATATATAATATGTGTGCACTGGATATATATAATATATGTGCACTGGATATTTAATATATGTGCAATGGATATACATAATATATGTGCACTGGATCTATAATATATGTGCACTGGATATATAATATATGTGCACTGGATATTTAATGTATGTGCACTGGATATTTATAATAAATGTGCACTGGATATATAATATATGTGCAATGGATATATTTAATATATGTGCTCTGGATATATAATATATGTGCACTGGATATTTAATATATATACACTGGATATTTATAATATATGTGCACTGGATATATATAATATATGTGCACTGGATATTTATAATATATGTGCACTGGATATATATAATATATGTGCACTGGATATATAATATATGTGCACTGGATATTTATAATATATGTGCACTGGATATATAATATATGTGCACTGGATATATTTAATATATGTGCACTGGATATATAATATATGTGCACTGGATATTTAATATATGTGCACTGGATATATTTATAATATATGTGCACTGGATATATAATATATGTGCACTGGATATATTTATAATATACGTGCACTGGATATTTAATATATGTGCACTGGATATATTTATTATATGTGCACTGGATGTATATAATATGCGTGCACTGGATATATAATGTATGTGCACTGGATATATATAATATATGTGCACTGGATATATAATATGTGTGCACTGGATATATATAATATATGTGCACTGGATATTTAATATATGTGCAATGGATATACATAATATATGTGCACTGGATCTATAATATATGTGCACTGGATATATAATATATGTGCACTGGATATTTAATGTATGTGCACTGGATATTTATAATAAATGTGCACTGGATATATAATATATGTGCAATGGATATATTTAATATATGTGCTCTGGATATATAATATATGTGCACTGGATATTTAATATATATACACTGGATATATATAATATATGTGCACTGGATATATAATATACGTTCACTGGATATATATAATATATGTGCACTGGTTCTATAATATATGTGCACTGGATATTTATAATATATGTGCACTGGATATATAATATATGTGCACTTGATATATAATATATGTGCACTGAATATTTAATATATGTGCACTGTATATATATAATATATGTGCACTGGATATATATATATAATATATGTGCACTGGATATTTAATACATGTGCACTGGATATATATATAATATATGTGCACTGGATATATATATATAATATATGTGCACTGGATATATAATATATGTGCACTGGATATATAATATATGTGCACTGGATATTTATAATATATGTGCACTGGATATATATAATATATGTGCACTGGATATATAATATATGTGCACTGGATATTTATAATATATGTGCACTGGATATATAATATATGTGCACTGGATATATTTAATATATGTGCACTGGATATATAATATATGTGCACTGGATATTTAATATATGTGCACTGGATATATATAATATATGTGCACTGGATATATAATATATGTGCACTGGATATATTTATAATATATGTGCACTGGATATTTAATATATGTGCACTAGATATATTTAATATATGTGCACTGGATGTATATAATATGCGTGCACTGGATATATAATATATGTGCACTGGATATATATAATATATGTGCACTGGATATATAATATGTGTGCACTGGATATATATAATATATGAGCACTGGATATTTAATATATGTGCAATGGATATACATAATATATGTGCACTGGATCTATAATATATGTGCACTGGATATATAATATATGTGCACTGGATATTTAATATATGTGCACTGGATATATAATATATGTGCACTTGATATATAATATATGTGCACTGAATATTTAATATATGTGCACTGTATATATATAATATATGTGCACTGGATATATATATATAATATATGTGCACTGGATCTATAATATATGTGCACTGGAAATTTATAATATATGTGCACAGAATATATAATATATGTGCACAGGATATTTAATATATGTGCACTGGATGTATAATATATGTGCACTGGATATATAATATATGTGCACTGTATATATAATATATGTGCAGTGGATATTTAATATATGTGCACTGGATATATATATAATATATGTGCACTGAATATTTAATATATGTGCACTGGATATATATAATATATGTGCACTGGATATATAATATATGTGCACTGGATATATAATATATGTGCACTAGATATATAAAATATGTGCACAGGATATATATAATATATGTGCACTGGACCTAAAATTTAAGTGCACTGGATATATAATATATGTGCACTGGATATTTAAAATAAATGTGATCTGTATATATAATATATGTGCACTGGATATTTAATATATGTGCACTGGATATATATAATATATGTGCATTGGATTTATAATACTTGTGCACTGGTTAGTTAAATTATATGTGCACTGGATATATAATATATGTGCACTGGATATATTTAATATATGTGCACTGGATATATAATATATGTGCACTGGATATTTAATATATTTGCACTGGATATATTTAATATATGTGCACTGGATGTATATAATATGTGTGCACTGGATATATAATATATGTGCACTGGATATAGATAATATATGTGCACTGGATATATAATATATGTGCACTGGATATTTAATATATGTGCACTGGATATATTTAATATATGTGCACTGGATGTATATAATATGTGTGCACTGGATATATAATATATGTGCACTGTCTATATATAATATATGTGCACTGGATATATAATATATGTGCACTGGATATATTTAATATATGTGCACTGGATATATAATATATGTGCACTGGATATTTAATATATGTGCACTGGATATATATAATATATGTGCACTGGATATATAATATATGTGCACTGGATATATTTATAATATATGTGCACTGGATATTTAATATATGTGCACTGGATATATTTAATATATGTGCACTGGATGTATATAATATGCGTGAACTGGATATATAATATATGTGCACTAAATATATATAATATATGTGTACTGGATATATAATATGTGTGCACTGGATATATATGATATATGTGCACTGGATATTTAATATATGTGCAATGGATATACATAATATGTGTGCACTGGATCTATAATATATGTGCACTGGATATATAATATATGTGCACTGGATATTTAATATATGTGCACTGGATATATAATATATATGCACTGGATATATAATATATGTGCACAGGATATATATAATATATGTGCACTGGATATTTAATATATGTGCACTGGATATACATAATATATGTGCACTGGATATATAATATATGAGCACTGGATATTTAATATATGTGCACTGGATATATATAATATATGTGCACTGGATATATAATATATGTGCACTGGATATAAATAATATATGTGCACTGGATATTTAATATATGTGCACTGGATATATATAATATATGTGCACTGGATATATTTATAATATATGTGCACTGGATATATATAATCTATGTGCACTGGATATATAATATATGTGCACTGGATATATATAATATATGTGCACTGGATCTATAATATATGTGCACTGGATGTATAATATATGTGCACTGGATATATAATATATATGCACTGGATATATAATATATGTGCACTGGATATATTTATAATATATGTGCACTGGATATTTAATATATGTGCACTGGATATATTTAATATAGGTGCACTGGAAATTTAATATATGTGCACTGGATATATATAATCTATGTGCACTGGATATATATATAATATATGTGCACTGAATCTAAAATATATGTACACTGGATAAAAATAATATATGTGCACTCGATCTATAATATATGTGCACTGGAAATTTAAAATATATGTGCACAGAATATATAATATATGTGCAAAGGATATTTAAAATATAAGCACTGGATATATTTAATATATGTGCACTGGATGAATATATAGTATATTTGCACTGGATATTTAATATATGTGCACTGGATATAAAAATATAATATATGTGCACTGGATATATAATATATGTGCACTGGATATATATAATATATGTGCACTGGATATATAATATATGTGCACTGGATATTTATAATATATGTGCACTGGATATATATAATATATGTGCACTGGATATATAATATATGTGCACTGGATATTTATAATATATGTGCACTGGATATATAATATATGTGCACTGGATATATTTAATATATGTGCACTGGATATATAATATATGTGCACTGGATATTTAATATATGTGCACTGGATATATAAATATAATATATGTGCACTGGATATATAATATATGTGCACTGGATATATATAATATATGTGCACTGGATATATAATATATGTGCACTGGATATTTATAATATATGTGCACTGGATATATATAATATATGTGCACTGGATATATAATATATGTGCACTGGATATTTATAATATATGTGCACTGGATATATAATATATGTGCACTGGATATATTTAATATATGTGCACTGGATATATAATATATGTGCACTGGATATTTAATATATGTGCACTGGATATATATAATATATGTGCACTGGATATATAATATATGTGCACTGGATATATTTATAATATACGTGCACTGGATATTTAATATATGTGCACTGGATATATTTAATATATGTGCACTGGATGTATATAATATGCGTGCACTGGATATATAATGTATGTGCACTGGATATATATAATATATGTGCACTGGATATATAATATGTGTGCACTGGATATATATAATATATGTGCACTGGATATTTAATATGTGTGCAATGGATATACATAATATATGTGCACTGGATCTATAATATATGTGCACTGGATATATAATATATGTGCACTGGATATTTAATGTATGTGCACTGGATATTTATAATAAATGTGCACTGGATATATAATATATGTGCAATGGATATATTTAATATATGTGCTCTGGATATATAATATATGTGCACTGGATATTTAATATATATACACTGGATATATATAATATATGTGCACTGGATATATAATATACGTTCACTAGATATATATAATATATGTGTACTGGTTCTATAGTATATATGCACTGGATATTTATAATATATGTGCACTGGATATATAATATATGTGCACTTGATATATAATATATGTGCACTGAATATTTAATATATGTGCACTGTATATATATAATATATGTGCACTGGATATATATATAATATATGTGCACTGGATATTTAATACATGTGCACTGGATATATATATAATATATGTGCACTGGATATATATATAATATATGTGCACTGGATATATAATATATGTGCACTGGATATGTATAATATATGTGCACTGGATATATAATATATGTGCACTGGATATTTATAATATATGTGCACTGGATATATATAACATATGTGCACTGGATATATAATATATGTGCACTGGATATTTATAATATATGTGCACTGGATATATAATATATGTGCACTGGATATATTTAATATATGTCCACTGGATATATATAATATATGTGCACTGGATATATAATATATGTGCACTGGATATATTTATAATATATGTGCACTGGATATTTAATATATGTGCACTGGATATATTTAATATATGTGCACTGGATGTATATAATATGCGTGCACTGGATATATAATATATGTGCACTGGATATATATAATATATGTGCACTGGATATATAATATGTGTGCACTGGATATATATAATATATGTGCACTGGATATTTAATATATGTGCAATGGATATACATAATATATGTGCACTGGATCTATAATATATGTGCACTGGATATATAATATATGTGCACAGAATATATAATATATGTGCAAAGGATATTTAAAATATAAGCACTGGATATATTTAATATATGTGCACTGGATGAATATATAGTATATTTGCACTGGATATTTAATATATGTGCACTGGATATAAAAATATAATATATGTGCACTGGATATATAATATATGTGCACTGGATATATATAATATATGTGCACTGGATATATAATATATGTGCACTGGATATTTATAATATATGTGCACTGGATATATATAATATATGTGCACTGGATATATAATATATGTGCACTGGATATTTATAATATATGTGCACTGGATATATAATATATGTGCACTGGATATATTTAATATATGTGCACTGGATATATAATATATGTGCACTGGATATTTAATATATGTGCACTGGATATATAAATATAATATATGTGCACTGGATATATAATATATGTGCACTGGATATATATAATATATGTGCACTGGATATATAATATATGTGCACTGGATATTTATAATATATGTGCACTGGATATATATAATATATGTGCACTGGATATATAATATATGTGCACTGGATATTTATAATATATGTGCACTGGATATATAATATATGTGCACTGGATATATTTAATATATGTGCACTGGATATATAATATATGTGCACTGGATATTTAATATATGTGCACTGGATATATATAATATATGTGCACTGGATATATAATATATGTGCACTGGATATATTTATAATATACGTGCACTGGATATTTAATATATGTGCACTGGATATATTTAATATATGTGCACTGGATGTATATAATATGCGTGCACTGGATATATAATGTATGTGCACTGGATATATATAATATATGTGCACTGGATATATAATATGTGTGCACTGGATATATATAATATATGTGCACTGGATATTTAATATGTGTGCAATGGATATACATAATATATGTGCACTGGATCTATAATATATGTGCACTGGATCTATAATATATGTGCACTGGATATTTAATGTATGTGCACTGGATATTTATAATAAATGTGCACTGGATATATAATATATGTGCAATGGATATATTTAATATATGTGCTCTGGATATATAATATATGTGCACTGGATATTTAATATATATACACTGGATATATATAATATATGTGCACTGGATATATAATATACGTTCACTAGATATATATAATATATGTGTACTGGTTCTATAGTATATATGC
Source organism: Leptodactylus fuscus (assembly GCF_031893055.1). Classification (NCBI taxonomy): domain Eukaryota; kingdom Metazoa; phylum Chordata; class Amphibia; order Anura; family Leptodactylidae; genus Leptodactylus; species Leptodactylus fuscus. The sequence goes on from NC_134266.1 coordinate 279,524,328, forward strand.
ACTGGATATTTATAATATAAGTGCACTGGATATATAATATATGTGCACTTGATATATAATATATGTGCACTGAATATTTAATATATGTGCACTGTATATATATAATATATGTGCACTGGATATATATATAATATATGTGCACTGGATATTTAATACATGTGCACTGGATATATATATAATATATGTGCACTGGATATATATATAATATATGTGCACTGGATATATAATATATGTGCACTGGATATGTATAATATATGTGCACTGGATATATAATATATGTGCACTGGATATTTATAATATATGTGCACTGGATATATATAACATATGTGCACTGGATATATAATATATGTGCACTGGATATATATAATATATGTGCACTGGATATATAATATGTGTGCACTGGATATATTTAATATATGTCCACTGGATATATAATATATGTGCACTGGATATTTAATATATGTGCACTGGATATATATAATATATGTGCACTGGATATATAATATATGTGCACTGGATATATTTATAATATATGTGCACTGGATATTTAATATATGTGCACTGGATATATTTAATATATGTGCACTGGATGTATATAATATATGTGCACTGGATCTATAATATATGTGCACTGGATATATAATATATGTGCACTGGATATTTAATATATGTGCACTGGATATATAATATATGTGCACTTGATATATAATATATGTGCACTGAATATTTAATATATGTGCACAGTATATATATAATATATGTGCACTGGATATATATATATAATATATGTGCACTGGATCTATAATATATGTGCACTGGAAATTTATAATATATGTGCACAGAATATATAATATATGTGCACAGGATATTTAATATATGTGCACTGGATGTATAATATATGTGCACTGGATATATAATATATGTGCACTGTATATATAATATATGTGCACTGGATATTTAATATATGTGCACTGGATATATATAATATATGTGCACTGAATATTTAATATATGTGCACTGGATATATATAATATATGTGCACTGGATATATAATATATGTGCACTGGATATATAATATATGTGCACTAGATATATAAAATAAGTGCACAGGATATATATAATATATGTGCACTGGATCTATAATATATGTGCACTGGATATATAATATATGTGCACTGGATATTTAATATATGTGCACAGGATATATTTATAATATATGTGCACTGGATATATATAATCTATGTGCACTGGATATATATAATATATGTGCACTGGATCTAAAATATATGTGCACTGGATGTAAATAATATATGTGCACTCGATCTATAATATATGTGCACTGGAAATTTATAATATATGTGCACTGGATATATAATATATGTGCACTGGATATTTAATATATGTGCACTGGATATATAATATATGTGCACAGGAAATATATAATATATGTGCACTGGATATTTAATATATGTGCACTGGATATATATAATATATGTGCACTGGATATATTTATAATATATGTGCACTGGATATATATAATCTATGTGCACTGGATATATATAATATATGTGCACTGGATCTAAAATATATGTGCACTGGATGTAAATAATATATGTGCACTCGATCTATAATATATGTGCACTGGAAATTTATAATATATGTGCACAGAATATATAATATATGTGCACAGGATATTTAAAATATAAGCACTGGATATATTTAATATATGTGCACTGGATGTATATATAGTATATTTGCACTGGATATTTAATATATGTGCACTGGGTATATAAATATAATATATGTGCACTGGATATATAATATATGTGCACTGGATATATATATAAAATATGTGCACTGGATATTTCATATATGTGCACTGGATATATAATATATGTGCGCTTGATATATAATATATGTGCACTGAATATTTAATATATGTGCACTGTATATATATAATATATGTGCACTGGATATATATATAATATATGTGCATTGGATCTATAATATATGTGCACTGGACATTTAATATATGTGCAATGGATATATTTAATATATGTGCACTGGATGTATATAATATGTGTGCACTGGATATATAATATATGTGCACTGGATATATAATATATGTGCACTGGATATATTTAATATATGTGCACTGGATATATAATATATGTGCACTGGATATATAATATATGTGCACTGGATATATTTATAATATATGTGCACTGGATATTTAATATATGTGCACTGGATATATGTCACGGAGCGAAGTTATACGTCTTCCTCCGGATGGTCTTTTGAATCAACAGGGACGCAAGAGGTCGGGAGACAACAGCAATTTATTGTAATCCACAAAGTTAGTAGCCAGCGGCGGTCACATCAACCGTAACAACAATAAGTCCACAGAAGTCACAATCCAATGATAAATTTGGTTCCTTGGTCCTGTAACTAAATCCTGGCTCTCTACAGAGCTGTGCACAGGCCGGCTAACACATACTAACTGCTAGCTATATCTATATACTAAACTGTTACACCTATATCTGTGGGTGGGAAGGGCTGAGTCACAGATCCTTCCCCCCTCTCCTATACCAAGGAGAGCAGACTCCCTGTCTACTATGGACAATGCACCATCCAACATCTTCTTGGAGACACTGATCAGATTATCTCCACCCATTGTCCTCACTAGTTAGAGGTATTTGCATACAATGTGCTAACACACTAGACCCTAATCAGCCAACTACACATTGATGTATATAACAGGTTAGAGAATACATTCCACATGAAATATATATTACACATTGCCTATAGTATACACTCTAACCATCCCGTGACAATATATTTAATATATGTGCACTGGATATATTTAATATATGTGCACTGGATGTATATAATATGTGTGCACTGGATATATAATATATGTGCACTGGATATATAATATATGTGCACTGGATATATTTAATATATGTGCACTGGATATATAATATATGTGCACTGGATATATAATATATGTGCACTGGATATATTTAATATATGTGCACTGGATATATAATATATGTGCACTGGATATTTAATATATGTGCACTGGATATATATAATATATGTGCACTGGATATATAATATGTGTGCACTGGATATATATAATATATGTGCACTGGATATTTAATATATGTGCACTGGATATATAATATATGTGCACTTGATATATAATATATGTGCACTGAATATTTAATATATGTGCACTGTATATATATAATATATGTGCACTGGATATATATATATATAATATATGTGCATTGGATCTATAATATATGTGCACTGGAAATTTATAATATATGTGCACAGAATATATAATATATGTGCACAGGATATTTAATATATGTGCACTGGATGTATAATATATGTGCACTGGATGTATAATATATGTGAACTGTATATATAATATATGTGCACTGGATATATTTATAATATATGTGCACTGGATATTTAATATATGTGCACTGGATATATTTAATATAGGTGCACTGGATGTATATAATATATGTGCACTGGACATTTAATATATGTGCAATGGATATATATATAATATATGTGCACTAGATATATAATATACGTTCACTGGATATATATATATATATAATATATGTGCACTGGATCTATAATATATATGCACTAGATATTTAAAATATATGTGCACTGGATATATAATATATGTGCACTGGATATATTTAAAATATGTGCACTGTATGTATAATATATGTGCACTGGATATATATAATATATGTGCACTGGATATATAATATATGTGCACTGGATATTTATAATATATGTGCACTGGATATATAATATATGTGCACTGGATATATTTAATATATGTGCACTGGATATATAATATATGTGCACTGGATATTTAATATATGTGCACTGGATATATATAATATATGTGCACTGGATATATAATATATGTGCACTGGATATATTTATAATATATGTGCACTGGATATTAAATATATGTGCACTAGATATATTTAATATATGTGCACTGGATGTATATAATATGCGTGCACTGGATATATAATATATGTGCACTGGATATATATAATATATGTGCACTGGATATATAATATGTGTGCACTGGATATATATAATATATGTGCACTGGATATTTAATATATGTGCACTGGATATACATAATATATGTGCACTGGATCTATAATATATGTGCACTGGATATATAATATATGTGCACTGGATATTTAATATATGTGCACTGGATATATAATATATGTGCACTTGATATATAATATATGTGCACTGAATATTTAATATATGTGCACTGTATATATATAATATATGTGCACTGGATATATATATATAATATATGTGCACTGGATCTATAATATATGTGCACTGGAAATTTATAATATATGTGCACAGAATATATAATATATGTGCACAGGATATTTAATATATGTGCACTGGATGTATAATATATGTGCACTGGATATATAATATATGTGCACTGTATATATAATATATGTGCAGTGGATATTTAATATATGTGCACTGGATATATATAATATATGTGCACTGAATATTTAATATATGTGCACTGGATATATATAATATATGTGCACTGGATATATAATATATGTGCACTGGATATATAATATATGTGCACTAGATATATAAAATATGTGCACAGGATATATATAATATATGTGCACTGGACCTAAAATTTAAGTGCACTGGATATATAATATATGTGCACTGGATATTTAAAATAAATGTGATCTGTATATATAATATATGTGCACTGGATATTTAATATATGTGCACTGGATATATATAATATATGTGCATTGGATTTATAATACTTGTGCACTGGTTAGTTAAATTATATGTGCACTGGATATATAATATATGTGCACTGGATATATTTAATATATGTGCACTGGATATATAATATATGTGCACTGGATATTTAATATATTTGCACTGGATATATTTAATATATGTGCACTGGATGTATATAATATGTGTGCACTGGATATATAATATATGTGCACTGGATATAGATAATATATGTGCACTGGATATATAATATATGTGCACTGGATATTTAATATATGTGCACTGGATATATTTAATATATGTGCACTGGATGTATATAATATGTGTGCACTGGATATATAATATATGTGCACTGTCTATATATAATATATGTGCACTGGATATATAATATATGTGCACTGGATATATTTAATATATGTGCACTGGATATATAATATATGTGCACTGGATATTTAATATATGTGCACTGGATATATATAATATATGTGCACTGGATATATAATATATGTGCACTGGATATATTTATAATATATGTGCACTGGATATTTAATATATGTGCACTGGATATATTTAATATATGTGCACTGGATGTATATAATATGCGTGAACTGGATATATAATATATGTGCACTAAATATATATAATATATGTGTACTGGATATATAATATGTGTGCACTGGATATATATGATATATGTGCACTGGATATATATATAATATATGTGCACTGAATCTAAAATATATGTACACTGGATAAAAATAATATATGTGCACTCGATCTATAATATATGTGCACTGGAAATTTAAAATATATGTGCACAGAATATATAATATATGTGCAAAGGATATTTAAAATATAAGCACTGGATATATTTAATATATGTGCACTGGATGAATATATAGTATATTTGCACTGGATATTTAATATATGTGCACTGGATATAAAAATATAATATATGTGCACTGGATATATAATATATGTGCACTGGATATATATAATATATGTGCACTGGATATATAATATATGTGCACTGGATATTTATAATATATGTGCACTGGATATATATAATATATGTGCACTGGATATATAATATATGTGCACTGGATATTTATAATATATGTGCACTGGATATATAATATATGTGCACTGGATATATTTAATATATGTGCACTGGATATATAATATATGTGCACTGGATATTTAATATATGTGCACTGGATATATAAATATAATATATGTGCACTGGATATATAATATATGTGCACTGGATATATATAATATATGTGCACTGGATATATAATATATGTGCACTGGATATTTATAATATATGTGCACTGGATATATATAATATATGTGCACTGGATATATAATATATGTGCACTGGATATTTATAATATATGTGCACTGGATATATAATATATGTGCACTGGATATATTTAATATATGTGCACTGGATATATAATATATGTGCACTGGATATTTAATATATGTGCACTGGATATATATAATATATGTGCACTGGATATATAATATATGTGCACTGGATATATTTATAATATACGTGCACTGGATATTTAATATATGTGCACTGGATATATTTAATATATGTGCACTGGATGTATATAATATGCGTGCACTGGATATATAATGTATGTGCACTGGATATATATAATATATGTGCACTGGATATATAATATGTGTGCACTGGATATATATAATATATGTGCACTGGATATTTAATATGTGTGCAATGGATATACATAATATATGTGCACTGGATCTATAATATATGTGCACTGGATATATAATATATGTGCACTGGATATTTAATGTATGTGCACTGGATATTTATAATAAATGTGCACTGGATATATAATATATGTGCAATGGATATATTTAATATATGTGCTCTGGATATATAATATATGTGCACTGGATATTTAATATATATACACTGGATATATATAATATATGTGCACTGGATATATAATATACGTTCACTAGATATATATAATATATGTGTACTGGTTCTATAGTATATATGCACTGGATATTTATAATATATGTGCACTGGATATATAATATATGTGCACTTGATATATAATATATGTGCACTGAATATTTAATATATGTGCACTGTATATATATAATATATGTGCACTGGATATATATATAATATATGTGCACTGGATATTTAATACATGTGCACTGGATATATATATAATATATGTGCACTGGATATATATATAATATATGTGCACTGGATATATAATATATGTGCACTGGATATGTATAATATATGTGCACTGGATATATAATATATGTGCACTGGATATTTATAATATATGTGCACTGGATATATATAACATATGTGCACTGGATATATAATATATGTGCACTGGATATTTATAATATATGTGCACTGGATATATAATATATGTGCACTGGATATATTTAATATATGTCCACTGGATATATAATATATGTGCACTGGATATTTAATATATGTGCACTGGATATATATAATATATGTGCACTGGATATATAATATATGTGCACTGGATATATTTATAATATATGTGCACTGGATATTTAATATATGTGCACTGGATATATTTAATATATGTGCACTGGATGTATATAATATGCGTGCACTGGATATATAATATATGTGCACTGGATATATATAATATATGTGCACTGGATATATAATATGTGTGCACTGGATATATATAATATATGTGCACTGGATATTTAATATATGTGCAATGGATATACATAATATATGTGCACTGGATCTATAATATATGTGCACTGGATATATAATATATGTGCACAGAATATATAATATATGTGCAAAGGATATTTAAAATATAAGCACTGGATATATTTAATATATGTGCACTGGATGAATATATAGTATATTTGCACTGGATATTTAATATATGTGCACTGGATATAAAAATATAATATATGTGCACTGGATATATAATATATGTGCACTGGATATATATAATATATGTGCACTGGATATATAATATATGTGCACTGGATATTTATAATATATGTGCACTGGATATATATAATATATGTGCACTGGATATATAATATATGTGCACTGGATATTTATAATATATGTGCACTGGATATATAATATATGTGCACTGGATATATTTAATATATGTGCACTGGATATATAATATATGTGCACTGGATATTTAATATATGTGCACTGGATATATAAATATAATATATGTGCACTGGATATATAATATATGTGCACTGGATATATATAATATATGTGCACTGGATATATAATATATGTGCACTGGATATTTATAATATATGTGCACTGGATATATATAATATATGTGCACTGGATATATAATATATGTGCACTGGATATTTATAATATATGTGCACTGGATATATAATATATGTGCACTGGATATATTTAATATATGTGCACTGGATATATAATATATGTGCACTGGATATTTAATATATGTGCACTGGATATATATAATATATGTGCACTGGATATATAATATATGTGCACTGGATATATTTATAATATACGTGCACTGGATATTTAATATATGTGCACTGGATATATTTAATATATGTGCACTGGATGTATATAATATGCGTGCACTGGATATATAATGTATGTGCACTGGATATATATAATATATGTGCACTGGATATATAATATGTGTGCACTGGATATATATAATATATGTGCACTGGATATTTAATATGTGTGCAATGGATATACATAATATATGTGCACTGGATCTATAATATATGTGCACTGGATCTATAATATATGTGCACTGGATATTTAATGTATGTGCACTGGATATTTATAATAAATGTGCACTGGATATATAATATATGTGCAATGGATATATTTAATATATGTGCTCTGGATATATAATATATGTGCACTGGATATTTAATATATATACACTGGATATATATAATATATGTGCACTGGATATATAATATACGTTCACTAGATATATATAATATATGTGTACTGGTTCTATAGTATATATGCACTGGATATTTATAATATAAGTGCACTGGATATATAATATATGTGCACTTGATATATAATATATGTGCACTGAATATTTAGTATATGTGCACTGTATATATATAATATATGTGCACTGGATATATATATATAATATATGTGCACTGGATATTTAATACATGTGCACTGGATATATATATAATATATGTGCACTGGATATATATATAATATATGTGCACTGGATATATAATATATGTGCACTGGATATGTATAATATATGTGCACTGGATATATAATATATGTGCACTGGATATTTATAATATATGTGCACTGGATATATATAACATATGTGCACTGGATATATAATATATGTGCACTGGATATATATAATATATGTGCACTGGATATATAATATGTGTGCACTGGATATATTTAATATATGTCCACTGGATATATAATATATGTGCACTGGATATTTAATATATGTGCACTGGATATATATAATATATGTGCACTGGATATATAATATATGTGCACTGGATATATTTATAATATATGTGCACTGGATATTTAATATATGTGCACTGGATATATTTAATATATGTGCACTGGATGTATATAATATATGTGCACTGGATCTATAATATATGTGCACTGGATATATAATATATGTGCACTGGATATTTAATATATGTGCACTGGATATATAATATATGTGCACTTGATATATAATATATGTGCACTGAATATTTAATATATGTGCACAGTATATATATAATATATGTGCACTGGATATATATATATAATATATGTGCACTGGATCTATAATATATGTGCACTGGAAATTTATAATATATGTGCACAGAATATATAATATATGTGCACAGGATATTTAATATATGTGCACTGGATGTATAATATATGTGCACTGGATATATAATATATGTGCACTTTATATATAATATATGTGCACTGGATATTTAATATATGTGCACTGGATATATATAATATATGTGCACTGAATATTTAATATATGTGCACTGGATATATATAATATATGTGCACTGGATATATAATATATGTGCACTGGATATATAATATATGTGCACTAGATATATAAAATAAGTACACAGGATATATATAATATATGTGCACTGGATCTATAATATATGTGCACTGGATATATAATATATGTGCACTGGATATTTAATATATGTGCACAGGATATATTTATAATATATGTGCACTGGATATATATAATCTATGTGCACTGGATATATATAATATATGTGCACTGGATCTAAAATATATGTGCACTGGATGTAAATAATATATGTGCACTCGATCTATAATATATGTGCACTGGAAATTTATAATATATGTGCACTGGATATATAATATATGTGCACTGGATATTTAATATATGTGCACTGGATATATAATATATGTGCACAGGAAATATATAATATATGTGCACTGGATATTTAATATATGTGCACTGGATATATATAATATATGTGCACTGGATATATTTATAATATATGTGCACTGGATATATATAATCTATGTGCACTGGATATATATAATATATGTGCACTGGATCTAAAATATATGTGCACTGGATGTAAATAATATATGTGCACTCGATCTATAATATATGTGCACTGGAAATTTATAATATATGTGCACAGAATATATAATATATGTGCACAGGATATTTAAAATATAAGCACTGGATATATTTAATATATGTGCACTGGATGTATATATAGTATATTTGCACTGGATATTTAATATATGTGCACTGGGTATATAAATATAATATATGTGCACTGGATATATAATATATGTGCACTGGATATATATATAAAATATGTGCACTGGATATTTCATATATGTGCACTGGATATATAATATATGTGCGCTTGATATATAATATATGTGCACTGAATATTTAATATATGTGCACTGTATATATATAATATATGTGCACTGGATATATATATAATATATGTGCATTGGATCTATAATATATGTGCACTGGACATTTAATATATGTGCAATGGATATATTTAATATATGTGCACTGGATGTATATAATATGTGTGCACTGGATATATAATATATGTGCACTGGATATATAATATATGTGCACTGGATATATTTAATATATGTGCACTGGATATATAATATATGTGCACTGGATATATAATATATGTGCACTGGATATATTTATAATATATGTGCACTGGATATTTAATATATGTGCACTGGATATATGTCACGGAGCGAAGTTATACGTCTTCCTCCGGATGGTCTTTTGAATCAACAGGGACGCAAGAGGTCGGGAGACAACAGCAATTTATTGTAATCCACAAAGTTAGTAGCCAGCGGCGGTCACATCAACCGTAACAACAATAAGTCCACAGAAGTCACAATCCAATGATAAATTTGGTTCCTTGGTCCTGTAACTAAATCCTGGCTCTCTACAGAGCTGTGCACAGGCCGGCTAACACATACTAACTGCTAGCTATATCTATATACTAAACTGTTACACCTATATCTGTGGGTGGGAAGGGCTGAGTCACAGATCCTTCCCCCCTCACCTATACCAAGGAGAGCAGACTCCCTGTCTACTATGGACAATGCACCATCCAACATCTTCTTGGAGACACTGATCAGATTATCTCCACCCATTGTCCTCACTAGTTAGAGGTATTTGCATACAATGTGCTAACACACTAGACCCTAATCAGCCAACTACACATTGATGTATATAACAGGTTAGAGAATACATTCCACATGAAATATATATTACACATTGCCTATAGTATACACTCTAACCATCCCGTGACAATATATTTAATATATGTGCACTGGATATATTTAATATATGTGCACTGGATGTATATAATATGTGTGCACTGGATATATAATATATGTGCACTGGATATATAATATATGTGCACTGGATATATTTAATATATGTGCACTGGATATATAATATATGTGCACTGGATATATAATATATGTGCACTGGATATATTTAATATATGTGCACTGGATATATAATATATGTGCACTGGATATTTAATATATGTGCACTGGATATATATAATATATGTGCACTGGATATATAATATGTGTGCACTGGATATATATAATATATGTGCACTGGATATTTAATATATGTGCACTGGATATATAATATATGTGCACTTGATATATAATATATGTGCACTGAATATTTAATATATGTGCACTGTATATATATAATATATGTGCACTGGATATATATATATAATATATGTGCATTGGATCTATAATATATGTGCACTGGAAATTTATAATATATGTGCACAGAATATATAATATATGTGCACAGGATATTTAATATATGTGCACTGGATGTATAATATATGTGCACTGGATGTATAATATATGTGAACTGTATATATAATATATGTGCACTGGATATATTTATAATATATGTGCACTGGATATTTAATATATGTGCACTGGATATATTTAATATAGGTGCACTGGATGTATATAATATATGTGCACTGGACATTTAATATATGTGCAATGGATATATATATAATATATGTGCACTAGATATATAATATACGTTCACTGGATATATATATATATATATAATATATGTGCACTGGATCTATAATATATATGCACTAGATATTTAAAATATATGTGCACTGGATATATAATATATGTGCACTGGATATATTTAAAATATGTGCACTGTATGTATAATATATGTGCACTGGATATATATAATATATGTGCACTGGATATATAATATATGTGCACTGGATATTTATAATATATGTGCACTGGATATATAATATATGTGCACTGGATATATTTAATATATGTGCACTGGATATATAATATATGTGCACTGGATATTTAATATATGTGCACTGGATATATATAATATATGTGCACTGGATATATAATATATGTGCACTGGATATATTTATAATATATGTGCACTGGATATTTAATATATGTGCACTAGATATATTTAATATATGTGCACTGGATGTATATAATATGCGTGCACTGGATATATAATATATGTGCACTGGATATATATAATATATGTGCACTGGATATATAATATGTGTGCACTGGATATATATAATATATGTGCACTGGATATTTAATATATGTGCAATGGATATACATAATATATGTGCACTGGATCTATAATATATGTGCACTGGATATATAATATATGTGCACTGGATATTTAATATATGTGCACTGGATATATAATATATGTGCACTTGATATATAATATATGTGCACTGAATATTTAATATATGTGCACTGTATATATATAATATATGTGCACTGGATATATATATATAATATATGTGCACTGGATCTATAATATATGTGCACTGGAAATTTATAATATATGTGCACAGAATATATAATATATGTGCACAGGATATTTAATATATGTGCACTGGATGTATAATATATGTGCACTGGATATATAATATATGTGCACTGTATATATAATATATGTGCAGTGGATATTTAATATATGTGCACTGGATATATATAATATATGTGCACTGAATATTTAATATATGTGCACTGGATATATATAATATATGTGCACTGGATATATAATATATGTGCACTGGATATATAATATATGTGCACTAGATATATAAAATATGTGCACAGGATATATATAATATATGTGCACTGGACCTAAAATTTAAGTGCACTGGATATATAATATATGTGCACTGGATATTTAAAATAAATGTGATCTGTATATATAATATATGTGCACTGGATATTTAATATATGTGCACTGGATATATATAATATATGTGCATTGGATTTATAATACTTGTGCAATGGTTAGTTAAATTATATGTGCACTGGATATATAATATATGTGCACTGGATATATTTAATATATGTCCACTGGATATATAATATATGTGCACTGGATATTTAATATATTTGCACTGGATATATTTAATATATGTGCACTGGATGTATATAATATGTGTGCACTGGATATATAATATATGTGCACTGGATATAGATAATATATGTGCACTGGATATATAATATATGTGCACTGGATATTTAATATATGTGCACTGGATATATTTAATATATGTGCACTGGATGTATATAATATGTGTGCAATGGATATATAATATATGTGCACTGTCTATATATAATACATGTGCACTGGATATATAATATATGTGCACTGGATATATTTAATATATGTGCACTGGATATATAATATATGTGCACTGGATATTTAATATATGTGCACTGGATATATATAATATATGTGCACTGGATATATAATATATGTGCACTGGATATATTTATAATATATGTGCACTGGATATTTAATATTTGTGCACTGGATATATTTAATATATGTGCACTGGATGTATATAATATGCGTGAACTGGATATATAATATATGTGCACTAAATATATATAATATATGTGCACTGGATATATAATATGTGTGCACTGGATATATATAATATATGTGCACTGGATATTTAATATATGTGCAATGGATATACATAATATGTGTGCACTGGATCTATAATGTATGTGCACTGGATATATAATATATGTGCACTGGATATTTAATATATGTGCACTGGATATATAATATATATGCACTGGATATATAATATATGTGCACAGGATATATATAATATATGTGCACTGGATATTTAATATATGTGCACTGGATATACATAATATATGTGCACTGGATATATAATATATGAGCACTGGATATTTAATATATGTGCACTGGATATATATAATATATGTGCACTGGATATATAATATATGTGCACTGGATATAAATAATATATGTGCACTGGATATTTAATATATGTGCACTGGATATATATAATATATGTGCACTGGATATATTTATAATATATGTGCACTGGATATATATAATATATGTGCACTGGATATATAATATATGTGCACTGGATATATATAATATATGTGCACTGGATGTATAATATATGTGCACTGGATGTATAATATATGTGCACTGGATATATAATATATATGCACTGGATATATAATATATGTGCACTGGATATATTTATAATATATGTGCACTGGTTATTTAATATATGTGCACTGGATATATTTAATATAGGTGCACTGGAAATTTAATATATGTGCACTGGATATATATAATCTATGTGCACTGGATATATATATAATATATGTGCACTGAATCTAAAATATATGTACACTGGATAAAAATAATATATGTGCACTCGATCTATAATATATGTGCACTGGAAATTTAAAATATATGTGCACAGAATATATAATATATGTGCAAAGGATATTTAAAATATAAGCACTGGATATATTTAATATATGTGCACTGGATGAATATATAGTATATTTGCACTGGATATTTAATATATGTGCACTGGATATAAAAATATAATATATGTGCACTGGATATATAATATATGTGCACTGGATATATATAATATATGTGCACTGGATATATAATATATGTGCACTGGATATTTATAATATATGTGCACTGGATATATATAATATATGTGCACTGGATATATAATATATGTGCACTGGATATTTATAATATATGTGCACTGGATATATAATATATGTGCACTGGATATATTTAATATATGTGCACTGGATATATAATATATGTGCACTGGATATTTAATATATGTGCACTGGATATATAAATATAATATATGTGCACTGGATATATAATATATGTGCACTGGATATATATAATATATGTGCACTGGATATATAATATATGTGCACTGGATATTTATAATATATGTGCACTGTATATATATAATATATGTGCACTGGATATATAATATATGTGCACTGGATATTTATAATATATGTGCACTGGATATATAATATATGTGCACTGGATATATTTAATATATGTGCACTGGATATATAATATATGTGCACTGGATATTTAATATATTTGCACTGGATATATATAATATATGTGCACTGGATATATAATATATGTGCACTGGATATATTTATAATATACGTGCACTGGATATTTAATATATGTGCACTGGATATATTTAATATATGTGCACTGGATGTATATAATATGCGTGCACTGGATATATAATATATGTGCACTGGATATAGTTAATATATGTGCACTGGATGTATATAATATGCGTGAACTGGATATATAATATATGTGCACTAAATATATATAATATATGTGCACTGGATATATAATATGTGTGCACTGAATATATATATAATATATGTGCACTGGATATTTAATATATGTGCAATGGATATACATAATATGTGTGCACTGGATCTATAATATATGTGCACTGGATATATAATATATGTGCACTGGATATTTAATATATGTGCACTGGATATATAATATATATGCACTGGATATATAATATATGTGCACAGGATATGTATAATATACGTGCACTGGATATTTAATATATGTGCACTGGATATACATAATATATGTGCACTGGATATATAATATATGAGCACTGGATATTTAATATATGTGCACTGGATATATATAATATATGTGCACTGGATATATAATATATGTGCACTGGATATAAATAATATATGTGCACTGGATATTTAATATATGTGCACTGGATATATATAATATATGTGCACTGGATATATTTATAATATATGTGCACTGGATATATATAATCTATGTGCACTGGATATATAATATATGTGCACTGGATATATATAATATATGTGCACTGGATCTATAATATATGTGCACTGGATGTATAATATATGTGCACTGGATATATAATATATATGCACTGGATATATAATATATGTGCACTGGATATATTTATAATATATGTGCACTGGATATTTAATATATGTGCACTGGATATATTTAATATAGGTGCACTGGAAATTTAATATATGTGCACTGGATATATAAATATAATATATGTGCACTGGATATATAATATATGTGCACTGGATATTTATAATATATGTGCACTGGATATATATAATATATGTGCACTGGATATATAATATATGTGCACTGGATATTTATAATATATGTGCACTGGATATATAATATATGTGCACTGGATATATTTAATATATGTGCACTGGATATATAATATATGTGCACTGGATGAATATATAGTATATTTGCACTGGATATTTAATATATGTGCACTGGATATATAAATATAATATATGTGCACTGGATATATAATATATGTGCACTGGATATTTATAATATATGTGCACTGGATATATATAATATATGTGCACTGGATATATAATATATGTGCACTGGATATTTATAATATATGTGCACTGGATATATAATATATGTGCACTGGATATATTTAATATATGTGCACTGGATATATAATATATGTGCACTGGATATTTAATATATGTGCACTGGATATATTTATAATATATGTGCACTGGATATATAATATATGTGCACTGGATATATTTATAATATACGTGCACTGGATATTTAATATATGTGCACTGGATATATGTATTATATGTGCACTGGATGTATATAATATGCGTGCACTGGATATATAATGTATGTGCACTGGATATATATAATATATGTGCACTGGATATATAATATGTGTGCACTGGATATATATAATATATATGCACTGGATATTTAATATATGTGCAATGGATATACATAATATATGTGCACTGGATCTATAATATATGTGCACTGGATATATAATATATGTGCACTGGATATTTAATGTATGTGCACTGGATATTTATAATAAATGTGCACTGGATATATAATATATGTGCAATGGATATATTAAATATATGTGCTCTGGATATATAATATATGTGCACTGGATATTTATAATATATGTGCACTGGATATATAATATATGTGCACTTGATATAAAATATATGTGCACTGAATATTTAATATATGTGCACTGTATAAATATAATATATGTGCACTGGATATATATATAATATATGTGCACTGGATATTTAATACATGTGCACTGGATATATATATAATATATGTGCACTGGATATATATATATAATATATGTGCACTGGATATATAATATATGTGCACTGGATATATATAATATATGTGCACTGGATATATAATATATGTGCACTGGATATTTATAATATATGTGCACTGGATATATATAATATATGTGCACTGGATATATAATATATGTGCACTGGATATTTATAATATATGTGCACTGGATATATAATATATGTGCACTGGATATATTTAATATATGTGCACTGGATATATAATATATGTGCACTGGATATTTAATATATGTGCACTGGATATATATAATATATGTGCACTGGATATATAATATATGTGCACTGGATATATTTATAATATATGTGCACTGGATATTTAATATATGTGCACTAGATATATTTAATATATGTGCACTGGATGTATATAATATGCGTGCACTGGATATATAATATATGTGCACTGGATATATATAATATATGTGCACTGGATATATAATATGTGTGCACTGGATATATATAATATATGTGCACTGGATATTTAATATATGTGCAATGGATATACATAATATATGTGCACTGGATCTATAATATATGTGCACTGGATATATAATATATGTGCACTGGATATTTAATATATGTGCACTGGATATATAATATATGTGCACTTGATATATAATATATGTGCACTGAATATTTAATATATGTGCACTGTATATATATAATATATGTGCACTGGATATATATATATAATATATGTGCACTGGATCTATAATATATGTGCACTGGAAATTTATAATATATGTGCACAGAATATATAATATATGTGCACAGGATATTTAATATATGTGCACTGGATGTATAATATATGTGCACTGGATATATAATATATGTGCACTGTATATATAATATATGTGCAGTGGATATTTAATATATGTGCACTGGATATATATAATATATGTGCACTGAATATTTAATATATGTGCACTGGATATATATAATATATGTGCACTGGATATATAATATATGTGCACTGGATATATAATATATGTGCACTAGATATATAAAATATGTGCACAGGATATATATAATATATGTGCACTGGACCTAAAATTTAAGTGCACTGGATATATAATATATGTGCACTGGATATTTAAAATAAATGTGATCTGTATATATAATATATGTGCACTGGATATTTAATATATGTGCACTGGATATATATAATATATGTGCATTGGATTTATAATACTTGTGCACTGGTTAGTTAAATTATATGTGCACTGGATATATAATATATGTGCACTGGATATATTTAATATATGTGCACTGGATATATAATATATGTGCACTGGATATTTAATATATTTGCACTGGATATATTTAATATATGTGCACTGGATGTATATAAAATGTGTGCACTGGATATATAATATATGTGCACTGGATATAGATAATATATGTGCACTGGATATATAATATATGTGCACTGGATATTTAATATATGTGCACTGGATATATTTAATATATGTGCACTGGATGTATATAATATGTGTGCACTGGATATATAATATATGTGCACTGTCTATATATAATATATGTGCACTGGATATATTTAATATATGTGCACTGGATATATAATATATGTGCACTGGATATTTAATATATGTGCACTGGATATATATAATATATGTGCACTGGATATATAATATATGTGCACTGGATATATTTATAATATATGTGCACTGGATATTTAATATATGTGCACTGGATATATTTAATATATGTGCACTGGATGTATATAATATGCGTGAACTGGATATATAATATATGTGCACTAAATATATATAATATATGTGCACTGGATATATAATATGTGTGCACTGGATATATATAATATATGTGCACTGGATATTTAATATATGTGCAATGGATATACATAATATGTGTGCACTGGATCTATAATATATGTGCACTGGATATATAATATATGTGCACTGGATATTTAATATATGTGCACTGGATATATAATATATATGCACTGGATATATAATATATGTGCACAGGATATATATAATATATGTGCACTGGATATTTAATATATGTGCACTGGATATACATAATATATGTGCACTGGATATATAATATATGAGCACTGGATATTTAATATATGTGCACTGGATATATATAATATATGTGCACTGGATATATAATATATGTGCACTGGATATAAATAATATATGTGCACTGGATATTTAATATATGTGCACTGGATATATATAATATATGTGCACTGGATATATTTATAATATATGTGCACTGGATATATATAATCTATGTGCACTGGATATATAATATATGTGCACTGGATATATATAATATATGTGCACTGGATCTATAATATATGTGCACTGGATGTATAATATATGTGCACTGGATATATAATATATATGCACTGGATATATAATATATGTGCACTGGATATATTTATAATATATGTGCACTGGATATTTAATATATGTGCACTGGATATATTTAATATAGGTGCACTGGAAATTTAATATATGTGCACTGGATATATATAATCTATGTGCACTGGATATATATATAATATATGTGCACTGAATCTAAAATATATGTACACTGGATAAAAATAATATATGTGCACTCGATCTATAATATATGTGCACTGGAAATTTAAAATATATGTGCACAGAATATATAATATATGTGCAAAGGATATTTAAAATATAAGCACTGGATATATTTAATATATGTGCACTGGATGAATATATAGTATATTTGCACTGGATATTTAATATATGTGCACTGGATATAAAAATATAATATATGTGCACTGGATATATAATATATGTGCACTGGATATATATAATATATGTGCACTGGATATATAATATATGTGCACTGGATATTTATAATATATGTGCACTGGATATATATAATATATGTGCACTGGATATATAATATATGTGCACTGGATATTTATAATATATGTGCACTGGATATATAATATATGTGCACTGGATATATTTAATATATGTGCACTGGATATATAATATATGTGCACTGGATATTTAATATATGTGCACTGGATATATAAATATAATATATGTGCACTAGATATATAATATATGTGCATTGGATATATATAATATATGTGCACTGGATATATAATATATGTGCACTGGATATTTATAATATATGTGCACTGGATATATATAATATATGTGCACTGGATATATAATATATGTGCACTGGATATTTATAATATATGTGCACTGGATATATAATATATGTGCACTGGATATATTTAATATATGTGCACTGGATATATAATATATGTGCACTGGATATTTAATATATGTGCACTGGATATATATAATATATGTGCACTGGATATATAATATATGTGCACTGGATATATTTATAATATACGTGCACTGGATATTTAATATATGTGCACTGGATATATTTAATATATGTGCACTGGATGTATATAATATGCGTGCACTGGATATATAATGTATGTGCACTGGATATATATAATATATGTGCACTGGATATATAATATGTGTGCACTGGATATATATAATATATGTGCACTGGATATTTAATATGTGTGCAATGGATATACATAATATATGTGCACTGGATCTATAATATATGTGCACTGGATATATAATATATGTGCACTGGATATTTAATGTATGTGCACTGGATATTTATAATAAATGTGCACTGGATATATAATATATGTGCAATGGATATATTTAATATATGTGCTCTGGATATATAATATATGTGCACTGGATATTTAATATATATACACTGGATATATATAATATATGTGCACTGGATATATAATATACGTTCACTGGATATATATAATATATGTGTACTGGTTCTATAATATATATGCACTGGATATTTATAATATATGTGCACTGGATATATAATATATGTGCACTTGATATATAATATATGTGCACTGAATATTTAATATATGTGCACTGTATATATATAATATATGTGCACTGGATATATATATAATATATGTGCACTGGATATTTAATACATGTGCACTGGATATATATATAATATATGTGCACTGGATATATATATAATATATGTGCACTGGATATATAATATATGTGCACTGGATATGTATAATATATGTGCACTGGATATATAATATATGTGCACTGGATATTTATAATATATGTGCACTGGATATATATAACATATGTGCACTGGATATATAATATATGTGCACTGGATATTTATAATATATGTGCACTGGATATATAATATATGTGCACTGGATATATTTAATATATGTGCACTGGATATATAATATATGTGCACTGGATATATAATATATGTGCACTGGATATATATAATATATGTGCACTGGATATATAATATATGTGCACTGGATATATTTAATATATGTGCACTGGATATATAATATATGTGCACTGGATATTTAATATATGTGCACTGGATATATTTAATATATGTGCACTGGATGTATATAATATGTGTGCACTGGATATATAATATATGTGCACTGGATATATATAATATATGTGCACTGGATATATAATATATGTGCACTGGATATTTAATATATGTGCACTGGATATATTTAATATATGTGCACTGGATGTATATAATATGTGTGCACTGGATATATAATATATGTGCACTGTCTATATATAATATATGTGCACTGGATATATAATATATGTGCACTGGATATATTTAATATATGTGCACTGGATATATAATATATGTGCACTGGATATATTTAATATATGTGCACTGGATGTATATAATATGCGTGAACTGGATATATAATATATGTGCACTAAATATATATAATATATGTGCACTGGATATATAATATGTGTGCACTGAATATATATATAATATATGTGCACTGGATATTTAATATATGTGCAATGGATATACATAATATGTGTGCACTGGATCTATAATATATGTGCACTGGATATATAATATATGTGCACTGGATATTTAATATATGTGCACTGGATATATAATATATATGCACTGGATATATAATATATGTGCACAGGATATGTATAATATACGTGCACTGGATATTTAATATATGTGCACTGGATATACATAATATATGTGCACTGGATATATAATATATGAGCACTGGATATTTAATATATGTGCACTGGATATATATAATATATGTGCACTGGATATATAATATATGTGCACTGGATATAAATAATATATGTGCACTGGATATTTAATATATGTGCACTGGATATATATAATATATGTGCACTGGATATATTTATAATATATGTGCACTGGATATATATAATCTATGTGCACTGGATATATAATATATGTGCACTGGATATATATAATATATGTGCACTGGATCTATAATATATGTGCACTGGATGTATAATATATGTGCACTGGATATATAATATATATGCACTGGATATATAATATATGTGCACTGGATATATTTATAATATATGTGCACTGGATATTTAATATATGTGCACTGGATATATTTAATATAGGTGCACTGGAAATTTAATATATGTGCACTGGATATATATAATCTATGTGCACTGGATATATATAATATATGTGCACTGAATCTAAAATATATGTACACTGGATAAAAATAATATATGTGCACTCGATCTATAATATATGTGCACTGGAAATTTAAAATATATGTGCACAGAATATATAATATATGTGCAAAGGATATTTAAAATATAAGCACTGGATATATTTAATATATGTGCACTGGATGAATATATAGTATATTTGCACTGGATATTTAATATATGTGCACTGGATATATAAATATAATATATGTGCACTGGATATATAATATATGTGCACTGGATATTTATAATATATGTGCACTGGATATATATAATATATGGGCACTGGATATATAATATATGTGCACTGGATATTTATAATATATGTGCACTGGATATATAATATATGTGCACTGGAAATATTTAATATATGTGCACTGGATATATAATATATGTGCACTGGATATTTAATATATGTGCACTGGATATATTTATAATATATGTGCACTGGATATATAATATATGTGCACTGGATATATTTATAATATACGTGCACTGGATATTTAATATATGTGCACTGGATATATTTATTATATGTGCACTGGATGTATATAATATGCATGCACTGGATATATAATGTATGTGCACTGGATATATATAATATATGTGCACTGGATATATAATATGTGTGCACTGGATATATATAATATATGTGCACTGGATATTTAATATATGTGCAATGGATATACATAATATATGTGCACTGGATCTATAATATATGTGCACTGGATATATAATATATGTGCACTGGATATTTAATGTATGTGCACTGGATATTTATAATAAATGTGCACTGGATATATAATATATGTGCAATGGATATATTTAATATATGTGCTCTGGATATATAATATATGTGCACTGGATATTTAATATATATACACTGGATATATATAATATATGTGCACTGGATATATAATATACGTTCACTGGATATATATAATATATGTGCACTGGTTCTATAATATATGTGCACTGGATATTTATAATATATGTGCACTGGATATATAATATATGTGCACTTGATATATAATATATGTGCACTGAATATTTAATATATGTGCACTGTATATATATAATATATGTGCACTGGATATTTAATACATGTGCACTGGATATATATAATATATGTGCACTGGATATATATATATAATATATGTGCACTGGATATATAATATATGTGCACTGGATATATATAATATATGTGCACTGGATATATAATATATGTGCACTGGATATTTATAATATATGTGCACTGGATATATATAATATATGTGCACTGGATATATAATATATGTGCACTGGATATTTATAATATATGTGCACTGGATATATAATATATGTGCACTGGATATATTTAATATATGTGCACTGGATATATAATATATGTGCACTGGATATATATAATATATGTGCACTGGATATATAATATATGTGCACTGGATATATTTATAATATATGTGCACTGGATATTTAATATATGTGCACTAGATATATTTAATATATGTGCACTGGATGTATATAATATGCGTGCACTGGATATATAATATATGTGCACTGGATATATATAATATATGTGCACTGGATATATAATATGTGTGCACTGGATATATATAATATATGTGCACTGGATATTTAATATATGTGCAATGGATATACATAATATATGTGCACTGGATCTATAATATATGTGCACTGGATATATAATATATGTGCACTGGATATTTAATATATGTGCACTGGATATATAATATATGTGCACTTGATATATAATATATGTGCACTGAATATTTAATATATGTGCACTGTATATATATAATATATGTGCACTGGATATATATATAATATATGTGCACTGGATCTATAATATATGTGCACTGGAAATTTATAATATATGTGCACAGAATATATAATATATGTGCACAGGATATTTAATATATGTGCACTGGATGTATAATATATGTGCACTGGATATATAATATATGTGCACTGTATATATAATATATGTGCAGTGGATATTTAATATATGTGCACTGGATATATATAATATATGTGCACTGAATATTTAATATATGTGCACTGGATATATATAATATATGTGCACTGGATATATAATATATGTGCACTGGATATATAATATATGTGCACTAGATATATAAAATATGTGCACAGGATATATATAATATATGTGCACTGGACCTAAAATTTAAGTGCACTGGATATATAATATATGTGCACTGGATATTTAAAATAAATGTGATCTGTATATATAATATATGTGCACTGGATATTTAATATATGTGCACTGGATATATATAATATATGTGCATTGGATTTATAATACTTGTGCACTGGTTAGTTAAATTATATGTGCACTGGATATATAATATATGTGCACTGGATATATTTAATATATGTGCACTGGATATATAATATATGTGCACTGGATATTTAATATATTTGCACTGGATATATTTAATATATGTGCACTGGATGTATATAATATGTGTGCACTGGATATATAATATATGTGCACTGGATATAGGTAATATATGTGCACTGGATATATAATATATGTGCACTGGATATTTAATATATGTGCACTGGATATATTTAATATATGTGCACTGGATGTATATAATATGTGTGCACTGGATATATAATATATGTGCACTGTCTATATATAATACATGTGCACTGGATATATAATATATGTGCACTGGATATATTTAATATATGTGCACTGGATATATAATATATGTGCACTGGATATTTAATATATGTGCACTGGATATATATAATATATGTGCACTGGATATATAATATATGTGCACTGGATATATTTATAATATATGTGCACTGGATATTTAATATATGTGCACTGGATATATAATATATGTGCACTGGATATATTTATAATATATGTGCACTGGATATTTAATATATGTGCACTGGATATATTTAATATATGTGCACTGGATGTATATAATATGCGTGAACTGGATATATAATATATGTGCACTAAATATATATAATATATGTGCACTGGATATATAATATGTGTGCACTGGATATATATAATATATGTGCACTGGATATTTAATATATGTGCAATGGATATACATAATATGTGTGCACTGGATCTATAATATATGTGCACTGGATATATAATATATGTGCACTGGATATTTAATATATGTGCACTGGATATATAATATATATGCACTGGATATATAATATATGTGCACAGGATATATATAATATATGTGCACTGGATATTTAATATATGTGCACTGGATATACATAATATATGTGCACTGGATATATAATATATGAGCACTGGATATTTAATATATGTGCACTGGATATATATAATATATGTGCACTGGATATATAATATATGTGCACTGGATATAAATAATATATGTGCACTGGATATTTAATATATGTGCACTGGATATATATAATATATGTGCACTGGATATATTTATAATATATGTGCACTGGATATATATAATCTATGTGCACTGGATATATAATATATGTGCACTGGATATATATAATATATGTGCACTGGATCTATAATATATGTGCACTGGATGTATAATATATGTGCACTGGATATATAATATATATGCACTGGATATATAATATATGTGCACTGGATATATTTATAATATATGTGCACTGGTTATTTAATATATGTGCACTGGATATATTTAATATAGGTGCACTGGAAATTTAATATATGTGCACTGGATATATATAATCTATGTGCACTGGATATATATATAATATATGTGCACTGAATCTAAAATATATGTACACTGGATAAAAATAATATATGTGCACTCGATCTATAATATATGTGCACTGGAAATTTAAAATATATGTGCACAGAATATATAATATATGTGCAAAGGATATTTAAAATATAAGCACTGGATATATTTAATATATGTGCACTGGATGAATATATAGTATATTTGCACTGGATATTTAATATATGTGCACTGGATATAAAAATATAATATATGTGCACTGGATATATAATATATGTGCACTGGATATATATAATATATGTGCACTGGATATATAATATATGTGCACTGGATATTTATAATATATGTGCACTGGATATATATAATATATGTGCACTGGATATATAATATATGTGCACTGGATATTTATAATATATGTGCACTGGATATATAATATATGTGCACTGGATATATTTAATATATGTGCACTGGATATATAATATATGTGCACTGGATATTTAATATATGTGCACTGGATATATAAATATAATATATGTGCACTGGATATATAATATATGTGCACTGGATATATATAATATATGTGCACTGGATATATAATATATGTGCACTGGATATTTATAATATATGTGCACTGGATATATATAATATATGTGCACTGGATATATAATATATGTGCACTGGATATTTATAATATATGTGCACTGGATATATAATATATGTGCACTGGATATATTTAATATATGTGCACTGGATATATAATATATGTGCACTGGATATTTAATATATGTGCACGGGATATATATAATATATGTGCACTGGATATATAATATATGTGCACTGGATATATTTATAATATACGTGCACTGGATATTTAATATATGTGCACTGGATATATTTAATATATGTGCACTGGATGTATATAATATGCGTGCACTGGATATATAATATATGTGCACTGGATATATTTAATATATGTGCACTGGATGTATATAATATGCGTGAACTGGATATATAATATATGTGCACTAAATATATATAATATATGTGCACTGGATATATAATATGTGTGCACTGAATATATATATAATATATGTGCACTGGATATTTAATATATGTGCAATGGATATACATAATATGTGTGCACTGGATCTATAATATATGTGCACTGGATATATAATATATGTGCACTGGATATTTAATATATGTGCACTGGATATATAATATATATGCACTGGATATATAATATATGTGCACAGGATATGTATAATATACGTGCACTGGATATTTAATATATGTGCACTGGATATACATAATATATGTGCACTGGATATATAATATATGAGCACTGGATATTTAATATATGTGCACTGGATATATATAATATATGTGCACTGGATATATAATATATGTGCACTGGATATAAATAATATATGTGCACTGGATATTTAATATATGTGCACTGGATATATATAATATATGTGCACTGGATATATTTATAATATATGTGCACTGGATATATATAATCTATGTGCACTGGATATATAATATATGTGCACTGGATATATATATAATATATGTGCACTGGATCTATAATATATGTGCACTGGATGTATAATATATGTGCACTGGATATATAATATATATGCACTGGATATATAATATATGTGCACTGGATATATTTATAATATATGTGCACTGGATATTTAATATATGTGCACTGGATATATTTAATATAGGTGCACTGGAAATTTAATATATGTGCACTGGATATATATAATCTATGTGCACTGGATATATATAATATATGTGCACTGAATCTAAAATATATGTACACTGGATAAAAATAATATATGTGCACTCGATCTATAATATATGTGCACTGGAAATTTAAAATATATGTGCACAGAATATATAATATATGTGCAAAGGATATTTAAAATATAAGCACTGGATATATTTAATATATGTGCACTGGATGAATATATAGTATATTTGCACTGGATATTTAATATATGTGCACTGGATATATAAATATAATATATGTGCACTGGATATATAATATATGTGCACTGGATATTTATAATATATGTGCACTGGATATATATAATATATGTGCACTGGATATATAATATATGTGCACTGGATATTTATAATATATGTGCACTGGATATATAATATATGTGCACTGGATATATTTAATATATGTGCACTGGATATATAATATATGTGCACTGGATATTTAATATATGTGCACTGGATATATTTATAATATATGTGCACTGGATATATAATATATGTGCACTGGATATATTTATAATATACGTGCACTGGATATTTAATATATGTGCACTGGATATATTTATTATATGTGCACTGGATGTATATAATATGCGTGCACTGGATATATAATGTATGTGCACTGGATATATATAATATATGTGCACTGGATATATAATATGTGTGCACTGGATATATATAATATATGTGCACTGGATATTTAATATATGTGCAATGGATATACATAATATATGTGCACTGGATCTATAATATATGTGCACTGGATATATAATATATGTGCACTGGATATTTAATGTATGTGCACTGGATATTTATAATAAATGTGCACTGGATATATAATATATGTGCAATGGATATATTTAATATATGTGCTCTGGATATATAATATATGTGCACTGGATATTTAATATACATACACTGGATATATATAATATATGTGCACTGGATATATAATATACGTTCACTGGATATATATAATATATGTGCACTGGTTCTATAATATATGTGCACTGGATATTTATAATATATGTGCACTGGATATATAATATATGTGCACTGGATATATATATATAATATATGTGCACTGGATATATAATATATGTGCACTGGATATATATAATATATGTGCACTGGATATATAATATATGTGCACTGGATATTTATAATATATGTGCACTGGATATATATAATATATGTGCACTGGATATATAATATATGTGCACTGGATATACATAATATATGTGCACTGGATCTATAATATATGTGCACTGGATATATAATATATGTGCACTGGATATTTAATAT
Organism: Leptodactylus fuscus; assembly: GCF_031893055.1. Classification (NCBI taxonomy): domain Eukaryota; kingdom Metazoa; phylum Chordata; class Amphibia; order Anura; family Leptodactylidae; genus Leptodactylus; species Leptodactylus fuscus. Next base: position 279,554,930 of record NC_134266.1, read on the forward strand.
ATGTGCACTGGATATATAATATATGTGCACTTGATATATAATATATGTGCACTGAATATTTAATATATGTGCACTGTATATATATAATATATGTGCACTGGATATATATATATAATATATGTGCACTGGATCTATAATATATGTGCACTGGAAATTTATAATATATGTGCACAGAATATATAATATATGTGCACAGGATATTTAATATATGTGCACTGGATGTATAATATATGTGCACTGGATATATAATATATGTGCACTGGATATATAATATATGTGCACTTGATATATAATATATGTGCACTGAATATTTAATATATGTGCACTGTATATATATAATATATGTGCACTGGATATATATATATAATATATGTGCACTGGATCTATAATATATGTGCACTGGAAATTTATAATATATGTGCACAGAATATATAATATATGTGCACAGGATATTTAATATATGTGCACTGGATGTATAATATATGTGCACTGGATATATAATATATGTGCACTGTATATATAATATATGTGCAGTGGATATTTAATATATGTGCACTGGATATATATAATATATGTGCACTGAATATTTAATATATGTGCACTGGATATATATAATATATGTGCACTGGATATATAATATATGTGCACTGGATATATAATATATGTGCACTAGATATATAAAATATGTGCACAGGATATATATAATATATGTGCACTGGACCTAAAATTTAAGTGCACTGGATATATAATATATGTGCACTGGATATTTAAAATAAATGTGATCTGTATATATAATATATGTGCACTGGATATTTAATATATGTGCACTGGATATATATAATATATGTGCATTGGATTTATAATACTTGTGCACTGGTTAGTTAAATTATATGTGCACTGGATATATAATATATGTGCACTGGATATATTTAATATATGTGCACTGCATATATAATATATGTGCACTGGATATTTAATATATTTGCACTGGATATATTTAATATATGTGCACTGGATGTATATAAAATGTGTGCACTGGATATATAATATATGTGCACTGGATATAGATAATATATGTGCACTGGATATATAATATATGTGCACTGGATATTTAATATATGTGCACTGGATATATTTAATATATGTGCACTGGATGTATATAATATGTGTGCACTGGATATATAATATATGTGCACTGTCTATATATAATATATGTGCACTGGATATATTTAATATATGTGCACTGGATATATAATATATGTGCACTGGATATTTAATATATGTGCACTGGATATATATAATATATGTGCACTGGATATATAATATATGTGCACTGGATATATTTATAATATATGTGCACTGGATATTTAATATATGTGCACTGGATATATTTAATATATGTGCACTGGATGTATATAATATGCGTGAACTGGATATATAATATATGTGCACTAAATATATATAATATATGTGCACTGGATATATAATATGTGTGCACTGGATATATATAATATATGTGCACTGGATATTTAATATATGTGCAATGGATATACATAATATGTGTGCACTGGATCTATAATATATGTGCACTGGATATATAATATATTTGCACTGGATATTTAATATATGTGCACTGGATATATAATATATATGCACTGGATATATAATATATGTGCACAGGATACATATAATATATGTGCACTGGATATTTAATATGTGTGCACTGGATATACATAATATATGTGCACTGGATATATAATATATGAGCACTGGATATTTAATATATGTGCACTGGATATATATAATATATGTGCACTGGATATATAATATATGTGCACTGGATATAAATAATATATGTGCACTGGATATTTAATATATGTGCACTGGATATATATAATATATGTGCACTGGATATATTTATAATATATGTGCACTGGATATATATAATCTATGTGCACTGGATATATAATATATGTGCACTGGATATATATAATATATGTGCACTGGATCTATAATATATGTGCACTGGATGTATAATATATGTGCACTGGATATATAATATATATGCACTGGATATATAATATATGTGCACTGGATATATTTATAATATATGTGCACTGGATATTTAATATATGTGCACTGGATATATTTAATATAGGTGCACTGGAAATTTAATATATGTGCACTGGATATATATAATCTATGTGCACTGGATATATATATAATATATGTGCACTGAATCTAAAATATATGTACACTGGATAAAAATAATATATGTGCACTCGATCTATAATATATGTGCACTGGAAATTTAAAATATATGTGCACAGAATATATAATATATGTGCAAAGGATATTTAAAATATAAGCACTGGATATATTTAATATATGTGCACTGGATGAATATATAGTATATTTGCACTGGATATTTAATATATGTGCACTGGATATAAAAATATAATATATGTGCACTGGATATATAATATATGTGCACTGGATATATATAATATATGTGCACTGGATATATAATATATGTGCACTGGATATTTATAATATATGTGCACTGGATATATATAATATATGTGCACTGGATATATAATATATGTGCACTGGATATTTATAATATATGTGCACTGGATATATAATATATGTGCACTGGATATATTTAATATATGTGCACTGGATATATAATGTATGTGCACTGGATATTTAATATATGTGCACTGGATATATAAATATAATATATGTGCACTAGATATATAATATATGTGCACTGGATATATATAATATATGTGCACTGGATATATAATATATGTGCACTGGATATTTATAATATATGTGCACTGGATATATATAATATATGTGCACTGGATATATAATATATGTGCACTGGATATTTATAATATATGTGCACTGGATATATAATATATGTGCACTGGATATATTTAATATATGTGCACTGGATATATAATATATGTGCACTGGATATTTAATATATGTGCACTGGATATATATAATATATGTGCACTGGATATATAATATATGTGCACTGGATATATTTATAATATACGTGCACTGGATATTTAATATATGTGCACTGGATATATTTAATATATGTGCACTGGATGTATATAATATGCGTGCACTGGATATATAATGTATGTGCACTGGATATATATAATATATGTGCACTGGATATATAATATGTGTGCACTGGATATATATAATATATGTGCACTGGATATTTAATATGTGTGCAATGGATATACATAATATATGTGCACTGGATCTATAATATATGTGCACTGGATATATAATATATGTGCACTGGATATTTAATGTATGTGCACTGGATATTTATAATAAATGTGCACTGGATATATAATATATGTGCAATGGATATATTTAATATATGTGCTCTGGATATATAATATATGTGCACTGGATATTTAATATATATACACTGGATATATATAATATATGTGCACTGGATATATAATATACGTTCACTGGATATATATAATATATGTGTACTGGTTCTATAATATATATGCACTGGATATTTATAATATATGTGCACTGGATATATAATATATGTGCACTTGATATATAATATATGTGCACTGAATATTTAATATATGTGCACTGGATATATAATATATGTGCACTGGATATGTATAATATATGTGCACTGGATATATAATATATGTGCACTGGATATTTATAATATATGTGCACTGGATATATATAACATATGTGCACTGGATATATAATATATGTGCACTGGATATTTATAATATATGTGCACTGGATATATAATATATGTGCACTGGATATATTTAATATATGTGCACTGGATATATAATATATGTGCACTGGATCTATAATATATGTGCACTGGATATATAATATATGTGCACTGGATATTTAATGTATGTGCACTGGATATTTATAATAAATGTGCACTGGATATATAATATATGTGCAATGGATATATTTAATATATGTGCACTGGATATATAATATATGTGCACTGGATATATAATATATGTGCACTGGATATGTATAATATATGTGCACTGGATATATAATATATGTGCACTGGATATTTATAATATATGTGCACTGGATATATATAACATATGTGCACTGGATATATAATATATGTGCACTGGATATTTATAATATATGTGCACTGGATATATAATATATGTGCACTGGATATATTTAATATATGTGCACTGGATATATAATATATGTGCACTGGATATTTAATATATGTGCACTGGATATATATAATATATGTGCACTGGATATATAATATATGTGCACTGGATATATTTAATATATGTGCACTGGATATATAATATATGTGCACTGGATATTTAATATATGTGCACTGGATATATTTAATATATGTGCACTGGATGTATATAATATGTGTGCACTGGATATATAATATATGTGCACTGGATATATATAATATATGTGCACTGGATATATAATATATGTGCACTGGATATTTAATATATGTGCACTGGATATATTTAATATATGTGCACTGGATGTATATAATATGTGTGCACTGGATATATAATATATGTGCACTGTCTATATATAATATATGTGCACTGGATATATAATATATGTGCACTGGATATATTTAATATATGTGCACTGGATATATAATATATGTGCACTGGATATATTTAATATATGTGCACTGGATGTATATAATATGCGTGAACTGGATATATAATATATGTGCACTAAATATATATAATATATGTGCACTGGATATATAATATGTGTGCACTGAATATATATATATAATATATGTGCACTGGATATTTAATATATGTGCAATGGATATACATAATATGTGTGCACTGGATCTATAATATATGTGCACTGGATACATAATATATGTGCACTGGATATTTAATATATGTGCACTGGATATATAATATATATGCACTGGATATATAATATATGTGCACAGGATGTGCACTGGATATACATAATATATGTGCACTGGATATATAATATATGAGCACTGGATATTTAATATATGTGCACTGGATATATATAATATATGTGCACTGGATATATAATATATGTGCACTGGATATAAATAATATATGTGCACTGGATATTTAATATATGTGCACTGGATATATATAATATATGTGCACTGGATATATTTATAATATATGTGCACTGGATATATATAATCTATGTGCACTGGATATATAATATATGTGCACTGGATATATATAATATATGTGCACTGGATCTATAATATATGTGCACTGGATGTATAATATATGTGCACTGGATATATAATATATATGCACTGGATATATAATATATGTGCACTGGATATATTTATAATATATGTGCACTGGATATTTAATATATGTGCACTGGATATATTTAATATAGGTGCACTGGAAATTTAATATATGTGCACTGGATATATATAATCTATGTGCACTGGATATATATAATATATGTGCACTGAATCTAAAATATATGTACACTGGATAAAAATAATATATGTGCACTCGATCTATAATATATGTGCACTGGAAATTTAAAATATATGTGCACAGAATATATAATATATGTGCAAAGGATATTTAAAATATAAGCACTGGATATATTTAATATATGTGCACTGGATGAATATGTAGTATATTTGCACTGGATATTTAATATATGTGCACTGGATATATAAATATAATATATGTGCACTGGATATATAATATATGTGCACTGGATATTTATAATATATGTGCACTGGATATATATAATATATGTGCACTGGATATATAATATATGTGCACTGGATATTTATAATATATGTGCACTGGATATATAATATATGTGCACTGGATATATTTAATATATGTGCACTGGATATATAATATATGTGCACTGGATATTTAATATATGTGCACTGGATATATTTATAATATATGTGCACTGGATATATAATATATGTGCACTGGATATATTTATAATATACGTGCACTGGATATTTAATATATGTGCACTGGATATATTTATTATATGTGCACTGGATGTATATAATATGCTTGCACTGGATATATAATGTATGTGCACTGGATATATATAATATATGTGCACTGGATATATAATATGTGTGCACTGGATATATATAATATATGTGCACTGGATATTTAATATATGTGCAATGGATATACATAATATATGTGCACTGGATCTATAATATATGTGCACTGGATATATAATATATGTGCACTGGATATTTAATGTATGTGCACTGGATATTTATAATAAATGTGCACTGGATATATAATATATGTGCAATGGATATATTTAATATATGTGCTCTGGATATATAATATATGTGCACTGGATATTTAATATATATACACTGGATATATATAATATATGTGCACTGGATATATAATATACGTTCACTGGATATATATAATATATGTGCACTGGTTCTATAATATATGTGCACTGGATATTTATAATATATGTGCACTGGATATATAATATATGTGCACTTGATATATAATATATGTGCACTGAATATTTAATATATGTGCACTGTATATATATAATATATGTGCACTGGATATATATATAATATATGTGCACTGGATATTTAATACATGTGCACTGGATATATATATAATATATGTGCACTGGATATATATATATATAATATATGTGCACTGGATATATAATATATGTGCACTGGATATATATAATATATGTGCACTGGATATATAATATATGTGCACTGGATATTTATAATATATGTGCACTGGATATATATAATATATGTGCACTGGATATATAATATATGTGCACTGGATATTTATAATATATGTGCACTGGATATATAATATATGTGCACTGGATATATTTAATATATGTGCACTGGATATATAATATATGTGCACTGGATATTTAATATATGTGCACTGGATATATATAATATATGTGCACTGGATATATAATATATGTGCACTGGATATATTTATAATATATGTGCACTGGATATTTAATATATGTGCACTAGATATATTTAATATATGTGCACTGGATGTATATAATATGCGTGCACTGGATATATAATATATGTGCACTGGATATATATAATATATGTGCACTGGATATATAATATGTGTGCACTGGATATATATAATATATGTGCACTGGATATTTAATATATGTGCAATGGATATACATAATATATGTGCACTGGATCTATAATATATGTGCACTGGATATATAATATATGTGCACTGGATATTTAATATATGTGCACTGGATATATAATATATGTGCACTTGATATATAATATATGTGCACTGAATTTTTAATATATGTGCACTGTATATATATAATATATGTGCACTGGATATATATATAATATATGTGCACTGGATCTATAATATATGTGCACTGGAAATTTATAATATATGTGCACAGAATATATAATATATGTGCACAGGATATTTAATATATGTGCACTGGATGTATAATATATGTGCACTGGATATATAATATATGTGCACTGTATATATAATATATGTGCAGTGGATATTTAATATATGTGCACTGGATATATATAATATATGTGCACTGAATATTTAATATATGTGCACTGGATATATATAATATATGTGCACTGGATATATAATATATGTGCACTGGATATATAATATATGTGCACTAGATATATAAAATATGTGCACAGGATATATATAATATATGTGCACTGGACCTAAAATTTAAGTGCACTGGATATATAATATATGTGCACTGGATATTTAAAATAAATGTGATCTGTATATATAATATATGTGCACTGGATATTTAATATATGTGCACTGGATATATATAATATATGTGCATTGGATTTATAATACTTGTGCACTGGTTAGTTAAATTATATGTGCACTGGATATATAATATATGTGCACTGGATATATTTAATATATGTGCACTGGATATATAATATATGTGCACTGGATATTTAATATATTTGCACTGGATATATTTAATATATGTGCACTGGATGTATATAATATGTGTGCACTGGATATATAATATATGTGCACTGGATATAGATAATATATGTGCACTGGATATATAATATATGTGCACTGGATATTTAATATATGTGCACTGGATATATTTAATATATGTGCACTGGATGTATATAATATGTGTGCACTGGATATATAATATATGTGCACTGTCTATTTATAATATATGTGCACTGGATATATAATATATGTGCACTGGATATATTTAATATATGTGCACTGGATATATAATATATGTGCACTGGATATTTAATATATGTGCACTGGATATATATAATATATGTGCACTGGATATATAATATATGTGCACTGGATATATTTATAATATATGTGCACTGGATATTTAATATATGTGCACTGGATATATTTAATATATGTGCACTGGATGTATATAATATGCGTGAACTGGATATATAATATATGTGCACTAAATATATATAATATATGTGCACTGGATATATAATATGTGTGCACTGGATATATATAATATATGTGCACTGGATATTTAATATATGTGCAATGGATATACATAATATGTGTGCACTGGATCTATAATATATGTGCACTGGATATATAATATATGTGCACTGGATATTTAATATATGTGCACTGGATATATAATATATATGCACTGGATATATAATATATGTGCACAGGATATATATAATATATGTGCACTGGATATTTAATATATGTGCACTGGATATACATAATATATGTGCACTGGATATATAATATATGAGCACTGGATATTTAATATATGTGCACTGGATATATATAATATATGTGCACTGGATATATAATATATGTGCACTGGATATAAATAATATATGTGCACTGGATATTTAATATATGTGCACTGGATATATATAATATATGTGCACTGGATATATTTATAATATATGTGCACTGGATATATATAATCTATGTGCACTGGATATATAATATATGTGCACTGGATATATATAATATATGTGCACTGGATCTATAATATATGTGCACTGGATGTATAATATATGTGCACTGGATATATAATATATATGCACTGGATATATAATATATGTGCACTGGATATATTTATAATATATGTGCACTGGATATTTAATATATGTGCACTGGATATATTTAATATAGGTGCACTGGAAATTTAATATATGTGCACTGGATATATATAATCTATGTGCACTGGATATATATATAATATATGTGCACTGAATCTAAAATATATGTACACTGGATAAAAATAATATATGTGCACTCGATCTATAATATATGTGCACTGGAAATTTAAAATATATGTGCACAGAATATATAATATATGTGCAAAGGATATTTAAAATATAAGCACTGGATATATTTAATATATGTGCACTGGATATATAATATATGTGCACTGGATATATTTAAAATATGTGCACTGTATGTATAATATATGTGCACTGGATATTTAATATATGTTCACTGGACATATATAATATATGTGCACTGGATATATATATATTATATGTGCACTGGATATTTAATATATGTGCACTGGATATATTTAATATCTGTGCAATGGATGTATAATATATGTGCACTGGACATTTAATATATGTGCAATGGATACATATAATATATGTGCACTGGATCTATAATATATGTGCACTGGATATTTATAATATATGTGTAATGGATATGTTTAATATATGTGCACTGGATATATAATATATGTGCACTGGAAATTTGTAATAAATGTGCACTGGATATATAATATATGTGCAATTGATATATTTAATATATGTGCACTGGATATATAATATATGTGCACTGGATATTTAATGTATGTGCACTGGATATTTAATATATGTGCACTGGATATATAATATATATGCACTGGATATATAATATATGTGCACAGGATATATATAATATATGTGCACTGGATATATATAATCTATGTGCACTGGATATATAATATATGTGCACTGGATATATATAATATATGTGCACTGGATCTATAATATATGTGCACTGGATGTATAATATATGTGCACTGGATATATAATATATATGCACTGGATATATAATATATGTGCACTGGATATATTTATAATATATGTGCACTGGATATTTAATATATGTGCACTGGATATATTTAATATAGGTGCACTGGAAATTTAATATATGTGCACTGGATATATATAATCTATGTGCACTGGATATATATATAATATATGTGCACTGAATCTAAAATATATGTACACTGGATAAAAATAATATATGTGCACTCGATCTATAATATATGTGCACTGGAAATTTAAAATATATGTGCACAGAATATATAATATATGTGCAAAGGATATTTAAAATATAAGCACTGGATATATTTAATATATGTGCACTGGATATATAATATATGTGCACTGGATATATTTAAAATATGTGCACTGTATGTATAATATATGTGCACTGGATATTTAATATATGTTCACTGGACATATATAATATATGTGCACTGGATATATATATATTATATGTGCACTGGATATTTAATATATGTGCACTGGATATATTTAATATCTGTGCAATGGATGTATAATATATGTGCACTGGACATTTAATATATGTGCAATGGATACATATAATATATGTGCACTGGATCTATAATATATGTGCACTGGATATTTATAATATATGTGTAATGGATATGTTTAATATATGTGCACTGGATATATAATATATGTGCACTGGAAATTTGTAATAAATGTGCACTGGATATATAATATATGTGCAATTGATATATTTAATATATGTGCACTGGATATATAATATATGTGCACTGGATATTTAATGTATGTGCACTGGATATTTATAATAAATGTGCACTGGATATATAATATATGTGCAATGGATATATTTAATATATGTGCTCTGGATATATAATATATGTGCACTGGATATTTAATATATATACACTGGATATATATAATATATGTGTACTGGATATATAATATACGATCACTGGATATATATAATATATGTGCACTGGTTCTATAATATATGTGCACTGGATATTTATAATATATGTGCACTGGATATATAATATATGTGCACTGGATATATTTAATATATGTGCACTAGATGTATAACATATGTGAACTGGATATTTAATATATGTTCACTGGACATATATAATATATGTGCACTGGATATATATAATATATGTGCACTGTATATATATATATATATATATATATATATATATATATATATATATATATAATATATGTGCACTGGATGTGTAACATATGTGCACTGGACATTTAATATATGTGCAATGGATATATATAATATATGTGCACTGGATCTATAATATATGTGCATTAGATATTTATAATATGTGTGCACTGGATATTTAATATATGTGCACTGAATATATATATATATATATATATTATATTATATGTGCACTGGATATTTATAATATATGTGCAATGGATATATTTAATATATGTGCACTGGATATTTAATATATGTGCACTGAATATATATATAATATATGTGCACTGGATATTTATAATATATGTGCAATGGATATATTTAATATATGTGCACTAGATATATAATATATGTGCACTGGATATTTAATATATGTGCACTGGATATATATAATACATGTGCACTGGATATATAATATATGTGCACTGGATATTTAATATATGTGCAATGGATATACATAATATGTGTGCACTGGATCTATAATATATGTGCACTGGATATATAATATATGTGCACTGGATATTAATTATATATGTGCACTGGATATATAATATATATGCACTGGATATATAATATATGTGCACAGGATATATATAATATACGTGCACTGGATATTTAATATATGTGCACTGGATATACATAATATATGTGCACTGGATATATAATATATGAGCACTGGATATTTAATATATGTGCACTGGATATATATAATATATGTGCACTGGATATATAATATATGTGCACTGGATATAAATAATATATGTGCACTGGATATTTAATATATGTGCACTGGATATATATAATATATGTGCACTGGATATATTTATAATATATGTGCACTGGATATATATAATCTATGTGCACTGGATATATAATATATGTGCACTGGATATATAATATATGTGCACTGGATATATATAATATATGTGCACTGGATCTATAATATATGTGCACTGGATGTATAATATATGTGCACTGGATATATAATATATATGCACTGGATATATAATATATGTGCACTGGATATATTTATAATATATGTGCACTGGATATTTAATATATGTGCACTGGATATATTTAATATAGGTGCACTGGAAATTTAATATATGTGCACTGGATATATATAATCTATGTGCACTGGATATATATAATATATGTGCACTGAATCTAAAATATATGTACACTGGATAAAAATAATATATGTGCACTCGATCTATAATATATGTGCACTGGAAATTTAAAATATATGTGCACAGAATATATAATATATGTGCAAAGGATATTTAAAATATAAGCACTGGATATATTTAATATATGTGCACTGGATGAATATATAGTATATTTGCACTGGATATTTAATATATGTGCACTGGATATATAAATATAATATATGTGCACTGGATATATAATATATGTGCACTGGATATTTATAATATATGTGCACTGGATATATATAATATATGTGCACTGGATATATAATATATGTGCACTGGATATTTATAATATATGTGCACTGGATATATAATATATGTGCACTGGATATATTTAATATATGTGCACTGGATATATAATATATGTGCACTGGATATTTAATATATGTGCACTGGATATATTTATAATATATGTGCACTGGATATATAATATATGTGCACTGGATATATTTATAATATACGTGCACTGGATATTTAATATATGTGCACTGGATATATTTATTATATGTGCACTGGATGTATATAATATGCGTGCACTGGATATATAATGTATGTGCACTGGATATATATAATATATGTGCACTGGATATATAATATGTGTGCACTGGATATATATAATATATGTGCACTGGATATTTAATATATGTGCAATGGATATACATAATATATGTGCACTGGATCTATAATATATGTGCACTGGATATATAATATATGTGCACTGGATATTTAATGTATGTGCACTGGATATTTATAATAAATGTGCACTGGATATATAATATATGTGCAATGGATATATTTAATATATGTGCTCTGGATATATAATATATGTGCACTGGATATTTAATATATATACACTGGATATATATAATATATGTGCACTGGATATATAATATACGTTCACTGGATATATATAATATATGTGCACTGGTTCTATAATATATGTGCACTGGATATTTATAATATATGTGCACTGGATATATAATATATGTGCACTTGATATATAATATATGTGCACTGAATATTTAATATATGTGCACTGTATATATATAATATATGTGCACTGGATATATATATAATATATGTGCACTGGATATTTAATACATGTGCACTGGATATATATATAATATATGTGCACTGGATATATATATATATAATATATGTGCACTGGATATATAATATATGTGCACTGGATATATATAATATATGTGCACTGGATATATAATATATGTGCACTGGATATTTATAATATATGTGCACTGGATATATATAATATATGTGCACTGGATATATAATATATGTGCACTGGATATTTATAATATATGTGCACTGGATATATAATATATGTGCACTGGATATATTTAATATATGTGCACTGGATATATAATATATGTGCACTGGATATTTAATATATGTGCACTGGATATATATAATATATGTGCACTGGATATATAATATATGTGCACTGAATATATTTATAATATATGTGCACTGGATATTTAATATATGTGCACTAGATATATTTAATATATGTGCACTGGATGTATATAATATGCGTGCACTGGATATATAATATATGTGCACTGGATATATATAATATATGTGCACTGGATATATAATATGTGTGCACTGGATATATATAATATATGTGCACTGGATATTTAATATATGTGCAATGGATATACATAATATATGTGCACTGGATCTATAATATATGTGCACTGGATATATAATATATGTGCACTGGATATTTAATATATGTGCACTGGATATATAATATATGTGCACTTGATATATAATATATGTGCACTGAATATTTAATATATGTGCACTGTATATATATAATATATGTGCACTGGATATATATATATAATATATGTGCACTGGATCTATAATATATGTGCACTGGAAATTTATAATATATGTGCACAGAATATATAATATATGTGCACAGGATATTTAATATATGTGCACTGGATGTATAATATATGTGCACTGGATATATAATATATGTGCACTGGATATATAATATATGTGCAGTGGATATTTAATATATGTGCACTGGATATATATAATATATGTGCACTGAATATTTAATATATGTGCACTGGATATATATAATATATGTGCACTGGATATATAATATATGTGCACTGGATATATAATATATGTGCACTAGATATATAAAACATGTGCACAGGATATATATAATATATGTGCACTGGACCTAAAATTTAAGTGCACTGGATATATAATATATGTGCACTGGATATTTAAAATAAATGTGATCTGTATATATAATATATGTGCACTGGATATTTAATATATGTGCACTGGATATATATAATATATGTGCATTGGATTTATAATACTTGTGCACTGGTTAGTTAAATTATATGTGCACTGGATATATAATATATGTGCACTGGATATATTTAATATATGTGCACTGGATATATAATATATGTGCACTGGATATTTAATATATTTGCACTGGATATATTTAATATATGTGCACTGGATGTATATAATATGTGTGCACTGGATATATAATATATGTGCACTGGATATAGATAATATATGTGCACTGGATATATAATATATGTGCACTGGATATTTAATATATGTGCACTGGATATATTTAATATATGTGCACTGGATGTATATAATATGTGTGCACTGGATATATAATATATGTGCACTGTCTATATATAATACATGTGCACTGGATATATAATATATGTGCACTGGATATATAATATATGTGCACTGGATATATTTAATATATGTGCACTGGATATATAATATATGTGCACTGGATATTTAATATATGTGCACTGGATATATATAATATATGTGCACTGGATATATAATATATGTGCACTGGATATATTTATAATATATGTGCACTGGATATTTAATATATGTGCACTGGATATATTTAATATATGTGCACTGGATGTATATAATATGCGTGAACTGGATATATAATATATGTGCACTAAATATATATAATATATGTGCACTGGATATATAATATGTGTGCACTGGATATATATAATATATGTGCACTGGATATTTAATATATGTGCAATGGATATACATAATATGTGTGCACTGGATCTATAATATATGTGCACTGGATATATAATATATGTGCACTGGATATTTAATATATGTGCACTGGATATATAATATATATGCACTGGATATATAATATATGTGCACAGGATATATATAATATATGTGCACTGGATATTTAATATATGTGCACTGGATATACATAATATATGTGCACTGGATATATAATATATGAGCACTGGATATTTAATATATGTGCACTGGATATATATAATATATGTGCACTGGATATATAATATATGTGCACTGGATATAAATAATATATGTGCACTGGATATTTAATATATGTGCACTGGATATATATAATATATGTGCACTGGATATATTTATAATATATGTGCACTGGATATATATAATCTATGTGCACTGGATATATAATATATGTGCACTGGATATATATAATATATGTGCACTGGATCTATAATATATGTGCACTGGATGTATAATATATGTGCACTGGATATATAATATATATGCACTGGATATATAATATATGTGCACTGGATATATTTATAATATATGTGCACTGGTTATTTAATATATGTGCACTGGATATATTTAATATAGGTGCACTGGAAATTTAATATATGTGCACTGGATATATATAATCTATGTGCACTGGATATATATATAATATATGTGCACTGAATCTAAAATATATGTACACTGGATAAAAATAATATATGTGCACTCGATCTATAATATATGTGCACTGGAAATTTAAAATATATGTGCACAGAATATATAATATATGTGCAAAGGATATTTAAAATATAAGCACTGGATATATTTAATATATGTGCACTGGATGAATATATAGTATATTTGCACTGGATATTTAATATATGTGCACTGGATATAAAAATATAATATATGTGCACTGGATATATAATATATGTGCACTGGATATATATAATATATGTGCACTGGATATATAATATATGTGCACTGGATATTTATAATATATGTGCACTGGATATATATAATATATGTGCACTGGATATATAATATATGTGCACTGGATATTTATAATATATGTGCACTGGATATATAATATATGTGCACTGGATATATTTAATATATGTGCACTGGATATATAATATATGTGCACTGGATTTTTAATATATGTGCACTGGATATATAAATATAATATATGTGCACTGGATATATAATATATGTGCACTGGATATATATAATATATGTGCACTGGATATATAATATATGTGCACTGGATATTTATAATATATGTGCACTGGATATATATATAATATATGTGCACTGGATATATAATATATGTGCACTGGATATTCATAATATATGTGCACTGGATATATAATATATGTGCACTGGATATATTTAATATATGTGCACTGGATATATAATATATGTGCACTGGATATTTAATATATGTGCACTGGATATATATAATATATGTGCACTGGATATATAATATATGTGCACCGGATATATTTATAATATACGTGCACTGGATATTTAATATATGTGCACTGGATATATTTAATATATGTGCACTGGATGTATATAATATGCGTGCATTGGATATATAATATATGTGCACTGGATATATTTAATATATGTGCACTGGATGTATATAATATGCGTGAACTGGATATATAATATATGTGCACTAAATATATATAATATATGTGCACTGGATATATAATATGTGTGCACTGAATATATATATAATATATGTGCACTGGATATTTAATATATGTGCAATGGATATACATAATATGTGTGCACTGGATCTATAATATATGTGCACTGGATATATAATATATGTGCACTGGATATTTAATATATGTGCACTGGATATATAATATATATGCACTGGATATATAATATATGTGCACAGGATATGTATAATATACGTGCACTGGATATTTAATATATGTGCACTGGATATACATAATATATGTGCACTGGATATATAATATATGAGCACTGGATATTTAATATATGTGCACTGGATATATATAATATATGTGCACTGGATATATAATATATGTGCACTGGATATAAATAATATATGTGCACTGGATATTTAATATATGTGCACTGGATATATATAATATATGTGCACTGGATATATTTATAATATATGTGCACTGGATATATATAATCTATGTGCACTGGATATATAATATATGTGCACTGGATATATATAATATATGTGCACTGGATCTATAATATATGTGCACTGGATGTATAATATATGTGCACTGGATATATAATATATATGCACTGGATATATAATATATGTGCACTTCATATTTAATATATGTGCACTGGATATATTTATAATATATGTGCACTGGATATATAATATATGTGCACTGGATATATTTATAATATACGTGCACTGGATATTTAATATATGTGCACTGGATATATTTATTATATGTGCACTGGATGTATATAATATGCGTGCACTGGATATATAATGTATGTGCACTGGATATATATAATATATGTGCACTGGATATATAATATGTGTGCACTGGATATATATAATATATGTGCACTGGATATTTAATATATGTGCAATGGATATACATAATATATGTGCACTGGATCTATAATATATGTGCACTGGATATATAATATATGTGCACTGGATATTTAATGTATGTGCACTGGATATTTATAATAAATGTGCACTGGATATATAATATATGTGCAATGGATATATTTAATATATGTGCTCTGGATATATAATATATGTGCACTGGATATTTAATATACATACACTGGATATATATAATATATGTGCACTGGATATATAATATACGTTCACTGGATATATATAATATATGTGCACTGGTTCTATAATATATGTGCACTGGATATTTATAATATATGTGCACTGGATATATAATATATGTGCACTTGATATAAAATATATATGCACTGAATATTTAATATATGTGCACTGTATATATATAATATATGTGCACTGGATATATATATAATATATGTGCACTGGATATTTAATACATGTGCACTGGATATATATATAATATATGTGCACTGGATATATATATATAATATATGTGCACTGGATATATAATATATGTGCACTGGATATATATAATATATGTGCACTGGATATATAATATATGTGCACTGGATATTTATAATATATGTGCACTGGATATATATAATATATGTGCACTGGATATATAATATATGTGCACTGGATATTTATAATATATGTGCACTGGATATATAATATATGTGCACTGGATATATTTAATATATGTGCACTGGATATATAATATATGTGCACTGGATATTTAATATATGTGCACTGGATATATATAATATATGTGCACTGGATATATAATATATGTGCACTGGATATATTTATAATATATGTGCACTGGATATTTAATATATGTGCACTAGATATATTTAATATATGTGCACTGGATGTATATAATATGCGTGCACTGGATATATAATATATGTGCACTGGATATATATAATATATGTGCACTGGATATATAATATGTGTGCACTGGATATATATAATATATGTGCACTGGATATTTAATATATGTGCAATGGATATACATAATATATGTGCACTGGATCTATAATATATGTGCACTGGATATATAATATATGTGCACTGGATATTTAATATATGTGCACTGGATATATAATATATGTGCACTTGATATATAATATATGTGCACTGAATATTTAATATATGTGCACTGTATATATATAATATATGTGCACTGGGTATATATATATATATAATAAATGTGCACTGGATCTATAATATATGTGCACTGGAAATTTATAATATATGTGCACAGAATATATAATATATGTGCACAGGATATTTAATATATGTGCACTGGATGTATAATATATGTGCACTGGATATATAATATATGTGCACTGTATATATAATATATGTGCAGTGGATATTTAATATATGTGCACTGGATATATATAATATATGTGCACTGAATATTTAATATATGTGCACTGGATATATATAATATATGTGCACTGGATATATAATATATGTGCACTGGAAATATAATATATGTGCACTGGATATTTAAAATAAATGTGATCTGTATATATAATATATGTGCACTGGATATTTAATATATGTGCACTGGATATATATAATATATGTGCATTGGATTTATAATACTTGTGCACTGGTTAGTTAAATTATATGTGCACTGGATATATAATATATGTGCACTGGATATATATAATATATGTGCATTGGATTTATAATACTTGTGCACTGGATATTTAATATATTTGCACTGGATATATTTAATATATGTGCACTGGATGTATATAAAATGTGTGCACTGGATATATAATATATGTGCACTGGATATAGATAATATATGTGCACTGGATATATAATATATGTGCACTGGATATATTTATAATATATGTGCACTGGATATTTAATATATGTGCACTGGATATATTTAATATATGTGCACTGGATGTATATAATATGCGTGAACTGGATATATAATATATGTGCACTAAATATATATAATATATGTGCACTGGATATATAATATGTGTGCACTGGATATATATAATATATGTGCACTGGATATTTAATATATGTGCAATGGATATACATAATATGTGTGCACTGGATCTATAATATATGTGCACTGGATATATAATATATGTGCACTGGATATTTAATATATGTGCACTGGATATATAATATATATGCACTGGATATATAATATATGTGCACAGGATATATATAATATATGTGCACTGGATATTTAATATATGTGCACTGGATATACATAATATATGTGCACTGGATATATAATATATGAGCACTGGATATTTAATATATGTGCACTGGATATATATAATATATGTGCACTGGATATATAATATATGTGCACTGGATATAAATAATATATGTGCACTGGATATTTAATATATGTGCACTGGATATATATAATATATGTGCACTGGATATATTTATAATATATGTGCACTGGATATATATAATCTATGTGCACTGGATATATAATATATGTGCACTGGATATATATAATATATGTGCACTGGATCTATAATATATGTGCACTGGATGTATAATATATGTGCACTGGATATATAATATATATGCACTGGATATATAATATATGTGCACTGGATATATTTATAATATATGTGCACTGGATATTTAATATATGTGCACTGGATATATTTAATATAGGTGCACTGGAAATTTAATATATGTGCACTGGATATATATAATCTATGTGCACTGGATATATATATAATATATGTGCACTGAATCTAAAATATATGTACACTGGATAAAAATAATATATGTGCACTCGATCTATAATATATGTGCACTGGAAATTTAAAATATATGTGCACAGAATATATAATATATGTGCAAAGGATATTTAAAATATAAGCACTGGATATATTTAATATATGTGCACTGGATGAATATATAGTATATTTGCACTGGATATTTAATATATGTGCACTGGATATAAAAATATAATATATGTGCACTGGATATATAATATATGTGCACTGGATATATATAATATATGTGCACTGGATATATAATATATGTGCACTGGATATTTATAATATATGTGCACTGGATATATATATAATATATGTGCACTGGATATATAATATATGTGCACTGGATATTTATAATATATGTGCACTGGATATATAATATATGTGCACTGGATATATTTAATATATGTGCACTGGATATATAATATATGTGCACTGGATATATAAATATAATATATGTGCACTAGATATATAATATATGTGCACTGGATATATATAATATATGTGCACTGGATATATAATATATGTGCACTGGATATTTATAATATATGTGCACTGGATATATATAATATATGTGCACTGGATATATAATATATGTGCACTGGATATTTATAATATATGTGCACTGGATATATAATATATGTGCACTGGATATATTTAATATATGTGCACTGGATATATAATATATGTGCACTGGATATTTAATATATGTGCACTGGATATATATAATATATGTGCACTGGATATATAATATATGTGCACTGGATATATTTATAATATACGTGCACTGGATATTTAATATATGTGCACTGGATATATTTAATATATGTGCACTGGATGTATATAATATGCGTGCACTGGATATATAATGTATGTGCACTGGATATATATAATATATGTGCACTGGATATATAATATGTGTGCACTGGATATATATAATATATGTGCACTGGATATTTAATATGTGTGCAATGGATATACATAATATATGTGCACTGGATCTATAATATATGTGCACTGGATATATAATATATGTGCACTGGATATTTAATGTATGTGCACTGGATATTTATAATAAATGTGCACTGGATATATAATATATGTGCAATGGATATATTTAATATATGTGCTCTAGATATATAATATATGTGCACTGGATATTTAATATATATACACTGGATATATATAATATATGTGCACTGGATATATAATATACGTTCACTGGATATATATAATATATGTGTACTGGTTCTATAATATATATGCACTGGATATTTATAATATATGTGCACTGGATATATAATATATGTGCACTTGATATATAATATATGTGCACTGAATATTTAATATATGTGCACTGTATATATATAATATATGTGCACTGGATATATATATAATATATGTGCACTGGATATTTAATACATGTGCACTGGATATATATATAATATATGTGCACTGGATATATATATAATATATGTGCACTGGATATATAATATATGTGCACTGGATATGTATAATATATGTGCACTGGATATATAATATATGTGCACTGGATATTTATAATATATGTGCACTGGATATATATAACATATGTGCACTGGATATATAATATATGTGCACTGGATATTTATAATATATGTGCACTGGATATATAATATATGTGCACTGGATATATTTAATATATGTGCACTGGATATATAATATATGTGCACTGGATATTTAATATATGTGCACTGGATATATATAATATATGTGCACTGGATATATAATATATGTGCACTGGATATATTTAATATATGTGCACTGGATATATAATATATGTGCACTGGATATTTAATATATGTGCACTGGATATATTTAATATATGTGCACTGGATGTATATAATATGTGTGCACTGGATATATAATATATGTGCACTGGATATATATAATATATGTGCACTGGATATATAATATATGTGCACTGGATATTTAATATATGTGCACTGGATATATTTAATATATGTGCACTGGATGTATATAATATGTGTGCACTGGATATATAATATATGTGCACTGTCTATATATAATATATGTGCACTGGATATATAATATATGTGCACTGGATATATTTAATATATGTGCACTGGATATATAATATATGTGCACTGGATATATTTAATATATGTGCACTGGATGTATATAATATGCGTGAACTGGATATATAATATATGTGCACTAAATATATATAATATATGTGCACTGGATATATAATATGTGTGCACTGAATATATATATAATATATGTGCACTGGATATTTAATATATGGTTGTCACGGGATGGTTAGAGTCCGGCAATAGGCAATGTGTAATATATATTTCATGTGGAATGTATTCTCTAACCTGTTGTAAACATCAGTGTGTAGTTGGCTGATTAGGGTCTAGTGTGTTAGCACATTGTATGCAAATACCTCTAACTAGTGAGGACAATGGGTGGAGATAATCTGATCAGTGTATCCAAGAAGATGTTGGACTGTGCATTGTTCAAAAGAGACAGGGAGTCTGCTCTCCTTGGCATAGGTGAGGGGGGAAGGATCTGTGACTCAGCCCTTCCCACCTCCAGATATAGGAAGTAACAGTTTAGTATATAGATGTAGCTAGCAGTTAGTATGTGTTAGCCGGCCTGTGCACAGCTCTGCAGAGAGCCAGGACTTAGTTACAGGACCAAGGAACCAAAGTTATCATTGGATTGTGACTTCTGTGGACTTATTGTTATTACGGTTGATGTGACCGCCGCCGGCTACTAACTTTGTGGATTACAATAAATTGCTGTTGTCTCCCGACCTCTTGCGTCCCTGTTGATTCAAAAGACCATCCGGAGGAAGACGTATACCTTTGCTCCGTGACAACTGGTGGCAGCAGTGGGATCAACAGCGGACAGCGAGATGGACTACAGCAGCCCAGCGATTAATGGAGCCACAACCTCAGAATACAGGAACTGGACTATGGCACGTCTACAAGTAAGGGCCCGGGAACTAAACCTGAGTTACCAGGGAAGAACGAAAGATCAACTGATCGAGGCACTGGAGGAGATGACCCTGCAAAGCGACCATGAGGAGGGCTGCCCCCAGGAGACTGGAGAGATACGGGAGTGGCAGGTACAGACCCAAAAGAGCAGATGGGTTGTTTTGTATGAGGAGGAGTTGGCAGTGCTGGGGCTAGAAGCAACTGCAGAGCAAAGGAGTAGAGCATTACAGAGGGCTCAGGAAACGGAGAAGGAGGAACAGAGAATGGCGCATGAAAAGGAAAGAATGGCGCATGAAATGCGAATGGCTGAGATAACTACGCGGAATTATAATCAAACGTCGGCCCCCAGCCCAACAGTGAGAGAACCACCATATGTCTCCCATAAACACTTCAAGACCTTTGATGAAGCGGCTGGGGATGTTGATGGATATTTTCAGGACTTCGAACACCAGTGCCACCTGATGGAAGTCCCAGAGAAGGATTGGGTCCGGTATCTGGTGGGGCACCTACGAGATGGGGCTGCGGAAGCTCTCAGAGCCATGGACCCTAGTGATCAGCGGGACTATGAGGCCATTAAAAGAGCGGTGCAGAAGTATTATGCCGTCACTCCAGAGACCTACCGAGTTCAATTCCGCTCTTTGTCTTACAATGGGGGAAGCTCCTTCCACATGTTCGCCCACAAGTTGAAGCAAGCATGCAAGCGCTGGCTAGAAGGAGAGGAGGCTGTCACAGTCGATAAGATCCTCCAAGTCATACTTAAGGAACAGTTCTTTTCCCAGTGCCCCGCTGAGATCCGTGAGTGGGTGCTGGAACGGAACCCAGCCACAGTGGAGCAAGCTGCTTCCCTTGCAGATGAGGGCCTGACCATCAAGCCGCAGTGGAAGAGGTTGTTTGCAGAGGAGCGGAAAACTACCACAGTCCGCCAGACACCCTTCATCCAGCCACCCACCTTTCGTGCCCGGCCTCAGGATTACAATTCCCCCTCTACCCCTGCCCCAGCCCATCGGCCTCCAGCTATGAACAACCCTGTCCCTAGACAACGACCTACTGGAAGAATGCTAGAGCGCAGATGTTTTGGGTGCGGGCGGCCTGGACATTTGCAAGCTAGTTGCCCTGTTAACATGGGGGCACGGGCCACCGTGGCATCCCGGCCTATTCACTACCTGGGAACCACCCCTAGGACTGAAAGTTTGGCCCCATTTCCAGATGACTCCATGAATGACCCATCTGTTCCACCTCCAGGGGTCTATGGGATTCAGCCTTCCGCCACACATCCCGCAAACCTTCAGCGGAAGCACTTGCAGGAGGTCCTACTGGATGGCCGAACAGTTGTTGGATTCCGGGACTCGGGAGCTTTCCTAACGGTAGCGGACCCCCGAGTTGTGCGACCCGAGGCCCTAGAGGAGGGTCCTGGCATTTCTATCAAGTTGGCAGGGGGTACTCAAAGACGTATTCCTAAAGCTACCGTGGAACTCGACTATGGTTATGGACCAAAACGATGCACAATTGGTGTGATGAGCGGGCTGCCGGCCGATGTTCTGTTAGGCAACGATGTTGGAAATCTACAGTGCCACTTTGTGGGAGCAGTGACCCGAAGCCAAGCTCAGGGAGAAGCCAACATGGATCCACCGGATTTTCTGACAGATGCCAGCCCTTCAACCCTACAACTTTACCATTCAGTACCGCCGAGGGAACCAACACCAGAACGCGGATGGGTTATCCCGGCAGGAGGACATATGAGCTATAGAGACTGATGTGCATTCCCCAATTTACCTGTGTAGGCCAATTGTGTCATGCACATGTTTTGAGAGGGGGAGGGGTTGTCACGGGATGGTTAGAGTCCGGCAATAGGCAATGTGTAATATATATTTCATGTGGAATGTATTCTCTAACCTGTTGTAAACATCAGTGTGTAGTTGGCTGATTAGGGTCTAGTGTGTTAGCACATTGTATGCAAATACCTCTAACTAGTGAGGACAATGGGTGGAGATAATCTGATCAGTGTCTCCAAGAAGATGTTGGACTGTGCATTGTTCAAAAGAGACAGGGAGTCTGCTCTCCTTGGCATAGGTGAGGGGGGAAGGATCTGTGACTCAGCCCTTCCCACCTCCAGATATAGGAAGTAACAGTTTAGTATATAGATGTAGCTAGCAGTTAGTATGTGTTAGCCGGCCTGTGCACAGCTCTGCAGAGAGCCAGGACTTAGTTACAGGACCAAGGAACCAAAGTTATCATTGGATTGTGACTTCTGTGGACTTATTGTTATTACGGTTGATGTGACCGCCGCCGGCTACTAACTTTGTGGATTACAATAAATTGCTGTTGTCTCCCGACCTCTTGCGTCCCTGTTGATTCAAAAGACCATCCGGAGGAAGACGTATACCTTTGCTCCGTGACAATGTGCAATGGATATACATAATATGTGTGCACTGGATCTATAATATATGTGCACTGGATATATAATATATGTGCACTGGATATTTAATATATGTGCACTGGATATATAATATATATGCACTGGATATATAATATATGTGCACAGGATATGTATAATATACGTGCACTGGATATTTAATATATGTGCACTGGATATACATAATATATGTGCACTGGATATATAATATATGAGCACTGGATATTTAATATATGTGCACTGGATATATATAATATATGTGCACTGGATATATAATATATGTGCACTGGATATAAATAATATATGTGCACTGGATATTTAATATATGTGCACTGGATATATATAATATATGTGCACTGGATATATTTATAATATATGTGCACTGGATATATATAATCTATGTGCACTGGATATATAATATATGTGCACTGGATATATATAATATATGTGCACTGGATCTATAATATATGTGCACTGGATGTATAATATATGTGCACTGGATATATAATATATATGCACTGGATATATAATATATGTGCACTGGATATATTTATAATATATGTGCACTGGATATTTAATATATGTGCACTGGATATATTTAATATAGGTGCACTGGAAATTTAATATATGTGCACTGGATATATATAATCTATGTGCACTGGATATATATAATATATGTGCACTGAATCTAAAATATATGTACACTGGATAAAAATAATATATGTGCACTCGATCTATAATATATGTGCACTGGAAATTTAAAATATATGTGCACAGAATATATAATATATGTGCAAAGGATATTTAAAATATAAGCACTGGATATATTTAATATATGTGCACTGGATGAATATATAGTATATTTGCACTGGATATTTAATATATGTGCACTGGATATATAAATATAATATATGTGCACTGGATATATAATATATGTGCACTGGATATTTATAATATATGTGCACTGGATATATATAATATATGTGCACTGGATATATAATATATGTGCACTGGATATTTATAATATATGTGCACTGGATATATAATATATGTGCACTGGATATATTTAATATATGTGCACTGGATATATAATATATGTGCACTGGATATTTAATATATGTGCACTGGATATATTTATAATATATGTGCACTGGATATATAATATATGTGCACTGGATATATTTATAATATACGTGCACTGGATATTTAATATATGTGCACTGGATATATTTATTATATGTGCACTGGATGTATATAATATGCGTGCACTGGATATATAATGTATGTGCACTGGATATATATAATATATGTGCACTGGATATATAATATGTGTGCACTGGATATATATAATATATGTGCACTGGATATTTAATATATGTGCAATGGATATACATAATATATGTGCACTGGATCTATAATATATGTGCACTGGATATATAATATATGTGCACTGGATATTTAATGTATGTGCACTGGATATTTATAATAAATGTGCACTGGACATATAATATATGTGCAATGGATATATTTAATATATGTGCTCTGGATATATAATATATGTGCACTGGATATTTAATATATATACACTGGATATATATAATATATGTGCACTGGATATATAATATACGTTCACTGGATATATATAATATATGTGCACTGGTTCTATAATATATGTGCACTGGATATTTATAATATATGTGCACTGGATATATAATATATGTGCACTTGATATATAATATATGTGCACTGAATATTTAATATATGTGCACTGTATATATATAATATATGTGCACTGGATATATATATAATATATGTGCACTGGATATTTAATACATGTGCACTGGATATATATATAATATATGTGCACTGGATATATATATATAATATATGTGCACTGGATATATAATATATGTGCACTGGATATATATAATATATGTGCACTGGATATATAATATATGTGCACTGGATATTTATAATATATGTGCACTGGATATATATAATATATGTGCACTGGATATATAATATATGTGCACTGGATATTTATAATATATGTGCACTGGATATATAATATATGTGCACTGGATATATTTAATATATGTGCACTTTATATATAATATATGTGCACTGGATATTTAATATATGTGCACTGGATATATATAATATATGTGCACTGGATATATAATATATGTGCACTGGATATATTTATAATATATGTGCACTGGATATTTAATATATGTGCACTAGATATATTTAATATATGTGCACTGGATGTATATAATATGCGTGCACTGGATATATAATATATGTGCACTGGATATATATAATATATGTGCACTGGATATATAATATGTGTGCACTGGATATATATAATATATGTGCACTGGATATTTAATATATGTGCAATGGATATACATAATATATGTGCACTGGATCTATAATATATGTGCACTGGATATATAATATATGTGCACTGGATATTTAATATATGTGCACTGGATATATAATATATGTGCACTTGATATATAATATATGTGCACTGAATATTTAATATATGTGCACTGTATATATATAATATATGTGCACTGGATATATATATATAATATATGTGCACTGGATCTATAATATATGTGCACTGGAAATTTATAATATATGTGCACAGAATATATAATATATGTGCACAGGATATTTAATATATGTGCACTGGATGTATAATATATGTGCACTGGATATATAATATATGTGCACTGTATATATAATATATGTGCAGTGGATATTTAATATATGTGCACTGGATATATATAATATATGTGCACTGAATATTTAATATATGTGCACTGGATATATATAATATATGTGCACTGGATATATAATATATGTGCACTGGATATATAATATATGTGCACTAGATATATAAAATATGTGCACAGGATATAT
Source organism: Leptodactylus fuscus (assembly GCF_031893055.1). Lineage (NCBI taxonomy): Eukaryota > Metazoa > Chordata > Amphibia > Anura > Leptodactylidae > Leptodactylus > Leptodactylus fuscus. The sequence goes on from NC_134266.1 coordinate 279,584,382, forward strand.
ATAATATATGTGCACTGGACCTAAAATTTAAGTGCACTGGATATATAATATATGTGCACTGGATATTTAAAATAAATGTGATCTGTATATATAATATATGTGCACTGGATATTTAATATATGTGCACTGGATATATATAATATATGTGCATTGGATTTATAATACTTGTGCACTGGTTAGTTAAATTATATGTGCACTGGATATATAATATATGTGCACTGGATATATTTAATATATGTGCACTGGATATATAATATATGTGCACTGGATATTTAATATATTTGCACTGGATATATTTAATATATGTGCACTGGATGTATATAATATGTGTGCACTGGATATATAATATATGTGCACTGGATATAGATAATATATGTGCACTGGATATATAATATATGTGCACTGGATATTTAATATATGTGCACTGGATATATTTAATATATGTGCACTGGATGTATATAATATGTGTGCACTGGATATATAATATATGTGCACTGTCTATATATAATATATGTGCACTGGATATTTATAATATATGTGCACTGGATATATTTAATATATGTGCACTGGATATATAATATATGTGCACTGGATATTTAATATATGTGCACTGGATATATTTAATATATGTGCACTGGATGTATATAATATGTGTGCACTGAATATATAATATATGTGCACTGTCTATATATAATATATGTGCACTGGATATATTTAATATATGTGCACTGGATATTTAATATATGTGCACTGGATATATTTAATATATGTGCACTGGATGTATATAATATGCGTGAACTGGATATATAATATATGTGCACTAAATATATATAATATATGTGCACTGGATATATAATATGTGTGCACTGGATATATATAATATATGTGCACTGGATATTTAATATATGTGCAATGGATATACATAATATGTGTGCACTGGATCTATAATATATGTGCACTGGATATATAATATATGTGCACTGGATATTTAATATATGTGCACTGGATATATAATATATATGCACTGGATATATAATATATGTGCACAGGATATATATAATATATGTGCACTGGATATTTAATATATGTGCACTGGATATACATAATATATGTGCACTGGATATATAATATATGAGCACTGGATATTTAATATATGTGCACTGGATATATATAATATATGTGCACTGGATATATAATATATGTGCACTGGATATAAATAATATATGTGCACTGGATATTTAATATATGTGCACTGGATATATATAATATATGTGCACTGGATATATTTATAATATATGTGCACTGGATATATATAATCTATGTGCACTGGATATATAATATATGTGCACTGGATATATATAATATATGTGCACTGGATCTATAATATATGTGCACTGGATGTATAATATATGTGCACTGGATATATAATATATATGCACTGGATATATAATATATGTGCACTGGATATATTTATAATATATGTGCACTGGATATTTAATATATGTGCACTGGATATATTTAATATAGGTGCACTGGAAATTTAATATATGTGCACTGGATATATATAATCTATGTGCACTGGATATATATATAATATATGTGCACTGAATCTAAAATATATGTACACTGGATAAAAATAATATATGTGCACTCGATCTATAATATATGTGCACTGGAAATTTAAAATATATGTGCACAGAATATATAATATATGTGCAAAGGATATTTAAAATATAAGCACTGGATATATTTAATATATGTGCACTGGATGAATATATAGTATATTTGCACTGGATATTTAATATATGTGCACTGGATATAAAAATATAATATATGTGCACTGGATATATAATATATGTGCACTGGATATATATAATATATGTGCACTGGATATATAATATATGTGCACTGGATATTTATAATATATGTGCACTGGATATATATATAATATATGTGCACTGGATATATAATATATGTGCACTGGATATTTATAATATATGTGCACTGGATATATAATATATGTGCACTGGATATATTTAATATATGTGCACTGGATATATAATATATGTGCACTGGATATATAAATATAATATATGTGCACTAGATATATAATATATGTGCACTGGATATATATAATATATGTGCACTGGATATATAATATATGTGCACTGGATATTTATAATATATGTGCACTGGATATATATAATATATGTGCACTGGATATATAATATATGTGCACTGGATATTTATAATATATGTGCACTGGATATATAATATATGTGCACTGGATATATTTAATATATGTGCACTGGATATATAATATATGTGCACTGGATATTTAATATATGTGCACTGGATATATATAATATATGTGCACTGGATATATAATATATGTGCACTGGATATATTTATAATATACGTGCACTGGATATTTAATATATGTGCACTGGATATATTTAATATATGTGCACTGGATGTATATAATATGCGTGCACTGGATATATAATGTATGTGCACTGGATATATATAATATATGTGCACTGGATATATAATATGTGTGCACTGGATATATATAATATATGTGCACTGGATATTTAATATGTGTGCAATGGATATACATAATATATGTGCACTGGATCTATAATATATGTGCACTGGATATATAATATATGTGCACTGGATATTTAATGTATGTGCACTGGATATTTATAATAAATGTGCACTGGATATATAATATATGTGCAATGGATATATTTAATATATGTGCTCTAGATATATAATATATGTGCACTGGATATTTAATATATATACACTGGATATATATAATATATGTGCACTGGATATATAATATACGTTCACTGGATATATATAATATATGTGTACTGGTTCTATAATATATATGCACTGGATATTTATAATATATGTGCACTGGATATATAATATATGTGCACTTGATATATAATATATGTGCACTGAATATTTAATATATGTGCACTGTATATATATAATATATGTGCACTGGATATATATATAATATATGTGCACTGGATATTTAATACATGTGCACTGGATATATATATAATATATGTGCACTGGATATATATATAATATATGTGCACTGGATATATAATATATGTGCACTGGATATGTATAATATATGTGCACTGGATATATAATATATGTGCACTGGATATTTATAATATATGTGCACTGGATATATATAACATATGTGCACTGGATATATAATATATGTGCACTGGATATTTATAATATATGTGCACTGGATATATAATATATGTGCACTGGATATATTTAATATATGTGCACTGGATATATAATATATGTGCACTGGATATTTAATATATGTGCACTGGATATATATAATATATGTGCACTGGATATATAATATATGTGCACTGGATATATTTAATATATGTGCACTGGATATATAATATATGTGCACTGGATATTTAATATATGTGCACGGGATATATATAATATATGTGCACTGGATATATAATATATGTGCACTGGATATATTTATAATATACGTGCACTGGATATTTAATATATGTGCACTGGATATATTTAATATATGTGCACTGGATGTATATAATATGCGTGCACTGGATATATAATATATGTGCACTGGATATATTTAATATATGTGCACTGGATGTATATAATATGCGTGAACTGGATATATAATATATGTGCACTAAATATATATAATATATGTGCACTGGATATATAATATGTGTGCACTGAATATATATATAATATATGTGCACTGGATATTTAATATATGTGCAATGGATATACATAATATGTGTGCACTGGATCTATAATATATGTGCACTGGATATATAATATATGTGCACTGGATATTTAATATATGTGCACTGGATATATAATATATATGCACTGGATATATAATATATGTGCACAGGATATGTATAATATACGTGCACTGGATATTTAATATATGTGCACTGGATATACATAATATATGTGCACTGGATATATAATATATGAGCACTGGATATTTAATATATGTGCACTGGATATATATAATATATGTGCACTGGATATATAATATATGTGCACTGGATATAAATAATATATGTGCACTGGATATTTAATATATGTGCACTGGATATATATAATATATGTGCACTGGATATATTTATAATATATGTGCACTGGATATATATAATCTATGTGCACTGGATATATAATATATGTGCACTGGATATATATATAATATATGTGCACTGGATCTATAATATATGTGCACTGGATGTATAATATATGTGCACTGGATATATAATATATATGCACTGGATATATAATATATGTGCACTGGATATATTTATAATATATGTGCACTGGATATTTAATATATGTGCACTGGATATATTTAATATAGGTGCACTGGAAATTTAATATATGTGCACTGGATATATATAATCTATGTGCACTGGATATATATAATATATGTGCACTGAATCTAAAATATATGTACACTGGATAAAAATAATATATGTGCACTCGATCTATAATATATGTGCACTGGAAATTTAAAATATATGTGCACAGAATATATAATATATGTGCAAAGGATATTTAAAATATAAGCACTGGATATATTTAATATATGTGCACTGGATGAATATATAGTATATTTGCACTGGATATTTAATATATGTGCACTGGATATATAAATATAATATATGTGCACTGGATATATAATATATGTGCACTGGATATTTATAATATATGTGCACTGGATATATATAATATATGTGCACTGGATATATAATATATGTGCACTGGATATTTATAATATATGTGCACTGGATATATAATATATGTGCACTGGATATATTTAATATATGTGCACTGGATATATAATATATGTGCACTGGATATTTAATATATGTGCACTGGATATATTTATAATATATGTGCACTGGATATATAATATATGTGCACTGGATATATTTATAATATACGTGCACTGGATATTTAATATATGTGCACTGGATATATTTATTATATGTGCACTGGATGTATATAATATGCGTGCACTGGATATATAATGTATGTGCACTGGATATATATAATATATGTGCACTGGATATATAATATGTGTGCACTGGATATATATAATATATGTGCACTGGATATTTAATATATGTGCAATGGATATACATAATATATGTGCACTGGATCTATAATATATGTGCACTGGATATATAATATATGTGCACTGGATATTTAATGTATGTGCACTGGATATTTATAATAAATGTGCACTGGATATATAATATATGTGCAATGGATATATTTAATATATGTGCTCTGGATATATAATATATGTGCACTGGATATTTAATATACATACACTGGATATATATAATATATGTGCACTGGATATATAATATACGTTCACTGGATATATATAATATATGTGCACTGGTTCTATAATATATGTGCACTGGATATTTATAATATATGTGCACTGGATATATAATATATGTGCACTGGATATATATATATAATATATGTGCACTGGATATATAATATATGTGCACTGGATATATATAATATATGTGCACTGGATATATAATATATGTGCACTGGATATTTATAATATATGTGCACTGGATATATATAATATATGTGCACTGGATATATAATATATGTGCACTGGATATACATAATATATGTGCACTGGATCTATAATATATGTGCACTGGATATATAATATATGTGCACTGGATATTTAATATATGTGCACTGGATATATAATATATGTGCACTTGATATATAATATATGTGCACTGAATATTTAATATATGTGCACTGTATATATATAATATATGTGCACTGGATATATATATATAATATATGTGCACTGGATCTATAATATATGTGCACTGGAAATTTATAATATATGTGCACAGAATATATAATATATGTGCACAGGATATTTAATATATGTGCACTGGATGTATAATATATGTGCACTGGATATATAATATATGTGCACTGGATATATAATATATGTGCACTTGATATATAATATATGTGCACTGAATATTTAATATATGTGCACTGTATATATATAATATATGTGCACTGGATATATATATATAATATATGTGCACTGGATCTATAATATATGTGCACTGGAAATTTATAATATATGTGCACAGAATATATAATATATGTGCACAGGATATTTAATATATGTGCACTGGATGTATAATATATGTGCACTGGATATATAATATATGTGCACTGTATATATAATATATGTGCAGTGGATATTTAATATATGTGCACTGGATATATATAATATATGTGCACTGAATATTTAATATATGTGCACTGGATATATATAATATATGTGCACTGGATATATAATATATGTGCACTGGATATATAATATATGTGCACTAGATATATAAAATATGTGCACAGGATATATATAATATATGTGCACTGGACCTAAAATTTAAGTGCACTGGATATATAATATATGTGCACTGGATATTTAAAATAAATGTGATCTGTATATATAATATATGTGCACTGGATATTTAATATATGTGCACTGGATATATATAATATATGTGCATTGGATTTATAATACTTGTGCACTGGTTAGTTAAATTATATGTGCACTGGATATATAATATATGTGCACTGGATATATTTAATATATGTGCACTGGATATATAATATATGTGCACTGGATATTTAATATATTTGCACTGGATATATTTAATATATGTGCACTGGATGTATATAAAATGTGTGCACTGGATATATAATATATGTGCACTGGATATAGATAATATATGTGCACTGGATATATAATATATGTGCACTGGATATTTAATATATGTGCACTGGATATATTTAATATATGTGCACTGGATGTATATAATATGTGTGCACTGGATATATAATATATGTGCACTGTCTATATATAATATATGTGCACTGGATATATTTAATATCTGTGCACTGGATATATAATATATGTGCACTGGATATTTAATATATGTGCACTGGATATATATAATATATGTGCACTGGATATATAATATATGTGCACTGGATATATTTATAATATATGTGCACTGGATATTTAATATATGTGCACTGGATATATTTAATATATGTGCACTGGATGTATATAATATGCGTGAACTGGATATATAATATATGTGCACTAAATATATATAATATATGTGCACTGGATATATAATATGTGTGCACTGGATATATATAATATATGTGCACTGGATATTTAATATATGTGCAATGGATATACATAATATGTGTGCACTGGATCTATAATATATGTGCACTGGATATATAATATATTTGCACTGGATATTTAATATATGTGCACTGGATATATAATATATATGCACTGGATATATAATATATGTGCACAGGATACATATAATATATGTGCACTGGATATTTAATATATGTGCACTGGATATACATAATATATGTGCACTGGATATATAATATATGAGCACTGGATATTTAATATATGTGCACTGGATATATATAATATATGTGCACTGGATATATAATATATGTGCACTGGATATAAATAATATATGTGCACTGGATATTTAATATATGTGCACTGGATATATATAATATATGTGCACTGGATATATTTATAATATATGTGCACTGGATATATATAATCTATGTGCACTGGATATATAATATATGTGCACTGGATATATATAATATATGTGCACTGGATCTATAATATATGTGCACTGGATGTATAATATATGTGCACTGGATATATAATATATATGCACTGGATATATAATATATGTGCACTGGATATATTTATAATATATGTGCACTGGATATTTAATATATGTGCACTGGATATATTTAATATAGGTGCACTGGAAATTTAATATATGTGCACTGGATATATATAATCTATGTGCACTGGATATATATATAATATATGTGCACTGAATCTAAAATATATGTACACTGGATAAAAATAATATATGTGCACTCGATCTATAATATATGTGCACTGGAAATTTAAAATATATGTGCACAGAATATATAATATATGTGCAAAGGATATTTAAAATATAAGCACTGGATATATTTAATATATGTGCACTGGATGAATATATAGTATATTTGCACTGGATATTTAATATATGTGCACTGGATATAAAAATATAATATATGTGCACTGGATATATAATATATGTGCACTGGATATATATAATATATGTGCACTGGATATATAATATATGTGCACTGGATATTTATAATATATGTGCACTGGATATATATAATATATGTGCACTGGATATATAATATATGTGCACTGGATATTTATAATATATGTGCACTGGATATATAATATATGTGCACTGGATATATTTAATATATGTGCACTGGATATATAATGTATGTGCACTGGATATTTAATATATGTGCACTGGATATATAAATATAATATATGTGCACTAGATATATAATATATGTGCACTGGATATATATAATATATGTGCACTGGATATATAATATATGTGCACTGGATATTTATAATATATGTGCACTGGATATATATAATATATGTGCACTGGATATATAATATATGTGCACTGGATATTTATAATATATGTGCACTGGATATATAATATATGTGCACTGGATATATTTAATATATGTGCACTGGATATATAATATATGTGCACTGGATATTTAATATATGTGCACTGGATATATATAATATATGTGCACTGGATATATAATATATGTGCACTGGATATATTTATAATATACGTGCACTGGATATTTAATATATGTGCACTGGATATATTTAATATATGTGCACTGGATGTATATAATATGCGTGCACTGGATATATAATGTATGTGCACTGGATATATATAATATATGTGCACTGGATATATAATATGTGTGCACTGGATATATATAATATATGTGCACTGGATATTTAATATGTGTGCAATGGATATACATAATATATGTGCACTGGATCTATAATATATGTGCACTGGATATATAATATATGTGCACTGGATATTTAATGTATGTGCACTGGATATTTATAATAAATGTGCACTGGATATATAATATATGTGCAATGGATATATTTAATATATGTGCTCTGGATATATAATATATGTGCACTGGATATTTAATATATATACACTGGATATATATAATATATGTGCACTGGATATATAATATACGTTCACTGGATATATATAATATATGTGTACTGGTTCTATAATATATATGCACTGGATATTTATAATATATGTGCACTGGATATATAATATATGTGCACTTGATATATAATATATGTGCACTGAATATTTAATATATGTGCACTGGATATATAATATATGTGCACTGGATATGTATAATATATGTGCACTGGATATATAATATATGTGCACTGGATATTTATAATATATGTGCACTGGATATATATAACATATGTGCACTGGATATATAATATATGTGCACTGGATATTTATAATATATGTGCACTGGATATATAATATATGTGCACTGGATATATTTAATATATGTGCACTGGATATATAATATATGTGCACTGGATCTATAATATATGTGCACTGGATATATAATATATGTGCACTGGATATTTAATGTATGTGCACTGGATATTTATAATAAATGTGCACTGGATATATAATATATGTGCAATGGATATATTTAATATATGTGCACTGGATATATAATATATGTGCACTGGATATATAATATATGTGCACTGGATATGTATAATATATGTGCACTGGATATATAATATATGTGCACTGGATATTTATAATATATGTGCACTGGATATATATAACATATGTGCACTGGATATATAATATATGTGCACTGGATATTTATAATATATGTGCACTGGATATATAATATATGTGCACTGGATATATTTAATATATGTGCACTGGATATATAATATATGTGCACTGGATATTTAATATATGTGCACTGGATATATATAATATATGTGCACTGGATATATAATATATGTGCACTGGATATATTTAATATATGTGCACTGGATATATAATATATGTGCACTGGATATTTAATATATGTGCACTGGATATATTTAATATATGTGCACTGGATGTATATAATATGTGTGCACTGGATATATAATATATGTGCACTGGATATATATAATATATGTGCACTGGATATATAATATATGTGCACTGGATATTTAATATATGTGCACTGGATATATTTAATATATGTGCACTGGATGTATATAATATGTGTGCACTGGATATATAATATATGTGCACTGTCTATATATAATATATGTGCACTGGATATATAATATATGTGCACTGGATATATTTAATATATGTGCACTGGATATATAATATATGTGCACTGGATATATTTAATATATGTGCACTGGATGTATATAATATGCGTGAACTGGATATATAATATATGTGCACTAAATATATATAATATATGTGCACTGGATATATAATATGTGTGCACTGAATATATATATATAATATATGTGCACTGGATATTTAATATATGTGCAATGGATATACATAATATGTGTGCACTGGATCTATAATATATGTGCACTGGATACATAATATATGTGCACTGGATATTTAATATATGTGCACTGGATATATAATATATATGCACTGGATATATAATATATGTGCACAGGATGTGCACTGGATATACATAATATATGTGCACTGGATATATAATATATGAGCACTGGATATTTAATATATGTGCACTGGATATATATAATATATGTGCACTGGATATATAATATATGTGCACTGGATATAAATAATATATGTGCACTGGATATTTAATATATGTGCACTGGATATATATAATATATGTGCACTGGATATATTTATAATATATGTGCACTGGATATATATAATCTATGTGCACTGGATATATAATATATGTGCACTGGATATATATAATATATGTGCACTGGATCTATAATATATGTGCACTGGATGTATAATATATGTGCACTGGATATATAATATATATGCACTGGATATATAATATATGTGCACTGGATATATTTATAATATATGTGCACTGGATATTTAATATATGTGCACTGGATATATTTAATATAGGTGCACTGGAAATTTAATATATGTGCACTGGATATATATAATCTATGTGCACTGGATATATATAATATATGTGCACTGAATCTAAAATATATGTACACTGGATAAAAATAATATATGTGCACTCGATCTATAATATATGTGCACTGGAAATTTAAAATATATGTGCACAGAATATATAATATATGTGCAAAGGATATTTAAAATATAAGCACTGGATATATTTAATATATGTGCACTGGATGAATATGTAGTATATTTGCACTGGATATTTAATATATGTGCACTGGATATATAAATATAATATATGTGCACTGGATATATAATATATGTGCACTGGATATTTATAATATATGTGCACTGGATATATATAATATATGTGCACTGGATATATAATATATGTGCACTGGATATTTATAATATATGTGCACTGGATATATAATATATGTGCACTGGATATATTTAATATATGTGCACTGGATATATAATATATGTGCACTGGATATTTAATATATGTGCACTGGATATATTTATAATATATGTGCACTGGATATATAATATATGTGCACTGGATATATTTATAATATACGTGCACTGGATATTTAATATATGTGCACTGGATATATTTATTATATGTGCACTGGATGTATATAATATGCTTGCACTGGATATATAATGTATGTGCACTGGATATATATAATATATGTGCACTGGATATATAATATGTGTGCACTGGATATATATAATATATGTGCACTGGATATTTAATATATGTGCAATGGATATACATAATATATGTGCACTGGATCTATAATATATGTGCACTGGATATATAATATATGTGCACTGGATATTTAATGTATGTGCACTGGATATTTATAATAAATGTGCACTGGATATATAATATATGTGCAATGGATATATTTAATATATGTGCTCTGGATATATAATATATGTGCACTGGATATTTAATATATATACACTGGATATATATAATATATGTGCACTGGATATATAATATACGTTCACTGGATATATATAATATATGTGCACTGGTTCTATAATATATGTGCACTGGATATTTATAATATATGTGCACTGGATATATAATATATGTGCACTTGATATATAATATATGTGCACTGAATATTTAATATATGTGCACTGTATATATATAATATATGTGCACTGGATATATATATAATATATGTGCACTGGATATTTAATACATGTGCACTGGATATATATATAATATATGTGCACTGGATATATATATATAATATATGTGCACTGGATATATAATATATGTGCACTGGATATATATAATATATGTGCACTGGATATATAATATATGTGCACTGGATATTTATAATATATGTGCACTGGATATATATAATATATGTGCACTGGATATATAATATATGTGCACTGGATATTTATAATATATGTGCACTGGATATATAATATATGTGCACTGGATATATTTAATATATGTGCACTGGATATATAATATATGTGCACTGGATATTTAATATATGTGCACTGGATATATATAATATATGTGCACTGGATATATAATATATGTGCACTGGATATATTTATAATATATGTGCACTGGATATTTAATATATGTGCACTAGATATATTTAATATATGTGCACTGGATGTATATAATATGCGTGCACTGGATATATAATATATGTGCACTGGATATATATAATATATGTGCACTGGATATATAATATGTGTGCACTGGATATATATAATATATGTGCACTGGATATTTAATATATGTGCAATGGATATACATAATATATGTGCACTGGATCTATAATATATGTGCACTGGATATATAATATATGTGCACTGGATATTTAATATATGTGCACTGGATATATAATATATGTGCACTTGATATATAATATATGTGCACTGAATTTTTAATATATGTGCACTGTATATATATAATATATGTGCACTGGATATATATATAATATATGTGCACTGGATCTATAATATATGTGCACTGGAAATTTATAATATATGTGCACAGAATATATAATATATGTGCACAGGATATTTAATATATGTGCACTGGATGTATAATATATGTGCACTGGATATATAATATATGTGCACTGTATATATAATATATGTGCAGTGGATATTTAATATATGTGCACTGGATATATATAATATATGTGCACTGAATATTTAATATATGTGCACTGGATATATATAATATATGTGCACTGGATATATAATATATGTGCACTGGATATATAATATATGTGCACTAGATATATAAAATATGTGCACAGGATATATATAATATATGTGCACTGGACCTAAAATTTAAGTGCACTGGATATATAATATATGTGCACTGGATATTTAAAATAAATGTGATCTGTATATATAATATATGTGCACTGGATATTTAATATATGTGCACTGGATATATATAATATATGTGCATTGGATTTATAATACTTGTGCACTGGTTAGTTAAATTATATGTGCACTGGATATATAATATATGTGCACTGGATATATTTAATATATGTGCACTGGATATATAATATATGTGCACTGGATATTTAATATATTTGCACTGGATATATTTAATATATGTGCACTGGATGTATATAATATGTGTGCACTGGATATATAATATATGTGCACTGGATATAGATAATATATGTGCACTGGATATATAATATATGTGCACTGGATATTTAATATATGTGCACTGGATATATTTAATATATGTGCACTGGATGTATATAATATGTGTGCACTGGATATATAATATATGTGCACTGTCTATATATAATATATGTGCACTGGATATATAATATATGTGCACTGGATATATTTAATATATGTGCACTGGATATATAATATATGTGCACTGGATATTTAATATATGTGCACTGGATATATATAATATATGTGCACTGGATATATAATATATGTGCACTGGATATATTTATAATATATGTGCACTGGATATTTAATATATGTGCACTGGATATATTTAATATATGTGCACTGGATGTATATAATATGCGTGAACTGGATATATAATATATGTGCACTAAATATATATAATATATGTGCACTGGATATATAATATGTGTGCACTGGATATATATAATATATGTGCACTGGATATTTAATATATGTGCAATGGATATACATAATATGTGTGCACTGGATCTATAATATATGTGCACTGGATATATAATATATGTGCACTGGATATTTAATATATGTGCACTGGATATATAATATATATGCACTGGATATATAATATATGTGCACAGGATATATATAATATATGTGCACTGGATATTTAATATATGTGCACTGGATATACATAATATATGTGCACTGGATATATAATATATGAGCACTGGATATTTAATATATGTGCACTGGATATATATAATATATGTGCACTGGATATATAATATATGTGCACTGGATATAAATAATATATGTGCACTGGATATTTAATATATGTGCACTGGATATATATAATATATGTGCACTGGATATATTTATAATATATGTGCACTGGATATATATAATCTATGTGCACTGGATATATAATATATGTGCACTGGATATATATAATATATGTGCACTGGATCTATAATATATGTGCACTGGATGTATAATATATGTGCACTGGATATATAATATATATGCACTGGATATATAATATATGTGCACTGGATATATTTATAATATATGTGCACTGGATATTTAATATATGTGCACTGGATATATTTAATATAGGTGCACTGGAAATTTAATATATGTGCACTGGATATATATAATCTATGTGCACTGGATATATATATAATATATGTGCACTGAATCTAAAATATATGTACACTGGATAAAAATAATATATGTGCACTCGATCTATAATATATGTGCACTGGAAATTTAAAATATATGTGCACAGAATATATAATATATGTGCAAAGGATATTTAAAATATAAGCACTGGATATATTTAATATATGTGCACTGGATATATAATATATGTGCACTGGATATATTTAAAATATGTGCACTGTATGTATAATATATGTGCACTGGATATTTAATATATGTTCACTGGACATATATAATATATGTGCACTGGATATATATATATTATATGTGCACTGGATATTTAATATATGTGCACTGGATATATTTAATATCTGTGCAATGGATGTATAATATATGTGCACTGGACATTTAATATATGTGCAATGGATACATATAATATATGTGCACTGGATCTATAATATATGTGCACTGGATATTTATAATATATGTGTAATGGATATGTTTAATATATGTGCACTGGATATATAATATATGTGCACTGGAAATTTGTAATAAATGTGCACTGGATATATAATATATGTGCAATTGATATATTTAATATATGTGCACTGGATATATAATATATGTGCACTGGATATTTAATGTATGTGCACTGGATATTTAATATATGTGCACTGGATATATAATATATATGCACTGGATATATAATATATGTGCACAGGATATATATAATATATGTGCACTGGATATATATAATCTATGTGCACTGGATATATAATATATGTGCACTGGATATATATAATATATGTGCACTGGATCTATAATATATGTGCACTGGATGTATAATATATGTGCACTGGATATATAATATATATGCACTGGATATATAATATATGTGCACTGGATATATTTATAATATATGTGCACTGGATATTTAATATATG
Source organism: Leptodactylus fuscus (assembly GCF_031893055.1). NCBI lineage: Eukaryota > Metazoa > Chordata > Amphibia > Anura > Leptodactylidae > Leptodactylus > Leptodactylus fuscus. The sequence continues at coordinate 279,600,415 of NC_134266.1, forward strand.
TGCACTGGATATATTTAATATAGGTGCACTGGAAATTTAATATATGTGCACTGGATATATATAATCTATGTGCACTGGATATATATATAATATATGTGCACTGAATCTAAAATATATGTACACTGGATAAAAATAATATATGTGCACTCGATCTATAATATATGTGCACAGGAAATTTAAAATATATGTGCACAGAATATATAATATATGTGCAAAGGATATTTAAAATATAAGCACTGGATATATTTAATATATGTGCACTGGATATATAATATATGTGCACTGGATATATTTAAAATATGTGCACTGTATGTATAATATATGTGCACTGGATATTTAATATATGTTCACTGGACATATATAATATATGTGCACTGGATATATATATATTATATGTGCACTGGATATTTAATATATGTGCACTGGATATATTTAATATCTGTGCAATGGATGTATAATATATGTGCACTGGACATTTAATATATGTGCAATGGATACATATAATATATGTGCACTGGATCTATAATATATGTGCACTGGATATTTATAATATATGTGTAATGGATATGTTTAATATATGTGCACTGGATATATAATATATGTGCACTGGAAATTTGTAATAAATGTGCACTGGATATATAATATATGTGCAATTGATATATTTAATATATGTGCACTGGATATATAATATATGTGCACTGGATATTTAATGTATGTGCACTGGATATTTATAATAAATGTGCACTGGATATATAATATATGTGCAATGGATATATTTAATATATGTGCTCTGGATATATAATATATGTGCACTGGATATTTAATATATATACACTGGATATATATAATATATGTGTACTGGATATATAATATACGATCACTGGATATATATAATATATGTGCACTGGTTCTATAATATATGTGCACTGGATATTTATAATATATGTGCACTGGATATATAATATATGTGCACTGGATATATTTAATATATGTGCACTAGATGTATAACATATGTGAACTGGATATTTAATATATGTTCACTGGACATATATAATATATGTGCACTGGATATATATAATATATGTGCACTGTATATATATATATATATATATATATATATATATATATATAATATATGTGCACTGGATGTGTAACATATGTGCACTGGACATTTAATATATGTGCAATGGATATATATAATATATGTGCACTGGATCTATAATATATGTGCATTAGATATTTATAATATGTGTGCACTGGATATTTAATATATGTGCACTGAATATATATATATATATATATATATATATTATATTATATGTGCACTGGATATTTATAATATATGTGCAATGGATATATTTAATATATGTGCACTGGATATTTAATATATGTGCACTGAATATATATATAATATATGTGCACTGGATATTTATAATATATGTGCAATGGATATATTTAATATATGTGCACTAGATATATAATATATGTGCACTGGATATTTAATATATGTGCACTGGATATATATAATACATGTGCACTGGATATATAATATATGTGCACTGGATATTTAATATATGTGCAATGGATATACATAATATGTGTGCACTGGATCTATAATATATGTGCACTGGATATATAATATATGTGCACTGGATATTAATTATATATGTGCACTGGATATATAATATATATGCACTGGATATATAATATATGTGCACAGGATATATATAATATACGTGCACTGGATATTTAATATATGTGCACTGGATATACATAATATATGTGCACTGGATATATAATATATGAGCACTGGATATTTAATATATGTGCACTGGATATATATAATATATGTGCACTGGATATATAATATATGTGCACTGGATATAAATAATATATGTGCACTGGATATTTAATATATGTGCACTGGATATATATAATATATGTGCACTGGATATATTTATAATATATGTGCACTGGATATATATAATCTATGTGCACTGGATATATAATATATGTGCACTGGATATATATAATATATGTGCACTGGATCTATAATATATGTGCACTGGATGTATAATATATGTGCACTGGATATATAATATATATGCACTGGATATATAATATATGTGCACTGGATATATTTATAATATATGTGCACTGGATATTTAATATATGTGCACTGGATATATTTAATATAGGTGCACTGGAAATTTAATATATGTGCACTGGATATATATAATCTATGTGCACTGGATATATATAATATATGTGCACTGAATCTAAAATATATGTACACTGGATAAAAATAATATATGTGCACTCGATCTATAATATATGTGCACTGGAAATTTAAAATATATGTGCACAGAATATATAATATATGTGCAAAGGATATTTAAAATATAAGCACTGGATATATTTAATATATGTGCACTGGATGAATATATAGTATATTTGCACTGGATATTTAATATATGTGCACTGGATATATAAATATAATATATGTGCACTGGATATATAATATATGTGCACTGGATATTTATAATATATGTGCACTGGATATATATAATATATGTGCACTGGATATATAATATATGTGCACTGGATATTTATAATATATGTGCACTGGATATATAATATATGTGCACTGGATATATTTAATATATGTGCACTGGATATATAATATATGTGCACTGGATATTTAATATATGTGCACTGGATATATTTATAATATATGTGCACTGGATATATAATATATGTGCACTGGATATATTTATAATATACGTGCACTGGATATTTAATATATGTGCACTGGATATATTTATTATATGTGCACTGGATGTATATAATATGCGTGCACTGGATATATAATGTATGTGCACTGGATATATATAATATATGTGCACTGGATATATAATATGTGTGCACTGGATATATATAATATATGTGCACTGGATATTTAATATATGTGCAATGGATATACATAATATATGTGCACTGGATCTATAATATATGTGCACTGGATATATAATATATGTGCACTGGATATTTAATGTATGTGCACTGGATATTTATAATAAATGTGCACTGGATATATAATATATGTGCAATGGATATATTTAATATATGTGCTCTGGATATATAATATATGTGCACTGGATATTTAATATATATACACTGGATATATATAATATATGTGCACTGGATATATAATATACGTTCACTGGATATATATAATATATGTGCACTGGTTCTATAATATATGTGCACTGGATATTTATAATATATGTGCACTGGATATATAATATATGTGCACTTGATATATAATATATGTGCACTGAATATTTAATATATGTGCACTGTATATATATAATATATGTGCACTGGATATATATATAATATATGTGCACTGGATATTTAATACATGTGCACTGGATATATATATAATATATGTGCACTGGATATATATATATATAATATATGTGCACTGGATATATAATATATGTGCACTGGATATATATAATATATGTGCACTGGATATATAATATATGTGCACTGGATATTTATAATATATGTGCACTGGATATATATAATATATGTGCACTGGATATATAATATATGTGCACTGGATATTTATAATATATGTGCACTGGATATATAATATATGTGCACTGGATATATTTAATATATGTGCACTGGATATATAATATATGTGCACTGGATATTTAATATATGTGCACTGGATATATATAATATATGTGCACTGGATATATAATATATGTGCACTGAATATATTTATAATATATGTGCACTGGATATTTAATATATGTGCACTAGATATATTTAATATATGTGCACTGGATGTATATAATATGCGTGCACTGGATATATAATATATGTGCACTGGATATATATAATATATGTGCACTGGATATATAATATGTGTGCACTGGATATATATAATATATGTGCACTGGATATTTAATATATGTGCAATGGATATACATAATATATGTGCACTGGATCTATAATATATGTGCACTGGATATATAATATATGTGCACTGGATATTTAATATATGTGCACTGGATATATAATATATGTGCACTTGATATATAATATATGTGCACTGAATATTTAATATATGTGCACTGTATATATATAATATATGTGCACTGGATATATATATATAATATATGTGCACTGGATCTATAATATATGTGCACTGGAAATTTATAATATATGTGCACAGAATATATAATATATGTGCACAGGATATTTAATATATGTGCACTGGATGTATAATATATGTGCACTGGATATATAATATATGTGCACTGGATATATAATATATGTGCAGTGGATATTTAATATATGTGCACTGGATATATATAATATATGTGCACTGAATATTTAATATATGTGCACTGGATATATATAATATATGTGCACTGGATATATAATATATGTGCACTGGATATATAATATATGTGCACTAGATATATAAAACATGTGCACAGGATATATATAATATATGTGCACTGGACCTAAAATTTAAGTGCACTGGATATATAATATATGTGCACTGGATATTTAAAATAAATGTGATCTGTATATATAATATATGTGCACTGGATATTTAATATATGTGCACTGGATATATATAATATATGTGCATTGGATTTATAATACTTGTGCACTGGTTAGTTAAATTATATGTGCACTGGATATATAATATATGTGCACTGGATATATTTAATATATGTGCACTGGATATATAATATATGTGCACTGGATATTTAATATATTTGCACTGGATATATTTAATATATGTGCACTGGATGTATATAATATGTGTGCACTGGATATATAATATATGTGCACTGGATATAGATAATATATGTGCACTGGATATATAATATATGTGCACTGGATATTTAATATATGTGCACTGGATATATTTAATATATGTGCACTGGATGTATATAATATGTGTGCACTGGATATATAATATATGTGCACTGTCTATATATAATACATGTGCACTGGATATATAATATATGTGCACTGGATATATAATATATGTGCACTGGATATATTTAATATATGTGCACTGGATATATAATATATGTGCACTGGATATTTAATATATGTGCACTGGATATATATAATATATGTGCACTGGATATATAATATATGTGCACTGGATATATTTATAATATATGTGCACTGGATATTTAATATATGTGCACTGGATATATTTAATATATGTGCACTGGATGTATATAATATGCGTGAACTGGATATATAATATATGTGCACTAAATATATATAATATATGTGCACTGGATATATAATATGTGTGCACTGGATATATATAATATATGTGCACTGGATATTTAATATATGTGCAATGGATATACATAATATGTGTGCACTGGATCTATAATATATGTGCACTGGATATATAATATATGTGCACTGGATATTTAATATATGTGCACTGGATATATAATATATATGCACTGGATATATAATATATGTGCACAGGATATATATAATATATGTGCACTGGATATTTAATATATGTGCACTGGATATACATAATATATGTGCACTGGATATATAATATATGAGCACTGGATATTTAATATATGTGCACTGGATATATATAATATATGTGCACTGGATATATAATATATGTGCACTGGATATAAATAATATATGTGCACTGGATATTTAATATATGTGCACTGGATATATATAATATATGTGCACTGGATATATTTATAATATATGTGCACTGGATATATATAATCTATGTGCACTGGATATATAATATATGTGCACTGGATATATATAATATATGTGCACTGGATCTATAATATATGTGCACTGGATGTATAATATATGTGCACTGGATATATAATATATATGCACTGGATATATAATATATGTGCACTGGATATATTTATAATATATGTGCACTGGTTATTTAATATATGTGCACTGGATATATTTAATATAGGTGCACTGGAAATTTAATATATGTGCACTGGATATATATAATCTATGTGCACTGGATATATATATAATATATGTGCACTGAATCTAAAATATATGTACACTGGATAAAAATAATATATGTGCACTCGATCTATAATATATGTGCACTGGAAATTTAAAATATATGTGCACAGAATATATAATATATGTGCAAAGGATATTTAAAATATAAGCACTGGATATATTTAATATATGTGCACTGGATGAATATATAGTATATTTGCACTGGATATTTAATATATGTGCACTGGATATAAAAATATAATATATGTGCACTGGATATATAATATATGTGCACTGGATATATATAATATATGTGCACTGGATATATAATATATGTGCACTGGATATTTATAATATATGTGCACTGGATATATATAATATATGTGCACTGGATATATAATATATGTGCACTGGATATTTATAATATATGTGCACTGGATATATAATATATGTGCACTGGATATATTTAATATATGTGCACTGGATATATAATATATGTGCACTGGATTTTTAATATATGTGCACTGGATATATAAATATAATATATGTGCACTGGATATATAATATATGTGCACTGGATATATATAATATATGTGCACTGGATATATAATATATGTGCACTGGATATTTATAATATATGTGCACTGGATATATATATAATATATGTGCACTGGATATATAATATATGTGCACTGGATATTCATAATATATGTGCACTGGATATATAATATATGTGCACTGGATATATTTAATATATGTGCACTGGATATATAATATATGTGCACTGGATATTTAATATATGTGCACTGGATATATATAATATATGTGCACTGGATATATAATATATGTGCACCGGATATATTTATAATATACGTGCACTGGATATTTAATATATGTGCACTGGATATATTTAATATATGTGCACTGGATGTATATAATATGCGTGCATTGGATATATAATATATGTGCACTGGATATATTTAATATATGTGCACTGGATGTATATAATATGCGTGAACTGGATATATAATATATGTGCACTAAATATATATAATATATGTGCACTGGATATATAATATGTGTGCACTGAATATATATATAATATATGTGCACTGGATATTTAATATATGTGCAATGGATATACATAATATGTGTGCACTGGATCTATAATATATGTGCACTGGATATATAATATATGTGCACTGGATATTTAATATATGTGCACTGGATATATAATATATATGCACTGGATATATAATATATGTGCACAGGATATGTATAATATACGTGCACTGGATATTTAATATATGTGCACTGGATATACATAATATATGTGCACTGGATATATAATATATGAGCACTGGATATTTAATATATGTGCACTGGATATATATAATATATGTGCACTGGATATATAATATATGTGCACTGGATATAAATAATATATGTGCACTGGATATTTAATATATGTGCACTGGATATATATAATATATGTGCACTGGATATATTTATAATATATGTGCACTGGATATATATAATCTATGTGCACTGGATATATAATATATGTGCACTGGATATATATAATATATGTGCACTGGATCTATAATATATGTGCACTGGATGTATAATATATGTGCACTGGATATATAATATATATGCACTGGATATATAATATATGTGCACTTCATATTTAATATATGTGCACTGGATATATTTATAATATATGTGCACTGGATATATAATATATGTGCACTGGATATATTTATAATATACGTGCACTGGATATTTAATATATGTGCACTGGATATATTTATTATATGTGCACTGGATGTATATAATATGCGTGCACTGGATATATAATGTATGTGCACTGGATATATATAATATATGTGCACTGGATATATAATATGTGTGCACTGGATATATATAATATATGTGCACTGGATATTTAATATATGTGCAATGGATATACATAATATATGTGCACTGGATCTATAATATATGTGCACTGGATATATAATATATGTGCACTGGATATTTAATGTATGTGCACTGGATATTTATAATAAATGTGCACTGGATATATAATATATGTGCAATGGATATATTTAATATATGTGCTCTGGATATATAATATATGTGCACTGGATATTTAATATACATACACTGGATATATATAATATATGTGCACTGGATATATAATATACGTTCACTGGATATATATAATATATGTGCACTGGTTCTATAATATATGTGCACTGGATATTTATAATATATGTGCACTGGATATATAATATATGTGCACTTGATATAAAATATATATGCACTGAATATTTAATATATGTGCACTGTATATATATAATATATGTGCACTGGATATATATATAATATATGTGCACTGGATATTTAATACATGTGCACTGGATATATATATAATATATGTGCACTGGATATATATATATAATATATGTGCACTGGATATATAATATATGTGCACTGGATATATATAATATATGTGCACTGGATATATAATATATGTGCACTGGATATTTATAATATATGTGCACTGGATATATAATATATGTGCACTGGATATATTTAATATATGTGCACTGGATATATATATATAATATATGTGCACTGGATATTTATAATATATGTGCACTGGATATATATAATATATGTGCACTGGATATATAATATATGTGCACTGGATATTTATAATATATGTGCACTGGATATATAATATATGTGCACTGGATATATTTAATATATGTGCACTGGATATATAATATATGTGCACTGGATATTTAATATATGTGCACTGGATATATATAATATATGTGCACTGGATATATAATATATGTGCACTGGATATATTTATAATATATGTGCACTGGATATTTAATATATGTGCACTAGATATATTTAATATATGTGCACTGGATGTATATAATATGCGTGCACTGGATATATAATATATGTGCACTGGATATATATAATATATGTGCACTGGATATATAATATGTGTGCACTGGATATATATAATATATGTGCACTGGATATTTAATATATGTGCAATGGATATACATAATATATGTGCACTGGATCTATAATATATGTGCACTGGATATATAATATATGTGCACTGGATATTTAATATATGTGCACTGGATATATAATATATGTGCACTTGATATATAATATATGTGCACTGAATATTTAATATATGTGCACTGTATATATATAATATATGTGCACTGGGTATATATATATATATGTAATAAATGTGCACTGGATCTATAATATATGTGCACTGGAAATTTATAATATATGTGCACAGAATATATAATATATGTGCACAGGATATTTAATATATGTGCACTGGATGTATAATATATGTGCACTGGATATATAATATATGTGCACTGTATATATAATATATGTGCAGTGGATATTTAATATATGTGCACTGGATATATATAATATATGTGCACTGAATATTTAATATATGTGCACTGGATATATATAATATATGTGCACTGGATATATAATATATGTGCACTGGAAATATAATATATGTGCACTGGATATTTAAAATAAATGTGATCTGTATATATAATATATGTGCACTGGATATTTAATATATGTGCACTGGATATATATAATATATGTGCATTGGATTTATAATACTTGTGCACTGGTTAGTTAAATTATATGTGCACTGGATATATAATATATGTGCACTGGATATATATAATATATGTGCATTGGATTTCTAATACTTGTGCACTGGATATTTAATATATTTGCACTGGATATATTTAATATATGTGCACTGGATGTATATAAAATGTGTGCACTGGATATATAATATATGTGCACTGGATATAGATAATATATGTGCACTGGATATATAATATATGTGCACTGGATATATTTATAATATATGTGCACTGGATATTTAATATATGTGCACTGGATATATTTAATATATGTGCACTGGATGTATATAATATGCGTGAACTGGATATATAATATATGTGCACTAAATATATATAATATATGTGCACTGGATATATAATATGTGTGCACTGGATATATATAATATATGTGCACTGGATATTTAATATATGTGCAATGGATATACATAATATGTGTGCACTGGATCTATAATATATGTGCACTGGATATATAATATATGTGCACTGGATATTTAATATATGTGCACTGGATATATAATATATATGCACTGGATATATAATATATGTGCACAGGATATATATAATATATGTGCACTGGATATTTAATATATGTGCACTGGATATACATAATATATGTGCACTGGATATATAATATATGAGCACTGGATATTTAATATATGTGCACTGGATATATATAATATATGTGCACTGGATATATAATATATGTGCACTGGATATAAATAATATATGTGCACTGGATATTTAATATATGTGCACTGGATATATATAATATATGTGCACTGGATATATTTATAATATATGTGCACTGGATATATATAATCTATGTGCACTGGATATATAATATATGTGCACTGGATATATATAATATATGTGCACTGGATCTATAATATATGTGCACTGGATGTATAATATATGTGCACTGGATATATAATATATATGCACTGGATATATAATATATGTGCACTGGATATATTTATAATATATGTGCACTGGATATTTAATATATGTGCACTGGATATATTTAATATAGGTGCACTGGAAATTTAATATATGTGCACTGGATATATATAATCTATGTGCACTGGATATATATATAATATATGTGCACTGAATCTAAAATATATGTACACTGGATAAAAATAATATATGTGCACTCGATCTATAATATATGTGCACTGGAAATTTAAAATATATGTGCACAGAATATATAATATATGTGCAAAGGATATTTAAAATATAAGCACTGGATATATTTAATATATGTGCACTGGATGAATATATAGTATATTTGCACTGGATATTTAATATATGTGCACTGGATATAAAAATATAATATATGTGCACTGGATATATAATATATGTGCACTGGATATATATAATATATGTGCACTGGATATATAATATATGTGCACTGGATATTTATAATATATGTGCACTGGATATATATATAATATATGTGCACTGGATATATAATATATGTGCACTGGATATTTATAATATATGTGCACTGGATATATAATATATGTGCACTGGATATATTTAATATATGTGCACTGGATATATAATATATGTGCACTGGATATATAAATATAATATATGTGCACTAGATATATAATATATGTGCACTGGATATATATAATATATGTGCACTGGATATATAATATATGTGCACTGGATATTTATAATATATGTGCACTGGATATATATAATATATGTGCACTGGATATATAATATATGTGCACTGGATATTTATAATATATGTGCACTGGATATATAATATATGTGCACTGGATATATTTAATATATGTGCACTGGATATATAATATATGTGCACTGGATATTTAATATATGTGCACTGGATATATATAATATATGTGCACTGGATATATAATATATGTGCACTGGATATATTTATAATATACGTGCACTGGATATTTAATATATGTGCACTGGATATATTTAATATATGTGCACTGGATGTATATAATATGCGTGCACTGGATATATAATGTATGTGCACTGGATATATATAATATATGTGCACTGGATATATAATATGTGTGCACTGGATATATATAATATATGTGCACTGGATATTTAATATGTGTGCAATGGATATACATAATATATGTGCACTGGATCTATAATATATGTGCACTGGATATATAATATATGTGCACTGGATATTTAATGTATGTGCACTGGATATTTATAATAAATGTGCACTGGATATATAATATATGTGCAATGGATATATTTAATATATGTGCTCTAGATATATAATATATGTGCACTGGATATTTAATATATATACACTGGATATATATAATATATGTGCACTGGATATATAATATACGTTCACTGGATATATATAATATATGTGTACTGGTTCTATAATATATATGCACTGGATATTTATAATATATGTGCACTGGATATATAATATATGTGCACTTGATATATAATATATGTGCACTGAATATTTAATATATGTGCACTGTATATATATAATATATGTGCACTGGATATATATATAATATATGTGCACTGGATATTTAATACATGTGCACTGGATATATATATAATATATGTGCACTGGATATATATATAATATATGTGCACTGGATATATAATATATGTGCACTGGATATGTATAATATATGTGCACTGGATATATAATATATGTGCACTGGATATTTATAATATATGTGCACTGGATATATATAACATATGTGCACTGGATATATAATATATGTGCACTGGATATTTATAATATATGTGCACTGGATATATAATATATGTGCACTGGATATATTTAATATATGTGCACTGGATATATAATATATGTGCACTGGATATTTAATATATGTGCACTGGATATATATAATATATGTGCACTGGATATATAATATATGTGCACTGGATATATTTAATATATGTGCACTGGATATATAATATATGTGCACTGGATATTTAATATATGTGCACTGGATATATTTAATATATGTGCACTGGATGTATATAATATGTGTGCACTGGATATATAATATATGTGCACTGGATATATATAATATATGTGCACTGGATATATAATATATGTGCACTGGATATTTAATATATGTGCACTGGATATATTTAATATATGTGCACTGGATGTATATAATATGTGTGCACTGGATATATAATATATGTGCACTGTCTATATATAATATATGTGCACTGGATATATAATATATGTGCACTGGATATATTTAATATATGTGCACTGGATATATAATATATGTGCACTGGATATATTTAATATATGTGCACTGGATGTATATAATATGCGTGAACTGGATATATAATATATGTGCACTAAATATATATAATATATGTGCACTGGATATATAATATGTGTGCACTGAATATATATATAATATATGTGCACTGGATATTTAATATATGGTTGTCACGGGATGGTTAGAGTCCGGCAATAGGCAATGTGTAATATATATTTCATGTGGAATGTATTCTCTAACCTGTTGTAAACATCAGTGTGTAGTTGGCTGATTAGGGTCTAGTGTGTTAGCACATTGTATGCAAATACCTCTAACTAGTGAGGACAATGGGTGGAGATAATCTGATCAGTGTATCCAAGAAGATGTTGGACTGTGCATTGTTCAAAAGAGACAGGGAGTCTGCTCTCCTTGGCATAGGTGAGGGGGGAAGGATCTGTGACTCAGCCCTTCCCACCTCCAGATATAGGAAGTAACAGTTTAGTATATAGATGTAGCTAGCAGTTAGTATGTGTTAGCCGGCCTGTGCACAGCTCTGCAGAGAGCCAGGACTTAGTTACAGGACCAAGGAACCAAAGTTATCATTGGATTGTGACTTCTGTGGACTTATTGTTATTACGGTTGATGTGACCGCCGCCGGCTACTAACTTTGTGGATTACAATAAATTGCTGTTGTCTCCCGACCTCTTGCGTCCCTGTTGATTCAAAAGACCATCCGGAGGAAGACGTATACCTTTGCTCCGTGACAACTGGTGGCAGCAGTGGGATCAACAGCGGACAGCGAGATGGACTACAGCAGCCCAGCGATTAATGGAGCCACAACCTCAGAATACAGGAACTGGACTATGGCACGTCTACAAGTAAGGGCCCGGGAACTAAACCTGAGTTACCAGGGAAGAACGAAAGATCAACTGATCGAGGCACTGGAGGAGATGACCCTGCAAAGCGACCATGAGGAGGGCTGCCCCCAGGAGACTGGAGAGATACGGGAGTGGCAGGTACAGACCCAAAAGAGCAGATGGGTTGTTTTGTATGAGGAGGAGTTGGCAGTGCTGGGGCTAGAAGCAACTGCAGAGCAAAGGAGTAGAGCATTACAGAGGGCTCAGGAAACGGAGAAGGAGGAACAGAGAATGGCGCATGAAAAGGAAAGAATGGCGCATGAAATGCGAATGGCTGAGATAACTACGCGGAATTATAATCAAACGTCGGCCCCCAGCCCAACAGTGAGAGAACCACCATATGTCTCCCATAAACACTTCAAGACCTTTGATGAAGCGGCTGGGGATGTTGATGGATATTTTCAGGACTTCGAACACCAGTGCCACCTGATGGAAGTCCCAGAGAAGGATTGGGTCCGGTATCTGGTGGGGCACCTACGAGATGGGGCTGCGGAAGCTCTCAGAGCCATGGACCCTAGTGATCAGCGGGACTATGAGGCCATTAAAAGAGCGGTGCAGAAGTATTATGCCGTCACTCCAGAGACCTACCGAGTTCAATTCCGCTCTTTGTCTTACAATGGGGGAAGCTCCTTCCACATGTTCGCCCACAAGTTGAAGCAAGCATGCAAGCGCTGGCTAGAAGGAGAGGAGGCTGTCACAGTCGATAAGATCCTCCAAGTCATACTTAAGGAACAGTTCTTTTCCCAGTGCCCCGCTGAGATCCGTGAGTGGGTGCTGGAACGGAACCCAGCCACAGTGGAGCAAGCTGCTTCCCTTGCAGATGAGGGCCTGACCATCAAGCCGCAGTGGAAGAGGTTGTTTGCAGAGGAGCGGAAAACTACCACAGTCCGCCAGACACCCTTCATCCAGCCACCCACCTTTCGTGCCCGGCCTCAGGATTACAATTCCCCCTCTACCCCTGCCCCAGCCCATCGGCCTCCAGCTATGAACAACCCTGTCCCTAGACAACGACCTACTGGAAGAATGCTAGAGCGCAGATGTTTTGGGTGCGGGCGGCCTGGACATTTGCAAGCTAGTTGCCCTGTTAACATGGGGGCACGGGCCACCGTGGCATCCCGGCCTATTCACTACCTGGGAACCACCCCTAGGACTGAAAGTTTGGCCCCATTTCCAGATGACTCCATGAATGACCCATCTGTTCCACCTCCAGGGGTCTATGGGATTCAGCCTTCCGCCACACATCCCGCAAACCTTCAGCGGAAGCACTTGCAGGAGGTCCTACTGGATGGCCGAACAGTTGTTGGATTCCGGGACTCGGGAGCTTTCCTAACGGTAGCGGACCCCCGAGTTGTGCGACCCGAGGCCCTAGAGGAGGGTCCTGGCATTTCTATCAAGTTGGCAGGGGGTACTCAAAGACGTATTCCTAAAGCTACCGTGGAACTCGACTATGGTTATGGACCAAAACGATGCACAATTGGTGTGATGAGCGGGCTGCCGGCCGATGTTCTGTTAGGCAACGATGTTGGAAATCTACAGTGCCACTTTGTGGGAGCAGTGACCCGAAGCCAAGCTCAGGGAGAAGCCAACATGGATCCACCGGATTTTCTGACAGATGCCAGCCCTTCAACCCTACAACTTTACCATTCAGTACCGCCGAGGGAACCAACACCAGAACGCGGATGGGTTATCCCGGCAGGAGGACATATGAGCTATAGAGACTGATGTGCATTCCCCAATTTACCTGTGTAGGCCAATTGTGTCATGCACATGTTTTGAGAGGGGGAGGGGTTGTCACGGGATGGTTAGAGTCCGGCAATAGGCAATGTGTAATATATATTTCATGTGGAATGTATTCTCTAACCTGTTGTAAACATCAGTGTGTAGTTGGCTGATTAGGGTCTAGTGTGTTAGCACATTGTATGCAAATACCTCTAACTAGTGAGGACAATGGGTGGAGATAATCTGATCAGTGTCTCCAAGAAGATGTTGGACTGTGCATTGTTCAAAAGAGACAGGGAGTCTGCTCTCCTTGGCATAGGTGAGGGGGGAAGGATCTGTGACTCAGCCCTTCCCACCTCCAGATATAGGAAGTAACAGTTTAGTATATAGATGTAGCTAGCAGTTAGTATGTGTTAGCCGGCCTGTGCACAGCTCTGCAGAGAGCCAGGACTTAGTTACAGGACCAAGGAACCAAAGTTATCATTGGATTGTGACTTCTGTGGACTTATTGTTATTACGGTTGATGTGACCGCCGCCGGCTACTAACTTTGTGGATTACAATAAATTGCTGTTGTCTCCCGACCTCTTGCGTCCCTGTTGATTCAAAAGACCATCCGGAGGAAGACGTATACCTTTGCTCCGTGACAATGTGCAATGGATATACATAATATGTGTGCACTGGATCTATAATATATGTGCACTGGATATATAATATATGTGCACTGGATATTTAATATATGTGCACTGGATATATAATATATATGCACTGGATATATAATATATGTGCACAGGATATGTATAATATACGTGCACTGGATATTTAATATATGTGCACTGGATATACATAATATATGTGCACTGGATATATAATATATGAGCACTGGATATTTAATATATGTGCACTGGATATATATAATATATGTGCACTGGATATATAATATATGTGCACTGGATATAAATAATATATGTGCACTGGATATTTAATATATGTGCACTGGATATATATAATATATGTGCACTGGATATATTTATAATATATGTGCACTGGATATATATAATCTATGTGCACTGGATATATAATATATGTGCACTGGATATATATAATATATGTGCACTGGATCTATAATATATGTGCACTGGATGTATAATATATGTGCACTGGATATATAATATATATGCACTGGATATATAATATATGTGCACTGGATATATTTATAATATATGTGCACTGGATATTTAATATATGTGCACTGGATATATTTAATATAGGTGCACTGGAAATTTAATATATGTGCACTGGATATATATAATCTATGTGCACTGGATATATATAATATATGTGCACTGAATCTAAAATATATGTACACTGGATAAAAATAATATATGTGCACTCGATCTATAATATATGTGCACTGGAAATTTAAAATATATGTGCACAGAATATATAATATATGTGCAAAGGATATTTAAAATATAAGCACTGGATATATTTAATATATGTGCACTGGATGAATATATAGTATATTTGCACTGGATATTTAATATATGTGCACTGGATATATAAATATAATATATGTGCACTGGATATATAATATATGTGCACTGGATATTTATAATATATGTGCACTGGATATATATAATATATGTGCACTGGATATATAATATATGTGCACTGGATATTTATAATATATGTGCACTGGATATATAATATATGTGCACTGGATATATTTAATATATGTGCACTGGATATATAATATATGTGCACTGGATATTTAATATATGTGCACTGGATATATTTATAATATATGTGCACTGGATATATAATATATGTGCACTGGATATATTTATAATATACGTGCACTGGATATTTAATATATGTGCACTGGATATATTTATTATATGTGCACTGGATGTATATAATATGCGTGCACTGGATATATAATGTATGTGCACTGGATATATATAATATATGTGCACTGGATATATAATATGTGTGCACTGGATATATATAATATATGTGCACTGGATATTTAATATATGTGCAATGGATATACATAATATATGTGCACTGGATCTATAATATATGTGCACTGGATATATAATATATGTGCACTGGATATTTAATGTATGTGCACTGGATATTTATAATAAATGTGCACTGGACATATAATATATGTGCAATGGATATATTTAATATATGTGCTCTGGATATATAATATATGTGCACTGGATATTTAATATATATACACTGGATATATATAATATATGTGCACTGGATATATAATATACGTTCACTGGATATATATAATATATGTGCACTGGTTCTATAATATATGTGCACTGGATATTTATAATATATGTGCACTGGATATATAATATATGTGCACTTGATATATAATATATGTGCACTGAATATTTAATATATGTGCACTGTATATATATAATATATGTGCACTGGATATATATATAATATATGTGCACTGGATATTTAATACATGTGCACTGGATATATATATAATATATGTGCACTGGATATATATATATAATATATGTGCACTGGATATATAATATATGTGCACTGGATATATATAATATATGTGCACTGGATATATAATATATGTGCACTGGATATTTATAATATATGTGCACTGGATATATATAATATATGTGCACTGGATATATAATATATGTGCACTGGATATTTATAATATATGTGCACTGGATATATAATATATGTGCACTGGATATATTTAATATATGTGCACTTTATATATAATATATGTGCACTGGATATTTAATATATGTGCACTGGATATATATAATATATGTGCACTGGATATATAATATATGTGCACTGGATATATTTATAATATATGTGCACTGGATATTTAATATATGTGCACTAGATATATTTAATATATGTGCACTGGATGTATATAATATGCGTGCACTGGATATATAATATATGTGCACTGGATATATATAATATATGTGCACTGGATATATAATATGTGTGCACTGGATATATATAATATATGTGCACTGGATATTTAATATATGTGCAATGGATATACATAATATATGTGCACTGGATCTATAATATATGTGCACTGGATATATAATATATGTGCACTGGATATTTAATATATGTGCACTGGATATATAATATATGTGCACTTGATATATAATATATGTGCACTGAATATTTAATATATGTGCACTGTATATATATAATATATGTGCACTGGATATATATATATAATATATGTGCACTGGATCTATAATATATGTGCACTGGAAATTTATAATATATGTGCACAGAATATATAATATATGTGCACAGGATATTTAATATATGTGCACTGGATGTATAATATATGTGCACTGGATATATAATATATGTGCACTGTATATATAATATATGTGCAGTGGATATTTAATATATGTGCACTGGATATATATAATATATGTGCACTGAATATTTAATATATGTGCACTGGATATATATAATATATGTGCACTGGATATATAATATATGTGCACTGGATATATAATATATGTGCACTAGATATATAAAATATGTGCACAGGATATATATAATATATGTGCACTGGACCTAAAATTTAAGTGCACTGGATATATAATATATGTGCACTGGATATTTAAAATAAATGTGATCTGTATATATAATATATGTGCACTGGATATTTAATATATGTGCACTGGATATATATAATATATGTGCATTGGATTTATAATACTTGTGCACTGGTTAGTTAAATTATATGTGCACTGGATATATAATATATGTGCACTGGATATATTTAATATATGTGCACTGGATATATAATATATGTGCACTGGATATTTAATATATTTGCACTGGATATATTTAATATATGTGCACTGGATGTATATAATATGTGTGCACTGGATATATAATATATGTGCACTGGATATAGATAATATATGTGCACTGGATATATAATATATGTGCACTGGATATTTAATATATGTGCACTGGATATATTTAATATATGTGCACTGGATGTATATAATATGTGTGCACTGGATATATAATATATGTGCACTGTCTATATATAATATATGTGCACTGGATATTTATAATATATGTGCACTGGATATATTTAATATATGTGCACTGGATATATAATATATGTGCACTGGATATTTAATATATGTGCACTGGATATATATAATATATGTGCACTGGATATATAATATATGTGCACTGGATATATTTATAATATATGTGCACTGGATATTTAATATATGTGCACTGGATATATTTAATATATGTGCACTGGATGTATATAATATGCGTGAACTGGATATATAATATATGTGCACTAAATATATATAATATATGTGTACTGGATATATAATATGTGTGCACTGGATATATATGATATATGTGCACTGGATATTTAATATATGTGCAATGGATATACATAATATGTGTGCACTGGATCTATAATATATGTGCACTGGATATATAATATATGTGCACTGGATATTTAATATATGTGCACTGGATATATAATATATATGCACTGGATATATAATATATGTGCACAGGATATATATAATATATGTGCACTGGATATTTAATATATGTGCACTGGATATACATAATATATGTGCACTGGATATATAATATATGAGCACTGGATATTTAATATATGTGCACTGGATATATATAATATATGTGCACTGGATATATAATATATGTGCACTGGATATAAATAATATATGTGCACTGGATATTTAATATATGTGCACTGGATATATATAATATATGTGCACTGGATATATTTATAATATATGTGCACTGGATATATATAATCTATGTGCACTGGATATATAATATATGTGCACTGGATATATATAATATATGTGCACTGGATCTATAATATATGTGCACTGGATGTATAATATATGTGCACTGGATATATAATATATATGCACTGGATATATAATATATGTGCACTGGATATATTTATAATATATGTGCACTGGATATTTAATATATGTGCACTGGATATATTTAATATAGGTGCACTGGAAATTTAATATATGTGCACTGGATATATATAATCTATGTGCACTGGATATATATATAATATATGTGCACTGAATCTAAAATATATGTACACTGGATAAAAATAATATATGTGCACTCGATCTATTATATATGTGCACTGGAAATTTAAAATATATGTGCACAGAATATATAATATATGTGCAAAGGATATTTAAAATATAAGCACTGGATATATTTAATATATGTGCACTGGATGAATATATAGTATATTTGCACTGGATATTTAATATATGTGCACTGGATATAAAAATATAATATATGTGCACTGGATATATAATATATGTGCACTGGATATATATAATATATGTGCACTGGATATATAATATATGTGCACTGGATATTTATAATATATGTGCACTGGATATATATAATATATGTGCACTGGATATATAATATATGTGCACTGGATATTTATAATATATGTGCACTGGATATATAATATATGTGCACTGGATATATTTAATATATGTGCACTGGATATATAATATATGTGCACTGGATATTTAATATATGTGCACTGGATATATAAATATAATATATGTGCACTGGATATATAATATATGTGCACTGGATATATATAATATATGTGCACTGGATATATAATATATGTGCACTGGATATTTATAATATATGTGCACTGGATATATATAATATATGTGCACTGGATATATTTAATATATGTGCACTGGATATATAATATATGTGCACTGGATATTTAATATATGTGCACTGGATATATATAATATATGTGCACTGGATATATAATATATGTGCACTGGATATATTTATAATATACGTGCACTGGATATTTAATATATGTGCACTGGATATATTTAATATATGTGCACTGGATGTATATAATATGCGTGCACTGGATATATAATGTATGTGCACTGGATATATATAATATATGTGCACTGGATATATAATATGTGTGCACTGGATATATATAATATATGTGCACTGGATATTTAATATGTGTGCAATGGATATACATAATATATGTGCACTGGATCTATAATATATGTGCACTGGATATATAATATATGTGCACTGGATATTTAATGTATGTGCACTGGATATTTATAATAAATGTGCACTGGATATATAATATATGTGCAATGGATATATTTAATATATGTGCTCTGGATATATAATATATGTGCACTGGATATTTAATATATATACACTGGATATATATAATATATGTGCACTGGATATATAATATACGTTCACTAGATATATATAATATATGTGTACTGGTTCTATAGTATATATGCACTGGATATTTATAATATATGTGCACTGGATATATAATATATGTGCACTTGATATATAATATATGTGCACTGAATATTTAATATATGTGCACTTTATATATATAATATATGTGCACTGGATATATAATATATGTGCACTGGATATTTATAATATATGTGCACTGGATATATATATAATATATGTGCACTGGATATATAATATATGTGCACTGGATATGTATAATATATGTGCACTGGATATATAATATATGTGCACTGGATATTTATAATATATGTGCACTGGATATATATAACATATGTGCACTGGATATATAATATATGTGCACTGGATATTTATAATATATGTGCACTGGATATATAATATATGTGCACTGGACATATTTAATATATGTCCACTGGATATATAATATATGTGCACTGGATATTTAATATATGTGCACTGGATATATATAATTTATGTGCACTGGATATATAATATATGTGCACTGGATATATTTATAATATATGTGCACTGGATATTTAATATATGTGCACTGGATATATTTAATATATGTGCACTGGATGTATATAATATGCGTGCACTGGATATATAATATATGTGCACTGGATATATATAATATATGTGCACTGGATATATAATATGTGTGCACTGGATATATATAATATATGTGCACTGGATATTTAATATATGTGCAATGGATATACATAATATATGTGCACTGGATCTATAATATATGTGCACTGGATATATAATATATGTGCACTGGATATTTAATATATGTGCACTGGATATATAATATATGTGCACTTGATATATAATATATGTGCACTGAATATTTAATATATGTGCACTGTATATATATAATATATGTGCACTGGATATATATATATAATATATGTGCACTGGATCTATAATATATGTGCACTGGAAATTTATAATATATGTGCACAGAATATATAATATATGTGCACAGGATATTTAATATATGTGCACTGGATGTGTAATATATGTGCACTGGATATATAATATATGTGCACTGTATATATAATATATGTGCACTGGATATTTAATATATGTGCACTGGATATATATAATATATGTGCACTGAATATTTAATATATGTGCACTGGATATATATAATATATGTGCACTGGATATATAATATATGTGCACTGGATATATAATATATGTGCACTAGATATATAAAATAAGTGCACAGGATATATATAATATATGTGCACTGGATCTATAATATATGTGCACTGGATATATAATATATGTGCACTGGATATTTAATATATGTGCACAGGATATATTTATAATATATGTGCACTGGATATATATAATCTATGTGCACTGGATATATATAATATATGTGCACTGGATCTAAAATATATGTGCACTGGATGTAAATAATATATGTGCACTCGATCTATAATATATGTGCACTGGAAATTTATAATATATGTGCACTGGATATATAATATATGTGCACTGGATATTTAATATATGTGCACTGGATATATAATATATGTGCACAGGAAATATATAATATATGTGCACTGGATATTTAATATATGTGCACTGGATATATATAATATATGTGCACTGGATATATTTATAATATATGTGCACTGGATATATATAATCTATGTGCACTGGATATATATAATATATGTGCACTGGATCTAAAATATATGTGCACTGGATGTAAATAATATATGTGCACTCGATCTATAATATATGTGCACTGGAAATTTATAATATATGTGCACAGAATATATAATATATGTGCACAGGATATTTAAAATATAAGCACTGGATATATTTAATATATGTGCACTGGATGTATATATAGTATATTTGCACTGGATATTTAATATATGTGCACTGGGTATATAAATATAATATATGTGCACTGGATATATAATGTATGTGCACTGGATATATATATAATATATGTGCACTGGATATTTAATATATGTGCACTGGATATATAATATATGTGCACTTGATATATAATATATGTGCACTGAATATTTAATATATGTGCACTGTATATATATAATATATGTGCACTGGATATATATATAATATATGTGCATTGGATCTATAATATATGTGCACTGGACATTTAATATATGTGCAATGGATATATTTAATATATGTGCACTGGATGTATATAATATGTGTGCACTGGATATATAATATATGTGCACTGGATATATAATATATGTGCACTGGATATATTTAATATATGTGCACTGGATATATAATATATGTGCACTGGATATATAATATATGTGCACTGGATATATTTATAATATATGTGCACTGGATATTTAATATATGTGCACTGGATATATGTCACGGAGCGAAGTTATACGTCTTCCTCCGGATGGTCTTTTGAATCAACAGGGACGCAAGAGGTCGGGAGACAACAGCAATTTATTGTAATCCACAAAGTTAGTAGCCGGCGGCGGTCACATCAACCGTAACAACAATAAGTCCACAGAAGTCACAATCCAATGATAACTTTGGTTCCTTGGTCCTGTAACTAAATCCTGGCTCTCTACAGAGCTGTGCACAGGCCGGCTAACACATACTAACTGCTAGCTATATCTATATACTAAACTGTTACACCTATATCTGTGGGTGGGAAGGGCTGAGTCACAGATCCTTCCCCCCTCACCTATACCAAGGAGAGCAGACTCCCTGTCTACTATGGACAATGCACCATCCAACATCTTCTTGGAGACACTGATCAGATTATCTCCACCCATTGTCCTCACTAGTTAGAGGTATTTGCATACAATGTGCTAACACACTAGACCCTAATCAGCCAACTACACATTGATGTATATAACAGGTTAGAGAATACATTCCACATGAAATATATATTACACATTGCCTATAGTATAGACTCTAACCATCCCGTAACAATATATTTAATATATGTGCACTGGATATATTTAATATATGTGCACTGGATGTATATAATATGTGTGCACTGGATATATAATATATGTGCACTGGATATATAATATATGTGCACTGGATATATTTAATATATGTGCACTGGATATATAATATATGTGCACTGGATATATAATATATGTGCACTGGATATATTTAATATATGTGCACTGGATATATAATATATGTGCACTGGATATTTAATATATGTGCACTGGATATATATAATATATGTGCACTGGATATATAATATGTGTGCACTGGATATATATAATATATGTGCACTGGATATTTAATATATGTGCAATGGATATACATAATATATGTGCACTGGATCTATAATATATGTGCACTGGATATATAATATATGTGCACTGGATATTTAATATATGTGCACTGGATATATAATATATGTGCACTTGATATATAATATATGTGCACTGAATATTTAATATATGTTCACTGTATATATATAATATATGTGCACTGGATATATATATATAATATATGTGCACTGGATCTATAATATATGTGCACTGGAAATTTATAATATATGTGCACAGAATATATAATATATGTGCACAGGATATTTAATATATGTGCACTGGATGTATAATATATGTGCACTTGATATATAATATATGTGCACTGTATATATAATATATGTGCACTGAATATATTTATAATATATGTGCACTGGATATTTAATATATGTGCACTGGATATATTTAATATAGGTGCACTGGATGTATATAATATATGTGCAATGGACATTTAATATATGTGCAATGGATATATATATATATAATATATGTGCACTGGATCTATAATATATGTGCACTGGATATTTTTAATATATGTGCACTGGATATATAATATATGTGCACTGGAAATTTGTAATAAATGTGCACTGGATATAAAATATATGTGCAATTGATATATTTAATATATGTGCACTGGATATATAATATATTTGCACTGGATATTTAATGTATGTGCACTGGATATTTATAATAAATGTGCACTGGATATATAATATATGTGCAATGGATATATTTAATATATGTGCTCTGGATATATAATATATGTGCACTGGATATTTAATATATATACACTGGATATATATAATATATGTGCACTGGATATATAATATACGTTCACTGGATATATATAATATATGTGCACTGGTTCTATAATATATGTGCACTGGATATTTATAATATATGTGCACTGGATATATAATATATGTGCACTGGATATATTTAATATATGTGCACTAGATGTATAACATATGTGAACTGGATATTTAATATATGTTCACTGGACATATAAAATATATGTGCACTGGATATATATAATATATGTGCACTGTATATATATATATATATATAATATATGTGCACTGGATATATGTAATATATGTGCACTGGATGTGTAACATATGTGCACTGGACATTTAATATATGTGCAATGGATATATATAATATATGTGCACTGGATCTATAATATATGTGCATTAGATATTTATAATATGTGTGCACTGGATATATAATATATGTGCACTGAATATATATATATATATATATATATATATATATATATATTATATGTGCACTGGATATTTATAATATATGTGCAATGGATATATTTAATATATGTGCACTGGATATTTAATATATGTGCACTGAATATATATTATATGTGTGCAGTGGATGTATAATATATGTGCACTGGATATTTAATATATGTGCACTGAATATATATATAATATATGTGCACTGGATATTTATAATATATGTGCAATGGATATATTTAATATATGTGCAATAGATATATAATATATGTGCACTGGATATTTAATATATGTGCACTGGATATATATAATATATGTGCACTGGATTTATAATACTTGTGCACTGGTTAGTTAAATTATATGTGCACTGGATATATAATATATGTGCACTGGATATATTTAATATATGTGCACTGGATATATAATATATGTGCACTGGATATTTAATATATGTGCACTGGATATATTTAATATATGTGCACTGGATTTATAATACTTGTGCACTGGTTAGTTAAATTATATGTGCACTGGATATATAATATATGTGCACTGGATATATTTAATATATGTGCACTGGATATATAATATATGTGCACTGGATATTTAATATATGTGCACTGGATATATTTAATATATGTGCACTGGATGTATATAATATGTGTGCACTGGATATATAATATATGTGCACTGGGTATATATAATATATGTGCACTGGATATATAATATATGTGCACTGGATATATTTAATATATGTGCACTGGATATATAATATATGTGCACTGGATATATTTAATATAAGTGCACTGGATATATATAATATATGTGCACTGGATATATAATATATGTGCACTGGATATATTTATAATATATGTGCACTGGATATTTAATATATGTGCACTGGATATATTTAATATATGTGCACTGGATATATTTAATATATGTGCACTGGATGTATATAATATGTGTGCACTGGATATATAATATATGTGCACTGGATATATAATATATGTGCACTGGATGTATATAATATGCGTGAACTGGATATATAATATATGTGCACTAAATATATATAATATATGTGCACTGGATATATAATATGTGTGCACTGGATATATAATATATGTGCACTGGATATATTTAATATATGTGCACTAGATGTATAACATATGTGAACTGGATATTTAATATATGTTCACTGGACATATATAATATATGTGCACTGGATATATGTAATATATGTGCACTGGATGTGTAACATATGTGCACTGGACATTTAATATATGTGCAATGGATATATATAATATATGTGCACTGGATCTATAATATATGTGCATTAGATATTTATAATATGTGTGCACTGGATATTTAATATATGTGCACTGAATATATATATATATATATATATATATATATATTATATGTTCACTGGATATTTATAATATATGTGCAATGGATATATTTAATATATGTGCACTGGATATTTAATATATGTGCACTGGATATATATAATATATGTGCAGTGGATGTATAATATATGTGCACTGGATATTTAATATATATGCACTGAATATATATATAATATATGTACACTGGATATTTATAATATATGTGCAATGGATATATTTAATATATGTGCACTAGATATATAATATATGTGCACTGGATATTTAATATATGTGCACTGGATATATGTAATATATGTGCACTGGATATATAATATATGTGCACTGGATATATATATAATATATGTACACTGGATATTTATTATATATGTGCACTGCATATATATAATATATGTGCACTGGATATATAATATATGTGCACTGGATATATAAAATATGTGCACAGGATATATATAATATATGTGCACTGGACCTAAAATTTAAGTGCACTGGATATATAATATATGTGCACTGGATATTTAAAATAAATGTGCACTGGATATATAATACATGTTCACTGGATATATAATATATGTGCACTGGATATTTAATATATGTGCACTGGATATATATAATATATGTGCACTGAATATTTAATATATGTGCACTGGATATATATAATACATGTGCACTGGATATATAATATATGTGCACTGGATATATAATATATGTGCACTAGATATATAAAATATGTGCACAGGATATATATAATATATGTGCACTGGACCTAAAATTTAAGTGCACTGGATATATAATATATGTGCACTGGATATTTAAAATAAATGTGATCTGTATATATAATATATGTGCACTGGATATTTAATATATGTGCACTGGATATATATAATATATGTGCACTGGATTTATAATACTTGTGCACTGGTTAGTTAAATTATATGTGCACTGGATATATAATATATGTGCACTGGATATATTTAATATATGTGCACTGGATATATAATATATGTGCACTGGATATTTAATATATGTGCACTGGATATATTTAATATATGTGCACTGGATGTATATAATATTTGTGCACTGGATATATAATATATGTGCACTGGATATATATAATATATGTGCACTGGATATATAATATATGTGCACTGGATATTTAATATATGTGCACTGGATATATATAATATATGTGCACTGGATATATTTATAATATATGTGCACTGGATATTTAATATATGTGCACTGGATATATTTAATATATGTGCACTGGATATATTTAATATATGTGCACTGGATATATATAATATATGTGCACTGGATATATTTATAATATATGTGCACTGGATATTTAATATATGTGCACTGGATATATTTAATATATGTGCACTGGATATATTTAATATATGTGCACTGGATGTATATAATATGTGTGCACTGGATATATAATATATGTGCACTGGATATATAATATATGTGCACTGGATATATTTAATATATGTGCACTGGATATATAATATATGTGCACTGGATATATAATATATGTGCACTGGATATATTTAATATATGTGCACTGGATATATAATATATGTGCACTGGATATATAATATGTGTGCACTGGATATATTTATAATATATGTGCACTGGATATATAATATATGTGCACTAAATATATATAATATATGTGCACTGGATATATAATATGTGTGCACTGGATATATATAATATATGTGCACTGGATATTTAATATATGTGCCATGGATATACATAATATGTGTGCACTGGATCTATAATATATGTGCACTGGATATATAATATATGTGCACTGGATATTTAATATATGTGCACTGGATATATAATATATGTGCACTGGATATTTAATATATGTGCACTGGATATATAATATATGTGCACTTGATATATAATATATGTGCACTGAATATTTAATATATGTGCACTGTATATATATAATATATGTGCACTGGATATATATATAATATATTTGCATTGGATCTATAATATATGTGCACTGGAAATTTATAATATATGTGCACAGAATATATAATATATGTGCACAGGATATTTAATATATGTGCACTGGATGTATAATATATGTGCACTGGATGTATAATATATGTGCACTGTATATATAATACATGTGCACTGGATATATTTATAATATATGTGCACTGGATATTTAATATATGTGCACTGGATATATTTAATATAGGTGCACTGGATGTATATAATATATGTGCACTGGACATTTAATATATGTGCAATGGATATATATATAATATATGTGCACTGGATATATAATATACGTTCACTGGATATATATATATATAATATATGTGCACTGGATCTATAATATATATGCACTGGATATTTAAAATATATGTGCACTGGATATATAATATATGTGCACTGGATATATTTAAAATATGTGCACTGTATGTATAATATATTTGCACTGGATATTTAATATATGTTCACTGGACATATATAATATATGTGCACTGGATATATATATATATATATATATATATATATATATATATATATTAAATGTGCACTGGATATTTAATATATGTGCACTGGATATATTTAATATCTGTGCAATGGATGTATAATATATGTGCACTGGACATTTAATATATGTGCAATGGATACATATAATATATGTGCACTGGATCTATAATATATGTGCACTGGATATTTATAATATATGTGTAATGGATATGTTTAATATATGTGCACTGGATATATAATATATGTGCACTGGATATTTAATATATGTGCACTGGATATATATAATATATGTGCACTGAATATTTAATATATGTGCACTGGATATATATATAATATATGTGCACTGGATATATAATATATGTGCACTGGATATATAATATATGTGCACTAGATATATAAAATATGTGCACAGTATATATGTAATATATGTGCACTGGACCTAAAATTTAATTGCACTGGATATATAATATATGTGCACTGGATATTTAAAATAAATGTGATCTGTATATATAATATATGTGCACTGGATATTTAATATATGTGCACTGGATATATATAATATATGTGCACTGGATTTATAATACTTGTGCACTGGTTAGTTAAATTATATGTGCACTGGATATATAATATATGTGCACTGGATATATTTAATATTTGTGCACTGGATATATAATATATGTGCACTGGATATTTAATATATGTGCAGTGGATATATTTAATATATGTGCACTGGATGTATATAATATATGTGCACTGGATATATAATATATGTGCACTGGATATATATAATATATGTGCACTGGATATATAATATATGTGCACTGGATATTTAATATATGTGCACTGGATATATTTAATATATGTGCACTGGATGTATATAATATGTGTGCACTGGATATATAATATATGTGCACTGGATATATATAATATATGTGCACTGGATATATAATATATGTGCACTGGATATATTTAATATATGTGCACTGGATGTATATAATATGTGTGCACTGGATATATAATATATGTGCACTGGATATATATAATATATGTGCATTGGATATATAATATATGTGCACTGGATATATTTAATATATGTGCACTGGATATATAATATATGTGCACTGGATATTTAATATATGTGCACTGGATATATTTATAATATATGTGCACTGGATATTTAATATATGTGCACTGGATATATTTAATATATGTGCACTGGATGTATATAATATGCGTGAACTGGATATATAATATATGTGCACTAAATATATATAATATATGTGCACTGGATATATAATTTGTGTGCACTGGATATATATAATATATGTGCACTGGATATTTAATATATGTGCACTGGATATATAATATATGTGCACTGGATATATAATATATGTGCACAGGATATATATAATATATGTGCACTGGATATTTAATATATGTGCACTGGATATATATAATATATGTGCACTGGATATATTTATAATATATGTGCACTGGATATATATAATCTATGTGCACTGGATATATATAATATATGTGCACTGGATCTAAAATATATGTGCACTGGATATAAATAATATATGTGCACTCGATCTATAATATATGTGCACTGGAAATTTATAATATATGTGCACAGAATATATAATATATGTGCACAGGATATTTAAAATATAAGCACTGGATATATTTAATATATGTGCACTGGATGTATATATAGTATATTTGCACTGGATATTTAATATATGTGCACTGGGTATATAAATATAATATATGTGCACTGGATATATAATATATGTGCACTGGATATATATATATATAATATATGTGCACTGGATATTTAATATATGTGCACTGGATATATAATATATGTGCACTTGATATATAATATATGTGCACTGAATATTTAATATATGTGCACTGTATATATATAATATATGTGCACTGGATATATATATAATATATGTGCATTCGATCTATAATATATGTGCACTGGAAATTTATAATATATGTGCACAGAATATATAATATATGTGCACAGGATATTTAATATATGTGCACTGGATGTATAATATATGTGCACTGGATGTATAATATATGTGCACTGTATATATTATATATGTGCACTGGATATATTTATAATATATGTGCACTGGATATTTAATATATGTGCACTGGATATATTTAATATAGGTGCACTGGATGTATATAATATATGTGCACTGGACATTTAATATATGTGCAATGGATATATATATAATATATGTGCACTGGATATGTAATATACGTTCACTGGATATATATATATAATATATGTGCACTGGATCTATAATATATATGCACTGGATATTTAAAATATATGTGCACTGGATATATAATATATGTGCACTGGATATATTTAAAATATGTGCACTGTATGTATAATATATGTGCACTGGATATTTAATATATGTTCACTGGACATATATAATATATGTGCACTGGATATATATATATTATATGTGCACTGGATATTTAATATATGTGCACTGGATATATTTAATATCTGTGCAATGGATGTATAATATATGTGCACTGGACATTTAATATATGTGCAATGGATACATATAATATATGTGCACTGGATCTATAATATATGTGCACTGGATATTTATAATATATGTGTAATGGATATGTTTAATATATGTGCACTGGATATATAATATATGTGCACTGGAAATTTGTAATAAATGTGCACTGGATATATAATATATGTGCAATTGATATATTTAATATATGTGCACTGGATATATAATATATGTGCACTGGATATTTAATGTATGTGCACTGGATATTTATAATAAATGTGCACTGGATATATAATATATGTGCAATGGATATATTTAATATATGTGCTCTGGATATATAATATATGTGCACTGGATATTTAATATATATACACTGGATATATATAATATATGTGTACTGGATATATAATATACGATCACTGGATATATATAATATATGTGCACTGGTTCTATAATATATGTGCACTGGATATTTATAATATATGTGCACTGGATATATAATATATGTGCACTGGATATATTTAATATATGTGCACTAGATGTATAACATATGTAAACTGGATATTTAATATATGTTCACTGGACATATATAATATATGTGCACTGGATATATATAATATATGTGCACTGTATATATATATATATATATATATATAATATATGTGCACTGGATATATGTAATATATGTGCACTGGATGTGTAACATATGTGCACTGGACATTTAATATATGTGCAATGGATATATATAATATATGTGCACTGGATCTATAATATATGTGCATTAGATATTTATAATATGTGTGCACTGGATATTTAATATATGTGCACTGAATATATATATATATATATATATATATATATATATATATATATATATATTATATTATATGTGCACTGGATATTTATAATATATGTGCAATGGATATATTTAATATATGTGCACTGGATATTTAATATATGTGCACTGAATATATATATAATATATGTGCACTGGATATTTATAATATATGTGCAATGGATATATTTAATATATGTGCACTAGATATATAATATATGTGCACTGGATATTTAATATATGTGCACTGGATATATATAATACATGTGCACTGGATATATAATATATGTGCACTGGATATTTAATATATGTGCAATGGATATACATAATATGTGTGCACTGGATCTATAATATATGTGCACTGGATATATAATATATGTGCACTGGATATTTAATATATGTGCACTGGATATATAATATATATGCACTGGATATATAATATATGTGCACAGGATATATATAATATACGTGCACTGGATATTTAATATATGTGCACTGGATATACATAATATATGTGCACTGGATATATAATATATGAGCACTGGATATTTAATATATGTGCACTGGATATATATAATATATGTGCACTGGATATATAATATATGTGCACTGGATATAAATAATATATGTGCACTGGATATTTAATATATGTTCACTGGACATATATAATATATGTGCACTGGATATATATATATTATATGTGCACTGGATATTTAATATATGTGCACTGGATATATTTAATATCTGTGCAATGGATGTATAATATATGTGCACTGGATCTATAATATATGTGCACTGGATATTTATAATATATGTGTAATGGATATGTTTAATATATGTGCACTGGATATATAATATATGTGCACTGGAAATTTGTAATAAATGTGCACTGGATATATAATATATGTGCAATTGATATATTTAATATATGTGCACTGGATATATAATATATGTGCACTGGATATTTAATGTATGTGCACTGGATATTTATAATAAATGTGCACTGGATATATAATATATGTGCAATGGATATATTTAATATATGTGCTCTGGATATATAATATATGTGCACTGGATATTTAATATATATACACTGGATATATATAATATATGTGTACTGGATATATAATATACGATCACTGGATATATATAATATATGTGCACTGGTTCTATAATATATGTGCACTGGATATTTATAATATATGTGCACTGGATATATAATATATGTGCACTTGATATATAATATATGTGCACTGAATATTTAATATATGTGCACTGTATATATATAATATATGTGCACTGGATATATATATAATATATGTGCACTGGATATTTAATACATGTGCACTGGATATATATATAATATATGTGCACTGGATATATATATATATAATATATGTGCACTGGATATATAATATATGTGCACTGGATATATATAATATATGTGCACTGGATATATAATATATGTGCACTGGATATTTATAATATATGTGCACTGGATATATATAATATATGTGCACTGGATATATAATATATGTGCACTGGATATTTATAATATATGTGCACTGGATATATAATATATGTGCACTGGATATATTTAATATATGTGCACTGGATATATAATATATGTGCACTGGATATTTAATATATGTGCACTGGATATATATAATATATGTGCACTGGATATATAATATATGTGCACTGGATATATTTATAATATATGTGCACTGGATATTTAATATATGTGCACTAGATATATTTAATATATGTGCACTGGATGTATATAATATGCGTGCACTGGATATATAATATATGTGCACTGGATATATATAATATATGTGCACTGGATATTTAATATATGTGCAATGGATATACATAATATATGTGCACTGGATCTATAATATATGTGCACTGGATATATAATATATGTGCACTGGATATTTAATATATGTGCACTGGATATATAATATATGTGCACTTGATATATAATATATGTGCACTGAATATTTAATATATGTGCACTGTATATATATAATATATGTGCACTGGATATATATATATAATATATGTGCACTGGATCTATAATATATGTGCACTGGAAATTTATAATATATGTGCACAGAATATATAATATATGTGCACAGGATATTTAATATATGTGCACTGGATGTATAATATATGTGCACTGGATATATAATATATGTGCACTGTATATATAATATATGTGCAGTGGATATTTAATATATGTGCACTGGATATATATAATATATGTGCACTGAATATTTAATATATGTGCACTGGATATATATAATATATGTGCACTGGATATATAATATATGTGCACTGGATATATAATATATGTGCACTAGATATATAAAATATGTGCACAGGATATATATAATATATGTGCACTGGACCTAAAATTTAAGAGCACTGGATATATAATATATGTGCACTGGATATTTAAAATAAATGTGATCTGTATATATAATATATGTGCACTGGATATTTAATATATGTGCACTGGATATATATAATATATGTGCATTGGATTTATAATACTTGTGCACTGGTTAGTTAAATTATATGTGCACTGGATATATAATATATGTGCACTGGATATATTTAATATATGTCCACTGGATATATAATATATGTGCACTGGATATTTAATATATTTGCACTGGATATATTTAATATATGTGCACTGGATGTATATAATATGTGTGCACTGGATATATAATATATGTGCACTGGATATAGATAATATATGTGCACTGGATATATAATATATGTGCACTGGATATTTAATATATGTGCACTGGATATATTTAATATATGTGCACTGGATGTATATAATATGTGTGCAATGGATATATAATATATGTGCACTGTCTATATATAATACATGTGCACTGGATATATAATATATGTGCACTGGATATATTTAATATATGTGCACTGGATATATAATATATGTGCACTGGATATTTAATATATGTGCACTGGATATATATAATATATGTGCACTGGATATATAATATATGTGCACTGGATATATTTATAATATATGTGCACTGGATATTTAATATATGTGCACTGGATATATTTAATATATGTGCACTGGATGTATATAATATGCGTGAACTGGATATATAATATATGTGCACTAAATATATATAATATATGTGCACTGGATATATAATATGTGTGCACTGGATATATATAATATATGTGCACTGGATATTTAATATATGTGCAATGGATATACATAATATGTGTGCACTGGATCTATAATATATGTGCACTGGATATATAATATATGTGCACTGGATATTTAATATATGTGCACTGGATATATAATATATATGCACTGGATATATAATATATGTGCACAGGATATATATAATATATGTGCACTGGATATTTAATATATGTGCACTGGATATACATAATATATGTGCACTGGATATATAATATATGAGCACTGGATATTTAATATATGTGCACTGGATATATATAATATATGTGCACTGGATATATAATATATGTGCACTGGATATAAATAATATATGTGCACTGGATATTTAATATATGTGCACTGGATATATATAATATATGTGCACTTAATATATTTATAATATATGTGCACTGGATATATATAATCTATGTGCACTGGATATATAATATATGTGCACTGGATATATATAATATATGTGCACTGGATCTATAATATATGTGCACTGGATGTATAATATATGTGCACTGGATATATAATATATATGCACTGGATATATAATATATGTGCACTGGATATATTTATAATATATGTGCACTGGTTATTTAATATATGTGCACTGGATATATTTAATATAGGTGCACTGGAAATTTAATATATGTGCACTGGATATATGTGAATCTAAAATATATGTACACTGGATAAAAATAATATATGTGCACTCGATCTATAATATATGTGCACTGGAAATTTAAAATATATGTGCACAGAATATATAATATATGTGCAAAGGATATTTAAAATATAAGCACTGGATATATTTAATATATGTGCACTGGATGAAT
The DNA here is from genome assembly GCF_031893055.1 of Leptodactylus fuscus. NCBI lineage: Eukaryota > Metazoa > Chordata > Amphibia > Anura > Leptodactylidae > Leptodactylus > Leptodactylus fuscus. The sequence goes on from NC_134266.1 coordinate 279,638,474, forward strand.
ATATAGTATATTTGCACTGGATATTTAATATATGTGCACTGGATATAAAAATATAATATATGTGCACTGGATATATAATATATGTGCACTGGATATATATAATATATGTGCACTGGATATATAATATATGTGCACTGGATATTTATAATATATGTGCACTGGATATATATAATATATGTGCACTGGATATATAATATATGTGCACTGGATATTTATAATATATGTGCACTGGATATATAATATATGTGCACTGGATATATTTAATATATGTGCACTGGATATATAATATATGTGCACTGGATATTTAATATATGTGCACTGGATATATAAATATAATATATGTGCACTGGATATATAATATATGTGCACTGGATATATATAATATATGTGCACTGGATATATAATATATGTGCACTGGATATTTATAATATATGTGCACTGGATATATATAATATATGTGCACTGGATATATAATATATGTGCACTGGATATTTATAATATATGTGCACTGGATATATAATATATGTGCACTGGATATATTTAATATATGTGCACTGGATATATAATATATGTGCACTGGATATTTAATATATGTGCACTGGATATATATAATATATGTGCACTGGATATATAATATATGTGCACTGGATATATTTATAATATACGTGCACTGGATATTTAATATATGTGCACTGGATATATTTAATATATGTGCACTGGATGTATATAATATGCGTGCACTGGATATATAATATATGTGCACTGGATATAGTTAATATATGTGCACTGGATGTATATAATATGCGTGAACTGGATATATAATATATGTGCACTAAATATATATAATATATGTGCACTGGATATATAATATGTGTGCACTGAATATATATATAATATATGTGCACTGGATATTTAATATATGTGCAATGGATATACATAATATGTGTGCACTGGATCTATAATATATGTGCACTGGATATATAATATATGTGCACTGGATATTTAATATATGTGCACTGGATATATAATATATATGCACTGGATATATAATATATGTGCACAGGATATGTATAATATACGTGCACTGGATATTTAATATATGTGCACTGGATATACATAATATATGTGCACTGGATATATAATATATGAGCACTGGATATTTAATATATGTGCACTGGATATATATAATATATGTGCACTGGATATATAATATATGTGCACTGGATATAAATAATATATGTGCACTGGATATTTAATATATGTGCACTGGATATATATAATATATGTGCACTGGATATATTTATAATATATGTGCACTGGATATATATAATCTATGTGCACTGGATATATAATATATGTGCACTGGATATATATAATATATGTGCACTGGATCTATAATATATGTGCACTGGATGTATAATATATGTGCACTGGATATATAATATATATGCACTGGATATATAATATATGTGCACTGGATATATTTATAATATATGTGCACTGGATATTTAATATATGTGCACTGGATATATTTAATATAGGTGCACTGGAAATTTAATATATGTGCACTGGATATATATAATCTATGTGCACTGGATATATATAATATATGTGCACTGAATCTAAAATATATGTACACTGGATAAAAATAATATATGTGCACTCGATCTATAATATATGTGCACTGGAAATTTAAAATATATGTGCACAGAATATATAATATATGTGCAAAGGATATTTAAAATATAAGCACTGGATATATTTAATATATGTGCACTGGATGAATATATAGTATATTTGCACTGGATATTTAATATATGTGCACTGGATATATAAATATAATATATGTGCACTGGATATATAATATATGTGCACTGGATATTTATAATATATGTGCACTGGATATATATAATATATGTGCACTGGATATATAATATATGTGCACTGGATATTTATAATATATGTGCACTGGATATATAATATATGTGCACTGGATATATTTAATATATGTGCACTGGATATATAATATATGTGCACTGGATATTTAATATATGTGCACTGGATATATTTATAATATATGTGCACTGGATATATAATATATGTGCACTGGATATTTAATATATGTGCACTGGATATATTTATTATATGTGCACTGGATGTATATAATATGCGTGCACTGGATATATAATGTATGTGCACTGGATATATATAATATATGTGCACTGGATATATAATATGTGTGCACTGGATATATATAATATATGTGCACTGGATATTTAATATATGTGCAATGGATATACATAATATATGTGCACTGGATCTATAATATATGTGCACTGGATATATAATATATGTGCACTGGATATTTAATGTATGTGCACTGGATATTTATAATAAATGTGCACTGGATATATAATATATGTGCAATGGATATATTTAATATATGTGCTCTGGATATATAATATATGTGCACTGGATATTTAATATACATACACTGGATATATATAATATATGTGCACTGGATATATAATATACGTTCACTGGATATATATAATATATGTGCACTGGTTCTATAATATATGTGCACTGGATATTTATAATATATGTGCACTGGATATATAATATATGTGCACTTGATATAAAATATATGTGCACTGAATATTTAATATATGTGCACTGTATATATATAATATAGGTGCACTGGATATATATATAATATATGTGCACTGGATATTTAATACATGTGCACTGGATATATATATAATATATGTGCACTGGATATATATATATATAATATATGTGCACTGGATATATAATATATGTGCACTGGATATATATAATATATGTGCACTGGATATATAATATATGTGCACTGGATATTTATAATATATGTGCACTGGATATATATAATATATGTGCACTGGATATATAATATATGTGCACTGGATATTTATAATATATGTGCACTGGATATATAATATATGTGCACTGGATATATTTAATATATGTGCACTGGATATATAATATATGTGCACTGGATATTTAATATATGTGCACTGGATATATATAATATATGTGCACTGGATATATAATATATGTGCACTGGATATATTTATAATATATGTGCACTGGATATTTAATATATGTGCACTAGATATATTTAATATATGTGCACTGGATGTATATAATATGCGTGCACTGGATATATAATATATGTGCACTGGATATATATAATATATGTGCACTGGATATATAATATGTGTGCACTGGATATATATAATATATGTGCACTGGATATTTAATATATGTGCAATGGATATACATAATATATGTGCACTGGATCTATAATATATGTGCACTGGATATATAATATATGTGCACTGGATATTTAATATATGTGCACTGGATATATAATATATGTGCACTTGATATATAATATATGTGCACTGAATATTTAATATATGTGCACTGTATATATATAATATATGTGCACTGGATATATATATATAATATATGTGCACTGGATCTATAATATATGTGCACTGGAAATTTATAATATATGTGCACAGAATATATAATATATGTGCACAGGATATTTAATATATGTGCACTGGATGTATAATATATGTGCACTGGATATATAATATATGTGCACTGTATATATAATATATGTGCAGTGGATATTTAATATATGTGCACTGGATATATATAATATATGTGCACTGAATATTTAATATATGTGCACTGGATATATATAATATATGTGCACTGGATATATAATATATGTGCACTGGATATATAATATATGTGCACTAGATATATAAAATATGTGCACAGGATATGTATAATATATGTGCACTGGACCTAAAATTTAAGTGCACTGGATATATAATATATGTGCACTGGATATTTAAAATAAATGTGATCTGTATATATAATATATGTGCACTGGATATTTAATATATGTGCACTGGATATATATAATATATGTGCATTGGATTTATAATACTTGTGCACTGGTTAGTTAAATTATATGTGCACTGGATATATAATATATGTGCACTGGATATATTTAATATATGTGCACTGGATATATAATATATGTGCACTGGATATTTAATATATTTGCACTGGATATATTTAATATATGTGCACTGGATGTATATAAAATGTGTGCACTGGATATATAATATATGTGCACTGGATATAGATAATATATGTGCACTGGATATATAATATATGTGCACTGGATATTTAATATATGTGCACTGGATATATTTAATATATGTGCACTGGATGTATATAATATGTGTGCACTGGATATATAATATATGTGCACTGTCTATATATAATATATGTGCACTGGATATATTTAATATATGTGCACTGGATATATAATATATGTGCACTGGATATTTAATATATGTGCACTGGATATATATAATATATGTGCACTGGATATATAATATATGTGCACTGGATATATTTATAATATATGTGCACTGGATATTTAATATATGTGCACTGGATATATTTAATATATGTGCACTGGATGTATATAATATGCGTGAACTGGATATATAATATATGTGCACTAAATATATATAATATATGTGCACTGGATATATAATATGTGTGCACTGGATATATATAATATATGTGCACTGGATATTTAATATATGTGCAATGGATATACATAATATGTGTGCACTGGATCTATAATATATGTGCACTGGATATATAATATATGTGCACTGGATATTTAATATATGTGCACTGGATATATAATATATATGCACTGGATATATAATATATGTGCACAGGATACATATAATATATGTGCACTGGATATTTAATATATGTGCACTGGAAATACATAATATATGTGCACTGGATATATAATATATGAGCACTGGATATTTAATATATGTGCACTGGATATATATAATATATGTGCACTGGATATATAATATATGTGCACTGGATATAAATAATATATGTGCACTGGATATTTAATATATGTGCACTGGATATATATAATATATGTGCACTGGATATATTTATAATATATGTGCACTGGATATATATAATCTATGTGCACTGGATATATAATATATGTGCACTGGATATATATAATATATGTGCACTGGATCTATAATATATGTGCACTGGATGTATAATATATGTGCACTGGATATATAATATATATGCACTGGATATATAATATATGTGCACTGGATATATTTATAATATATGTGCACTGGATATTTAATATATGTGCACTGGATATATTTAATATAGGTGCACTGGAAATTTAATATATGTGCACTGGATATATATAATCTATGTGCACTGGATATATATATAATATATGTGCACTGAATCTAAAATATATGTACACTGGATAAAAATAATATATGTGCACTCGATCTATAATATATGTGCACTGGAAATTTAAAATATATGTGCACAGAATATATAATATATGTGCAAAGGATATTTAAAATATAAGCACTGGATATATTTAATATATGTGCACTGGATGAATATATAGTATATTTGCACTGGATATTTAATATATGTGCACTGGATATAAAAATATAATATATGTGCACTGGATATATAATATATGTGCACTGGATATATATAATATATGTGCACTGGATATATAATATATGTGCACTGGATATTTATAATATATGTGCACTGGATATATATAATATATGTGCACTGGATATATAATATATGTGCACTGGATATTTATAATATATGTGCACTGGATATATAATATATGTGCACTGGATATATTTAATATATGTGCACTGGATATATAATATATGTGCACTGGATATTTAATATATGTGCACTGGATATTTAATATATGTGCACTGGATATATAAATATAATATATGTGCACTAGATATATAATATATGTGCACTGGATATATATAATATATGTGCACTGGATATATAATATATGTGCACTGGATATTTATAATATATGTGCACTGGATATATATAATATATGTGCACTGGATATATAATATATGTGCACTGGATATTTATAATATATGTGCACTGGATATATAATATATGTGCACTGGATATATTTAATATATGTGCACTGGATATATAATATATGTGCACTGGATATTTAATATATGTGCACTGGATATATATAATATATGTGCACTGGATATATAATATATGTGCACTGGATATATTTATAATATACGTGCACTGGATATTTAATATATGTGCACTGGATATATTTAATATATGTGCACTGGATGTATATAATATGCGTGCACTGGATATATAATGTATGTGCACTGGATATATATAATATATGTGCACTGGATATATAATATGTGTGCACTGGATATATATAATATATGTGCACTGGATATTTAATATGTGTGCAATGGATATACATAATATATGTGCACTGGATCTATAATATATGTGCACTGGATATATAATATATGTGCACTGGATATTTAATGTATGTGCACTGGATATTTATAATAAATGTGCACTGGATATATAATATATGTGCAATGGATATATTTAATATATGTGCTCTGGATATATAATATATGTGCACTGGATATTTAATATATATACACTGGATATATATAATATATGTGCACTGGATATATAATATACGTTCACTGGATATATATAATATATGTGTACTGGTTCTATAATATATATGCACTGGATATTTATAATATATGGGCACTGGATATATAATATATGTGCACTTGATATATAATATATGTGCACTGAATATTTAATATATGTGCACTGTATATATATAATATATGTGCACTGGATATATATATAATATATGTGCACTGGATATTTAATACATGTGCACTGGATATATATATAATATATGTGCACTGGATATATATATAATATATGTGCACTGGATATATAATATATGTGCACTGGATATGTATAATATATGTGCACTGGATATATAATATATGTGCACTGGATATTTATAATATATGTGCACTGGATATATATAACATATGTGCACTGGATATATAATATATGTGCACTGGATATTTATAATATATGTGCACTGGATATATAATATATGTGCACTGGATATATTTAATATATGTGCACTGGATATATAATATATGTGCACTGGATATTTAATATATGTGCACTGGATATATATAATATATGTGCACTCGATATATAATATATGTGCACTGGATATATTTAATATATGTGCACTGGATATATAATATATGTGCACTGGATATTTAATATATGTGCACTGGATATATTTAATATATGTGCACTGGATGTATATAATATGTGTGCACTGGATATATAATATATGTGCACTGTCTATATATAATATATGTGCACTGGATATATAATATATGTGCACTGGATATATTTAATATATGTGCACTGGATATATAATATATGTGCACTGGATATATTTAATATATGTGCACTGGATGTATATAATATGCGTGAACTGGATATATAATATATGTGCACTAAATATATATAATATATGTGCACTGGATATATAATATGTGTGCACTGAATATATATATAATATATGTGCACTGGATATTTAATATATGTGCAATGGATATACATAATATGTGTGCACTGGATCTATAATATATGTGCACTGGATATATAATATATGTGCACTGGATATTTAATATATGTGCACTGGATATATAATATATATGCACTGGATATATAATATATGTGCACAGGATATGTATAATATACGTGCACTGGATATTTAATATATGTGCACTGGATATACATAATATATGTGCACTGGATATATAATATATGAGCACTGGATATTTAATATATGTGCACTGGATATATATAATATATGTGCACTGGATATATAATATATGTGCACTGGATATAAATAATATATGTGCACTGGATATTTAATATATGTGCACTGGATATATATAATGTATGTGCACTGGATATATTTATAATATATGTGCACTGGATATATATAATCTATGTGCACTGGATATATAATATATGTGCACTGGATATATATAATATATGTGCACTGGATCTATGTCACGGAGCAAAGGTATACGTCTTCCTCCGGATGGTCTTTTGAATCAACACGGACGCAAGAGGTCAGGAGACAACAGCAATTTATTGTAATCCACAAAGTTAGTAGCCGGCGGCGGTCACATCAACCGTAATAACAATAAGTCCACAGAAGTCACAATCCAATGATAGCTTTGGTTCCTTGGTCCTGTAACTAAGTCCTGGCTCTCTACAGAGCTGTGCACAGGCCGGCTAACACATACTAACTGCTAGCTACAACTATATACTAAACTGTTACTTCCTCTATCTGTGGGTGGGAAGGGCTGAGTCACAGATCCTTCCCCCCTCACCTATACCAAGGAGAGCAGACTCCCTGTCTCTTTTGAACAATGCACAGTCCAACATCTTCTTGGAGACACTGATCAGATTATCTCCACCCATTGTCCTCACTGGTCCTCACTAGTTAGAGGGATTTGCATACAATGTGCTAACACACTAGACCCGAATCAGCCAACTACACACTGATGTTTACAACAGGTTAGAGAATACATTCCACATGAAATATATATTACACATTGCCTATAGTATAGACTAACCATCCCGTGACAACCCCTCCCCCTCTCAAAACATGTGCATGACACAATTGGCCTACACAGGTAAATTGGGGAATGCACATCAGTCTCTATAGCTCATATGTCCTCCTGCCGGGATAACCCATCTGCGTTCTGGTGTTGGTTCCCTCGGCGGTACTGAATGGTAAAGTTGTAGGGTTGAAGGGCTGGCATCTGTCAGAAAATCCGGTGGATCCATGTTGGCTTCTCCCTGAGCTTGGCTTCGGGTCACTGCTCCCACAAAGTGGCACTGTAGATTTCCAACATCGTTGCCTAACAGAACATCGGCCGGCAGCCCGCTCATCACACCAATTGTGCATCGTTTTGGTCCATAACCATAGTCGAGTTCCACGGTAGCTTTAGGAATACGTCTTTGAGTACCCCCTGCCAACTTGATAGAAATGCCAGGGCCCTCCTCTAGGGCCTCGGGTCGCACAACTCGGGGGTCCGCTACCGTTAGGAAAGCTCCCGAGTCCCGGAATCCAACAACTGTTCGGCCATCCAGTAGGACCTCCTGCAAGTGCTTCCTCTGAAGGTTTGCGGGATGTGTGGCGGAAGGCTGAATCCCATAGACCCCTGGAGGTGGAACAGATGGGTCATTCATGGAGTCATCTGGAAATGGGGCCAAACTTTCTGTCCTAGGGGTGGTTCCCAGGTAGTGAATAGGCCGGGATGCCACGGTGGCCCGTGCCCCCATGTTAGCAGGGCAACTAGCTTGCAAATGTCCAGGCCGCCCGCAACCAAAACATCTGCGCTCTAGCATTCTTCCAGTGGGTCGTTGTCTAGGGACAGGGTTGTTCATAGCTGGAGGCCGATGGGCTGGGGCAGGGGTAGAGGGGGAATTGTAATCCTGAGGCCGGACACGAAAGGTGGGTGGCTGGCTGAAGGGTGTCTGGCGGACTGTGGTAGTTTTCCGCTCCTCTGCAAACAACCTCTTCCACTGCGGCTTGATGGTCAGGCCCTCATCTGCAAGGGAAGCAGCTTGCTCCACTGTGGCTGGGTTCCGTTCCAGCACCCACTCACGGATCTCAGCGGGGCACTGGGAAAAGAACTGTTCCTTAAGTATGACTTGGAGGATCTTATCGACTGTGACAGCCCCCTCTCCTTCTAGCCAGCGCTTGCATGCTTGCTTCAACTTGTGGGCGAACATGTGGAAGGAGCTTCCCCCATTGTAAGACAAAGAGCGGAACTGAACTCGGTAGGTCTCTGGAGTGACTGCATAATACTTCTGCACCGCTCTTTTAATGGCCTCATAGTCCCGCTGATCACTAGGGTCCATGGCTCTGAGAGCTTCCGCAGCCCCATCTCGTAGATGCCCCACCAGATACCGGACCCAATCCTTCTCTGGGACTTCCATCAGGCGGCACTGGTGTTCGAAGTCCTGAAAATATCCATCAACATCCCCAGCCGCTTCATCAAAGGTCTTGAAGTGTTTATGGGAGACATATGGTGGTTCTCTCACTGTTGGGCTGGGGGTCGACGTTTGATTATAATTCCGCGTAGTTATCTCAGCCATTCGCATTTCATGCGCCATTCTTTCCTTTTCATGCGCCATTCTCTGTTCCTCCTTCTCCGTTTCCTGAGCCCTCTGTAACGCTCTACTCCTTTGCTCTGCAGTTGCTTCTAGCCCCAGCACTGCCAATTCCTCCTCATACAAAACAACCCATCTGCTCTTTTGGGTCTGTACCTGCCACTCCCGTATCTCTCCAGTCTCCTGGGGGCAGCCCTCCTCATGGTCGCTTTGCAGGGTCATCTCCTCCAGTGCCTCGATCAGTTGCTCTTTCGTTCTTCCCTGGTAACTCAGGTTTAGTTCCCGGGCCCTTACTTGTAGACTTGCCATAGTCCAGTTCCTGTATTCTGAGGTTGTGGCTCCATTAATCGCTGGGCTGCTGTAGTCCATCTCGCTGTCCGCTGTTGATCCCACCGCTGCCACCAGTTGTCACGGAGCAAAGGTATACGTCTTCCTCCGGATGGTCTTTTGAATCAACACGGACGCAAGAGGTCAGGAGACAACAGCAATTTATTGTAATCCACAAAGTTAGTAGCCGGCGGCGGTCACATCAACCGTAATAACAATAAGTCCACAGAAGTCACAATCCAATGATAGCTTTGGTTCCTTGGTCCTGTAACTAAGTCCTGGCTCTCTACAGAGCTGTGCACAGGCCGGCTAACACATACTAACTGCTAGCTACAACTATATACTAAACTGTTACTTCCTCTATCTGTGGGTGGGAAGGGCTGAGTCACAGATCCTTCCCCCCTCACCTATACCAAGGAGAGCAGACTCCCTGTCTCTTTTGAACAATGCACAGTCCAACATCTTCTTGGAGACACTGATCAGATTATCTCCACCCATTGTCCTCACTGGTCCTCACTAGTTAGAGGGATTTGCATACAATGTGCTAACACACTAGACCCGAATCAGCCAACTACACACTGATGTTTACAACAGGTTAGAGAATACATTCCACATGAAATATATATTACACATTGCCTATAGTATAGACTAACCATCCCGTGACAATCTATAATATATGTGCACTGGATGTATAATATATGTGCACTGGATATATAATATATATGCACTGGATATATAATATATGTGCACTGGATATATTTATAATATATGTGCACTGGATATTTAATATATGTGCACTGGATATATTTAATATAGGTGCACTGGAAATTTAATATATGTGCACTGGATATATATAATCTATGTGCACTGGATATATATAATATATGTGCACTGAATCTAAAATATATGTACACTGGATAAAAATAATATATGTGCACTCGATCTATAATATATGTGCACTGGAAATTTAAAATATATGTGCACAGAATATATAATATATGTGCAAAGGATATTTAAAATATAAGCACTGGATATATTTAATATATGTGCACTGGATGAATATATAGTATATTTGCACTGGATATTTAATATATGTGCACTGGATATATAAATATAATATATGTGCACTGGATATATAATATATGTGCACTGGATATTTATAATATATGTGCACTGGATATATATAATATATGTGCACTGGATATATAATATATGTGCACTGGATATTTATAATATATGTGCACTGGATATATAATATATGTGCACTGGATATATTTAATATATGTGCACTGGATATATAATATATGTGCACTGGATATTTAATATATGTGCACTGGATATATTTATAATATATGTGCACTGGATATATAATATATGTGCACTGGATATATTTATAATATACGTGCACTGGATATTTAATATATGTGCACTGGATATATTTATTATATGTGCACTGGATGTATATAATATGCGTGCACTGGATATATAATGTATGTGCACTGGATATATATAATATATGTGCACTGGATATATAATATGTGTGCACTGGATATATATAATATATGTGCACTGGATATTTAATATATGTGCAATGGATATACATAATATATGTGCACTGGATCTATAATATATGTGCACTGGATATATAATATATGTGCACTGGATATTTAATGTATGTGCACTGGATATTTATAATAAATGTGCACTGGATATATAATATATGTGCAATGGATATATTTAATATATGTGCTCTGGATATATAATATATGTGCACTGGATATTTAATATATATACACTGGATATATATAATATATGTGCACTGGATATATAATATACGTTCACTGGATATATATAATATATGTGCACTGGTTCTATAATATATGTGCACTGGATATTTATAATATATGTGCACTGGATATATAATATATGTGCACTTGATATATAATATATGTGCACTGAATATTTAATATATGTGCACTGTATATATATAATATATGTGCACTGGATATATATATAATATATGTGCACTGGATATTTAATACATGTGCACTGGATATATATATAATATATGTGCACTGGATATATATATATATAATATATGTGCACTGGATATATAATATATGTGCACTGGATATATATAATATATGTGCACTGGATATATAATATATGTGCACTGGATATTTATAATATGAGTGCACTGGATATATATAATATATGTGCACTGGATATATAATATATGTGCACTGGATATTTATAATATATGTGCACTGGATATATAATATATGTGCACTGGATATATTTAATATATGTGCACTGGATATATAATATATGTGCACTGGATATATATAATATATGTGCACTGGATATATAATATGTGTGCACTGGATATATATAATATATGTGCACTGGATATTTAATATATGTGCAATGGATATACATAATATATGTGCACTGGATCTGTAATATATGTGCACTGGATATATAATATATGTGCACTGGATATTTAATATATGTGCACTGGATATATAATATATGTGCACTTGATATATAATATATGTGCACTGAATATTTAATATATGTGCACTGTATATATATAATATATGTGCACCGGATATATATATAATATATGTGCACTGGATCTATAATATATGTGCACTGGAAATTTATAATATATGTGCACAGAATATATAATATATGTGCACAGGATATTTAATATATGTGCACTGGATGTATAATATATGTGCACTGGATATATAATATATGTGCACTGTATATATAATATATGTGCAGTGGATATTTAATATATGTGCACTGGATATATATAATATATGTGCACTGAATATTTAATATATGTGCACTGGATATATATAATATATGTGCACTGGATATATAATATATGTGCACTGGATATATAATATATGTGCACTAGATATATAAAATATGTGCACAGGATATATATAATATATGTGCACTGGACCTAAAATTTAAGTGCACTGGATATATAATATATGTGCACTGGATATTTAAAATAAATGTGATCTGTATATATAATATATGTGCACTGGATATTTAATATATGTGCACTGGATATATATAATATATGTGCATTGGATTTATAATACTTGTGCACTGGTTAGTTAAATTATATGTGCACTGGATATATAATATATGTGCACTGGATATATTTAATATATGTGCACTGGATATATAATATATGTGCACTGGATATTTAATATATTTGCACTGGATATATTTAATATATGTGCACTGGATGTATATAATATGTGTGCACTGGATATATAATATATGTGCACTGGATATAGATAATATATGTGCACTGGATATATAATATATGTGCACTGGATATTTAATATATGTGCACTGGATATATTTAATATATGTGCACTGGATGTATATAATATGTGTGCACTGGATATATAATATATGTGCACTGTCTATATATAATATATGTGCACTGGATATATAATATATGTGCACTGGATATATTTAATATATGTGCACTGGATATATAATATATGTGCACTGGATATTTAATATATGTGCACTGGATATATATAATATATGTGCACTGGATATATAATATATGTGCACTGGATATATTTATAATATATGTGCACTGGATATTTAATATATGTGCACTGGATATATTTAATATATGTGCACTGGATGTATATAATATGCGTGAACTGGATATATAATATATGTGCACTAAATATATAAAATATATGTGCACTGGATATATAATATGTGTGCACTGGATATATATAATATATGTGCACTGGATATTTAATATATGTGCAATGGATATACATAATATGTGTGCACTGGATCTATAATATATGTGCACTGGATATATAATATATGTGCACTGGATATTTAATATATGTGCACTGGATATATAATATATATGCACTGGATATATAATATATGTGCACAGGATATATATAATATATGTGCACTGGATATTTAATATATGTGCACTGGATATACATAATATATGTGCACTGGATATATAATATATGAGCACTGGATATTTAATATATGTGCACTGGGTATATATAATATATGTGCACTGGATATATAATATATGTGCACTGGATATAAATAATATATGTGCACTGGATATTTAATATATGTGCACTGGATATACATAATATATGTGCACTGGATATATTTATAATATATGTGCACTGGATATTTAATATATGTGCACTGGGTATATATAATATATGTGCACTGGATATATAATATATGTGCACTGGATATAAATAATATATGTGCACTGGATATTTAATATATGTGCACTGGATATATATAATATATGTGCACTGGATATATTTATAATATATGTGCACTGGATATATATAATCTATGTGCACTGGATATATAATATATGTGCACTGGATATATATAATATATGTGCACTGGATCTATAATATATGTGCACTGGATGTATAATATATGTGCACTGGATATATAATATATATGCACTGGATATATAATATATGTGCACTGGATATATTTATAATATATGTGCACTGGATATTTAATATATGTGCACTGGATATATTTAATATAGGTGCACTGGAAATTTAATATATGTGCACTGGATATATATAATCTATGTGCACTGGATATATATATAATATATGTGCACTGAATCTAAAATATATGTACACTGGATAAAAATAATATATGTGCACTCGATCTATAATATATGTGCACTGGAAATTTAAAATATATGTGCACAGAATATATAATATATGTGCAAAGGATATTTAAAATATAAGCACTGGATATATTTAATATATGTGCACTGGATATATAATATATGTGCACTGGATATATTTAAAATATGTGCACTGTATGTATAATATATGTGCACTGGATATTTAATATATGTTCACTGGACATATATAATATATGTGCACTGGATATATATATATTATATGTGCACTGGATATTTAATATATGTGCACTGGATATATTTAATATCTGTGCAATGGATGTATAATATATGTGCACTGGACATTTAATATATGTGCAATGGATACATATAATATATGTGCACTGGATCTATAATATATGTGCACTGGATATTTATAATATATGTGTAATGGATATGTTTAATATATGTGCACTGGATATATAATATATGTGCACTGGAAATTTGTAATAAATGTGCACTGGATATATAATATATGTGCAATTGATATATTTAATATATGTGCACTGGATATATAATATATGTGCACTGGATATTTAATGTATGTGCACTGGATATTTATAATAAATGTGCACTGGATATATAATATATGTGCAATGGATATATTTAATATATGTGCTCTGGATATATAATATATGTGCACTGGATATTTAATATATATACACTGGATATATATAATATATGTGTACTGGATATATAATATACGATCACTGGATATATATAATATATGTGCACTGGTTCTATAATATATGTGCACTGGATATTTATAATATATGTGCACTGGATATATAATATATGTGCACTGGATATATTTAATATATGTGCACTAGATGTATAACATATGTGAACTGGATATTTAATATATGTTCACTGGACATATATAATATATGTGCACTGGATATATATAATATATGTGCACTGTATATATATATATATATATATATATATAATATATGTGCACTGGATATATGTAATATATGTGCACTGGATGTGTAACATATGTGCACTGGACATTTAATATATGTGCAATGGATATATATAATATATGTGCACTGGATCTATAATATATGTGCATTAGATATTTATAATATGTGTGCACTGGATATTTAATATATGTGCACTGAATATATATATATATATATATATATATATATATATTATATTATATTATATGTGCACTGGATATTTATAATATATGTGCAATGGATATATTTAATATATGTGCACTGGATATTTAATATATGTGCACTGAATATATATATAATATATGTGCACTGGATATTTATAATATATGTGCAATGGATATATTTAATATATGTGCACTAGATATATAATATATGTGCACTGGATATTTAATATATGTGCACTGGATATATATAATACATGTGCACTGGATATATAATATATGTGCACTGGATATTTAATATATGTGCAATGGATATACATAATATGTGTGCACTGGATCTATAATATATGTGCACTGGATATATAATATATGTGCACTGGATATTAATTATATGAGTGCACTGGATATATAATATATATGCACTGGATATATAATATATGTGCACAGGATATATATAATATACGTGCACTGGATATTTAATATATGTGCACTGGATATACATAATATATGTGCACTGGATATATAATATATGAGCACTGGATATTTAATATATGTGCACTGGATATATATAATATATGTGCACTGGATATATAATATATGTGCACTGGATATAAATAATATATGTGCACTGGATATTTATAATATATGTGCAATGGATATATTTAATATATGTGCACTAGATATATAATATATGTGCACTGGATATTTAATATATGTGCACTGGATATATATAATACATGTGCACTGGATATATAATATATGTGCACTGGATATTTAATATATGTGCAATGGATATACATAATATGTGTGCACTGGATCTATAATATATGTGCACTGGATATATAATATATGTGCACTGGATATTAATTATATGAGTGCACTGGATATATAATATATATGCACTGGATATATAATATATGTGCACAGGATATATATAATATACGTGCACTGGATATTTAATATATGTGCACTGGATATACATAATATATGTGCACTGGATATATAATATATGAGCACTGGATATTTAATATATGTGCACTGGATATATATAATATATGTGCACTGGATATATAATATATGTGCACTGGATATAAATAATATATGTGCACTGGATATTTAATATATGTGCACTGGATATATATAATATATGTGCACTGGATATATTTATAATATATGTGCACTGGATATATATAATCTATGTGCACTGGATATATAATATATGTGCACTGGATATATATAATATATGTGCACTGGATCTATAATATATGTGCACTGGATGTATAATATATGTGCACTGGATATATAATATATATGCACTGGATATATAATATATGTGCACTGGATATATTTATAATATATGTGCACTGGATATTTAATATATGTGCACTGGATATATTTAATATAGGTGCACTGGAAATTTAATATATGTGCACTGGATATATATAATCTATGTGCACTGGATATATATAATATATGTGCACTGAATCTAAAATATATGTACACTGGATAAAAATAATATATGTGCACTCGATCTATAATATATGTGCACTGGAAATTTAAAATATATGTGCACAGAATATATAATATATGTGCAAAGGATATTTAAAATATAAGCACTGGATATATTTAATATATGTGCACTGGATGAATATATAGTATATTTGCACTGGATATTTAATATATGTGCACTGGATATATAAATATAATATATGTGCACTGGATATATAATATATGTGCACTGGATATTTATAATATATGTGCACTGGATATATATAATATATGTGCACTGGATATATAATATATGTGCACTGGATATTTATAATATATGTGCACTGGATATATAATATATGTGCACTGGATATATTTAATATATGTGCACTGGATATATAATATATGTGCACTGGATATTTAATATATGTGCACTGGATATATTTATAATATATGTGCACTGGATATATAATATATGTGCACTGGATATATTTATAATATACGTGCACTGGATATTTAATATATGTGCACTGGATATATTTATTATATGTGCACTGGATGTATATAATATGCGTGCACTGGATATATAATGTATGTGCACTGGATATATATAATATATGTGCACTGGATATATAATATGTGTGCACTGGATATATATAATATATGTGCACTGGATATTTAATATATGTGCAATGGATATACATAATATATGTGCACTGGATCTATAATATATGTGCACTGGATATATAATATATGTGCACTGGATATTTAATGTATGTGCACTGGATATTTATAATAAATGTGCACTGGATATATAATATATGTGCAATGGATATATTTAATATATGTGCTCTGGATATATAATATATGTGCACTGGATATTTAATATATATACACTGGATATATATAATATATGTGCACTGGATATATAATATACGTTCACTGGATATATATAATATATGTGCACTGGTTCTATAATATATATGCACTGGATATTTATAATATATGTGCACTGGATATATAATATATGTGCACTTGATATATAATATATGTGCACTGAATATTTAATATATGTGCACTGTATATATATAATATATGTGCACTGGATATATATATAATATATGTGCACTGGATATTTAATACATGTGCACTGGATATATATATAATATATGTGCACTGGATATATATATATATATATATAATATATGTGCACTGGATATATAATATATGTGCACTGGATATATATAATATATGTGCACTGGATATATAATATATGTGCACTGGATATTTATAATATATGTGCACTGGATATATATAATATATGTGCACTGGATATATAATATATGTGCACTGGATATTTATAATATATGTGCACTGGATATATAATATATGTGCACTGGATATATTTAATATATGTGCACTGGATATATAATATATGTGCACTGGATATTTAATATATGTGCACTGGATATATATAATATATGTGCACTGGATATATAATATATGTGCACTGAATATATTTATAATATATGTGCACTGGATATTTAATATATGTGCACTAGATATATTTAATATATGTGCACTGGATGTATATAATATGCGTGCACTGGATATATAATATATGTGCACTGGATATATATAATATATGTGCACTGGATATATAATATGTGTGCACTGGATATATATAATATATGTGCACTGGATATTTAATATATGTGCAATGGATATACATAATATATGTGCACTGGATCTATAATATATGTGCACTGGATATATAATATATGTGCACTGGATATTTAATATATGTGCACTGGATATATAATATATGTGCACTTGATATATAATATATGTGCACTGAATATTTAATATATGTGCACTGTATATATATAATATATGTGCACTGGATATATATATATAATATATGTGCACTGGATCTATAATATATGTGCACTGGAAATTTATAATATATGTGCACAGAATATAAAATATATGTGCACAGGATATTTAATATATGTGCACTGGATGTATAATATATGTGCACTGGATATATAATATATGTGCACTGTATATATAATATATGTGCACTGGATATTAATTATATGAGTGCACTGGATATATAATATATATGCACTGGATATATAATATATGTGCACAGGATATATATAATATACGTGCACTGGATATTTAATATATGTGCACTGGATATACATAATATATGTGCACTGGATATATAATATATGAGCACTGGATATTTAATATATGTGCACTGGATATATATAATATATGTGCACTGGATATATAATATATGTGCACTGGATATAAATAATATATGTGCACTGGATATTTAATATATGTGCACTGGATATATATAATATATGTGCACTGGATATATTTATAATATATGTGCACTGGATATATATAATCTATGTGCACTGGATATATAATATATGTGCACTGGATATATATAATATATGTGCACTGGATCTATAATATATGTGCACTGGATGTATAATATATGTGCACTGGATATATAATATATATGCACTGGATATATAATATATGTGCACTGGATATATTTATAATATATGTGCACTGGATATTTAATATATGTGCACTGGATATATTTAATATAGGTGCACTGGAAATTTAATATATGTGCACTGGATATATATAATCTATGTGCACTGGATATATATAATATATGTGCACTGAATCTAAAATATATGTACACTGGATAAAAATAATATATGTGCACTCGATCTATAATATATGTGCACTGGAAATTTAAAATATATGTGCACAGAATATATAATATATGTGCAAAGGATATTTAAAATATAAGCACTGGATATATTTAATATATGTGCACTGGATGAATATATAGTATATTTGCACTGGATATTTAATATATGTGCACTGGATATATAAATATAATATATGTGCACTGGATATATAATATATGTGCACTGGATATTTATAATATATGTGCACTGGATATATATAATATATGTGCACTGGATATATAATATATGTGCACTGGATATTTATAATATATGTGCACTGGATATATAATATATGTGCACTGGATATATTTAATATATGTGCACTGGATATATAATATATGTGCACTGGATATTTAATATATGTGCACTGGATATATATAATATATGTGCACTGGATATATAATATATGTGCACTGAATATATTTATAATATATGTGCACTGGATATTTAATATATGTGCACTAGATATATTTAATATATGTGCACTGGATGTATATAATATGCGTGCACTGGATATATAATATATGTGCACTGGATATATATAATATATGTGCACTGGATATATAATATGTGTGCACTGGATATATATAATATATGTGCACTGGATATTTAATATATGTGCAATGGATATACATAATATATGTGCACTGGATCTATAATATATGTGCACTGGATATATAATATATGTGCACTGGATATTTAATATATGTGCACTGGATATATAATATATGTGCACTTGATATATAATATATGTGCACTGAATATTTAATATATGTGCACTGTATATATATAATATATGTGCACTGGATATATATATATAATATATGTGCACTGGATCTATAATATATGTGCACTGGAAATTTATAATATATGTGCACAGAATATAAAATATATGTGCACAGGATATTTAATATATGTGCACTGGATGTATAATATATGTGCACTGGATATATAATATATGTGCACTGTATATATAATATATGTGCACTGGATATTAATTATATGAGTGCACTGGATATATAATATATATGCACTGGATATATAATATATGTGCACAGGATATATATAATATACGTGCACTGGATATTTAATATATGTGCACTGGATATACATAATATATGTGCACTGGATATATAATATATGAGCACTGGATATTTAATATATGTGCACTGGATATATATAATATATGTGCACTGGATATATAATATATGTGCACTGGATATAAATAATATATGTGCACTGGATATTTAATATATGTGCACTGGATATATATAATATATGTGCACTGGATATATTTATAATATATGTGCACTGGATATATATAATCTATGTGCACTGGATATATAATATATGTGCACTGGATATATATAATATATGTGCACTGGATCTATAATATATGTGCACTGGATGTATAATATATGTGCACTGGATATATAATATATATGCACTGGATATATAATATATGTGCACTGGATATATTTATAATATATGTGCACTGGATATTTAATATATGTGCACTGGATATATTTAATATAGGTGCACTGGAAATTTAATATATGTGCACTGGATATATATAATCTATGTGCACTGGATATATATAATATATGTGCACTGAATCTAAAATATATGTACACTGGATAAAAATAATATATGTGCACTCGATCTATAATATATGTGCACTGGAAATTTAAAATATATGTGCACAGAATATATAATATATGTGCAAAGGATATTTAAAATATAAGCACTGGATATATTTAATATATGTGCACTGGATGAATATATAGTATATTTGCACTGGATATTTAATATATGTGCACTGGATATATAAATATAATATATGTGCACTGGATATATAATATATGTGCACTGGATATTTATAATATATGTGCACTGGATATATATAATATATGTGCACTGGATATATAATATATGTGCACTGGATATTTATAATATATGTGCACTGGATATATAATATATGTGCACTGGATATATTTAATATATGTGCACTGGATATATAATATATGTGCACTGGATATTTAATATATGTGCACTGGATATATTTATAATATATGTGCACTGGATATATAATATATGTGCACTGGATATATTTATAATATACGTGCACTGGATATTTAATATATGTGCACTGGATATATTTATTATATGTGCACTGGATGTATATAATATGCGTGCACTGGATATATAATGTATGTGCACTGGATATATATAATATATGTGCACTGGATATATAATATGTGTGCACTGGATATATATAATATATGTGCACTGGATATTTAATATATGTGCAATGGATATACATAATATATGTGCACTGGATCTATAATATATGTGCACTGGATATATAATATATGTGCACTGGATATTTAATGTATGTGCACTGGATATTTATAATAAATGTGCACTGGATATATAATATATGTGCAATGGATATATTTAATATATGTGCTCTGGATATATAATATATGTGCACTGGATATTTAATATATATACACTGGATATATATAATATATGTGCACTGGATATATAATATACGTTCACTGGATATATATAATATATGTGCACTGGTTCTATAATATATGTGCACTGGATATTTATAATATATGTGCACTGGATATATAATATATGTGCACTTGATATATAATATATGTGCACTGAATATTTAATATATGTGCACTGTATATATATATAATATATGTGCACTGGATATATATATAATATATGTGCACTGGATATTTAATACATGTGCACTGGATATATATATAATATATGTGCACTGGATATATATATATATATATATATAATATATGTGCACTGGATATATAATATATGTGCACTGGATATATATAATATATGTGCACTGGATATATAATATATGTGCACTGGATATTTATAATATATGTGCACTGGATATACATAATATATGTGCACTGGATATATAATATATGTGCACTGGATATTTATAATATATGTGCACTGGATATATAATATATGTGCACTGGATATATTTAATATATGTGCACTGGATATATAATATATGTGCACTGGATATTTAATATATGTGCACTGGATATATATAATATATGTGCACTGGATATATAATATATGTGCACTGAATATATTTATAATATATGTGCACTGGATATTTAATATATGTGCACTAGATATATTTAATATATGTGCACTGGATGTATATAATATGCGTGCACTGGATATATAATATATGTGCACTGGATATATATAATATATGTGCACTGGATATATAATATGTGTGCACTGGATATATATAATATATGTGCACTGGATATTTAATATATGTGCAATGGATATACATAATATATGTGCACTGGATCTATAATATATGTGCACTGGATATATAATATATGTGCACTGGATATTTAATATATGTGCACTGGATATATAATATATGTGCACTTGATATATAATATATGTGCACTGAATATTTAATATATGTGCACTGTATATATATAATATATGTGCACTGGATATATATATATAATATATGTGCACTGGATCTATAATATATGTGCACTGGAAATTTATAATATATGTGCACAGAATATAAAATATATGTGCACAGGATATTTAATATATGTGCACTGGATGTATAATATATGTGCACTGGATATATAATATATGTGCACTGTATATATAATATATGTGCAGTGGATATTTAATATATGTGCACTGGATATATATAATATATGTGCACTGAATATTTAATATATGTGCACTGGATATATATAATATATGTGCACTGGATATATAATATATGTGCACTGGATATATAATATATGTGCACTAGATATATAAAATATGTGCACAGGATATATATAATATATGTGCACTGGACCTAAAATTTAAGTGCACTGGATATATAATATATGTGCACTGGATATTTAAAATAAATGTGATCTGTATATATAATATATGTGCACTGGATATTTAATATATGTGCACTGGATATATATAATATATGTGCATTGGATTTATAATACTTGTGCACTGGTTAGTTAAATTATATGTGCACTGGATATATAATATATGTGCACTGGATATATTTAATATATGTGCACTGGATATATAATATATGTGCACTGGATATTTAATATATTTGCACTGGATATATTTAATATATGTGCACTGGATGTATATAATATGTGTGCACTGGATATATAATATATGTGCACTGGATATAGATAATATATGTGCACTGGATATATAATATATGTGCACTGGATATTTAATATATGTGCACTGGATATATTTAATATATGTGCACTGGATGTATATAATATGTGTGCACTGGATATATAATATATGTGCACTGTCTATATATAATACATGTGCACTGGATATATAATATATGTGCACTGGATATATTTAATATATGTGCACTGGATATATAATATATGTGCACTGGATATTTAATATATGTGCACTGGATATATATAATATATGTGCACTGGATATATAATATATGTGCACTGGATATATTTATAATATATGTGCACTGGATATTTAATATATGTGCACTGGATATATAATATATGTGCACTGGATATATTTATAATATATGTGCACTGGATATTTAATATATGTGCACTGGATATATTTAATATATGTGCACTGGATGTATATAATATGCGTGAACTGGATATATAATATATGTGCACTAAATATATATAATATATGTGCACTGGATATATAATATGTGTGCACTGGATATATATAATATATGTGCACTGGATATTTAATATATGTGCAATGGATATACATAATATGTGTGCACTGGATCTATAATATATGTGCACTGGATATATAATATATGTGCACTGGATATTTAATATATGTGCACTGGATATATAATATATATGCACTGGATATATAATATATGTGCACAGGATATATATAATATATGTGCACTGGATATTTAATATATGTGCACTGGATATACATAATATATGTGCACTGGATATATAATATATGAGCACTGGATATTTAATATATGTGCACTGGATATATATAATATATGTGCACTGGATATATAATATATGTGCACTGGATATAAATAATATATGTGCACTGGATATTTAATATATGTGCACTGGATATATATAATATATGTGCACTGGATATATTTATAATATATGTGCACTGGATATATAATATATGTGCACTGGATATAAATAATATATGTGCACTGGATATTTAATATATGTGCACTGGATATATATAATATATGTGCACTGGATATATTTATAATATATGTGCACTGGATATATATAATCTATGTGCACTGGATATATAATATATGTGCACTGGATATATATAATATATGTGCACTGGATCTATAATATATGTGCACTGGATGTATAATATATGTGCACTGGATATATAATATATATGCACTGGATATATAATATATGTGCACTGGATATATTTATAATATATGTGCACTGGTTATTTAATATATGTGCACTGGATATATTTAATATAGGTGCACTGGAAATTTAATATATGTGCACTGGATATATATAATCTATGTGCACTGGATATATATATAATATATGTGCACTGAATCTAAAATATATGTACACTGGATAAAAATAATATATGTGCACTCGATCTATAATATATGTGCACTGGAAATTTAAAATATATGTGCACAGAATATATAATATATGTGCAAAGGATATTTAAAATATAAGCACTGGATATATTTAATATATGTGCACTGGATGAATATATAGTATATTTGCACTGGATATTTAATATATGTGCACTGGATATAAAAATATAATATATGTGCACTGGATATATAATATATGTGCACTGGATATATATAATATATGTGCACTGGATATATAATATATGTGCACTGGATATTTATAATATATGTGCACTGGATATATATAATATATGTGCACTGGATATATTTAATATATGTGCACTGGATATATAATATATGTGCACTGGATATTTAATATATGTGCACTGGATATATAAATATAATATATGTGCACTGGATATATAATATATGTGCACTGGATATATATAATATATGTGCACTGGATATATAATATATGTGCACTGGATATTTATAATATATGTGCACTGGATATATATAATATATGTGCACTGGATATATAATATATGTGCACTGGATATTTATAATATATGTGCACTGGATATATAATATATGTGCACTGGATATATTTAATATATGTGCACTGGATATATAATATATGTGCACTGGATATTTAATATATGTGCACTGGATATATATAATATATGTGCACTGGATATATAATATATATGTGCACTGGATATATTTATAATATACGTGCACTGGATATTTAATATATGTGCACTGGATATATTTAATATATGTGCACTGGATGTATATAATATGCGTGCACTGGATATATAATATATGTGCACTGGATATATTTAATATATGTGCACTGGATGTATATAATATGCGTGAACTGGATATATAATATATGTGCACTAAATATATATAATATATGTGCACTGAATATATAATATGTGTGCACTGAATATATATATAATATATGTGCACTGGATATTTAATATATGTGCAATGGATATACATAATATGTGTGCACTGGATCTATAATATATGTGCACTGGATATATAATATATGTGCACTGGATATATAATATATATGCACTGGATATATAATATATGTGCACAGGATATGTATAATATACGTGCACTGGATATTTAATATATGTGCACTGGATATACATAATATATGTGCACTGGATATATAATATATGAGCACTGGATATTTAATATATGTGCACTGGATATATATAATATATGTGCACTGGATATATAATATATGTGCACTGGATATAAATAATATATGTGCACTGGATATTTAATATATGTGCACTGGATATATATAATATATGTGCACTGGATATATTTATAATATATGTGCACTGGATATATATAATCTATGTGCACTGGATATATAATATATGTGCACTGGATATATATAATATATGTGCACTGGATCTATAATATATGTGCACTGGATGTATAATATATGTGCACTGGATATATAATATATATGCACTGGATATATAATATATGTGCACTGGATATTTAATATATGTGCACTGGATATATTTAATATAGGTGCACTGGAAATTTAATATATGTGCACTGGATATATATAATCTATGTGCACTGGATATATATAATATATGTGCACTGAATCTAAAATATATGTACACTGGATAAAAATAATATATGTGCACTCGATCTATAATATATGTGCACTGGAAATTTAAAATATATGTGCACAGAATATATAATATATGTGCAAAGGATATTTAAAATATAAGCACTGGATATATTTAATATATGTGCACTGGATGAATATATAGTATATTTGCACTGGATATTTAATATATGTGCACTGGATATATAAATATAATATATGTGCACTGGATATATAATATATGTGCACTGGATATTTAATATATGTGCACTGGATATATTTAATATATGTGCACTGGATGTATATAATATGTGTGCACTGGATATATAATATATGTGCACTGTCTATATATAATACATGTGCACTGGATATATAATATATGTGCACTGGATATATTTAATATATGTGCACTGGATATATAATATATGTGCACTGGATATTTAATATATGTGCACTGGATATATATAATATATGTGCACTGGATATATAATATATGTGCACTGGATATATTTATAATATATGTGCACTGGATATTTAATATATGTGCACTGGATATATAATATATGTGCACTGGATATATTTATAATATATGTGCACTGGATATTTAATATATGTGCACTGGATATATTTAATATATGTGCACTGGATGTATATAATATGCGTGAACTGGATATATAATATATGTGCACTAAATATATATAATATATGTGCACTGGATATATAATATGTGTGCACTGGATATATATAATATATGTGCACTGGATATTTAATATATGTGCAATGGATATACATAATATGTGTGCACTGGATCTATAATATATGTGCACTGGATATATAATATATGTGCACTGGATATTTAATATATGTGCACTGGATATATAATATATATGCACTGGATATATAATATATGTGCACAGGATATATATAATATATGTGCACTGGATATTTAATATATGTGCACTGGATATACATAATATATGTGCACTGGATATATAATATATGAGCACTGGATATTTAATATATGTGCACTGGATATATATAATATATGTGCACTGGATATATAATATATGTGCACTGGATATAAATAATATATGTGCACTGGATATTTAATATATGTGCACTGGATATATATAATATATGTGCACTGGATATATTTATAATATATGTGCACTGGATATATAATATATGTGCACTGGATATAAATAATATATGTGCACTGGATATTTAATATATGTGCACTGGATATATATAATATATGTGCACTGGATATATTTATAATATATGTGCACTGGATATATATAATCTATGTGCACTGGATATATAATATATGTGCACTGGATATATATAATATATGTGCACTGGATCTATAATATATGTGCACTGGATGTATAATATATGTGCACTGGATATATAATATATATGCACTGGATATATAATATATGTGCACTGGATATATTTATAATATATGTGCACTGGTTATTTAATATATGTGCACTGGATATATTTAATATAGGTGCACTGGAAATTTAATATATGTGCACTGGATATATATAATCTATGTGCACTGGATATATATATAATATATGTGCACTGAATCTAAAATATATGTACACTGGATAAAAATAATATATGTGCACTCGATCTATAATATATGTGCACTGGAAATTTAAAATATATGTGCACAGAATATATAATATATGTGCAAAGGATATTTAAAATATAAGCACTGGATATATTTAATATATGTGCACTGGATGAATATATAGTATATTTGCACTGGATATTTAATATATGTGCACTGGATATAAAAATATAATATATGTGCACTGGATATATAATATATGTGCACTGGATATATATAATATATGTGCACTGGATATATAATATATGTGCACTGGATATTTATAATATATGTGCACTGGATATATATAATATATGTGCACTGGATATATTTAATATATGTGCACTGGATATATAATATATGTGCACTGGATATTTAATATATGTGCACTGGATATATAAATATAATATATGTGCACTGGATATATAATATATGTGCACTGGATATATATAATATATGTGCACTGGATATATAATATATGTGCACTGGATATTTATAATATATGTGCACTGGATATATATAATATATGTGCACTGGATATATAATATATGTGCACTGGATATTTATAATATATGTGCACTGGATATATAATATATGTGCACTGGATATATTTAATATATGTGCACTGGATATATAATATATGTGCACTGGATATTTAATATATGTGCACTGGATATATATAATATATGTGCACTGGATATATAATATATATGTGCACTGGATATATTTATAATATACGTGCACTGGATATTTAATATATGTGCACTGGATATATTTAATATATGTGCACTGGATGTATATAATATGCGTGCACTGGATATATAATATATGTGCACTGGATATATTTAATATATGTGCACTGGATGTATATAATATGCGTGAACTGGATATATAATATATGTGCACTAAATATATATAATATATGTGCACTGAATATATAATATGTGTGCACTGAATATATATATAATATATGTGCACTGGATATTTAATATATGTGCAATGGATATACATAATATGTGTGCACTGGATCTATAATATATGTGCACTGGATATATAATATATGTGCACTGGATATATAATATATATGCACTGGATATATAATATATGTGCACAGGATATGTATAATATACGTGCACTGGATATTTAATATATGTGCACTGGATATACATAATATATGTGCACTGGATATATAATATATGAGCACTGGATATTTAATATATGTGCACTGGATATATATAATATATGTGCACTGGATATATAATATATGTGCACTGGATATAAATAATATATGTGCACTGGATATTTAATATATGTGCACTGGATATATATAATATATGTGCACTGGATATATTTATAATATATGTGCACTGGATATATATAATCTATGTGCACTGGATATATAATATATGTGCACTGGATATATATAATATATGTGCACTGGATCTATAATATATGTGCACTGGATGTATAATATATGTGCACTGGATATATAATATATATGCACTGGATATATAATATATGTGCACTGGATATTTAATATATGTGCACTGGATATATTTAATATAGGTGCACTGGAAATTTAATATATGTGCACTGGATATATATAATCTATGTGCACTGGATATATATAATATATGTGCACTGAATCTAAAATATATGTACACTGGATAAAAATAATATATGTGCACTCGATCTATAATATATGTGCACTGGAAATTTAAAATATATGTGCACAGAATATATAATATATGTGCAAAGGATATTTAAAATATAAGCACTGGATATATTTAATATATGTGCACTGGATGAATATATAGTATATTTGCACTGGATATTTAATATATGTGCACTGGATATATAAATATAATATATGTGCACTGGATATATAATATATGTGCACTGGATATTTATAATATATGTGCACTGGATATATATAATATATGTGCACTGGATATATAATATATGTGCACTGGATATTTATAATATATGTGCACTGGATATATAATATATGTGCACTGGATATATTTAATATATGTGCACTGGATATATAATATATGTGCACTGGATATTTAATATATGTGCACTGGATATATTTATAATATATGTGCACTGGATATATAATATATGTGCACTGGATATATTTATAATATACGTGCACTGGATATTTAATATATGTGCACTGGATATATTTATTATATGTGCACTGGATGTATATAATATGCGTGCACTGGATATATAATGTATGTGCACTGGATATATATAATATATGTGCACTGGATATATAATATGTGTGCACTGGATATATATAATATATGTGCACTGGATATTTAATATATGTGCAATGGATATACATAATATATGTGCACTGGATCTATAATATATGTGCACTGGATATATAATATATGTGCACTGGATATTTAATGTATGTGCACTGGATATTTATAATAAATGTGCACTGGATATATAATATATGTGCAATGGATATATTTAATATATGTGCTCTGGATATATAATATATGTGCACTGGATATTTAATATATATACACTGGATATATATAATATATGTGCACTGGTTCTATAATATATGTGCACTGGATATTTATAATATATGTGCACTGGATATATAATATATGTGCACTTGATATATAATATATGTGCACTGAATATTTAATATATGTGCACTGTATATATATAATATATGTGCACTGGATATATATATAATATATGTGCACTGGATATTTAATACATGTGCACTGGATATATATATAATATATGTGCACTGGATATATATATATAATATATGTGCACTGGATATATAATATATGTGCACTGGATATATATAATATATGTGCACTGGATATATAATATATGTGCACTGGATATTTATAATATATGTGCACTGGATATATATAATATATGTGCACTGGATATATAATATATGTGCACTGGATATTTATAATATATGTGCACTGGATATATAATATATGTGCACTGGATATATTTAATATATGTGCACTGGATATATAATATATGTGCACTGGATATTTAATATATGTGCACTGGATATATATAATATATGTGCACTGGATATATAATATATGTGCACTGGATATATTTATAATATATGTGCACTGGATATTTAATATATGTGCACTAGATATATTTAATATATGTGCACTGGATGTATATAATATGCGTGCACTGGATATATAATATATGTGCACTGGATATATATAATATATGTGCACTGGATATATAATATGTGTGCACTGGATATATATAATATATGTGCACTGGATATTTAATATATGTGCAATGGATATACATAATATATGTGCACTGGATCTATAATATATGTGCACTGGATATATAATATATGTGCACTGGATATTTAATATATGTGCACTGGATATATAATATATGTGCACTTGATATATAATATATGTGCACTGGAAATTTATAATATATGTGCACAGAATATATAATATATGTGCACAGGATATTTAATATATGTGCACTGAATATTTAATATATGTGCACTGTATATATATAATATATGTGCACTGGATATATATATAATATATGTGCACTGGATCTATAATATATGTGCACTGGAAATTTATAATATATGTGCACAGAATATATAATATATGTGCACAGGATATTTAATATATGTGCACTGGATGTATAATATATGTGCACTGGATATATAATATATGTGCACTGTATATATAATATATGTGCAGTGGATATTTAATATATGTGCACTGGATATATATAATATATGTGCACTGAATATTTAATATATGTGCACTGGATATATATAATATATGTGCACTGGATATATAATATATGTGCACTGGATATATAATATATGTGCACTAGATATATAAAATATGTGCACAGGATATATATAATATATGTGCACTGGACCTAAAATTTAAGTGCACTGGATATATAATATATGTGCACTGGATATTTAAAATAAATGTGATCTGTATATATAATATATGTGCACTGGATATTTAATATATGTGCACTGGATATATATAATATATGTGCATTGGATTTATAATACTTGTGCACTGGTTAGTTAAATTATATGTGCACTGGATATATAATATATGTGCACTGGATATATTTAATATATGTGCACTGGATATATAATATATGTGCACTGGATATTTAATATATTTGCACTGGATATATTTAATATATGTGCACTGGATGTATATAATATGTGTGCACTGGATATATAATATATGTGCACTGGATATAGATAATATATGTGCACTGGATATATAATATATGTGCACTGGATATTTAATATATGTGCACTGGATATATTTAATATATGTGCACTGGATGTATATAATATGTGTGCACTGGATATATAATATATGTGCACTGTCTATATATAATACATGTGCACTGGATATATAATATATGTGCACTGGATATATTTAATATATGTGCACTGGATATATAATATATGTGCACTGGATATTTAATATATGTGCACTGGATATATATAATATATGTGCACTGGATATATAATATATGTGCACTGGATATATTTATAATATATGTGCACTGGATATTTAATATATGTGCACTGGATATATTTAATATATGTGCACTGGATGTATATAATATGCGTGAACTGGATATATAATATATGTGCACTAAATATATATAATATATGTGCACTGGATATATAATATGTGTGCACTGGATATATATAATATATGTGCACTGGATATTTAATATATGTGCAATGGATATACATAATATGTGTGCACTGGATCTATAATATATGTGCACTGGATATATAATATATGTGCACTGGATATTTAATATATGTGCACTGGATATATAATATATATGCACTGGATATATAATATATGTGCACAGGATATATATAATATATGTGCACTGGATATTTAATATATGTGCACTGGATATACATAATATATGTGCACTGGATATATAATATATGAGCACTGGATATTTAATATATGTGCACTGGATATATATAATATATGTGCACTGGATATATAATATATGTGCACTGGATATAAATAATATATGTGCACTGGATATTTAATATATGTGCACTGGATATATATAATATATGTGCACTGGATATATTTATAATATATGTGCACTGGATATATATAATCTATGTGCACTGGATATATAATATATGTGCACTGGATATATATAATATATGTGCACTGGATCTATAATATATGTGCACTGGATGTATAATATATGTGCACTGGATATATAATATATATGCACTGGATATATAATATATGTGCACTGGATATATTTATAATATATGTGCACTGGTTATTTAATATATGTGCACTGGATATATTTAATATAGGTGCACTGGAAATTTAATATATGTGCACTGGATATATATAATCTATGTGCACTGGATATATATATAATATATGTGCACTGAATCTAAAATATATGTACACTGGATAAAAATAATATATGTGCACTCGATCTATAATATATGTGCACTGGAAATTTAAAATATATGTGCACAGAATATATAATATATGTGCAAAGGATATTTAAAATATAAGCACTGGATATATTTAATATATGTGCACTGGATGAATATATAGTATATTTGCACTGGATATTTAATATATGTGCACTGGATATAAAAATATAATATATGTGCACTGGATATATAATATATGTGCACTGGATATATATAATATATGTGCACTGGATATATAATATATGTGCACTGGATATTTATAATATATGTGCACTGGATATATATAATATATGTGCACTGGATATATAATATATGTGCACTGGATATTTATAATATATGTGCACTGGATATATAATATATGTGCACTGGATATATTTAATATATGTGCACTGGATATATAATATATGTGCACTGGATATTTAATATATGTGCACTGGATATATAAATATAATATATGTGCACTGGATATATAATATATGTGCACTGGATATATATAATATATGTGCACTGGATCTATAATATATGTGCACTGGAAATTTATAATATATGTGCACAGAATATATAATATATGTGCACAGGATATTTAATATATGTGCACTGGATGTATAATATATGTGCACTGGATATATAATATATGTGCACTGTATATATAATATATGTGCAGTGGATATTTAATATATGTGCACTGGATATATATAATATATGTGCACTGGATATTTATAATATATGTGCACTGGATATATAATATATGTGCACTGGATATATTTAATATATGTGCACTGGATATATAATATATGTGCACTGGATATTTAATATATGTGCACTGGATATATATAATATATGTGCACTGGATATATAATATATGTGCACTGAATATATTTATAATATATGTGCACTGGATATTTAATATATGTGCACTAGATATATTTAATATATGTGCACTGGATGTATATAATATGCGTGCACTGGATATATAATATATGTGCACTGGATATATATAATATATGTGCACTGGATATATAATATGTGTGCACTGGATATATATAATATATGTGCACTGGATATTTAATATATGTGCAATGGATATACATAATATATGTGCACTGGATCTATAATATATGTGCACTGGATATATAATATATGTGCACTGGATATTTAATATATGTGCACTGGATATATAATATATGTGCACTTGATATATAATATATGTGCACTGAATATTTAATATATGTGCACTGTATATATATAATATATGTGCACTGGATATATATATATAATATATGTGCACTGGATCTATAATATATGTGCACTGGAAATTTATAATATATGTGCACAGAATATAAAATATATGTGCACAGGATATTTAATATATGTGCACTGGATGTATAATATATGTGCACTGGATATATAATATATGTGCACTGTATATATAATATATGTGCAGTGGATATTTAATATATGTGCACTGGATATATATAATATATGTGCACTGAATATTTAATATATGTGCACTGGATATATATAATATATGTGCACTGGATATATAATATATGTGCACTGGATATATAATATATGTGCACTAGATATATAAAATATGTGCACAGGATATATATAATATATGTGCACTGGACCTAAAATTTAAGTGCACTGGATTTATAA
Organism: Leptodactylus fuscus; assembly: GCF_031893055.1. Classification (NCBI taxonomy): domain Eukaryota; kingdom Metazoa; phylum Chordata; class Amphibia; order Anura; family Leptodactylidae; genus Leptodactylus; species Leptodactylus fuscus. Next base: position 279,675,265 of record NC_134266.1, read on the forward strand.
TATATGTGCACTGGATATTTAAAATAAATGTGATCTGTATATATAATATATGTGCACTGGATATTTAATATATGTGCACTGGATATATATAATATATGTGCATTGGATTTATAATACTTGTGCACTGGTTAGTTAAATTATATGTGCACTGGATATATAATATATGTGCACTGGATATATTTAATATATGTGCACTGGATATATAATATATGTGCACTGGATATTTAATATATTTGCACTGGATATATTTAATATATGTGCACTGGATGTATATAATATGTGTGCACTGGATATATAATATATGTGCACTGGATATAGATAATATATGTGCACTGGATATATAATATATGTGCACTGGATATTTAATATATGTGCACTGGATATATTTAATATATGTGCACTGGATGTATATAATATGTGTGCACTGGATATATAATATATGTGCACTGTCTATATATAATACATGTGCACTGGATATATAATATATGTGCACTGGATATATTTAATATATGTGCACTGGATATATAATATATGTGCACTGGATATTTAATATATGTGCACTGGATATATATAATATATGTGCACTGGATATATAATATATGTGCACTGGATATATTTATAATATATGTGCACTGGATATTTAATATATGTGCACTGGATATATAATATATGTGCACTGGATATATTTATAATATATGTGCACTGGATATTTAATATATGTGCACTGGATATATTTAATATATGTGCACTGGATGTATATAATATGCGTGAACTGGATATATAATATATGTGCACTAAATATATATAATATATGTGCACTGGATATATAATATGTGTGCACTGGATATATATAATATATGTGCACTGGATATTTAATATATGTGCAATGGATATACATAATATGTGTGCACTGGATCTATAATATATGTGCACTGGATATATAATATATGTGCACTGGATATTTAATATATGTGCACTGGATATATAATATATATGCACTGGATATATAATATATGTGCACAGGATATATATAATATATGTGCACTGGATATTTAATATATGTGCACTGGATATACATAATATATGTGCACTGGATATATAATATATGAGCACTGGATATTTAATATATGTGCACTGGATATATATAATATATGTGCACTGGATATATAATATATGTGCACTGGATATAAATAATATATGTGCACTGGATATTTAATATATGTGCACTGGATATATATAATATATGTGCACTGGATATATTTATAATATATGTGCACTGGATATATAATATATGTGCACTGGATATAAATAATATATGTGCACTGGATATTTAATATATGTGCACTGGATATATATAATATATGTGCACTGGATATATTTATAATATATGTGCACTGGATATATATAATCTATGTGCACTGGATATATAATATATGTGCACTGGATATATATAATATATGTGCACTGGATCTATAATATATGTGCACTGGATGTATAATATATGTGCACTGGATATATAATATATATGCACTGGATATATAATATATGTGCACTGGATATATTTATAATATATGTGCACTGGTTATTTAATATATGTGCACTGGATATATTTAATATAGGTGCACTGGAAATTTAATATATGTGCACTGGATATATATAATCTATGTGCACTGGATATATATATAATATATGTGCACTGAATCTAAAATATATGTACACTGGATAAAAATAATATATGTGCACTCGATCTATAATATATGTGCACTGGAAATTTAAAATATATGTGCACAGAATATATAATATATGTGCAAAGGATATTTAAAATATAAGCACTGGATATATTTAATATATGTGCACTGGATGAATATATAGTATATTTGCACTGGATATTTAATATATGTGCACTGGATATAAAAATATAATATATGTGCACTGGATATATAATATATGTGCACTGGATATATATAATATATGTGCACTGGATATATAATATATGTGCACTGGATATTTATAATATATGTGCACTGGATATATATAATATATGTGCACTGGATATATAATATATGTGCACTGGATATTTATAATATATGTGCACTGGATATATAATATATGTGCACTGGATATATTTAATATATGTGCACTGGATATATAATATATGTGCACTGGATATTTAATATATGTGCACTGGATATATAAATATAATATATGTGCACTGGATATATAATATATGTGCACTGGATATATATAATATATGTGCACTGGATATATAATATATGTGCACTGGATATTTATAATATATGTGCACTGGATATATATAATATATGTGCACTGGATATATAATATATGTGCACTGGATATTTATAATATATGTGCACTGGATATATAATATATGTGCACTGGATATATTTAATATATGTGCACTGGATATATAATATATGTGCACTGGATATTTAATATATGTGCACTGGATATATATAATATATGTGCACTGGATATATAATATATATGTGCACTGGATATATTTATAATATACGTGCACTGGATATTTAATATATGTGCACTGGATATATTTAATATATGTGCACTGGATGTATATAATATGCGTGCACTGGATATATAATATATGTGCACTGGATATATTTAATATATGTGCACTGGATGTATATAATATGCGTGAACTGGATATATAATATATGTGCACTAAATATATATAATATATGTGCACTGAATATATAATATGTGTGCACTGAATATATATATAATATATGTGCACTGGATATTTAATATATGTGCAATGGATATACATAATATGTGTGCACTGGATCTATAATATATGTGCACTGGATATATAATATATGTGCACTGGATATATAATATATATGCACTGGATATATAATATATGTGCACAGGATATGTATAATATACGTGCACTGGATATTTAATATATGTGCACTGGATATACATAATATATGTGCACTGGATATATAATATATGAGCACTGGATATTTAATATATGTGCACTGGATATATATAATATATGTGCACTGGATATATAATATATGTGCACTGGATATAAATAATATATGTGCACTGGATATTTAATATATGTGCACTGGATATATATAATATATGTGCACTGGATATATTTATAATATATGTGCACTGGATATATATAATCTATGTGCACTGGATATATAATATATGTGCACTGGATATATATAATATATGTGCACTGGATCTATAATATATGTGCACTGGATGTATAATATATGTGCACTGGATATATAATATATATGCACTGGATATATAATATATGTGCACTGGATATTTAATATATGTGCACTGGATATATTTAATATAGGTGCACTGGAAATTTAATATATGTGCACTGGATATATATAATCTATGTGCACTGGATATATATAATATATGTGCACTGAATCTAAAATATATGTACACTGGATAAAAATAATATATGTGCACTCGATCTATAATATATGTGCACTGGAAATTTAAAATATATGTGCACAGAATATATAATATATGTGCAAAGGATATTTAAAATATAAGCACTGGATATATTTAATATATGTGCACTGGATGAATATATAGTATATTTGCACTGGATATTTAATATATGTGCACTGGATATATAAATATAATATATGTGCACTGGATATATAATATATGTGCACTGGATATTTATAATATATGTGCACTGGATATATATAATATATGTGCACTGGATATATAATATATGTGCACTGGATATTTATAATATATGTGCACTGGATATATAATATATGTGCACTGGATATATTTAATATATGTGCACTGGATATATAATATATGTGCACTGGATATTTAATATATGTGCACTGGATATATTTATAATATATGTGCACTGGATATATAATATATGTGCACTGGATATATTTATAATATACGTGCACTGGATATTTAATATATGTGCACTGGATATATTTATTATATGTGCACTGGATGTATATAATATGCGTGCACTGGATATATAATGTATGTGCACTGGATATATATAATATATGTGCACTGGATATATAATATGTGTGCACTGGATATATATAATATATGTGCACTGGATATTTAATATATGTGCAATGGATATACATAATATATGTGCACTGGATCTATAATATATGTGCACTGGATATATAATATATGTGCACTGGATATTTAATGTATGTGCACTGGATATTTATAATAAATGTGCACTGGATATATAATATATGTGCAATGGATATATTTAATATATGTGCTCTGGATATATAATATATGTGCACTGGATATTTAATATATATACACTGGATATATATAATATATGTGCACTGGTTCTATAATATATGTGCACTGGATATTTATAATATATGTGCACTGGATATATAATATATGTGCACTTGATATATAATATATGTGCACTGAATATTTAATATATGTGCACTGTATATATATAATATATGTGCACTGGATATATATATAATATATGTGCACTGGATATTTAATACATGTGCACTGGATATATATATAATATATGTGCACTGGATATATATATATAATATATGTGCACTGGATATATAATATATGTGCACTGGATATATATAATATATGTGCACTGGATATATAATATATGTGCACTGGATATTTATAATATATGTGCACTGGATATATATAATATATGTGCACTGGATATATAATATATGTGCACTGGATATTTATAATATATGTGCACTGGATATATAATATATGTGCACTGGATATATTTAATATATGTGCACTGGATATATAATATATGTGCACTGGATATTTAATATATGTGCACTGGATATATATAATATATGTGCACTGGATATATAATATATGTGCACTGGATATATTTATAATATATGTGCACTGGATATTTAATATATGTGCACTAGATATATTTAATATATGTGCACTGGATGTATATAATATGCGTGCACTGGATATATAATATATGTGCACTGGATATATATAATATATGTGCACTGGATATATAATATGTGTGCACTGGATATATATAATATATGTGCACTGGATATTTAATATATGTGCAATGGATATACATAATATATGTGCACTGGATCTATAATATATGTGCACTGGATATATAATATATGTGCACTGGATATTTAATATATGTGCACTGGATATATAATATATGTGCACTTGATATATAATATATGTGCACTGGAAATTTATAATATATGTGCACAGAATATATAATATATGTGCACAGGATATTTAATATATGTGCACTGAATATTTAATATATGTGCACTGTATATATATAATATATGTGCACTGGATATATATATAATATATGTGCACTGGATCTATAATATATGTGCACTGGAAATTTATAATATATGTGCACAGAATATATAATATATGTGCACAGGATATTTAATATATGTGCACTGGATGTATAATATATGTGCACTGGATATATAATATATGTGCACTGTATATATAATATATGTGCAGTGGATATTTAATATATGTGCACTGGATATATATAATATATGTGCACTGAATATTTAATATATGTGCACTGGATATATATAATATATGTGCACTGGATATATAATATATGTGCACTGGATATATAATATATGTGCACTAGATATATAAAATATGTGCACAGGATATATATAATATATGTGCACTGGACCTAAAATTTAAGTGCACTGGATATATAATATATGTGCACTGGATATTTAAAATAAATGTGATCTGTATATATAATATATGTGCACTGGATATTTAATATATGTGCACTGGATATATATAATATATGTGCATTGGATTTATAATACTTGTGCACTGGTTAGTTAAATTATATGTGCACTGGATATATAATATATGTGCACTGGATATATTTAATATATGTGCACTGGATATATAATATATGTGCACTGGATATTTAATATATTTGCACTGGATATATTTAATATATGTGCACTGGATGTATATAATATGTGTGCACTGGATATATAATATATGTGCACTGGATATAGATAATATATGTGCACTGGATATATAATATATGTGCACTGGATATTTAATATATGTGCACTGGATATATTTAATATATGTGCACTGGATGTATATAATATGTGTGCACTGGATATATAATATATGTGCACTGTCTATATATAATACATGTGCACTGGATATATAATATATGTGCACTGGATATATTTAATATATGTGCACTGGATATATAATATATGTGCACTGGATATTTAATATATGTGCACTGGATATATATAATATATGTGCACTGGATATATAATATATGTGCACTGGATATATTTATAATATATGTGCACTGGATATTTAATATATGTGCACTGGATATATTTAATATATGTGCACTGGATGTATATAATATGCGTGAACTGGATATATAATATATGTGCACTAAATATATATAATATATGTGCACTGGATATATAATATGTGTGCACTGGATATATATAATATATGTGCACTGGATATTTAATATATGTGCAATGGATATACATAATATGTGTGCACTGGATCTATAATATATGTGCACTGGATATATAATATATGTGCACTGGATATTTAATATATGTGCACTGGATATATAATATATATGCACTGGATATATAATATATGTGCACAGGATATATATAATATATGTGCACTGGATATTTAATATATGTGCACTGGATATACATAATATATGTGCACTGGATATATAATATATGAGCACTGGATATTTAATATATGTGCACTGGATATATATAATATATGTGCACTGGATATATAATATATGTGCACTGGATATAAATAATATATGTGCACTGGATATTTAATATATGTGCACTGGATATATATAATATATGTGCACTGGATATATTTATAATATATGTGCACTGGATATATATAATCTATGTGCACTGGATATATAATATATGTGCACTGGATATATATAATATATGTGCACTGGATCTATAATATATGTGCACTGGATGTATAATATATGTGCACTGGATATATAATATATATGCACTGGATATATAATATATGTGCACTGGATATATTTATAATATATGTGCACTGGTTATTTAATATATGTGCACTGGATATATTTAATATAGGTGCACTGGAAATTTAATATATGTGCACTGGATATATATAATCTATGTGCACTGGATATATATATAATATATGTGCACTGAATCTAAAATATATGTACACTGGATAAAAATAATATATGTGCACTCGATCTATAATATATGTGCACTGGAAATTTAAAATATATGTGCACAGAATATATAATATATGTGCAAAGGATATTTAAAATATAAGCACTGGATATATTTAATATATGTGCACTGGATGAATATATAGTATATTTGCACTGGATATTTAATATATGTGCACTGGATATAAAAATATAATATATGTGCACTGGATATATAATATATGTGCACTGGATATATATAATATATGTGCACTGGATATATAATATATGTGCACTGGATATTTATAATATATGTGAACTGGATATATATAATATATGTGCACTGGATATATAATATATGTGCACTGGATATTTATAATATATGTGCACTGGATATATAATATATGTGCACTGGATATATTTAATATATGTGCACTGGATATATAATATATGTGCACTGGATATTTAATATATGTGCACTGGATATATAAATATAATATATGTGCACTGGATATATAATATATGTGCACTGGATATATATAATATATGTGCACTGGATCTATAATATATGTGCACTGGAAATTTATAATATATGTGCACAGAATATATAATATATGTGCACAGGATATTTAATATATGTGCACTGGATGTATAATATATGTGCACTGGATATATAATATATGTGCACTGTATATATAATATATGTGCAGTGGATATTTAATATATGTGCACTGGATATATATAATATATGTGCACTGGATATTTATAATATATGTGCACTGGATATATAATATATGTGCACTGGATATATTTAATATATGTGCACTGGATATATAATATATGTGCACTGGATATTTAATATATGTGCACTGGATATATATAATATATGTGCACTGGATATATAATATATGTGCACTGAATATATTTATAATATATGTGCACTGGATATTTAATATATGTGCACTAGATATATTTAATATATGTGCACTGGATGTATATAATATGCGTGCACTGGATATATAATATATGTGCACTGGATATATATAATATATGTGCACTGGATATATAATATGTGTGCACTGGATATATATAATATATGTGCACTGGATATTTAATATATGTGCAATGGATATACATAATATATGTGCACTGGATCTATAATATATGTGCACTGGATATATAATATATGTGCACTGGATATTTAATATATGTGCACTGGATATATAATATATGTGCACTTGATATATAATATATGTGCACTGAATATTTAATATATGTGCACTGTATATATATAATATATGTGCACTGGATATATATATATAATATATGTGCACTGGATCTATAATATATGTGCACTGGAAATTTATAATATATGTGCACAGAATATAAAATATATGTGCACAGGATATTTAATATATGTGCACTGGATGTATAATATATGTGCACTGGATATATAATATATGTGCACTGTATATATAATATATGTGCAGTGGATATTTAATATATGTGCACTGGATATATATAATATATGTGCACTGAATATTTAATATATGTGCACTGGATATATATAATATATGTGCACTGGATATATAATATATGTGCACTGGATATATAATATATGTGCACTAGATATATAAAATATGTGCACAGGATATATATAATATATGTGCACTGGACCTAAAATTTAAGTGCACTGGATTTATAATATATGTGCACTGGATATTTAAAATAAATGTGATCTGTATATATAATATATGTGCACTGGATATTTAATATATGTGCACTGGATATATATAATATATGTGCATTGGATTTATAATACTTGTGCACTGGTTAGTTAAATTATATGTGCACTGGATATATAATATATGTGCACTGGATATATTTAATATATGTGCACTGGATATATAATATATGTGCACTGGATATTTAATATATTGGCACTGGATATATTTAATATATGTGCACTGGATGTATATAATATGTGTGCACTGGATATATAATATATGTGCACTGGATATAGATAATATATGTGCACTGGATATATAATATATGTGCACTGGATATTTAATATATGTGCACTGGATATATTTAATATATGTGCACTGGATGTATATAATATGTGTGCACTGGATATATAATATATGTGCACTGTCTATATATAATACATGTGCACTGGATATATAATATATGTGCACTGGATATATTTAATATATGTGCACTGGATATATAATATATGTGCACTGGATATTTAATATATGTGCACTGGATATATATAATATATGTGCACTGGATATATAATATATGTGCACTGGATATATTTATAATATATGTGCACTGGATATTTAATATATGTGCACTGGATATATAATATATGTGCACTGGATATATTTATAATATATGTGCACTGGATATTTAATATATGTGCACTGGATATATTTAATATATGTGCACTGGATGTATATAATATGCGTGAACTGGATATATAATATATGTGCACTAAATATATATAATATATGTGCACTGGATATATAATATGTGTGCACTGGATATATATAATATATGTGCACTGGATATTTAATATATGTGCAATGGATATACATAATATGTGTGCACTGGATCTATAATATATGTGCACTGGATATATAATATATGTGCACTGGATATTTAATATATGTGCACTGGATATATAATATATATGCACTGGATATATAATATATGTGCACAGGATATATATAATATATGTGCACTGGATATTTAATATATGTGCACTGGATATACATAATATATGTGCACTGGATATATAATATATGAGCACTGGATATTTAATATATGTGCACTGGATATATATAATATATGTGCACTGGATATATAATATATGTGCACTGGATATAAATAATATATGTGCACTGGATATTTAATATATGTGCACTGGATATATATAATATATGTGCACTGGATATATTTATAATATATGTGCACTGGATATATAATATATGTGCACTGGATATAAATAATATATGTGCACTGGATATTTAATATATGTGCACTGGATATATATAATATATGTGCACTGGATATATTTATAATATATGTGCACTGGATATATATAATCTATGTGCACTGGATATATAATATATGTGCACTGGATATATATAATATATGTGCACTGGATCTATAATATATGTGCACTGGATGTATAATATATGTGCACTGGATATATAATATATATGCACTGGATATATAATATATGTGCACTGGATATATTTATAATATATGTGCACTGGTTATTTAATATATGTGCACTGGATATATTTAATATAGGTGCACTGGAAATTTAATATATGTGCACTGGATATATATAATCTATGTGCACTGGATATATATATAATATATGTGCACTGAATCTAAAATATATCTACACTGGATAAAAATAATATATGTGCACTCGATCTATAATATATGTGCACTGGAAATTTAAAATATATGTGCACAGAATATATAATATATGTGCAAAGGATATTTAAAATATAAGCACTGGATATATTTAATATATGTGCACTGGATGAATATATAGTATATTTGCACTGGATATTTAATATATGTGCACTGGATATAAAAATATAATATATGTGCACTGGATATATAATATATGTGCACTGGATATATATAATATATGTGCACTGGATATATAATATATGTGCACTGGATATTTATAATATATGTGCACTGGATATATATAATATATGTGCACTGGATATATAATATATGTGCACTGGATATTTATAATATATGTGCACTGGATATATAATATATGTGCACTGGATATATTTAATATATGTGCACTGGATATATAATATATGTGCACTGGATATTTAATATATGTGCACTGGATATATAAATATAATATATGTGCACTGGATATATAATATATGTGCACTGGATATATATAATATATGTGCACTGGATATATAATATATGTGCACTGGATATTTATAATATATGTGCACTGGATATATATAATATATGTGCACTGGATATATAATATATGTGCACTGGATATTTATAATATATGTGCACTGGATATATTTATAATATATGTGCACTGGATATATTTAATATATGTGCACTGGATATATAATATATGTGCACTGGATATTTAATATATGTGCACTGGATATATATAATATATGTGCACTGGATATATAATATATATGTGCACTGGATATATTTATAATATACGTGCACTGGATATTTAATATATGTGCACTGGATATATTTAATATATGTGCACTGGATGTATATAATATGCGTGCACTGGATATATAATATATGTGCACTGGATATATTTAATATATGTGCACTGGATGTATATAATATGCGTGAACTGGATATATAATATATGTGCACTAAATATATATAATATATGTGCACTGAATATATAATATGTGTGCACTGAATATATATATAATATATGTGCACTGGATATTTAATATATGTGCAATGGATATACATAATATGTGTGCACTGGATCTATAATATATGTGCACTGGATATATAATATATGTGCACTGGATATTTAATATATGTGCACTGGATATATAATATATATGCACTGGATATATAATATATGTGCACAGGATATGTATAATATACGTGCACTGGATATTTAATATATGTGCACTGGATATACATAATATATGTGCACTGGATATATAATATATGAGCACTGGATATTTAATATATGTGCACTGGATATATATAATATATGTGCACTGGATATATAATATATGTGCACTGGATATAAATAATATATGTGCACTGGATATTTAATATATGTGCACTGGATATATATAATATATGTGCACTGGATATATTTATAATATATGTGCACTGGATATATATAATCTATGTGCACTGGATATATAATATATGTGCACTGGATATATATAATATATGTGCACTGGATCTATAATATATGTGCACTGGATGTATAATATATGTGCACTGGATATATAATATATATGCACTGGATATATAATATATGTGCACTGGATATTTAATATATGTGCACTGGATATATTTAATATAGGTGCACTGGAAATTTAATATATGTGCACTGGATATATATAATCTATGTGCACTGGATATATATAATATATGTGCACTGAATCTAAAATATATGTACACTGGATAAAAATAATATATGTGCACTCGATCTATAATATATGTGCACTGGAAATTTAAAATATATGTGCACAGAATATATAATATATGTGCAAAGGATATTTAAAATATAAGCACTGGATATATTTAATATATGTGCACTGGATGAATATATAGTATATTTGCACTGGATATTTAATATATGTGCACTGGATATATAAATATAATATATGTGCACTGGATATATAATATATGTGCACTGGATATTTATAATATATGTGCACTGGATATATATAATATATGTGCACTGGATATATAATATATGTGCACTGGATATTTATAATATATGTGCACTGGATATATAATATATGTGCACTGGATATATTTAATATATGTGCACTGGATATATAATATATGTGCACTGGATATTTAATATATGTGCACTGGATATATTTATAATATATGTGCACTGGATATATAATATATGTGCACTGGATATATTTATAATATACGTGCACTGGATATTTAATATATGTGCACTGGATATATTTATTATATGTGCACTGGATGTATATAATATGCGTGCACTGGATATATAATGTATGTGCACTGGATATATATAATATATGTGCACTGGATATATAATATGTGTGCACTGGATATATATAATATATGTGCACTGGATATTTAATATATGTGCAATGGATATACATAATATATGTGCACTGGATCTATAATATATGTGCACTGGATATATAATATATGTGCACTGGATATTTAATGTATGTGCACTGGATATTTATAATAAATGTGCACTGGATATATAATATATGTGCAATGGATATATTTAATATATGTGCTCTGGATATATAATATATGTGCACTGGATATTTAATATATATACACTGGATATATATAATATATGTGCACTGGTTCTATAATATATGTGCACTGGATATTTATAATATATGTGCACTGGATATATAATATATGTGCACTTGATATATAATATATGTGCACTGAATATTTAATATATGTGCACTGTATATATATAATATATGTGCACTGGATATATATATAATATATGTGCACTGGATATTTAATACATGTGCACTGGATATATATATAATATATGTGCACTGGATATATATATATAATATATGTGCACTGGATATATAATATATGTGCACTGGATATATATAATATATGTGCACTGGATATATAATATATGTGCACTGGATATTTATAATATATGTGCACTGGATATATATAATATATGTGCACTGGATATATAATATATGTGCACTGGATATTTATAATATATGTGCACTGGATATATATAATATATGTGCACTGGATATATAATATATGTGCACTGGATATTTATAATATATGTGCACTGGATATATAATATATGTGCACTGGATATATTTATAATATATGTGCACTGGATATATTTAATATATGTGCACTGGATATATAATATATGTGCACTGGATATTTAATATATGTGCACTGGATATATATAATATATGTGCACTGGATATATAATATATATGTGCACTGGATATATTTATAATATACGTGCACTGGATATTTAATATATGTGCACTGGATATATTTAATATATGTGCACTGGATGTATATAATATGCGTGCACTGGATATATAATATATGTGCACTGGATATATTTAATATATGTGCACTGGATGTATATAATATGCGTGAACTGGATATATAATATATGTGCACTAAATATATATAATATATGTGCACTGAATATATAATATGTGTGCACTGAATATATATATAATATATGTGCACTGGATATTTAATATATGTGCAATGGATATACATAATATGTGTGCACTGGATCTATAATATATGTGCACTGGATATATAATATATGTGCACTGGATATTTAATATATGTGCACTGGATATATAATATATATGCACTGGATATATAATATATGTGCACAGGATATGTATAATATACGTGCACTGGATATTTAATATATGTGCACTGGATATACATAATATATGTGCACTGGATATATAATATATGAGCACTGGATATTTAATATATGTGCACTGGATATATATAATATATGTGCACTGGATATATAATATATGTGCACTGGATATAAATAATATATGTGCACTGGATATTTAATATATGTGCACTGGATATATATAATATATGTGCACTGGATATATTTATAATATATGTGCACTGGATATATATAATCTATGTGCACTGGATATATAATATATGTGCACTGGATATATATAATATATGTGCACTGGATCTATAATATATGTGCACTGGATGTATAATATATGTGCACTGGATATATAATATATATGCACTGGATATATAATATATGTGCACTGGATATTTAATATATGTGCACTGGATATATTTAATATAGGTGCACTGGAAATTTAATATATGTGCACTGGATATATATAATCTATGTGCACTGGATATATATAATATATGTGCACTGAATCTAAAATATATGTACACTGGATAAAAATAATATATGTGCACTCGATCTATAATATATGTGCACTGGAAATTTAAAATATATGTGCACAGAATATATAATATATGTGCAAAGGATATTTAAAATATAAGCACTGGATATATTTAATATATGTGCACTGGATGAATATATAGTATATTTGCACTGGATATTTAATATATGTGCACTGGATATATAAATATAATATATGTGCACTGGATATATAATATATGTGCACTGGATATTTATAATATATGTGCACTGGATATATATAATATATGTGCACTGGATATATAATATATGTGCACTGGATATTTATAATATATGTGCACTGGATATATAATATATGTGCACTGGATATATTTAATATATGTGCACTGGATATATAATATATGTGCACTGGATATTTAATATATGTGCACTGGATATATTTATAATATATGTGCACTGGATATATAATATATGTGCACTGGATATATTTATAATATACGTGCACTGGATATTTAATATATGTGCACTGGATATATTTATTATATGTGCACTGGATGTATATAATATGCGTGCACTGGATATATAATGTATGTGCACTGGATATATATAATATATGTGCACTGGATATATAATATGTGTGCACTGGATATATATAATATATGTGCACTGGATATTTAATATATGTGCAATGGATATACATAATATATGTGCACTGGATATATATAATATATGTGCACTGGATATATAATATATGTGCACTGGATATTTAATGTATGTGCACTGGATATTTATAATAAATGTGCACTGGATATATAATATATGTGCAATGGATATATTTAATATATGTGCTCTGGATATATAATATATGTGCACTGGATATTTAATATATATACACTGGATATATATAATATATGTGCACTGGTTCTATAATATATGTGCACTGGATATTTATAATATATGTGCACTGGATATATAATATATGTGCACTTGATATATAATATATGTGCACTGAATATTTAATATATGTGCACTGTATATATATAATATATGTGCACTGGATATATATATAATATATGTGCACTGGATATTTAATACATGTGCACTGGATATATATATAATATATGTGCACTGGATATATATATATAATATATGTGCACTGGATATATAATATATGTGCACTGGATATATATAATATATGTGCACTGGATATATAATATATGTGCACTGGATATTTATAATATATGTGCACTGGATATATAATATATGTGCACTGGATATATTTAATATATGTGCACTGGATATATAATATATGTGCACTGGATATTTAATATATGTGCACTGGATATATATAATATATGTGCACTGGATATATAATATATGTGCACTGGATATATTTATAATATATGTGCACTGGATATTTAATATATGTGCACTAGATATATTTAATATATGTGCACTGGATGTATATAATATGCGTGCACTGGATATATAATATATGTGCACTGGATATATATAATATATGTGCACTGGATATATAATATGTGTGCACTGGATATATATAATATATGTGCACTGGATATTTAATATATGTGCAATGGATATACATAATATATGTGCACTGGATCTATAATATATGTGCACTGGATATATAATATATGTGCACTGGATATTTAATATATGTGCACTGGATATATAATATATGTGCACTTGATATATAATATATGTGCACTGGAAATTTATAATATATGTGCACAGAATATATAATATATGTGCACAGGATATTTAATATATGTGCACTGAATATTTAATATATGTGCACTGTATATATATAATATATGTGCACTGGATATATATATAATATATGTGCACTGGATCTATAATATATGTGCACTGGAAATTTATAATATATGTGCACAGAATATATAATATATGTGCACAGGATATTTAATATATGTGCACTGGATGTATAATATATGTGCACTGGATATATAATATATGTGCACTGTATATATAATATATGTGCAGTGGATATTTAATATATGTGCACTGGATATATATAATATATGTGCACTGAATATTTAATATATGTGCACTGGATATATATAATATATGTGCACTGGATATATAATATATGTGCACTGGATATATAATATATGTGCACTAGATATATAAAATATGTGCACAGGATATATATAATATATGTGCACTGGACCTAAAATTTAAGTGCACTGGATATATAATATATGTGCACTGGATATTTAAAATAAATGTGATCTGTATATATAATATATGTGCACTGGATATTTAATATATGTGCACTGGATATATATAATATATGTGCATTGGATTTATAATACTTGTGCACTGGTTAGTTAAATTATATGTGCACTGGATATATAATATATGTGCACTGGATATATTTAATATATGTGCACTGGATATATAATATATGTGCACTGGATATTTAATATATTTGCACTGGATATATTTAATATATGTGCACTGGATGTATATAATATGTGTGCACTGGATATATAATATATGTGCACTGGATATAGATAATATATGTGCACTGGATATATAATATATGTGCACTGGATATTTAATATATGTGCACTGGATATATTTAATATATGTGCACTGGATGTATATAATATGTGTGCACTGGATATATAATATATGTGCACTGTCTATATATAATATATGTGCACTGGATATTTATAATATATGTGCACTGGATATATTTAATATATGTGCACTGGATATATAATATATGTGCACTGGATATTTAATATATGTGCACTGGATATATATAATATATGTGCACTGGATATATAATATATGTGCACTGGATATATTTATAATATATGTGCACTGGATATTTAATATATGTGCACTGGATATATTTAATATATGTGCACTGGATGTATATAATATGCGTGAACTGGATATATAATATATGTGCACTAAATATATATAATATATGTGTACTGGATATATAATATGTGTGCACTGGATATATATGATATATGTGCACTGGATATTTAATATATGTGCAATGGATATACATAATATGTGTGCACTGGATCTATAATATATGTGCACTGGATATATAATATATGTGCACTGGATATTTAATATATGTGCACTGGATATATAATATATATGCACTGGATATATAATATATGTGCACAGGATATATATAATATATGTGCACTGGATATTTAATATATGTGCACTGGATATACATAATATATGTGCACTGGATATATAATATATGAGCACTGGATATTTAATATATGTGCACTGGATATATATAATATATGTGCACTGGATATATAATATATGTGCACTGGATATAAATAATATATGTGCACTGGATATTTAATATATGTGCACTGGATATATATAATATATGTGCACTGGATATATTTATAATATATGTGCACTGGATATATATAATCTATGTGCACTGGATATATAATATATGTGCACTGGATATATATAATATATGTGCACTGGATCTATAATATATGTGCACTGGATGTATAATATATGTGCACTGGATATATAATATATATGCACTGGATATATAATATATGTGCACTGGATATATTTATAATATATGTGCACTGGATATTTAATATATGTGCACTGGATATATTTAATATAGGTGCACTGGAAATTTAATATATGTGCACTGGATATATATAATCTATGTGCACTGGATATATATATAATATATGTGCACTGAATCTAAAATATATGTACACTGGATAAAAATAATATATGTGCACTCGATCTATTATATATGTGCACTGGAAATTTAAAATATATGTGCACAGAATATATAATATATGTGCAAAGGATATTTAAAATATAAGCACTGGATATATTTAATATATGTGCACTGGATGAATATATAGTATATTTGCACTGGATATTTAATATATGTGCACTGGATATAAAAATATAATATATGTGCACTGGATATATAATATATGTGCACTGGATATATATAATATATGTGCACTGGATATATAATATATGTGCACTGGATATTTATAATATATGTGCACTGGATATATATAATATATGTGCACTGGATATATAATATATGTGCACTGGATATTTATAATATATGTGCACTGGATATATAATATATGTGCACTGGATATATTTAATATATGTGCACTGGATATATAATATATGTGCACTGGATATTTAATATATGTGCACTGGATATATAAATATAATATATGTGCACTGGATATATAATATATGTGCACTGGATATATATAATATATGTGCACTGGATATATAATATATGTGCACTGGATATTTATAATATATGTGCACTGGATATATATAATATATGTGCACTGGATATATTTAATATATGTGCACTGGATATATAATATATGTGCACTGGATATTTAATATATGTGCACTGGATATATATAATATATGTGCACTGGATATATAATATATGTGCACTGGATATATTTATAATATACGTGCACTGGATATTTAATATATGTGCACTGGATATATTTAATATATGTGCACTGGATGTATATAATATGCGTGCACTGGATATATAATGTATGTGCACTGGATATATATAATATATGTGCACTGGATATATAATATGTGTGCACTGGATATATATAATATATGTGCACTGGATATTTAATATGTGTGCAATGGATATACATAATATATGTGCACTGGATCTATAATATATGTGCACTGGATATATAATATATGTGCACTGGATATTTAATGTATGTGCACTGGATATTTATAATAAATGTGCACTGGATATATAATATATGTGCAATGGATATATTTAATATATGTGCTCTGGATATATAATATATGTGCACTGGATATTTAATATATATACACTGGATATATATAATATATGTGCACTGGATATATAATATACGTTCACTAGATATATATAATATATGTGTACTGGTTCTATAGTATATATGCACTGGATATTTATAATATATGTGCACTGGATATATAATATATGTGCACTTGATATATAATATATGTGCACTGAATATTTAATATATGTGCACTTTATATATATAATATATGTGCACTGGATATATAATATATGTGCACTGGATATTTATAATATATGTGCACTGGATATATATATAATATATGTGCACTGGATATATAATATATGTGCACTGGATATGTATAATATATGTGCACTGGATATATAATATATGTGCACTGGATATTTATAATATATGTGCACTGGATATATATAACATATGTGCACTGGATATATAATATATGTGCACTGGATATTTATAATATATGTGCACTGGATATATAATATATGTGCACTGGACATATTTAATATATGTCCACTGGATATATAATATATGTGCACTGGATATTTAATATATGTGCACTGGATATATATAATTTATGTGCACTGGATATATAATATATGTGCACTGGATATATTTATAATATATGTGCACTGGATATTTAATATATGTGCACTGGATATATTTAATATATGTGCACTGGATGTATATAATATGCGTGCACTGGATATATAATATATGTGCACTGGATATATATAATATATGTGCACTGGATATATAATATGTGTGCACTGGATATATATAATATATGTGCACTGGATATTTAATATATGTGCAATGGATATACATAATATATGTGCACTGGATCTATAATATATGTGCACTGGATATATAATATATGTGCACTGGATATTTAATATATGTGCACTGGATATATAATATATGTGCACTTGATATATAATATATGTGCACTGAATATTTAATATATGTGCACTGTATATATATAATATATGTGCACTGGATATATATATATAATATATGTGCACTGGATCTATAATATATGTGCACTGGAAATTTATAATATATGTGCACAGAATATATAATATATGTGCACAGGATATTTAATATATGTGCACTGGATGTGTAATATATGTGCACTGGATATATAATATATGTGCACTGTATATATAATATATGTGCACTGGATATTTAATATATGTGCACTGGATATATATAATATATGTGCACTGAATATTTAATATATGTGCACTGGATATATATAATATATGTGCACTGGATATATAATATATGTGCACTGGATATATAATATATGTGCACTAGATATATAAAATAAGTGCACAGGATATATATAATATATGTGCACTGGATCTATAATATATGTGCACTGGATATATAATATATGTGCACTGGATATTTAATATATGTGCACAGGATATATTTATAATATATGTGCACTGGATATATATAATCTATGTGCACTGGATATATATAATATATGTGCACTGGATCTAAAATATATGTGCACTGGATGTAAATAATATATGTGCACTCGATCTATAATATATGTGCACTGGAAATTTATAATATATGTGCACTGGATATATAATATATGTGCACTGGATATTTAATATATGTGCACTGGATATATAATATATGTGCACAGGAAATATATAATATATGTGCACTGGATATTTAATATATGTGCACTGGATATATATAATATATGTGCACTGGATATATTTATAATATATGTGCACTGGATATATATAATCTATGTGCACTGGATATATATAATATATGTGCACTGGATCTAAAATATATGTGCACTGGATGTAAATAATATATGTGCACTCGATCTATAATATATGTGCACTGGAAATTTATAATATATGTGCACAGAATATATAATATATGTGCACAGGATATTTAAAATATAAGCACTGGATATATTTAATATATGTGCACTGGATGTATATATAGTATATTTGCACTGGATATTTAATATATGTGCACTGGGTATATAAATATAATATATGTGCACTGGATATATAATGTATGTGCACTGGATATATATATAATATATGTGCACTGGATATTTAATATATGTGCACTGGATATATAATATATGTGCACTTGATATATAATATATGTGCACTGAATATTTAATATATGTGCACTGTATATATATAATATATGTGCACTGGATATATATATAATATATGTGCATTGGATCTATAATATATGTGCACTGGACATTTAATATATGTGCAATGGATATATTTAATATATGTGCACTGGATGTATATAATATGTGTGCACTGGATATATAATATATGTGCACTGGATATATAATATATGTGCACTGGATATATTTAATATATGTGCACTGGATATATAATATATGTGCACTGGATATATAATATATGTGCACTGGATATATTTATAATATATGTGCACTGGATATTTAATATATGTGCACTGGATATATGTCACGGAGCGAAGTTATACGTCTTCCTCCGGATGGTCTTTTGAATCAACAGGGACGCAAGAGGTCGGGAGACAACAGCAATTTATTGTAATCCACAAAGTTAGTAGCCGGCGGCGGTCACATCAACCGTAACAACAATAAGTCCACAGAAGTCACAATCCAATGATAACTTTGGTTCCTTGGTCCTGTAACTAAATCCTGGCTCTCTACAGAGCTGTGCACAGGCCGGCTAACACATACTAACTGCTAGCTATATCTATATACTAAACTGTTACACCTATATCTGTGGGTGGGAAGGGCTGAGTCACAGATCCTTCCCCCCTCACCTATACCAAGGAGAGCAGACTCCCTGTCTACTATGGACAATGCACCATCCAACATCTTCTTGGAGACACTGATCAGATTATCTCCACCCATTGTCCTCACTAGTTAGAGGTATTTGCATACAATGTGCTAACACACTAGACCCTAATCAGCCAACTACACATTGATGTATATAACAGGTTAGAGAATACATTCCACATGAAATATATATTACACATTGCCTATAGTATAGACTCTAACCATCCCGTAACAATATATTTAATATATGTGCACTGGATATATTTAATATATGTGCACTGGATGTATATAATATGTGTGCACTGGATATATAATATATGTGCACTGGATATATAATATATGTGCACTGGATATATTTAATATATGTGCACTGGATATATAATATATGTGCACTGGATATATAATATATGTGCACTGGATATATTTAATATATGTGCACTGGATATATAATATATGTGCACTGGATATTTAATATATGTGCACTGGATATATATAATATATGTGCACTGGATATATAATATGTGTGCACTGGATATATATAATATATGTGCACTGGATATTTAATATATGTGCAATGGATATACATAATATATGTGCACTGGATCTATAATATATGTGCACTGGATATATAATATATGTGCACTGGATATTTAATATATGTGCACTGGATATATAATATATGTGCACTTGATATATAATATATGTGCACTGAATATTTAATATATGTTCACTGTATATATATAATATATGTGCACTGGATATATATATATAATATATGTGCACTGGATCTATAATATATGTGCACTGGAAATTTATAATATATGTGCACAGAATATATAATATATGTGCACAGGATATTTAATATATGTGCACTGGATGTATAATATATGTGCACTTGATATATAATATATGTGCACTGTATATATAATATATGTGCACTGAATATATTTATAATATATGTGCACTGGATATTTAATATATGTGCACTGGATATATTTAATATAGGTGCACTGGATGTATATAATATATGTGCAATGGACATTTAATATATGTGCAATGGATATATATATATATAATATATGTGCACTGGATCTATAATATATGTGCACTGGATATTTTTAATATATGTGCACTGGATATATAATATATGTGCACTGGAAATTTGTAATAAATGTGCACTGGATATAAAATATATGTGCAATTGATATATTTAATATATGTGCACTGGATATATAATATATTTGCACTGGATATTTAATGTATGTGCACTGGATATTTATAATAAATGTGCACTGGATATATAATATATGTGCAATGGATATATTTAATATATGTGCTCTGGATATATAATATATGTGCACTGGATATTTAATATATATACACTGGATATATATAATATATGTGCACTGGATATATAATATACGTTCACTGGATATATATAATATATGTGCACTGGTTCTATAATATATGTGCACTGGATATTTATAATATATGTGCACTGGATATATAATATATGTGCACTGGATATATTTAATATATGTGCACTAGATGTATAACATATGTGAACTGGATATTTAATATATGTTCACTGGACATATAAAATATATGTGCACTGGATATATATAATATATGTGCACTGTATATATATATATATATATAATATATGTGCACTGGATATATGTAATATATGTGCACTGGATGTGTAACATATGTGCACTGGACATTTAATATATGTGCAATGGATATATATAATATATGTGCACTGGATCTATAATATATGTGCATTAGATATTTATAATATGTGTGCACTGGATATTTAATATATGTGCACTGAATATATATATATATATATATATATATATATATATTATATGTGCACTGGATATTTATAATATATGTGCAATGGATATATTTAATATATGTGCACTGGATATTTAATATATGTGCACTGAATATATATTATATGTGTGCAGTGGATGTATAATATATGTGCACTGGATATTTAATATATGTGCACTGAATATATATATAATATATGTGCACTGGATATTTATAATATATGTGCAATGGATATATTTAATATATGTGCAATAGATATATAATATATGTGCACTGGATATTTAATATATGTGCACTGGATATATATAATATATGTGCACTGGATTTATAATACTTGTGCACTGGTTAGTTAAATTATATGTGCACTGGATATATAATATATGTGCACTGGATATATTTAATATATGTGCACTGGATATATAATATATGTGCACTGGATATTTAATATATGTGCACTGGATATATTTAAT
This sequence comes from Leptodactylus fuscus, assembly GCF_031893055.1. Classification (NCBI taxonomy): domain Eukaryota; kingdom Metazoa; phylum Chordata; class Amphibia; order Anura; family Leptodactylidae; genus Leptodactylus; species Leptodactylus fuscus. Next base: position 279,700,244 of record NC_134266.1, read on the forward strand.
ATATGTGCACTGGATTTATAATACTTGTGCACTGGTTAGTTAAATTATATGTGCACTGGATATATAATATATGTGCACTGGATATATTTAATATATGTGCACTGGATATATAATATATGTGCACTGGATATTTAATATATGTGCACTGGATATATTTAATATATGTGCACTGGATGTATATAATATGTGTGCACTGGATATATAATATATGTGCACTGGGTATATATAATATATGTGCACTGGATATATAACATATGTGCACTGGATATATTTAATATATGTGCACTGGATATATAATATATGTGCACTGGATATATTTAATATAAGTGCACTGGATATATATAATATATGTGCACTGGATATATAATATATGTGCACTGGATATATTTATAATATATGTGCACTGGATATTTAATATATGTGCACTGGATATATTTAATATATGTGCACTGGATATATTTAATATATGTGCACTGGATGTATATAATATGTGTGCACTGGATATATAATATATGTGCACTGGATATATAATATATGTGCACTGGATGTATATAATATGCGTGAACTGGATATATAATATATGTGCACTAAATATATATAATATATGTGCACTGGATATATAATATGTGTGCACTGGATATATAATATATGTGCACTGGATATATTTAATATATGTGCACTAGATGTATAACATATGTGAACTGGATATTTAATATATGTTCACTGGACATATATAATATATGTGCACTGGATATATGTAATATATGTGCACTGGATGTGTAACATATGTGCACTGGACATTTAATATATGTGCAATGGATATATATAATATATGTGCACTGGATCTATAATATATGTGCATTAGATATTTATAATATGTGTGCACTGGATATTTAATATATGTGCACTGAATATATATATATATATATATATATATATTATATGTTCACTGGATATTTATAATATATGTGCAATGGATATATTTAATATATGTGCACTGGATATTTAATATATGTGCACTGGATATATATAATATATGTGCAGTGGATGTATAATATATGTGCACTGGATATTTAATATATATGCACTGAATATATATATAATATATGTACACTGGATATTTATAATATATGTGCAATGGATATATTTAATATATGTGCACTAGATATATAATATATGTGCACTGGATATTTAATATATGTGCACTGGATATATGTAATATATGTGCACTGGATATATAATATATGTGCACTGGATATATATATAATATATGTACACTGGATATTTATTATATATGTGCACTGCATATATATAATATATGTGCACTGGATATATAATATATGTGCACTGGATATATAAAATATGTGCACAGGATATATATAATATATGTGCACTGGACCTAAAATTTAAGTGCACTGGATATATAATATATGTGCACTGGATATTTAAAATAAATGTGCACTGGATATATAATACATGTTCACTGGATATATAATATATGTGCACTGGATATTTAATATATGTGCACTGGATATATATAATATATGTGCACTGAATATTTAATATATGTGCACTGGATATATATAATACATGTGCACTGGATATATAATATATGTGCACTGGATATATAATATATGTGCACTAGATATATAAAATATGTGCACAGGATATATATAATATATGTGCACTGGACCTAAAATTTAAGTGCACTGGATATATAATATATGTGCACTGGATATTTAAAATAAATGTGATCTGTATATATAATATATGTGCACTGGATATTTAATATATGTGCACTGGATATATATAATATATGTGCACTGGATTTATAATACTTGTGCACTGGTTAGTTAAATTATATGTGCACTGGATATATAATATATGTGCACTGGATATATTTAATATATGTGCACTGGATATATAATATATGTGCACTGGATATTTAATATATGTGCACTGGATATATTTAATATATGTGCACTGGATGTATATAATATTTGTGCACTGGATATATAATATATGTGCACTGGATATATATAATATATGTGCACTGGATATATAATATATGTGCACTGGATATTTAATATATGTGCACTGGATATATATAATATATGTGCACTGGATATATTTATAATATATGTGCACTGGATATTTAATATATGTGCACTGGATATATTTAATATATGTGCACTGGATATATTTAATATATGTGCACTGGATATATATAATATATGTGCACTGGATATATTTATAATATATGTGCACTGGATATTTAATATATGTGCACTGGATATATTTAATATATGTGCACTGGATATATTTAATATATGTGCACTGGATGTATATAATATGTGTGCACTGGATATATAATATATGTGCACTGGATATATAATATATGTGCACTGGATATATTTAATATATGTGCACTGGATATATAATATATGTGCACTGGATATATAATATATGTGCACTGGATATATTTAATATATGTGCACTGGATATATAATATATGTGCACTGGATATATAATATGTGTGCACTGGATATATTTATAATATATGTGCACTGGATATATAATATATGTGCACTAAATATATATAATATATGTGCACTGGATATATAATATGTGTGCACTGGATATATATAATATATGTGCACTGGATATTTAATATATGTGCCATGGATATACATAATATGTGTGCACTGGATCTATAATATATGTGCACTGGATATATAATATATGTGCACTGGATATTTAATATATGTGCACTGGATATATAATATATGTGCACTGGATATTTAATATATGTGCACTGGATATATAATATATGTGCACTTGATATATAATATATGTGCACTGAATATTTAATATATGTGCACTGTATATATATAATATATGTGCACTGGATATATATATAATATATTTGCATTGGATCTATAATATATGTGCACTGGAAATTTATAATATATGTGCACAGAATATATAATATATGTGCACAGGATATTTAATATATGTGCACTGGATGTATAATATATGTGCACTGGATGTATAATATATGTGCACTGTATATATAATACATGTGCACTGGATATATTTATAATATATGTGCACTGGATATTTAATATATGTGCACTGGATATATTTAATATAGGTGCACTGGATGTATATAATATATGTGCACTGGACATTTAATATATGTGCAATGGATATATATATAATATATGTGCACTGGATATATAATATACGTTCACTGGATATATATATATATAATATATGTGCACTGGATCTATAATATATATGCACTGGATATTTAAAATATATGTGCACTGGATATATAATATATGTGCACTGGATATATTTAAAATATGTGCACTGTATGTATAATATATTTGCACTGGATATTTAATATATGTTCACTGGACATATATAATATATGTGCACTGGATATATATATATATATATATATATATATATATATATATATATATATTAAATGTGCACTGGATATTTAATATATGTGCACTGGATATATTTAATATCTGTGCAATGGATGTATAATATATGTGCACTGGACATTTAATATATGTGCAATGGATACATATAATATATGTGCACTGGATCTATAATATATGTGCACTGGATATTTATAATATATGTGTAATGGATATGTTTAATATATGTGCACTGGATATATAATATATGTGCACTGGATATTTAATATATGTGCACTGGATATATATAATATATGTGCACTGAATATTTAATATATGTGCACTGGATATATATATAATATATGTGCACTGGATATATAATATATGTGCACTGGATATATAATATATGTGCACTAGATATATAAAATATGTGCACAGTATATATGTAATATATGTGCACTGGACCTAAAATTTAATTGCACTGGATATATAATATATGTGCACTGGATATTTAAAATAAATGTGATCTGTATATATAATATATGTGCACTGGATATTTAATATATGTGCACTGGATATATATAATATATGTGCACTGGATTTATAATACTTGTGCACTGGTTAGTTAAATTATATGTGCACTGGATATATAATATATGTGCACTGGATATATTTAATATTTGTGCACTGGATATATAATATATGTGCACTGGATATTTAATATATGTGCAGTGGATATATTTAATATATGTGCACTGGATGTATATAATATATGTGCACTGGATATATAATATATGTGCACTGGATATATATAATATATGTGCACTGGATATATAATATATGTGCACTGGATATTTAATATATGTGCACTGGATATATTTAATATATGTGCACTGGATGTATATAATATGTGTGCACTGGATATATAATATATGTGCACTGGATATATATAATATATGTGCACTGGATATATAATATATGTGCACTGGATATATTTAATATATGTGCACTGGATGTATATAATATGTGTGCACTGGATATATAATATATGTGCGCTGGATATATATAATATATGTGCATTGGATATATAATATATGTGCACTGGATATATTTAATATATGTGCACTGGATATATAATATATGTGCACTGGATATTTAATATATGTGCACTGGATATATTTATAATATATGTGCACTGGATATTTAATATATGTGCACTGGATATATTTAATATATGTGCACTGGATGTATATAATATGCGTGAACTGGATATATAATATATGTGCACTAAATATATATAATATATGTGCACTGGATATATAATTTGTGTGCACTGGATATATATAATATATGTGCACTGGATATTTAATATATGTGCACTGGATATATAATATATGTGCACTGGATATATAATATATGTGCACAGGATATATATAATATATGTGCACTGGATATTTAATATATGTGCACTGGATATATATAATATATGTGCACTGGATATATTTATAATATATGTGCACTGGATATATATAATCTATGTGCACTGGATATATATAATATATGTGCACTGGATCTAAAATATATGTGCACTGGATATAAATAATATATGTGCACTCGATCTATAATATATGTGCACTGGAAATTTATAATATATGTGCACAGAATATATAATATATGTGCACAGGATATTTAAAATATAAGCACTGGATATATTTAATATATGTGCACTGGATGTATATATAGTATATTTGCACTGGATATTTAATATATGTGCACTGGGTATATAAATATAATATATGTGCACTGGATATATAATATATGTGCACTGGATATATATATATATAATATATGTGCACTGGATATTTAATATATGTGCACTGGATATATAATATATGTGCACTTGATATATAATATATGTGCACTGAATATTTAATATATGTGCACTGTATATATATAATATATGTGCACTGGATATATATATAATATATGTGCATTCGATCTATAATATATGTGCACTGGAAATTTATAATATATGTGCACAGAATATATAATATATGTGCACAGGATATTTAATATATGTGCACTGGATGTATAATATATGTGCACTGGATGTATAATATATGTGCACTGTATATATTATATATGTGCACTGGATATATTTATAATATATGTGCACTGGATATTTAATATATGTGCACTGGATATATTTAATATAGGTGCACTGGATGTATATAATATATGTGCACTGGACATTTAATATATGTGCAATGGATATATATATAATATATGTGCACTGGATATGTAATATACGTTCACTGGATATATATATATAATATATGTGCACTGGATCTATAATATATATGCACTGGATATTTAAAATATATGTGCACTGGATATATAATATATGTGCACTGGATATATTTAAAATATGTGCACTGTATGTATAATATATGTGCACTGGATATTTAATATATGTTCACTGGACATATATAATATATGTGCACTGGATATATATATATTATATGTGCACTGGATATTTAATATATGTGCACTGGATATATTTAATATCTGTGCAATGGATGTATAATATATGTGCACTGGACATTTAATATATGTGCAATGGATACATATAATATATGTGCACTGGATCTATAATATATGTGCACTGGATATTTATAATATATGTGTAATGGATATGTTTAATATATGTGCACTGGATATATAATATATGTGCACTGGAAATTTGTAATAAATGTGCACTGGATATATAATATATGTGCAATTGATATATTTAATATATGTGCACTGGATATATAATATATGTGCACTGGATATTTAATGTATGTGCACTGGATATTTATAATAAATGTGCACTGGATATATAATATATGTGCAATGGATATATTTAATATATGTGCTCTGGATATATAATATATGTGCACTGGATATTTAATATATATACACTGGATATATATAATATATGTGTACTGGATATATAATATACGATCACTGGATATATATAATATATGTGCACTGGTTCTATAATATATGTGCACTGGATATTTATAATATATGTGCACTGGATATATAATATATGTGCACTGGATATATTTAATATATGTGCACTAGATGTATAACATATGTAAACTGGATATTTAATATATGTTCACTGGACATATATAATATATGTGCACTGGATATATATAATATATGTGCACTGTATATATATATATATATATATATATATAATATATGTGCACTGGATATATGTAATATATGTGCACTGGATGTGTAACATATGTGCACTGGACATTTAATATATGTGCAATGGATATATATAATATATGTGCACTGGATCTATAATATATGTGCATTAGATATTTATAATATGTGTGCACTGGATATTTAATATATGTGCACTGAATATATATATATATATATATATATATATATATATATTATATTATATGTGCACTGGATATTTATAATATATGTGCAATGGATATATTTAATATATGTGCACTGGATATTTAATATATGTGCACTGAATATATATATAATATATGTGCACTGGATATTTATAATATATGTGCAATGGATATATTTAATATATGTGCACTAGATATATAATATATGTGCACTGGATATTTAATATATGTGCACTGGATATATATAATACATGTGCACTGGATATATAATATATGTGCACTGGATATTTAATATATGTGCAATGGATATACATAATATGTGTGCACTGGATCTATAATATATGTGCACTGGATATATAATATATGTGCACTGGATATTTAATATATGTGCACTGGATATATAATATATATGCACTGGATATATAATATATGTGCACAGGATATATATAATATACGTGCACTGGATATTTAATATATGTGCACTGGATATACATAATATATGTGCACTGGATATATAATATATGAGCACTGGATATTTAATATATGTGCACTGGATATATATAATATATGTGCACTGGATATATAATATATGTGCACTGGATATAAATAATATATGTGCACTGGATATTTAATATATGTTCACTGGACATATATAATATATGTGCACTGGATATATATATATTATATGTGCACTGGATATTTAATATATGTGCACTGGATATATTTAATATCTGTGCAATGGATGTATAATATATGTGCACTGGACATTTAATATATGTGCAATGGATACATATAATATATGTGCACTGGATCTATAATATATGTGCACTGGATATTTATAATATATGTGTAATGGATATGTTTAATATATGTGCACTGGATATATAATATATGTGCACTGGAAATTTGTAATAAATGTGCACTGGATATATAATATATGTGCAATTGATATATTTAATATATGTGCACTGGATATATAATATATGTGCACTGGATATTTAATGTATGTGCACTGGATATTTATAATAAATGTGCACTGGATATATAATATATGTGCAATGGATATATTTAATATATGTGCTCTGGATATATAATATATGTGCACTGGATATTTAATATATATACACTGGATATATATAATATATGTGTACTGGATATATAATATACGATCACTGGATATATATAATATATGTGCACTGGTTCTATAATATATGTGCACTGGATATTTATAATATATGTGCACTGGATATATAATATATGTGCACTTGATATATAATATATGTGCACTGAATATTTAATATATGTGCACTGTATATATATAATATATGTGCACTGGATATATATATAATATATGTGCACTGGATATTTAATACATGTGCACTGGATATATATATAATATATGTGCACTGGATATATATATATATAATATATGTGCACTGGATATATAATATATGTGCACTGGATATATATAATATATGTGCACTGGATATATAATATATGTGCACTGGATATTTATAATATATGTGCACTGGATATATATAATATATGTGCACTGGATATATAATATATGTGCACTGGATATTTATAATATATGTGCACTGGATATATAATATATGTGCACTGGATATATTTAATATATGTGCACTGGATATATAATATATGTGCACTGGATATTTAATATATGTGCACTGGATATATATAATATATGTGCACTGGATATATAATATATGTGCACTGGATATATTTATAATATATGTGCACTGGATATTTAATATATGTGCACTAGATATATTTAATATATGTGCACTGGATGTATATAATATGCGTGCACTGGATATATAATATATGTGCACTGGATATATATAATATATGTGCACTGGATATTTAATATATGTGCAATGGATATACATAATATATGTGCACTGGATCTATAATATATGTGCACTGGATATATAATATATGTGCACTGGATATTTAATATATGTGCACTGGATATATAATATATGTGCACTTGATATATAATATATGTGCACTGAATATTTAATATATGTGCACTGTATATATATAATATATGTGCACTGGATATATATATATAATATATGTGCACTGGATCTATAATATATGTGCACTGGAAATTTATAATATATGTGCACAGAATATATAATATATGTGCACAGGATATTTAATATATGTGCACTGGATGTATAATATATGTGCACTGGATATATAATATATGTGCACTGTATATATAATATATGTGCAGTGGATATTTAATATATGTGCACTGGATATATATAATATATGTGCACTGAATATTTAATATATGTGCACTGGATATATATAATATATGTGCACTGGATATATAATATATGTGCACTGGATATATAATATATGTGCACTAGATATATAAAATATGTGCACAGGATATATATAATATATGTGCACTGGACCTAAAATTTAAGTGCACTGGATATATAATATATGTGCACTGGATATTTAAAATAAATGTGATCTGTATATATAATATATGTGCACTGGATATTTAATATATGTGCACTGGATATATATAATATATGTGCATTGGATTTATAATACTTGTGCACTGGTTAGTTAAATTATATGTGCACTGGATATATAATATATGTGCACTGGATATATTTAATATATGTCCACTGGATATATAATATATGTGCACTGGATATTTAATATATTTGCACTGGATATATTTAATATATGTGCACTGGATGTATATAATATGTGTGCACTGGATATATAATATATGTGCACTGGATATAGATAATATATGTGCACTGGATATATAATATATGTGCACTGGATATTTAATATATGTGCACTGGATATATTTAATATATGTGCACTGGATGTATATAATATGTGTGCAATGGATATATAATATATGTGCACTGTCTATATATAATACATGTGCACTGGATATATAATATATGTGCACTGGATATATTTAATATATGTGCACTGGATATATAATATATGTGCACTGGATATTTAATATATGTGCACTGGATATATATAATATATGTGCACTGGATATATAATATATGTGCACTGGATATATTTATAATATATGTGCACTGGATATTTAATATATGTGCACTGGATATATTTAATATATGTGCACTGGATGTATATAATATGCGTGAACTGGATATATAATATATGTGCACTAAATATATATAATATATGTGCACTGGATATATAATATGTGTGCACTGGATATATATAATATATGTGCACTGGATATTTAATATATGTGCAATGGATATACATAATATGTGTGCACTGGATCTATAATATATGTGCACTGGATATATAATATATGTGCACTGGATATTTAATATATGTGCACTGGATATATAATATATATGCACTGGATATATAATATATGTGCACAGGATATATATAATATATGTGCACTGGATATTTAATATATGTGCACTGGATATACATAATATATGTGCACTGGATATATAATATATGAGCACTGGATATTTAATATATGTGCACTGGATATATATAATATATGTGCACTGGATATATAATATATGTGCACTGGATATAAATAATATATGTGCACTGGATATTTAATATATGTGCACTGGATATATATAATATATGTGCACTTAATATATTTATAATATATGTGCACTGGATATATATAATCTATGTGCACTGGATATATAATATATGTGCACTGGATATATATAATATATGTGCACTGGATCTATAATATATGTGCACTGGATGTATAATATATGTGCACTGGATATATAATATATATGCACTGGATATATAATATATGTGCACTGGATATATTTATAATATATGTGCACTGGTTATTTAATATATGTGCACTGGATATATTTAATATAGGTGCACTGGAAATTTAATATATGTGCACTGGATATATGTGAATCTAAAATATATGTACACTGGATAAAAATAATATATGTGCACTCGATCTATAATATATGTGCACTGGAAATTTAAAATATATGTGCACAGAATATATAATATATGTGCAAAGGATATTTAAAATATAAGCACTGGATATATTTAATATATGTGCACTGGATGAATATATAGTATATTTGCACTGGATATTTAATATATGTGCACTGGATATAAAAATATAATATATGTGCACTGGATATATAATATATGTGCACTGGATATATATAATATATGTGCACTGGATATATAATATATGTGCACTGGATATTTATAATATATGTGCACTGGATATATATAATATATGTGCACTGGATATATAATATATGTGCACTGGATATTTATAATATATGTGCACTGGATATATAATATATGTGCACTGGATATATTTAATATATGTGCACTGGATATATAATATATGTGCACTGGATATTTAATATATGTGCACTGGATATATAAATATAATATATGTGCACTGGATATATAATATATGTGCACTGGATATATATAATATATGTGCACTGGATATATAATATATGTGCACTGGATATTTATAATATATGTGCACTGGATATATATAATATATGTGCACTGGATATATAATATATGTGCACTGGATATTTATAATATATGTGCACTGGATATATAATATATGTGCACTGGATATATTTAATATATGTGCACTGGATATATAATATATGTGCACTGGATATTTAATATATGTGCACTGGATATATATAATATATGTGCACTGGATATATAATATATGTGCACTGGATATATTTATAATATACGTGCACTGGATATTTAATATATGTGCACTGGATATATTTAATATATGTGCACTGGATGTATATAATATGCGTGCACTGGATATATAATATATGTGCACTGGATATAGTTAATATATGTGCACTGGATGTATATAATATGCGTGAACTGGATATATAATATATGTGCACTAAATATATATAATATATGTGCACTGGATATATAATATGTGTGCACTGAATATATATATAATATATGTGCACTGGATATTTAATATATGTGCAATGGATATACATAATATGTGTGCACTGGATCTATAATATATGTGCACTGGATATATAATATATGTGCACTGGATATTTAATATATGTGCACTGGATATATAATATATATGCACTGGATATATAATATATGTGCACAGGATATGTATAATATACGTGCACTGGATATTTAATATATGTGCACTGGATATACATAATATATGTGCACTGGATATATAATATATGAGCACTGGATATTTAATATATGTGCACTGGATATATATAATATATGTGCACTGGATATATAATATATGTGCACTGGATATAAATAATATATGTGCACTGGATATTTAATATATGTGCACTGGATATATATAATATATGTGCACTGGATATATTTATAATATATGTGCACTGGATATATATAATCTATGTGCACTGGATATATAATATATGTGCACTGGATATATATAATATATGTGCACTGGATCTATAATATATGTGCACTGGATGTATAATATATGTGCACTGGATATATAATATATATGCACTGGATATATAATATATGTGCACTGGATATATTTATAATATATGTGCACTGGATATTTAATATATGTGCACTGGATATATTTAATATAGGTGCACTGGAAATTTAATATATGTGCACTGGATATATATAATCTATGTGCACTGGATATATATAATATATGTGCACTGAATCTAAAATATATGTACACTGGATAAAAATAATATATGTGCACTCGATCTATAATATATGTGCACTGGAAATTTAAAATATATGTGCACAGAATATATAATATATGTGCAAAGGATATTTAAAATATAAGCACTGGATATATTTAATATATGTGCACTGGATGAATATATAGTATATTTGCACTGGATATTTAATATATGTGCACTGGATATATAAATATAATATATGTGCACTGGATATATAATATATGTGCACTGGATATTTATAATATATGTGCACTGGATATATATAATATATGTGCACTGGATATATAATATATGTGCACTGGATATTTATAATATATGTGCACTGGATATATAATATATGTGCACTGGATATATTTAATATATGTGCACTGGATATATAATATATGTGCACTGGATATTTAATATATGTGCACTGGATATATTTATAATATATGTGCACTGGATATATAATATATGTGCACTGGATATTTAATATATGTGCACTGGATATATTTATTATATGTGCACTGGATGTATATAATATGCGTGCACTGGATATATAATGTATGTGCACTGGATATATATAATATATGTGCACTGGATATATAATATGTGTGCACTGGATATATATAATATATGTGCACTGGATATTTAATATATGTGCAATGGATATACATAATATATGTGCACTGGATCTATAATATATGTGCACTGGATATATAATATATGTGCACTGGATATTTAATGTATGTGCACTGGATATTTATAATAAATGTGCACTGGATATATAATATATGTGCAATGGATATATTTAATATATGTGCTCTGGATATATAATATATGTGCACTGGATATTTAATATACATACACTGGATATATATAATATATGTGCACTGGATATATAATATACGTTCACTGGATATATATAATATATGTGCACTGGTTCTATAATATATGTGCACTGGATATTTATAATATATGTGCACTGGATATATAATATATGTGCACTTGATATAAAATATATGTGCACTGAATATTTAATATATGTGCACTGTATATATATAATATAGGTGCACTGGATATATATATAATATATGTGCACTGGATATTTAATACATGTGCACTGGATATATATATAATATATGTGCACTGGATATATATATATATAATATATGTGCACTGGATATATAATATATGTGCACTGGATATATATAATATATGTGCACTGGATATATAATATATGTGCACTGGATATTTATAATATATGTGCACTGGATATATATAATATATGTGCACTGGATATATAATATATGTGCACTGGATATTTATAATATATGTGCACTGGATATATAATATATGTGCACTGGATATATTTAATATATGTGCACTGGATATATAATATATGTGCACTGGATATTTAATATATGTGCACTGGATATATATAATATATGTGCACTGGATATATAATATATGTGCACTGGATATATTTATAATATATGTGCACTGGATATTTAATATATGTGCACTAGATATATTTAATATATGTGCACTGGATGTATATAATATGCGTGCACTGGATATATAATATATGTGCACTGGATATATATAATATATGTGCACTGGATATATAATATGTGTGCACTGGATATATATAATATATGTGCACTGGATATTTAATATATGTGCAATGGATATACATAATATATGTGCACTGGATCTATAATATATGTGCACTGGATATATAATATATGTGCACTGGATATTTAATATATGTGCACTGGATATATAATATATGTGCACTTGATATATAATATATGTGCACTGAATATTTAATATATGTGCACTGTATATATATAATATATGTGCACTGGATATATATATATAATATATGTGCACTGGATCTATAATATATGTGCACTGGAAATTTATAATATATGTGCACAGAATATATAATATATGTGCACAGGATATTTAATATATGTGCACTGGATGTATAATATATGTGCACTGGATATATAATATATGTGCACTGTATATATAATATATGTGCAGTGGATATTTAATATATGTGCACTGGATATATATAATATATGTGCACTGAATATTTAATATATGTGCACTGGATATATATAATATATGTGCACTGGATATATAATATATGTGCACTGGATATATAATATATGTGCACTAGATATATAAAATATGTGCACAGGATATGTATAATATATGTGCACTGGACCTAAAATTTAAGTGCACTGGATATATAATATATGTGCACTGGATATTTAAAATAAATGTGATCTGTATATATAATATATGTGCACTGGATATTTAATATATGTGCACTGGATATATATAATATATGTGCATTGGATTTATAATACTTGTGCACTGGTTAGTTAAATTATATGTGCACTGGATATATAATATATGTGCACTGGATATATTTAATATATGTGCACTGGATATATAATATATGTGCACTGGATATTTAATATATTTGCACTGGATATATTTAATATATGTGCACTGGATGTATATAAAATGTGTGCACTGGATATATAATATATGTGCACTGGATATAGATAATATATGTGCACTGGATATATAATATATGTGCACTGGATATTTAATATATGTGCACTGGATATATTTAATATATGTGCACTGGATGTATATAATATGTGTGCACTGGATATATAATATATGTGCACTGTCTATATATAATATATGTGCACTGGATATATTTAATATATGTGCACTGGATATATAATATATGTGCACTGGATATTTAATATATGTGCACTGGATATATATAATATATGTGCACTGGATATATAATATATGTGCACTGGATATATTTATAATATATGTGCACTGGATATTTAATATATGTGCACTGGATATATTTAATATATGTGCACTGGATGTATATAATATGCGTGAACTGGATATATAATATATGTGCACTAAATATATATAATATATGTGCACTGGATATATAATATGTGTGCACTGGATATATATAATATATGTGCACTGGATATTTAATATATGTGCAATGGATATACATAATATGTGTGCACTGGATCTATAATATATGTGCACTGGATATATAATATATGTGCACTGGATATTTAATATATGTGCACTGGATATATAATATATATGCACTGGATATATAATATATGTGCACAGGATACATATAATATATGTGCACTGGATATTTAATATATGTGCACTGGAAATACATAATATATGTGCACTGGATATATAATATATGAGCACTGGATATTTAATATATGTGCACTGGATATATATAATATATGTGCACTGGATATATAATATATGTGCACTGGATATAAATAATATATGTGCACTGGATATTTAATATATGTGCACTGGATATATATAATATATGTGCACTGGATATATTTATAATATATGTGCACTGGATATATATAATCTATGTGCACTGGATATATAATATATGTGCACTGGATATATATAATATATGTGCACTGGATCTATAATATATGTGCACTGGATGTATAATATATGTGCACTGGATATATAATATATATGCACTGGATATATAATATATGTGCACTGGATATATTTATAATATATGTGCACTGGATATTTAATATATGTGCACTGGATATATTTAATATAGGTGCACTGGAAATTTAATATATGTGCACTGGATATATATAATCTATGTGCACTGGATATATATATAATATATGTGCACTGAATCTAAAATATATGTACACTGGATAAAAATAATATATGTGCACTCGATCTATAATATATGTGCACTGGAAATTTAAAATATATGTGCACAGAATATATAATATATGTGCAAAGGATATTTAAAATATAAGCACTGGATATATTTAATATATGTGCACTGGATGAATATATAGTATATTTGCACTGGATATTTAATATATGTGCACTGGATATAAAAATATAATATATGTGCACTGGATATATAATATATGTGCACTGGATATATATAATATATGTGCACTGGATATATAATATATGTGCACTGGATATTTATAATATATGTGCACTGGATATATATAATATATGTGCACTGGATATATAATATATGTGCACTGGATATTTATAATATATGTGCACTGGATATATAATATATGTGCACTGGATATATTTAATATATGTGCACTGGATATATAATATATGTGCACTGGATATTTAATATATGTGCACTGGATATTTAATATATGTGCACTGGATATATAAATATAATATATGTGCACTAGATATATAATATATGTGCACTGGATATATATAATATATGTGCACTGGATATATAATATATGTGCACTGGATATTTATAATATATGTGCACTGGATATATATAATATATGTGCACTGGATATATAATATATGTGCACTGGATATTTATAATATATGTGCACTGGATATATAATATATGTGCACTGGATATATTTAATATATGTGCACTGGATATATAATATATGTGCACTGGATATTTAATATATGTGCACTGGATATATATAATATATGTGCACTGGATATATAATATATGTGCACTGGATATATTTATAATATACGTGCACTGGATATTTAATATATGTGCACTGGATATATTTAATATATGTGCACTGGATGTATATAATATGCGTGCACTGGATATATAATGTATGTGCACTGGATATATATAATATATGTGCACTGGATATATAATATGTGTGCACTGGATATATATAATATATGTGCACTGGATATTTAATATGTGTGCAATGGATATACATAATATATGTGCACTGGATCTATAATATATGTGCACTGGATATATAATATATGTGCACTGGATATTTAATGTATGTGCACTGGATATTTATAATAAATGTGCACTGGATATATAATATATGTGCAATGGATATATTTAATATATGTGCTCTGGATATATAATATATGTGCACTGGATATTTAATATATATACACTGGATATATATAATATATGTGCACTGGATATATAATATACGTTCACTGGATATATATAATATATGTGTACTGGTTCTATAATATATATGCACTGGATATTTATAATATATGGGCACTGGATATATAATATATGTGCACTTGATATATAATATATGTGCACTGAATATTTAATATATGTGCACTGTATATATATAATATATGTGCACTGGATATATATATAATATATGTGCACTGGATATTTAATACATGTGCACTGGATATATATATAATATATGTGCACTGGATATATATATAATATATGTGCACTGGATATATAATATATGTGCACTGGATATGTATAATATATGTGCACTGGATATATAATATATGTGCACTGGATATTTATAATATATGTGCACTGGATATATATAACATATGTGCACTGGATATATAATATATGTGCACTGGATATTTATAATATATGTGCACTGGATATATAATATATGTGCACTGGATATATTTAATATATGTGCACTGGATATATAATATATGTGCACTGGATATTTAATATATGTGCACTGGATATATATAATATATGTGCACTCGATATATAATATATGTGCACTGGATATATTTAATATATGTGCACTGGATATATAATATATGTGCACTGGATATTTAATATATGTGCACTGGATATATTTAATATATGTGCACTGGATGTATATAATATGTGTGCACTGGATATATAATATATGTGCACTGTCTATATATAATATATGTGCACTGGATATATAATATATGTGCACTGGATATATTTAATATATGTGCACTGGATATATAATATATGTGCACTGGATATATTTAATATATGTGCACTGGATGTATATAATATGCGTGAACTGGATATATAATATATGTGCACTAAATATATATAATATATGTGCACTGGATATATAATATGTGTGCACTGAATATATATATAATATATGTGCACTGGATATTTAATATATGTGCAATGGATATACATAATATGTGTGCACTGGATCTATAATATATGTGCACTGGATATATAATATATGTGCACTGGATATTTAATATATGTGCACTGGATATATAATATATATGCACTGGATATATAATATATGTGCACAGGATATGTATAATATACGTGCACTGGATATTTAATATATGTGCACTGGATATACATAATATATGTGCACTGGATATATAATATATGAGCACTGGATATTTAATATATGTGCACTGGATATATATAATATATGTGCACTGGATATATAATATATGTGCACTGGATATAAATAATATATGTGCACTGGATATTTAATATATGTGCACTGGATATATATAATGTATGTGCACTGGATATATTTATAATATATGTGCACTGGATATATATAATCTATGTGCACTGGATATATAATATATGTGCACTGGATATATATAATATATGTGCACTGGATCTATAATATATGTGCACTGGATGTATAATATATGTGCACTGGATATATAATATATATGCACTGGATATATAATATATGTGCACTGGATATATTTATAATATATGTGCACTGGATATTTAATATATGTGCACTGGATATATTTAATATAGGTGCACTGGAAATTTAATATATGTGCACTGGATATATATAATCTATGTGCACTGGATATATATAATATATGTGCACTGAATCTAAAATATATGTACACTGGATAAAAATAATATATGTGCACTCGATCTATAATATATGTGCACTGGAAATTTAAAATATATGTGCACAGAATATATAATATATGTGCAAAGGATATTTAAAATATAAGCACTGGATATATTTAATATATGTGCACTGGATGAATATATAGTATATTTGCACTGGATATTTAATATATGTGCACTGGATATATAAATATAATATATGTGCACTGGATATATAATATATGTGCACTGGATATTTATAATATATGTGCACTGGATATATATAATATATGTGCACTGGATATATAATATATGTGCACTGGATATTTATAATATATGTGCACTGGATATATAATATATGTGCACTGGATATATTTAATATATGTGCACTGGATATATAATATATGTGCACTGGATATTTAATATATGTGCACTGGATATATTTATAATATATGTGCACTGGATATATAATATATGTGCACTGGATATATTTATAATATACGTGCACTGGATATTTAATATATGTGCACTGGATATATTTATTATATGTGCACTGGATGTATATAATATGCGTGCACTGGATATATAATGTATGTGCACTGGATATATATAATATATGTGCACTGGATATATAATATGTGTGCACTGGATATATATAATATATGTGCACTGGATATTTAATATATGTGCAATGGATATACATAATATATGTGCACTGGATCTATAATATATGTGCACTGGATATATAATATATGTGCACTGGATATTTAATGTATGTGCACTGGATATTTATAATAAATGTGCACTGGATATATAATATATGTGCAATGGATATATTTAATATATGTTCTCTGGATATATAATATATGTGCACTGGATATTTAATATATATACACTGGATATATATAATATATGTGCACTGGATATATAATATACGTTCACTGGATATATATAATATATGTGCACTGGTTCTATAATATATGTGCACTGGATATTTATAATATATGTGCACTGGATATATAATATATGTGCACTTGATATATAATATATGTGCACTGAATATTTAATATATGTGCACTGTATATATATAATATATGTGCACTGGATATATATATAATATATGTGCACTGGATATTTAATACATGTGCACTGGATATATATATAATATATGTGCACTGGATATATATATATATAATATATGTGCACTGGATATATAATATATGTGCACTGGATATATATAATATATGTGCACTGGATATATAATATATGTGCACTGGATATTTATAATATATGTGCACTGGATATATATAATATATGTGCACTGGATATATAATATATGTGCACTGGATATTTATAATATATGTGCACTGGATATATAATATATGTGCACTGGATATATTTAATATATGTGCACTGGATATATAATATATGTGCACTGGATATATATAATATATGTGCACTGGATATATAATATGTGTGCACTGGATATATATAATATATGTGCACTGGATATTTAATATATGTGCAATGGATATACATAATATATGTGCACTGGATCTGTAATATATGTGCACTGGATATATAATATATGTGCACTGGATATTTAATATATGTGCACTGGATATATAATATATGTGCACTTGATATATAATATATGTGCACTGAATATTTAATATATGTGCACTGTATATATATAATATATGTGCACCGGATATATATATAATATATGTGCACTGGATCTATAATATATGTGCACTGGAAATTTATAATATATGTGCACAGAATATATAATATATGTGCACAGGATATTTAATATATGTGCACTGGATGTATAATATATGTGCACTGGATATATAATATATGTGCACTGTATATATAATATATGTGCAGTGGATATTTAATATATGTGCACTGGATATATATAATATATGTGCACTGAATATTTAATATATGTGCACTGGATATATATAATATATGTGCACTGGATATATAATATATGTGCACTGGATATATAATATATGTGCACTAGATATATAAAATATGTGCACAGGATATATATAATATATGTGCACTGGACCTAAAATTTAAGTGCACTGGATATATAATATATGTGCACTGGATATTTAAAATAAATGTGATCTGTATATATAATATATGTGCACTGGATATTTAATATATGTGCACTGGATATATATAATATATGTGCATTGGATTTATAATACTTGTGCACTGGTTAGTTAAATTATATGTGCACTGGATATATAATATATGTGCACTGGATATATTTAATATATGTGCACTGGATATATAATATATGTGCACTGGATATTTAATATATTTGCACTGGATATATTTAATATATGTGCACTGGATGTATATAATATGTGTGCACTGGATATATAATATATGTGCACTGGATATAGATAATATATGTGCACTGGATATATAATATATGTGCACTGGATATTTAATATATGTGCACTGGATATATTTAATATATGTGCACTGGATGTATATAATATGTGTGCACTGGATATATAATATATGTGCACTGTCTATATATAATATATGTGCACTGGATATATAATATATGTGCACTGGATATATTTAATATATGTGCACTGGATATATAATATATGTGCACTGGATATTTAATATATGTGCACTGGATATATATAATATATGTGCACTGGATATATAATATATGTGCACTGGATATATTTATAATATATGTGCACTGGATATTTAATATATGTGCACTGGATATATTTAATATATGTGCACTGGATGTATATAATATGCGTGAACTGGATATATAATATATGTGCACTAAATATATAAAATATATGTGCACTGGATATATAATATGTGTGCACTGGATATATATAATATATGTGCACTGGATATTTAATATATGTGCAATGGATATACATAATATGTGTGCACTGGATCTATAATATATGTGCACTGGATATATAATATATGTGCACTGGATATTTAATATATGTGCACTGGATATATAATATATATGCACTGGATATATAATATATGTGCACAGGATATATATAATATATGTGCACTGGATATTTAATATATGTGCACTGGATATACATAATATATGTGCACTGGATATATAATATATGAGCACTGGATATTTAATATATGTGCACTGGGTATATATAATATATGTGCACTGGATATATAATATATGTGCACTGGATATAAATAATATATGTGCACTGGATATTTAATATATGTGCACTGGATATACATAATATATGTGCACTGGATATATTTATAATATATGTGCACTGGATATTTAATATATGTGCACTGGGTATATATAATATATGTGCACTGGATATATAATATATGTGCACTGGATATAAATAATATATGTGCACTGGATATTTAATATATGTGCACTGGATATATATAATATATGTGCACTGGATATATTTATAATATATGTGCACTGGATATATATAATCTATGTGCACTGGATATATAATATATGTGCACTGGATATATATAATATATGTGCACTGGATCTATAATATATGTGCACTGGATGTATAATATATGTGCACTGGATATATAATATATATGCACTGGATATATAATATATGTGCACTGGATATATTTATAATATATGTGCACTGGATATTTAATATATGTGCACTGGATATATTTAATATAGGTGCACTGGAAATTTAATATATGTGCACTGGATATATATAATCTATGTGCACTGGATATATATATAATATATGTGCACTGAATCTAAAATATATGTACACTGGATAAAAATAATATATGTGCACTCGATCTATAATATATGTGCACTGGAAATTTAAAATATATGTGCACAGAATATATAATATATGTGCAAAGGATATTTAAAATATAAGCACTGGATATATTTAATATATGTGCACTGGATATATAATATATGTGCACTGGATATATTTAAAATATGTGCACTGTATGTATAATATATGTGCACTGGATATTTAATATATGTTCACTGGACATATATAATATATGTGCACTGGATATATATATATTATATGTGCACTGGATATTTAATATATGTGCACTGGATATATTTAATATCTGTGCAATGGATGTATAATATATGTGCACTGGACATTTAATATATGTGCAATGGATACATATAATATATGTGCACTGGATCTATAATATATGTGCACTGGATATTTATAATATATGTGTAATGGATATGTTTAATATATGTGCACTGGATATATAATATATGTGCACTGGAAATTTGTAATAAATGTGCACTGGATATATAATATATGTGCAATTGATATATTTAATATATGTGCACTGGATATATAATATATGTGCACTGGATATTTAATGTATGTGCACTGGATATTTATAATAAATGTGCACTGGATATATAATATATGTGCAATGGATATATTTAATATATGTGCTCTGGATATATAATATATGTGCACTGGATATTTAATATATATACACTGGATATATATAATATATGTGTACTGGATATATAATATACGATCACTGGATATATATAATATATGTGCACTGGTTCTATAATATATGTGCACTGGATATTTATAATATATGTGCACTGGATATATAATATATGTGCACTGGATATATTTAATATATGTGCACTAGATGTATAACATATGTGAACTGGATATTTAATATATGTTCACTGGACATATATAATATATGTGCACTGGATATATATAATATATGTGCACTGTATATATATATATATATATATATATATATATAATATATGTGCACTGGATATATGTAATATATGTGCACTGGATGTGTAACATATGTGCACTGGACATTTAATATATGTGCAATGGATATATATAATATATGTGCACTGGATCTATAATATATGTGCATTAGATATTTATAATATGTGTGCACTGGATATTTAATATATGTGCACTGAATATATATATATATATATATATATATATATATATATATATATATATATTATATTATATTATATGTGCACTGGATATTTATAATATATGTGCAATGGATATATTTAATATATGTGCACTGGATATTTAATATATGTGCACTGAATATATATATAATATATGTGCACTGGATATTTATAATATATGTGCAATGGATATATTTAATATATGTGCACTAGATATATAATATATGTGCACTGGATATTTAATATATGTGCACTGGATATATATAATACATGTGCACTGGATATATAATATATGTGCACTGGATATTTAATATATGTGCAATGGATATACATAATATGTGTGCACTGGATCTATAATATATGTGCACTGGATATATAATATATGTGCACTGGATATTAATTATATGAGTGCACTGGATATATAATATATATGCACTGGATATATAATATATGTGCACAGGATATATATAATATACGTGCACTGGATATTTAATATATGTGCACTGGATATACATAATATATGTGCACTGGATATATAATATATGAGCACTGGATATTTAATATATGTGCACTGGATATATATAATATATGTGCACTGGATATATAATATATGTGCACTGGATATAAATAATATATGTGCACTGGATATTTATAATATATGTGCAATGGATATATTTAATATATGTGCACTAGATATATAATATATGTGCACTGGATATTTAATATATGTGCACTGGATATATATAATACATGTGCACTGGATATATAATATATGTGCACTGGATATTTAATATATGTGCAATGGATATACATAATATGTGTGCACTGGATCTATAATATATGTGCACTGGATATATAATATATGTGCACTGGATATTAATTATATGAGTGCACTGGATATATAATATATATGCACTGGATATATAATATATGTGCACAGGATATATATAATATACGTGCACTGGATATTTAATATATGTGCACTGGATATACATAATATATGTGCACTGGATATATAATATATGAGCACTGGATATTTAATATATGTGCACTGGATATATATAATATATGTGCACTGGATATATAATATATGTGCACTGGATATAAATAATATATGTGCACTGGATATTTAATATATGTGCACTGGATATATATAATATATGTGCACTGGATATATTTATAATATATGTGCACTGGATATATATAATCTATGTGCACTGGATATATAATATATGTGCACTGGATATATATAATATATGTGCACTGGATCTATAATATATGTGCACTGGATGTATAATATATGTGCACTGGATATATAATATATATGCACTGGATATATAATATATGTGCACTGGATATATTTATAATATATGTGCACTGGATATTTAATATATGTGCACTGGATATATTTAATATAGGTGCACTGGAAATTTAATATATGTGCACTGGATATATATAATCTATGTGCACTGGATATATATAATATATGTGCACTGAATCTAAAATATATGTACACTGGATAAAAATAATATATGTGCACTCGATCTATAATATATGTGCACTGGAAATTTAAAATATATGTGCACAGAATATATAATATATGTGCAAAGGATATTTAAAATATAAGCACTGGATATATTTAATATATGTGCACTGGATGAATATATAGTATATTTGCACTGGATATTTAATATATGTGCACTGGATATATAAATATAATATATGTGCACTGGATATATAATATATGTGCACTGGATATTTATAATATATGTGCACTGGATATATATAATATATGTGCACTGGATATATAATATATGTGCACTGGATATTTATAATATATGTGCACTGGATATATAATATATGTGCACTGGATATATTTAATATATGTGCACTGGATATATAATATATGTGCACTGGATATTTAATATATGTGCACTGGATATATTTATAATATATGTGCACTGGATATATAATATATGTGCACTGGATATATTTATAATATACGTGCACTGGATATTTAATATATGTGCACTGGATATATTTATTATATGTGCACTGGATGTATATAATATGCGTGCACTGGATATATAATGTATGTGCACTGGATATATATAATATATGTGCACTGGATATATAATATGTGTGCACTGGATATATATAATATATGTGCACTGGATATTTAATATATGTGCAATGGATATACATAATATATGTGCACTGGATCTATAATATATGTGCACTGGATATATAATATATGTGCACTGGATATTTAATGTATGTGCACTGGATATTTATAATAAATGTGCACTGGATATATAATATATGTGCAATGGATATATTTAATATATGTGCTCTGGATATATAATATATGTGCACTGGATATTTAATATATATACACTGGATATATATAATATATGTGCACTGGATATATAATATACGTTCACTGGATATATATAATATATGTGCACTGGTTCTATAATATATATGCACTGGATATTTATAATATATGTGCACTGGATATATAATATATGTGCACTTGATATATAATATATGTGCACTGAATATTTAATATATGTGCACTGTATATATATAATATATGTGCACTGGATATATATATAATATATGTGCACTGGATATTTAATACATGTGCACTGGATATATATATAATATATGTGCACTGGAT
Organism: Leptodactylus fuscus; assembly: GCF_031893055.1. Classification (NCBI taxonomy): domain Eukaryota; kingdom Metazoa; phylum Chordata; class Amphibia; order Anura; family Leptodactylidae; genus Leptodactylus; species Leptodactylus fuscus. The sequence goes on from NC_134266.1 coordinate 279,727,208, forward strand.
ATATATATATATATATATAATATATGTGCACTGGATATATAATATATGTGCACTGGATATATATAATATATGTGCACTGGATATATAATATATGTGCACTGGATATTTATAATATATGTGCACTGGATATATATAATATATGTGCACTGGATATATAATATATGTGCACTGGATATTTATAATATATGTGCACTGGATATATAATATATGTGCACTGGATATATTTAATATATGTGCACTGGATATATAATATATGTGCACTGGATATTTAATATATGTGCACTGGATATATATAATATATGTGCACTGGATATATAATATATGTGCACTGAATATATTTATAATATATGTGCACTGGATATTTAATATATGTGCACTAGATATATTTAATATATGTGCACTGGATGTATATAATATGCGTGCACTGGATATATAATATATGTGCACTGGATATATATAATATATGTGCACTGGATATATAATATGTGTGCACTGGATATATATAATATATGTGCACTGGATATTTAATATATGTGCAATGGATATACATAATATATGTGCACTGGATCTATAATATATGTGCACTGGATATATAATATATGTGCACTGGATATTTAATATATGTGCACTGGATATATAATATATGTGCACTTGATATATAATATATGTGCACTGAATATTTAATATATGTGCACTGTATATATATAATATATGTGCACTGGATATATATATATAATATATGTGCACTGGATCTATAATATATGTGCACTGGAAATTTATAATATATGTGCACAGAATATAAAATATATGTGCACAGGATATTTAATATATGTGCACTGGATGTATAATATATGTGCACTGGATATATAATATATGTGCACTGTATATATAATATATGTGCACTGGATATTAATTATATGAGTGCACTGGATATATAATATATATGCACTGGATATATAATATATGTGCACAGGATATATATAATATACGTGCACTGGATATTTAATATATGTGCACTGGATATACATAATATATGTGCACTGGATATATAATATATGAGCACTGGATATTTAATATATGTGCACTGGATATATATAATATATGTGCACTGGATATATAATATATGTGCACTGGATATAAATAATATATGTGCACTGGATATTTAATATATGTGCACTGGATATATATAATATATGTGCACTGGATATATTTATAATATATGTGCACTGGATATATATAATCTATGTGCACTGGATATATAATATATGTGCACTGGATATATATAATATATGTGCACTGGATCTATAATATATGTGCACTGGATGTATAATATATGTGCACTGGATATATAATATATATGCACTGGATATATAATATATGTGCACTGGATATATTTATAATATATGTGCACTGGATATTTAATATATGTGCACTGGATATATTTAATATAGGTGCACTGGAAATTTAATATATGTGCACTGGATATATATAATCTATGTGCACTGGATATATATAATATATGTGCACTGAATCTAAAATATATGTACACTGGATAAAAATAATATATGTGCACTCGATCTATAATATATGTGCACTGGAAATTTAAAATATATGTGCACAGAATATATAATATATGTGCAAAGGATATTTAAAATATAAGCACTGGATATATTTAATATATGTGCACTGGATAAATATATAGTATATTTGCACTGGATATTTAATATATGTGCACTGGATATATAAATATAATATATGTGCACTGGATATATAATATATGTGCACTGGATATTTATAATATATGTGCACTGGATATATATAATATATGTGCACTGGATATATAATATATGTGCACTGGATATTTATAATATATGTGCACTGGATATATAATATATGTGCACTGGATATATTTAATATATGTGCACTGGATATATAATATATGTGCACTGGATATTTAATATATGTGCACTGGATATATATAATATATGTGCACTGGATATATAATATATGTGCACTGAATATATTTATAATATATGTGCACTGGATATTTAATATATGTGCACTAGATATATTTAATATATGTGCACTGGATGTATATAATATGCGTGCACTGGATATATAATATATGTGCACTGGATATATATAATATATGTGCACTGGATATATAATATGTGTGCACTGGATATATATAATATATGTGCACTGGATATTTAATATATGTGCAATGGATATACATAATATATGTGCACTGGATCTATAATATATGTGCACTGGATATATAATATATGTGCACTGGATATTTAATATATGTGCACTGGATATATAATATATGTGCACTTGATATATAATATATGTGCACTGAATATTTAATATATGTGCACTGTATATATATAATATATGTGCACTGGATATATATATATAATATATGTGCACTGGATCTATAATATATGTGCACTGGAAATTTATAATATATGTGCACAGAATATAAAATATATGTGCACAGGATATTTAATATATGTGCACTGGATGTATAATATATGTGCACTGGATATATAATATATGTGCACTGTATATATAATATATGTGCACTGGATATTAATTATATGAGTGCACTGGATATATAATATATATGCACTGGATATATAATATATTTGCACAGGATATATATAATATACGTGCACTGGATATTTAATATATGTGCACTGGATATACATAATATATGTGCACTGGATATATAATATATGAGCACTGGATATTTAATATATGTGCACTGGATATATATAATATATGTGCACTGGATATATAATATATGTGCACTGGATATAAATAATATATGTGCACTGGATATTTAATATATGTGCACTGGATATATATAATATATGTGCACTGGATATATTTATAATATATGTGCACTGGATATATATAATCTATGTGCACTGGATATATAATATATGTGCACTGGATATATATAATATATGTGCACTGGATCTATAATATATGTGCACTGGATGTATAATATATGTGCACTGGATATATAATATATATGCACTGGATATATAATATATGTGCACTGGATATATTTATAATATATGTGCACTGGATATTTAATATATGTGCACTGGATATATTTAATATAGGTGCACTGGAAATTTAATATATGTGCACTGGATATATATAATCTATGTGCACTGGATATATATAATATATGTGCACTGAATCTAAAATATATGTACACTGGATAAAAATAATATATGTGCACTCGATCTATAATATATGTGCACTGGAAATTTAAAATATATGTGCACAGAATATATAATATATGTGCAAAGGATATTTAAAATATAAGCACTGGATATATTTAATATATGTGCACTGGATGAATATATAGTATATTTGCACTGGATATTTAATATATGTGCACTGGATATATAAATATAATATATGTGCACTGGATATATAATATATGTGCACTGGATATTTATAATATATGTGCACTGGATATATATAATATATGTGCACTGGATATATAATATATGTGCACTGGATATTTATAATATATGTGCACTGGATATATAATATATGTGCACTGGATATATTTAATATATGTGCACTGGATATATAATATATGTGCACTGGATATTTAATATATGTGCACTGGATATATTTATAATATATGTGCACTGGATATATAATATATGTGCACTGGATATATTTATAATATACGTGCACTGGATATTTAATATATGTGCACTGGATATATTTATTATATGTGCACTGGATGTATATAATATGCGTGCACTGGATATATAATGTATGTGCACTGGATATATATAATATATGTGCACTGGATATATAATATGTGTGCACTGGATATATATAATATATGTGCACTGGATATTTAATATATGTGCAATGGATATACATAATATATGTGCACTGGATCTATAATATATGTGCACTGGATATATAATATATGTGCACTGGATATTTAATGTATGTGCACTGGATATTTATAATAAATGTGCACTGGATATATAATATATGTGCAATGGATATATTTAATATATGTGCTCTGGATATATAATATATGTGCACTGGATATTTAATATATATACACTGGATATATATAATATATGTGCACTGGATATATAATATACGTTCACTGGATATATATAATATATGTGCACTGGTTCTATAATATATGTGCACTGGATATTTATAATATATGTGCACTGGATATATAATATATGTGCACTTGATATATAATATATGTGCACTGAATATTTAATATATGTGCACTGTATATATATAATATATGTGCACTGGATATATATATAATATATGTGCACTGGATATTTAATACATGTGCACTGGATATATATATAATATATGTGCACTGGATATATATATATATATATATATAATATATGTGCACTGGATATATAATATATGTGCACTGGATATATATAATATATGTGCACTGGATATATAATATATGTGCACTGGATATTTATAATATATGTGCACTGGATATACATAATATATGTGCACTGGATATATAATATATGTGCACTGGATATTTATAATATATGTGCACTGGATATATAATATATGTGCACTGGATATATTTAATATATGTGCACTGGATATATAATATATGTGCACTGGATATTTAATATATGTGCACTGGATATATATAATATATGTGCACTGGATATATAATATATGTGCACTGAATATATTTATAATATATGTGCACTGGATATTTAATATATGTGCACTAGATATATTTAATATATGTGCACTGGATGTATATAATATGCGTGCACTGGATATATAATATATGTGCACTGGATATATATAATATATGTGCACTGGATATATAATATGTGTGCACTGGATATATATAATATATGTGCACTGGATATTTAATATATGTGCAATGGATATACATAATATATGTGCACTGGATCTATAATATATGTGCACTGGATATATAATATATGTGCACTGAATATTTAATATATGTGCACTGTATATATATAATATATGTGCACTGGATATATATATATATAATATATGTGCACTGGATCTATAATATATGTGCACTGGAAATTTATAATATATGTGCACAGAATATAAAATATATGTGCACAGGATATTTAATATATGTGCACTGGATGTATAATATATGTGCACTGGATATATAATATATGTGCACTGTATATATAATATATGTGCAGTGGATATTTAATATATGTGCACTGGATATATATAATATATGTGCACTGAATATTTAATATATGTGCACTGGATATATATAATATATGTGCACTGGATATATAATATATGTGCACTGGATATATAATATATGTGCACTAGATATATAAAATATGTGCACAGGATATATATAATATATGTGCACTGGACCTAAAATTTAAGTGCACTGGATATATAATATATGTGCACTGGATATTTAAAATAAATGTGATCTGTATATATAATATATGTGCACTGGATATTTAATATATGTGCACTGGATATATATAATATATGTGCATTGGATTTATAATACTTGTGCACTGGTTAGTTAAATTATATGTGCACTGGATATATAATATATGTGCACTGGATATATTTAATATATGTGCACTGGATATATAATATATGTGCACTGGATATTTAATATATTTGCACTGGATATATTTAATATATGTGCACTGGATGTATATAATATGTGTGCACTGGATATATAATATATGTGCACTGGATATAGATAATATATGTGCACTGGATATATAATATATGTGCACTGGATATTTAATATATGTGCACTGGATATATTTAATATATGTGCACTGGATGTATATAATATGTGTGCACTGGATATATAATATATGTGCACTGTCTATATATAATACATGTGCACTGGATATATAATATATGTGCACTGGATATATTTAATATATGTGCACTGGATATATAATATATGTGCACTGGATATTTAATATATGTGCACTGGATATATATAATATATGTGCACTGGATATATAATATATGTGCACTGGATATATTTATAATATATGTGCACTGGATATTTAATATATGTGCACTGGATATATAATATATGTGCACTGGATATATTTATAATATATGTGCACTGGATATTTAATATATGTGCACTGGATATATTTAATATATGTGCACTGGATGTATATAATATGCGTGAACTGGATATATAATATATGTGCACTAAATATATATAATATATGTGCACTGGATATATAATATGTGTGCACTGGATATATATAATATATGTGCACTGGATATTTAATATATGTGCAATGGATATACATAATATGTGTGCACTGGATCTATAATATATGTGCACTGGATATATAATATATGTGCACTGGATATTTAATATATGTGCACTGGATATATAATATATATGCACTGGATATATAATATATGTGCACAGGATATATATAATATATGTGCACTGGATATTTAATATATGTGCACTGGATATACATAATATATGTGCACTGGATATATAATATATGAGCACTGGATATTTAATATATGTGCACTGGATATATATAATATATGTGCACTGGATATATAATATATGTGCACTGGATATAAATAATATATGTGCACTGGATATTTAATATATGTGCACTGGATATATATAATATATGTGCACTGGATATATTTATAATATATGTGCACTGGATATATAATATATGTGCACTGGATATAAATAATATATGTGCACTGGATATTTAATATATGTGCACTGGATATATATAATATATGTGCACTGGATATATTTATAATATATGTGCACTGGATATATATAATCTATGTGCACTGGATATATAATATATGTGCACTGGATATATATAATATATGTGCACTGGATCTATAATATATGTGCACTGGATGTATAATATATGTGCACTGGATATATAATATATATGCACTGGATATATAATATATGTGCACTGGATATATTTATAATATATGTGCACTGGTTATTTAATATATGTGCACTGGATATATTTAATATAGGTGCACTGGAAATTTAATATATGTGCACTGGATATATATAATCTATGTGCACTGGATATATATATAATATATGTGCACTGAATCTAAAATATATGTACACTGGATAAAAATAATATATGTGCACTCGATCTATAATATATGTGCACTGGAAATTTAAAATATATGTGCACAGAATATATAATATATGTGCAAAGGATATTTAAAATATAAGCACTGGATATATTTAATATATGTGCACTGGATGAATATATAGTATATTTGCACTGGATATTTAATATATGTGCACTGGATATAAAAATATAATATATGTGCACTGGATATATAATATATGTGCACTGGATATATATAATATATGTGCACTGGATATATAATATATGTGCACTGGATATTTATAATATATGTGCACTGGATATATATAATATATGTGCACTGGATATATAATATATGTGCACTGGATATTTATAATATATGTGCACTGGATATATAATATATGTGCACTGGATATATTTAATATATGTGCACTGGATATATAATATATGTGCACTGGATATTTAATATATGTGCACTGGATATATAAATATAATATATGTGCACTGGATATATAATATATGTGCACTGGATATATATAATATATGTGCACTGGATATATAATATATGTGCACTGGATATTTATAATATATGTGCACTGGATATATATAATATATGTGCACTGGATATATAATATATGTGCACTGGATATTTATAATATATGTGCACTGGATATATAATATATGTGCACTGGATATATTTAATATATGTGCACTGGATATATAATATATGTGCACTGGATATTTAATATATGTGCACTGGATATATATAATATATGTGCACTGGATATATAATATATATGTGCACTGGATATATTTATAATATACGTGCACTGGATATTTAATATATGTGCACTGGATATATTTAATATATGTGCACTGGATGTATATAATATGCGTGCACTGGATATATAATATATGTGCACTGGATATATTTAATATATGTGCACTGGATGTATATAATATGCGTGAACTGGATATATAATATATGTGCACTAAATATATATAATATATGTGCACTGAATATATAATATGTGTGCACTGAATATATATATAATATATGTGCACTGGATATTTAATATATGTGCAATGGATATACATAATATGTGTGCACTGGATCTATAATATATGTGCACTGGATATATAATATATGTGCACTGGATATATAATATATATGCACTGGATATATAATATATGTGCACAGGATATGTATAATATACGTGCACTGGATATTTAATATATGTGCACTGGATATACATAATATATGTGCACTGGATATATAATATATGAGCACTGGATATTTAATATATGTGCACTGGATATATATAATATATGTGCACTGGATATATAATATATGTGCACTGGATATAAATAATATATGTGCACTGGATATTTAATATATGTGCACTGGATATATATAATATATGTGCACTGGATATATTTATAATATATGTGCACTGGATATATATAATCTATGTGCACTGGATATATAATATATGTGCACTGGATATATATAATATATGTGCACTGGATCTATAATATATGTGCACTGGATGTATAATATATGTGCACTGGATATATAATATATATGCACTGGATATATAATATATGTGCACTGGATATTTAATATATGTGCACTGGATATATTTAATATAGGTGCACTGGAAATTTAATATATGTGCACTGGATATATATAATCTATGTGCACTGGATATATATAATATATGTGCACTGAATCTAAAATATATGTACACTGGATAAAAATAATATATGTGCACTCGATCTATAATATATGTGCACTGGAAATTTAAAATATATGTGCACAGAATATATAATATATGTGCAAAGGATATTTAAAATATAAGCACTGGATATATTTAATATATGTGCACTGGATGAATATATAGTATATTTGCACTGGATATTTAATATATGTGCACTGGATATATAAATATAATATATGTGCACTGGATATATAATATATGTGCACTGGATATTTATAATATATGTGCACTGGATATATATAATATATGTGCACTGGATATATAATATATGTGCACTGGATATTTATAATATATGTGCACTGGATATATAATATATGTGCACTGGATATATTTAATATATGTGCACTGGATATATAATATATGTGCACTGGATATTTAATATATGTGCACTGGATATATTTATAATATATGTGCACTGGATATATAATATATGTGCACTGGATATATTTATAATATACGTGCACTGGATATTTAATATATGTGCACTGGATATATTTATTATATGTGCACTGGATGTATATAATATGCGTGCACTGGATATATAATGTATGTGCACTGGATATATATAATATATGTGCACTGGATATATAATATGTGTGCACTGGATATATATAATATATGTGCACTGGATATTTAATATATGTGCAATGGATATACATAATATATGTGCACTGGATCTATAATATATGTGCACTGGATATATAATATATGTGCACTGGATATTTAATGTATGTGCACTGGATATTTATAATAAATGTGCACTGGATATATAATATATGTGCAATGGATATATTTAATATATGTGCTCTGGATATATAATATATGTGCACTGGATATTTAATATATATACACTGGATATATATAATATATGTGCACTGGTTCTATAATATATGTGCACTGGATATTTATAATATATGTGCACTGGATATATAATATATGTGCACTTGATATATAATATATGTGCACTGAATATTTAATATATGTGCACTGTATATATATAATATATGTGCACTGGATATATATATAATATATGTGCACTGGATATTTAATACATGTGCACTGGATATATATATAATATATGTGCACTGGATATATATATATAATATATGTGCACTGGATATATAATATATGTGCACTGGATATATATAATATATGTGCACTGGATATATAATATATGTGCACTGGATATTTATAATATATGTGCACTGGATATATATAATATATGTGCACTGGATATATAATATATGTGCACTGGATATTTATAATATATGTGCACTGGATATATAATATATGTGCACTGGATATATTTAATATATGTGCACTGGATATATAATATATGTGCACTGGATATTTAATATATGTGCACTGGATATATATAATATATGTGCACTGGATATATAATATATGTGCACTGGATATATTTATAATATATGTGCACTGGATATTTAATATATGTGCACTAGATATATTTAATATATGTGCACTGGATGTATATAATATGCGTGCACTGGATATATAATATATGTGCACTGGATATATATAATATATGTGCACTGGATATATAATATGTGTGCACTGGATATATATAATATATGTGCACTGGATATTTAATATATGTGCAATGGATATACATAATATATGTGCACTGGATCTATAATATATGTGCACTGGATATATAATATATGTGCACTGGATATTTAATATATGTGCACTGGATATATAATATATGTGCACTTGATATATAATATATGTGCACTGGAAATTTATAATATATGTGCACAGAATATATAATATATGTGCACAGGATATTTAATATATGTGCACTGAATATTTAATATATGTGCACTGTATATATATAATATATGTGCACTGGATATATATATAATATATGTGCACTGGATCTATAATATATGTGCACTGGAAATTTATAATATATGTGCACAGAATATATAATATATGTGCACAGGATATTTAATATATGTGCACTGGATGTATAATATATGTGCACTGGATATATAATATATGTGCACTGTATATATAATATATGTGCAGTGGATATTTAATATATGTGCACTGGATATATATAATATATGTGCACTGAATATTTAATATATGTGCACTGGATATATATAATATATGTGCACTGGATATATAATATATGTGCACTGGATATATAATATATGTGCACTAGATATATAAAATATGTGCACAGGATATATATAATATATGTGCACTGGACCTAAAATTTAAGTGCACTGGATATATAATATATGTGCACTGGATATTTAAAATAAATGTGATCTGTATATATAATATATGTGCACTGGATATTTAATATATGTGCACTGGATATATATAATATATGTGCATTGGATTTATAATACTTGTGCACTGGTTAGTTAAATTATATGTGCACTGGATATATAATATATGTGCACTGGATATATTTAATATATGTGCACTGGATATATAATATATGTGCACTGGATATTTAATATATTTGCACTGGATATATTTAATATATGTGCACTGGATGTATATAATATGTGTGCACTGGATATATAATATATGTGCACTGGATATAGATAATATATGTGCACTGGATATATAATATATGTGCACTGGATATTTAATATATGTGCACTGGATATATTTAATATATGTGCACTGGATGTATATAATATGTGTGCACTGGATATATAATATATGTGCACTGTCTATATATAATACATGTGCACTGGATATATAATATATGTGCACTGGATATATTTAATATATGTGCACTGGATATATAATATATGTGCACTGGATATTTAATATATGTGCACTGGATATATATAATATATGTGCACTGGATATATAATATATGTGCACTGGATATATTTATAATATATGTGCACTGGATATTTAATATATGTGCACTGGATATATTTAATATATGTGCACTGGATGTATATAATATGCGTGAACTGGATATATAATATATGTGCACTAAATATATATAATATATGTGCACTGGATATATAATATGTGTGCACTGGATATATATAATATATGTGCACTGGATATTTAATATATGTGCAATGGATATACATAATATGTGTGCACTGGATCTATAATATATGTGCACTGGATATATAATATATGTGCACTGGATATTTAATATATGTGCACTGGATATATAATATATATGCACTGGATATATAATATATGTGCACAGGATATATATAATATATGTGCACTGGATATTTAATATATGTGCACTGGATATACATAATATATGTGCACTGGATATATAATATATGAGCACTGGATATTTAATATATGTGCACTGGATATATATAATATATGTGCACTGGATATATAATATATGTGCACTGGATATAAATAATATATGTGCACTGGATATTTAATATATGTGCACTGGATATATATAATATATGTGCACTGGATATATTTATAATATATGTGCACTGGATATATATAATCTATGTGCACTGGATATATAATATATGTGCACTGGATATATATAATATATGTGCACTGGATCTATAATATATGTGCACTGGATGTATAATATATGTGCACTGGATATATAATATATATGCACTGGATATATAATATATGTGCACTGGATATATTTATAATATATGTGCACTGGTTATTTAATATATGTGCACTGGATATATTTAATATAGGTGCACTGGAAATTTAATATATGTGCACTGGATATATATAATCTATGTGCACTGGATATATATATAATATATGTGCACTGAATCTAAAATATATGTACACTGGATAAAAATAATATATGTGCACTCGATCTATAATATATGTGCACTGGAAATTTAAAATATATGTGCACAGAATATATAATATATGTGCAAAGGATATTTAAAATATAAGCACTGGATATATTTAATATATGTGCACTGGATGAATATATAGTATATTTGCACTGGATATTTAATATATGTGCACTGGATATAAAAATATAATATATGTGCACTGGATATATAATATATGTGCACTGGATATATATAATATATGTGCACTGGATATATAATATATGTGCACTGGATATTTATAATATATGTGCACTGGATATATATAATATATGTGCACTGGATATATAATATATGTGCACTGGATATTTATAATATATGTGCACTGGATATATAATATATGTGCACTGGATATATTTAATATATGTGCACTGGATATATAATATATGTGCACTGGATATTTAATATATGTGCACTGGATATATAAATATAATATATGTGCACTGGATATATAATATATGTGCACTGGATATATATAATATATGTGCACTGGATCTATAATATATGTGCACTGGAAATTTATAATATATGTGCACAGAATATATAATATATGTGCACAGGATATTTAATATATGTGCACTGGATGTATAATATATGTGCACTGGATATATAATATATGTGCACTGTATATATAATATATGTGCAGTGGATATTTAATATATGTGCACTGGATATATATAATATATGTGCACTGGATATTTATAATATATGTGCACTGGATATATAATATATGTGCACTGGATATATTTAATATATGTGCACTGGATATATAATATATGTGCACTGGATATTTAATATATGTGCACTGGATATATATAATATATGTGCACTGGATATATAATATATGTGCACTGAATATATTTATAATATATGTGCACTGGATATTTAATATATGTGCACTAGATATATTTAATATATGTGCACTGGATGTATATAATATGCGTGCACTGGATATATAATATATGTGCACTGGATATATATAATATATGTGCACTGGATATATAATATGTGTGCACTGGATATATATAATATATGTGCACTGGATATTTAATATATGTGCAATGGATATACATAATATATGTGCACTGGATCTATAATATATGTGCACTGGATATATAATATATGTGCACTGGATATTTAATATATGTGCACTGGATATATAATATATGTGCACTTGATATATAATATATGTGCACTGAATATTTAATATATGTGCACTGTATATATATAATATATGTGCACTGGATATATATATATAATATATGTGCACTGGATCTATAATATATGTGCACTGGAAATTTATAATATATGTGCACAGAATATAAAATATATGTGCACAGGATATTTAATATATGTGCACTGGATGTATAATATATGTGCACTGGATATATAATATATGTGCACTGTATATATAATATATGTGCAGTGGATATTTAATATATGTGCACTGGATATATATAATATATGTGCACTGAATATTTAATATATGTGCACTGGATATATATAATATATGTGCACTGGATATATAATATATGTGCACTGGATATATAATATATGTGCACTAGATATATAAAATATGTGCACAGGATATATATAATATATGTGCACTGGACCTAAAATTTAAGTGCACTGGATTTATAATATATGTGCACTGGATATTTAAAATAAATGTGATCTGTATATATAATATATGTGCACTGGATATTTAATATATGTGCACTGGATATATATAATATATGTGCATTGGATTTATAATACTTGTGCACTGGTTAGTTAAATTATATGTGCACTGGATATATAATATATGTGCACTGGATATATTTAATATATGTGCACTGGATATATAATATATGTGCACTGGATATTTAATATATTTGCACTGGATATATTTAATATATGTGCACTGGATGTATATAATATGTGTGCACTGGATATATAATATATGTGCACTGGATATAGATAATATATGTGCACTGGATATATAATATATGTGCACTGGATATTTAATATATGTGCACTGGATATATTTAATATATGTGCACTGGATGTATATAATATGTGTGCACTGGATATATAATATATGTGCACTGTCTATATATAATACATGTGCACTGGATATATAATATATGTGCACTGGATATATTTAATATATGTGCACTGGATATATAATATATGTGCACTGGATATTTAATATATGTGCACTGGATATATATAATATATGTGCACTGGATATATAATATATGTGCACTGGATATATTTATAATATATGTGCACTGGATATTTAATATATGTGCACTGGATATATAATATATGTGCACTGGATATATTTATAATATATGTGCACTGGATATTTAATATATGTGCACTGGATATATTTAATATATGTGCACTGGATGTATATAATATGCGTGAACTGGATATATAATATATGTGCACTAAATATATATAATATATGTGCACTGGATATATAATATGTGTGCACTGGATATATATAATATATGTGCACTGGATATTTAATATATGTGCAATGGATATACATAATATGTGTGCACTGGATCTATAATATATGTGCACTGGATATATAATATATGTGCACTGGATATTTAATATATGTGCACTGGATATATAATATATATGCACTGGATATATAATATATGTGCACAGGATATATATAATATATGTGCACTGGATATTTAATATATGTGCACTGGATATACATAATATATGTGCACTGGATATATAATATATGAGCACTGGATATTTAATATATGTGCACTGGATATATATAATATATGTGCACTGGATATATAATATATGTGCACTGGATATAAATAATATATGTGCACTGGATATTTAATATATGTGCACTGGATATATATAATATATGTGCACTGGATATATTTATAATATATGTGCACTGGATATATAATATATGTGCACTGGATATAAATAATATATGTGCACTGGATATTTAATATATGTGCACTGGATATATATAATATATGTGCACTGGATATATTTATAATATATGTGCACTGGATATATATAATCTATGTGCACTGGATATATAATATATGTGCACTGGATATATATAATATATGTGCACTGGATCTATAATATATGTGCACTGGATGTATAATATATGTGCACTGGATATATAATATATATGCACTGGATATATAATATATGTGCACTGGATATATTTATAATATATGTGCACTGGTTATTTAATATATGTGCACTGGATATATTTAATATAGGTGCACTGGAAATTTAATATATGTGCACTGGATATATATAATCTATGTGCACTGGATATATATATAATATATGTGCACTGAATCTAAAATATATGTACACTGGATAAAAATAATATATGTGCACTCGATCTATAATATATGTGCACTGGAAATTTAAAATATATGTGCACAGAATATATAATATATGTGCAAAGGATATTTAAAATATAAGCACTGGATATATTTAATATATGTGCACTGGATGAATATATAGTATATTTGCACTGGATATTTAATATATGTGCACTGGATATAAAAATATAATATATGTGCACTGGATATATAATATATGTGCACTGGATATATATAATATATGTGCACTGGATATATAATATATGTGCACTGGATATTTATAATATATGTGCACTGGATATATATAATATATGTGCACTGGATATATAATATATGTGCACTGGATATTTATAATATATGTGCACTGGATATATAATATATGTGCACTGGATATATTTAATATATGTGCACTGGATATATAATATATGTGCACTGGATATTTAATATATGTGCACTGGATATATAAATATAATATATGTGCACTGGATATATAATATATGTGCACTGGATATATATAATATATGTGCACTGGATATATAATATATGTGCACTGGATATTTATAATATATGTGCACTGGATATATATAATATATGTGCACTGGATATATAATATATGTGCACTGGATATTTATAATATATGTGCACTGGATATATTTATAATATATGTGCACTGGATATATTTAATATATGTGCACTGGATATATAATATATGTGCACTGGATATTTAATATATGTGCACTGGATATATATAATATATGTGCACTGGATATATAATATATATGTGCACTGGATATATTTATAATATACGTGCACTGGATATTTAATATATGTGCACTGGATATATTTAATATATGTGCACTGGATGTATATAATATGCGTGCACTGGATATATAATATATGTGCACTGGATATATTTAATATATGTGCACTGGATGTATATAATATGCGTGAACTGGATATATAATATATGTGCACTAAATATATATAATATATGTGCACTGAATATATAATATGTGTGCACTGAATATATATATAATATATGTGCACTGGATATTTAATATATGTGCAATGGATATACATAATATGTGTGCACTGGATCTATAATATATGTGCACTGGATATATAATATATGTGCACTGGATATTTAATATATGTGCACTGGATATATAATATATATGCACTGGATATATAATATATGTGCACAGGATATGTATAATATACGTGCACTGGATATTTAATATATGTGCACTGGATATACATAATATATGTGCACTGGATATATAATATATGAGCACTGGATATTTAATATATGTGCACTGGATATATATAATATATGTGCACTGGATATATAATATATGTGCACTGGATATAAATAATATATGTGCACTGGATATTTAATATATGTGCACTGGATATATATAATATATGTGCACTGGATATATTTATAATATATGTGCACTGGATATATATAATCTATGTGCACTGGATATATAATATATGTGCACTGGATATATATAATATATGTGCACTGGATCTATAATATATGTGCACTGGATGTATAATATATGTGCACTGGATATATAATATATATGCACTGGATATATAATATATGTGCACTGGATATTTAATATATGTGCACTGGATATATTTAATATAGGTGCACTGGAAATTTAATATATGTGCACTGGATATATATAATCTATGTGCACTGGATATATATAATATATGTGCACTGAATCTAAAATATATGTACACTGGATAAAAATAATATATGTGCACTCGATCTATAATATATGTGCACTGGAAATTTAAAATATATGTGCACAGAATATATAATATATGTGCAAAGGATATTTAAAATATAAGCACTGGATATATTTAATATATGTGCACTGGATGAATATATAGTATATTTGCACTGGATATTTAATATATGTGCACTGGATATATAAATATAATATATGTGCACTGGATATATAATATATGTGCACTGGATATTTATAATATATGTGCACTGGATATATATAATATATGTGCACTGGATATATAATATATGTGCACTGGATATTTATAATATATGTGCACTGGATATATAATATATGTGCACTGGATATATTTAATATATGTGCACTGGATATATAATATATGTGCACTGGATATTTAATATATGTGCACTGGATATATTTATAATATATGTGCACTGGATATATAATATATGTGCACTGGATATATTTATAATATACGTGCACTGGATATTTAATATATGTGCACTGGATATATTTATTATATGTGCACTGGATGTATATAATATGCGTGCACTGGATATATAATGTATGTGCACTGGATATATATAATATATGTGCACTGGATATATAATATGTGTGCACTGGATATATATAATATATGTGCACTGGATATTTAATATATGTGCAATGGATATACATAATATATGTGCACTGGATCTATAATATATGTGCACTGGATATATAATATATGTGCACTGGATATTTAATGTATGTGCACTGGATATTTATAATAAATGTGCACTGGATATATAATATATGTGCAATGGATATATTTAATATATGTGCTCTGGATATATAATATATGTGCACTGGATATTTAATATATATACACTGGATATATATAATATATGTGCACTGGTTCTATAATATATGTGCACTGGATATTTATAATATATGTGCACTGGATATATAATATATGTGCACTTGATATATAATATATGTGCACTGAATATTTAATATATGTGCACTGTATATATATAATATATGTGCACTGGATATATATATAATATATGTGCACTGGATATTTAATACATGTGCACTGGATATATATATAATATATGTGCACTGGATATATATATATAATATATGTGCACTGGATATATAATATATGTGCACTGGATATATATAATATATGTGCACTGGATATATAATATATGTGCACTGGATATTTATAATATATGTGCACTGGATATATATAATATATGTGCACTGGATATATAATATATGTGCACTGGATATTTATAATATATGTGCACTGGATATATATAATATATGTGCACTGGATATATAATATATGTGCACTGGATATTTATAATATATGTGCACTGGATATATAATATATGTGCACTGGATATATTTATAATATATGTGCACTGGATATATTTAATATATGTGCACTGGATATATAATATATGTGCACTGGATATTTAATATATGTGCACTGGATATATATAATATATGTGCACTGGATATATAATATATATGTGCACTGGATATATTTATAATATACGTGCACTGGATATTTAATATATGTGCACTGGATATATTTAATATATGTGCACTGGATGTATATAATATGCGTGCACTGGATATATAATATATGTGCACTGGATATATTTAATATATGTGCACTGGATGTATATAATATGCGTGAACTGGATATATAATATATGTGCACTAAATATATATAATATATGTGCACTGAATATATAATATGTGTGCACTGAATATATATATAATATATGTGCACTGGATATTTAATATATGTGCAATGGATATACATAATATGTGTGCACTGGATCTATAATATATGTGCACTGGATATATAATATATGTGCACTGGATATTTAATATATGTGCACTGGATATATAATATATATGCACTGGATATATAATATATGTGCACAGGATATGTATAATATACGTGCACTGGATATTTAATATATGTGCACTGGATATACATAATATATGTGCACTGGATATATAATATATGAGCACTGGATATTTAATATATGTGCACTGGATATATATAATATATGTGCACTGGATATATAATATATGTGCACTGGATATAAATAATATATGTGCACTGGATATTTAATATATGTGCACTGGATATATATAATATATGTGCACTGGATATATTTATAATATATGTGCACTGGATATATATAATCTATGTGCACTGGATATATAATATATGTGCACTGGATATATATAATATATGTGCACTGGATCTATAATATATGTGCACTGGATGTATAATATATGTGCACTGGATATATAATATATATGCACTGGATATATAATATATGTGCACTGGATATTTAATATATGTGCACTGGATATATTTAATATAGGTGCACTGGAAATTTAATATATGTGCACTGGATATATATAATCTATGTGCACTGGATATATATAATATATGTGCACTGAATCTAAAATATATGTACACTGGATAAAAATAATATATGTGCACTCGATCTATAATATATGTGCACTGGAAATTTAAAATATATGTGCACAGAATATATAATATATGTGCAAAGGATATTTAAAATATAAGCACTGGATATATTTAATATATGTGCACTGGATGAATATATAGTATATTTGCACTGGATATTTAATATATGTGCACTGGATATATAAATATAATATATGTGCACTGGATATATAATATATGTGCACTGGATATTTATAATATATGTGCACTGGATATATATAATATATGTGCACTGGATATATAATATATGTGCACTGGATATTTATAATATATGTGCACTGGATATATAATATATGTGCACTGGATATATTTAATATATGTGCACTGGATATATAATATATGTGCACTGGATATTTAATATATGTGCACTGGATATATTTATAATATATGTGCACTGGATATATAATATATGTGCACTGGATATATTTATAATATACGTGCACTGGATATTTAATATATGTGCACTGGATATATTTATTATATGTGCACTGGATGTATATAATATGCGTGCACTGGATATATAATGTATGTGCACTGGATATATATAATATATGTGCACTGGATATATAATATGTGTGCACTGGATATATATAATATATGTGCACTGGATATTTAATATATGTGCAATGGATATACATAATATATGTGCACTGGATATATATAATATATGTGCACTGGATATATAATATATGTGCACTGGATATTTAATGTATGTGCACTGGATATTTATAATAAATGTGCACTGGATATATAATATATGTGCAATGGATATATTTAATATATGTGCTCTGGATATATAATATATGTGCACTGGATATTTAATATATATACACTGGATATATATAATATATGTGCACTGGTTCTATAATATATGTGCACTGGATATTTATAATATATGTGCACTGGATATATAATATATGTGCACTTGATATATAATATATGTGCACTGAATATTTAATATATGTGCACTGTATATATATAATATATGTGCACTGGATATATATATAATATATGTGCACTGGATATTTAATACATGTGCACTGGATATATATATAATATATGTGCACTGGATATATATATATAATATATGTGCACTGGATATATAATATATGTGCACTGGATATATATAATATATGTGCACTGGATATATAATATATGTGCACTGGATATTTATAATATATGTGCACTGGATATATATAATATATGTGCACTGGATATATAATATATGTGCACTGGATATTTATAATATATGTGCACTGGATATATAATATATGTGCACTGGATATATTTAATATATGTGCACTGGATATATAATATATGTGCACTGGATATTTAATATATGTGCACTGGATATATATAATATATGTGCACTGGATATATAATATATGTGCACTGGATATATTTATAATATATGTGCACTGGATATTTAATATATGTGCACTAGATATATTTAATATATGTGCACTGGATGTATATAATATGCGTGCACTGGATATATAATATATGTGCACTGGATATATATAATATATGTGCACTGGATATATAATATGTGTGCACTGGATATATATAATATATGTGCACTGGATATTTAATATATGTGCAATGGATATACATAATATATGTGCACTGGATCTATAATATATGTGCACTGGATATATAATATATGTGCACTGGATATTTAATATATGTGCACTGGATATATAATATATGTGCACTTGATATATAATATATGTGCACTGGAAATTTATAATATATGTGCACAGAATATATAATATATGTGCACAGGATATTTAATATATGTGCACTGAATATTTAATATATGTGCACTGTATATATATAATATATGTGCACTGGATATATATATAATATATGTGCACTGGATCTATAATATATGTGCACTGGAAATTTATAATATATGTGCACAGAATATATAATATATGTGCACAGGATATTTAATATATGTGCACTGGATGTATAATATATGTGCACTGGATATATAATATATGTGCACTGTATATATAATATATGTGCAGTGGATATTTAATATATGTGCACTGGATATATATAATATATGTGCACTGAATATTTAATATATGTGCACTGGATATATATAATATATGTGCACTGGATATATAATATATGTGCACTGGATATATAATATATGTGCACTAGATATATAAAATATGTGCACAGGATATATATAATATATGTGCACTGGACCTAAAATTTAAGTGCACTGGATATATAATATATGTGCACTGGATATTTAAAATAAATGTGATCTGTATATATAATATATGTGCACTGGATATTTAATATATGTGCACTGGATATATATAATATATGTGCATTGGATTTATAATACTTGTGCACTGGTTAGTTAAATTATATGTGCACTGGATATATAATATATGTGCACTGGATATATTTAATATATGTGCACTGGATATATAATATATGTGCACTGGATATTTAATATATTTGCACTGGATATATTTAATATATGTGCACTGGATGTATATAATATGTGTGCACTGGATATATAATATATGTGCACTGGATATAGATAATATATGTGCACTGGATATATAATATATGTGCACTGGATATTTAATATATGTGCACTGGATATATTTAATATATGTGCACTGGATGTATATAATATGTGTGCACTGGATATATAATATATGTGCACTGTCTATATATAATACATGTGCACTGGATATATAATATATGTGCACTGGATATATTTAATATATGTGCACTGGATATATAATATATGTGCACTGGATATTTAATATATGTGCACTGGATATATATAATATATGTGCACTGGATATATAATATATGTGCACTGGATATATTTATAATATATGTGCACTGGATATTTAATATATGTGCACTGGATATATTTAATATATGTGCACTGGATGTATATAATATGCGTGAACTGGATATATAATATATGTGCACTAAATATATATAATATATGTGCACTGGATATATAATATGTGTGCACTGGATATATATAATATATGTGCACTAGATATTTAATATATGTGCAATGGATATACATAATATGTGTGCACTGGATCTATAATATATGTGCACTGGATATATAATATATGTGCACTGGATATTTAATATATGTGCACTGGATATATAATATATATGCACTGGATATATAATATATGTGCACAGGATATATATAATATATGTGCACTGGATATTTAATATATGTGCACTGGATATACATAATATATGTGCACTGGATATATAATATATGAGCACTGGATATTTAATATATGTGCACTGGATATATATAATATATGTGCACTGGATATATAATATATGTGCACTGGATATAAATAATATATGTGCACTGGATATTTAATATATGTGCACTGGATATATATAATATATGTGCACTGGATATATTTATAATATATGTGCACTGGATATATATAATCTATGTGCACTGGATATATAATATATGTGCACTGGATATATATAATATATGTGCACTGGATCTATAATATATGTGCACTGGATGTATAATATATGTGCACTGGATATATAATATATATGCACTGGATATATAATATATGTGCACTGGATATATTTATAATATATGTGCACTGGTTATTTAATATATGTGCACTGGATATATTTAATATAGGTGCACTGGAAATTTAATATATGTGCACTGGATATATATAATCTATGTGCACTGGATATATATATAATATATGTGCACTGAATCTAAAATATATGTACACTGGATAAAAATAATATATGTGCACTCGATCTATAATATATGTGCACTGGAAATTTAAAATATATGTGCACAGAATATATAATATATGTGCAAAGGATATTTAAAATATAAGCACTGGATATATTTAATATATGTGCACTGGATGAATATATAGTATATTTGCACTGGATATTTAATATATGTGCACTGGATATAAAAATATAATATATGTGCACTGGATATATAATATATGTGCACTGGATATATATAATATATGTGCACTGGATATATAATATATGTGCACTGGATATTTATAATATATGTGCACTGGATATATATAATATATGTGCACTGGATATATAATATATGTGCACTGGATATTTATAATATATGTGCACTGGATATATAATATATGTGCACTGGATATATTTAATATATGTGCACTGGATATATAATATATGTGCACTGGATATTTAATATATGTGCACTGGATATATAAATATAATATATGTGCACTGGATATATAATATATGTGCACTGGATATATATAATATATGTGCACTGGATATATAATATATGTGCACTGGATATTTATAATATATGTGCACTGGATATATATAATATATGTGCACTGGATATATAATATATGTGCACTGGATATTTATAATATATGTGCACTGGATATATAATATATGTGCACTGGATATATTTAATATATGTGCACTGGATATATAATATATGTGCACTGGATATTTAATATATGTGCACGGGATATATATAATATATGTGCACTGGATATATAATATATGTGCACTGGATATATTTATAATATACGTGCACTGGATATTTAATATATGTGCACTGGATATATTTAATATATGTGCACTGGATGTATATAATATGCGTGCACTGGATATATAATATATGTGCACTGGATATATTTAATATATGTGCACTGGATGTATATAATATGCGTGAACTGGATATATAATATATGTGCACTAAATATATATAATATATGTGCACTGGATATATAATATGTGTGCACTGAATATATATATAATATATGTGCACTGGATATTTAATATATGTGCAATGGATATACATAATATGTGTGCACTGGATCTATAATATATGTGCACTGGATATATAATATATGTGCACTGGATATTTAATATATGTGCACTGGATATATAATATATATGCACTGGATATATAATATATGTGCACAGGATATGTATAATATACGTGCACTGGATATTTAATATATGTGCACTGGATATACATAATATATGTGCACTGGATATATAATATATGAGCACTGGATATTTAATATATGTGCACTGGATATATATAATATATGTGCACTGGATATATAATATATGTGCACTGGATATAAATAATATATGTGCACTGGATATTTAATATATGTGCACTGGATATATATAATATATGTGCACTGGATATATTTATAATATATGTGCACTGGATATATATAATCTATGTGCACTGGATATATAATATATGTGCACTGGATATATATATAGTATATGTGCACTGGATCTATAATATATGTGCACTGGATGTATAATATATGTGCACTGGATATATAATATATATGCACTGGATATATAATATATGTGCACTGGATATATTTATAATATATGTGCACTGGATATTTAATATATGTGCACTGGATATATTTAATATAGGTGCACTGGAAATTTAATATATGTGCACTGGATATATATAATCTATGTGCACTGGATATATATAATATATGTGCACTGAATCTAAAATATATGTACACTGGATAAAAATAATATATGTGCACTCGATCTATAATATATGTGCACTGGAAATTTAAAATATATGTGCACAGAATATATAATATATGTGCAAAGGATATTTAAAATATAAGCACTGGATATATTTAATATATGTGCACTGGATGAATATATAGTATATTTGCACTGGATATTTAATATATGTGCACTGGATATATAAATATAATATATGTGCACTGGATATATAATATATGTGCACTGGATATTTATAATATATGTGCACTGGATATATATAATATATGTGCACTGGATATATAATATATGTGCACTGGATATTTATAATATATGTGCACTGGATAAATAATATATGTGCACTGGATATATTTAATATATGTGCACTGGATATATAATATATGTGCACTGGATATTTAATATATGTGCACTGGATATATTTATAATATATGTGCACTGGATATATAATATATGTGCACTGGATATATTTATAATATACGTGCACTGGATATTTAATATATGTGCACTGGATATATTTATTATATGTGCACTGGATGTATATAATATGCGTGCACTGGATATATAATGTATGTGCACTGGATATATATAATATATGTGCACTGGATATATAATATGTGTGCACTGGATATATATAATATATGTGCACTGGATATTTAATATATGTGCAATGGATATACATAATATATGTGCACTGGATCTATAATATATGTGCACTGGATATATAATATATGTGCACTGGATATTTAATGTATGTGCACTGGATATTTATAATAAATGTGCACTGGATATATAATATATGTGCACTGGATATATTTAATATATGTGCTCTGGATATATAATATATGTGCACTGGATATTTAATATACATACACTGGATATATATAATATATGTGCACTGGATATATAATATTCGTTCACTGGATATATATAATATATGTGCACTGGTTCTATAATATATGTGCACTGGATATTTATAATATATGTGCACTGGATATATAATATATGTGCACTTGATATAAAATATATGTGCACTGAATATTTAATATATGTGCACTGTATATATATAATATATGTGCACTGGATATATATATAATATATGTGCACTGGATATTTAATACATGTGCACTGGATATATATATAATATATGTGCACTGGATATATATATATATATAATATATGTGCACTGGATATATAATATATGTGCACTGGATATATATAATATATGTGCACTGGATATATAATATATGTGCACTGGATATTTATAATATATGTGCACTGGATATATATAATATATGTGCACTGGATATATAATATATGTGCACTGGATATTTATAATATATGTGCACTGGATATATAATATATGTGCACTGGATATATTTAATATATGTGCACTGGATATATAATATATGTGCACTGGATATTTAATATATGTGCACTGGATATATATATATAATATATGTGCACTGGATCTATAATATATGTGCACTGGAAATTTATAATATATGTGCACAGAATATATAATATATGTGCACAGGATATTTAATATATGTGCACTGGATGTATATAATATGCGTGCACTGGATATATAATATATGTGCACTGGATATATATAATATATGTGCACTGGATATATAATATGTGTGCACTGGATATATATAATATATGTGCACTGGATATTTAATATATGTGCAATGGATATACATAATATATGTGCACTGGATCTATAATATATGTGCACTGGATATATAATATATGTGCACTGGATATTTAATATATGTGCACTGGATATATAATATATGTGCACTTGATATATAATATATGTGCACTGAATATTTAATATATGTGCACTGTATATATATAATATATGTGCACTGGATATATATATATAATATATGTGCACTGGATCTATAATATATGTGCACTGGAAATTTATAATATATGTGCACAGAATATATAATATATGTGCACAGGATATTTAATATATGTGCACTGGATGTATAATATATGTGCACTGGATATATAATATATGTGCACTGTATATATAATATATGTGCACTGGATATATTTATAATATATGTGCACTGGATATTTAATATATGTGCACTGGATATATTTAACATAGGTGCACTGGATGTATATAATATATGTGCAATGGACATTTAATATATGTGCAATGGATATATATATATAATATATGTGCACTGGATCTATAATATATGTGCACTGGATATTTTTAATATATGTGCACTGGATATATAATATATGTGCACTGGATATTTATAATATATGTGCACTGGATATATAATATATGTGCACTGGAAATGTGTAATAAATGTGCACTGGATATATAATATATGTGCAATTGATATATTTAATATATGTGCACTGGATATATAATATATGTGCACTGGATATATTTAATATATGTGCACTGGATATTTATAATAAGTGTGCACTGGATATATAATATATGTGCAATGGATATATTTAATATATGTGCTCTGGATATATAATATATGTGCACTGGATATTTAATATATATACACTGGATATATATAATATATGTGCACTGGATATATAATATACGTTCACTGGATATATATAATATATGTGCACTGGTTCTATAATATATGTGCACTGGATATTTATAATATATGTGCCCTGGATATATAATATATGTGCACTGGATATATTTAATATATGTGCACTAGATGTATAACAGATGTGAACTGGATATTTAATATATGTTAACTGGACATATATAATATATGTGCACTGGATATATATAATATATGTGCACTGTATATATATATATATATATATATATATATATATATATATATATATATATATATTATATGTGCACTGGATATATGTAATATATGTGCACTGGATGTGTAACATATGTGCACTGGACATTTAATATATGTGCAATGGATATATATAATATATGTGCACTGGATCTATAATATATGTGCATTAGATATTTATAACATGTGTGCACTGGATATTTAATATATGTGCAGTGAATATATATATATATATATATATATATATATATATAATATAATATATATGTGCACTGGATATTTATAATATATGTGCAATGGATATATTTAATATATGTGCACTGGATATTTTATATATGTGCACTGGATATACATAATATATGTGCAGTGGATGTATAATATATGTGCACTGGATATTTAATATATGTGCACTGAATATATATATAATATATGTGCACTGGATATTTATAATATATGTGCAATGGATATATTTAATATATGTGCACTAGATATATAATATATGTGCACTGGATATTTAATATATGTGCAATGGATATATATAATACATGTGCACTGGATATATAATATATGTGCACTGGATATTTATTATATATGTGCACTGCATATATATAATATATGTGCACTGGATATATAATATATGTGCACTGGATATATAAAATATGTGCACAGGATATATATAATATATGTGCACTGGACCTAAAATTTAAGTGCACTGGATATATAATATATGTGCACTGGATATTTAAAATAAATGTGCACTGGATATATAATACATGTGCACTGGATATATAATTTATGTGCACTGGATATTTAATATATGTGCACTGGATATATATACTATATGTGCACTGAATATTTAATATATGTGCACTGGATATATATAATATATGTGCACTGGATATATAATATATGTGCACTGGATATATAACATATGTGCACTAGATATATAAAATATGTGCACAGGATATATATAATATATGTGCACTGGACCTAAAATTTAAGTGCACTGGATATATAATATATGTGCACTGGATATTTAAAATAAATGTGATCTGTATATATAATATATGTGCACTGGATATTTAATATATGTGTACTGGATATATATAATATATGTGCACTGGATTTATAATACTTGTGCACTGGTTAGTTAAATTATATGTGCACTGGATATATAATATATGTGCACTGGATATATTTAATATATGTGCACTGGATATATAATATATGTGCACTGGATATTTAATACATGTGCACTGGATATATTTAATATATGTGCACTGGATGTATATAATATGTGTGCACTGGATATATAATATATGTGCACTGGATATATATAATATATGTGCACTGGATATATAATATATGTGCACTGGATATTTAATATATGTGCACTGGATATATTTAATATATGTGCACTGGATGTATATAATATGTGTGCACTGGATATATAATATATGTGCACTGGATATATATAATATATGTGCACTGGATATATAATATATGTGCACTGGATATATTTAATATATGTGCACTGGATATATAATATATGTGCACTGGATATTTAATATATGTGCACTGGATATATATAATATATGTGCACTGGATATATAATATATGTGCACTGGATATATTTATAATATATGTGCACTGGATATTTAATATATGTGCACTGGATATATTTAATATATGTGCACTGGATGTATATAATATGCGTGAACTGGATATATAATATATGTGCACTAAATATATATAATATATGTGCACTGGATATATAATATGTGTGCACTGGATATATATAATATATGTGCACTGGATATTTAATATATGTGCAATGGATATACATAATATGTGTGCACTGGATCTATAATATATGTGCACTGGCTATATAATATATGTGCACAGGATATATATAATATATGTGCACTGGATATTTAATATATGTGCACTGGATATACATAATATATGTGCACTGGATATATAATATATGTGCACTGGATATTTAATATATGTGCACTGGATATATATAATATATGTGCACTGGATATATAATATATGTGCACTGGATATAAATAATATATGTGCACTGGATATTTAATATATGTGCACTGGATATATATAATATATGTGCACTGGATATATTTATAATATATGTGCACTGGATATATATAATCTATGTGCACTGGATATATAATATATGTGCACTGGATATATATAATATATGTGCACTGAATCTATAATATATGTGCACTGGATGTATAATATATGTGCACTGGATATATAATATATTTGCACTGGATATATAATATATGTGCACTGGATATATTTATAATATATGTGCACTGGATATTTAATATATGTGCACTGGATATATTTAATATAGGTGCACTGGAAATTTAATATATGTGCACTGGATATATATAATATATGTGCACTGGATATATTTATAATATATGTGCACTGGATATATATAATCTATGTGCACTGGATATATAATATATGTGCACTGGATATATAAAATATGTGCACTGGATATATATAATATATGTGCACTGGATCTAAATTATATGTGCACTGGATATATATAATATATGTGCACTGGATATATAATATATGTGCACTGGATATAAATAGTATATGTGCACTGGATATATATAATATATGTGCACTGGATATATATAATATATGTGCACTGGATCTATAATATATGTGCACTGGATGTATAATATATGTGCACTGGATATATAATATATATGCACTGGATATATAATATATGTGCACTGGATATATTTATAATATATGTGCACTGGATATTTAATATATGTGCACTGGATATATTTCATATAGGTGCACTGGATATTTAATATATGTGCACTGGATATATATAATATATGTGCACTGGATATATTTATAATATATGTGCACTGGATATATATAATCTATGTGCACTGGATATATAATATATGTGCACTGGATATATAAAATATGTGCACTGGATATATATAATATATGTGCACTGGATCTAAATTATATGTGCACTGGATATATATAATATATGTGCACTGGATATATATATATATAATATATGTGCACTGAATATTTAATATATGTGCACTGGATATATATATAATACATGTGCACTGGATATATAATATATGTGCACTGGATATATAATATATGTGCACTAGATATATAAAATATGTGCACAGGATATATATAATATATGTGCACTGGACCTAAAATTTAAGTGCACTGGATATATAATATATGTGCACTGGATATTTAAAATAAATGTGATCTGTATATATAATATATGTGCACTGGATATTTAATATATGTGCACTGGATATATATAATATATGTGCACTGGATTTATAATACTTGTGCACTGGTTAGTTAAATTATATGTGCACTGGATATATAATATATGTGCACTGGATATATTTAATATATGTGCACTGGATATATAATATATGTGCACTGGATATTTAATATATGTGCACTGGATATATTTAATATATGTGCACTGGATGTATATAATATGTGTGCACTGAATATATAATATATGTGCACTGGATATATATAATATATGTGCACTGGATATATAATATATGTGCACTGGATATTTAATATATGTGCACTGGATATATTTAATATATGTGCACTGGATGTATATAATATGTGTGCACTGGATATATAATATATGTGCACTGGATATATATAATATATGTGCACTGGATATATAATATATGTGCACTGGATATATTTAATATATGTGCACTGGATATATAATATATGTGCACTGGATATATTTAATATATGTGCACTGGATATATATAATATATGTGCACTGGATACATAATATATGTGCACTGGATATATTTATAATATATGTGCACTGGATATTTAATATATGTGCACTGGATATATTTAATATATGTGCACTGGATATATTTAATATATGTGCACTGGATGTATATAATATGTGTGCACTGGATATATAATATATGTGCACTGGATATATAATATATGTGCACTGGATATATAATATATGTGCACTGAATATATATATAATATATGTGCACTGGATATTTATAATATATGTGCAATGGATATATTTAATATATGTGCACTAGATATATAATATATGTGCACTGGATATTTAATATATGTGCACTGGATATATATAATACATGTGCACTGGATATATAATATATGTGCACTGGATATTTATTATATATGTGCACTGCATATATATAATATATGTGCACTGGATATATAATATATGTGCACTGGATATATAAAATATGTGCACAGGATATATATAATATATGTGCACTGGACCTAAAATTTAAGTGCACTGGATATATAATATATGTGCACTGGATATTTAAAATAAATGTGCACTGGATATATAATACATGTGCACTGGATATATAATATATGTGCACTGGATATTTAATATATGTGCACTGGATATATATAATATATGTGCACTGAATATTTAATATATGTGCACTGGATATATATAATACATGTGCACTGGATATATAATATATGTGCACTGGATATATAATATATGTGCACTAGATATATAAAATATGTGCACAGGATATATATAATATATGTGCACTGGACCTAAAATTTAAGTGCACTGGATATATAATATATGTGCACTGGATATTTAAAATAAATGTGATCTGTATATATAATATATGTGCACTGGATATTTAATATATGTGCACTGGATATATATAATATATGTGCACTGGATTTATAATACTTGTGCACTGGTTAGTTAAATTATATGTGCACTGGATATATAATATATGTGCACTGGATATATTTAATATATGTGCACTGGATATATAATATATGTGCACTGGATATTTAATATATGTGCACTGGATATATTTAATATATGTGCACTGGATGTATATAATATGTGTGCACTGGATATATAATATATGTGCACTGGATATATATAATATATGTGCACTGGATATATAATATATGTGCACTGGATATTTAATATATGTGCACTGGATATATTTAATATATGTGCACTGGATGTATATAATATGTGTGCACTGGATATATAATATATGTGCACTGGATATATATAATATATGTGCACTGGATATATAATATATGTGCACTGGATATATAATATATGTGCACTGGATATATTTAATATATGTGCACTGGATATATATAATATATGTGCACTGGATATATAATATATGTGCACTGGATATATTTATAATATATGTGCACTGGATATTTAATATATGTGCACTGGATATATTTAATATATATGCACTGGATATATTTAATATATGTGCACTGGATGTATATAATATGTGTGCACTGGATATATAATATATGTGCACTGGATATATAATATATGTGCACTGGATATATTTAATATATGTGCACTGGATATATAATATATGTGCACTGGATATATAATATATGTGCACTGGATATATTTATAATATATGTGCACTGGATATTTAATATATTTGCACTGGATATATTTAATATATGTGCACTGGATATATTTAATATATGTGCACTGGATGTATATAATATGTGTGCACTGGATATATAATATATGTGCACTGGATATATAATATATGTGCACTGGATATATTTAATATATGTGCACTGGATATATAATATATGTGCACTGGATATATAATATATGTGCACTGGATATATTTAATATATGTGCACTGGATATATAATATATGTGCACTGGATATTTAATATATGTGCACTGGATATATATAATATATGTGCATTGGATATATAATATGTGTGCACTGGATATTTAATATATGTGCACTGGATATATATAATCTATGTGCACTGGATATATATAATATATGTGCACTGGATCTAAAATATATGTGCACTGGATATAAATAATATATGTGCACTCGATCTATAATATATGTGCACTGGAAATTTATAATATATGTGCACAGAATATATAATATATGTGCACAGGATATTTAAAATATAAGCACTGGATATATTTAATATATGTGCACTGGATGTATATATAGTATATTTGCACTGGATATTTAATATATGTGCACTGGGTATATAAATATAATATATGTGCACTGGATATATAATATATGTGCACTGGATATATATATAATATATGTGCACAGGATATTTAATATATGTGCACTGGATATATAATATATGTGCACTTGATATATAATATATGTGCACTGAATATTTAATATATGTGCACTGTATATATATAATATATGTGCACTGGATATATATATAATATATGTGCATTGGATCTATAATATATGTGCACTGGAAATTTATAATATATGTTCACAGAATATATAATATATGTGCACAGGATATTTAATATATGTGCACTGGATGTATAATATATGTGCACTGGATGTATAATATATGTGCACTGTATATATAATATATGTGCACTGGATATATTTATAATATATGTGCACTGGATATTTAATATATGTGCACTGGATATATTTAATATAGGTGCACTGGATGTATATAATATATGTGCACTGGACATTTAATATATGTGCAATGGATATATTTAATATGTGTGCACTGGATGTATATAATATGTGTGCACTGGATATATAATATATGTGCACTGGATATATAATATATGTGCACTGGATATATTTAATATATGTGCACTGGATATATAATATATGTGCACTGGATATATAATATATGTGCACTGGATATATTTATAATATATGTGCACTGGATATTTAATATATGTGCACTGGATATATTTAATATAGGTGCACTGGATGTATATAATATATGTGCAATGGACATTTAATATATGTGCAATGGATATATATATATATAATATATGTGCACTGGATCTATAATATATGTGCACTGGATATTTTTAATATATGTGCACTGGATATATAATATATGTGCACTGGAAATTTGTAATAAATGTGCACTGGATATATAATATATGTGCAATTGATATATTTAATATATGTGCACTGGATATATAATATATGTGCACTGGATATTTAATGTATGTGCACTGGATATTTATAATAAATGTGCACTGGATATATAATATATGTGCAATGGATATATTTAATATATGTGCTCTGGATATATAATATATGTGCACTGGATATTTAATATATTTACACTGGATATATATAATATATGTGCACTGGATATATAATATACGTTCACTGGATATATATAATATATGTGCACTGGTTCTATAATATATGTGCACTGGATATTTATAATATATGTGCACTGGATATATAAATATGTGCACTGGATATATTTAATATATGTGCACTAGATGTATAACATATGTGAACTGGATATTTAATATATGTTCACTGGACATATATAATATATGTGCACTTGATATATAATATATGTGCACTGAATATTTAATATATGTGCACTGTATATATATAATATATGTGCACTGGATATATATATATATATAATATATGTGCACTGGATCTATAATATATGTGCACTGGAAATTTATAATATATGTGCACAGAATATATAATATATGTGCACAGGATATTTAATATATGTGCACTGGATGTATAATATATGTGCACTGGATATATAATATATGTGCACTGTATATATAATATATGTGCACTGGATATATTTATAATATATGTGCACTGGATATTTAATATATGTGCACTGGATATATTTAATATAGGTGCACTGGATGTATATAATATATGTGCAATGGACATTTAATATATGTGCAATGGATATATATATATAATATATGTGCACTGGATCTATAATATATGTGCACTGGATATTTTTAATATATGTGCACTGGATATATAATATATGTGCACTGGAAATTTGTAATAAATGTGCACTGGATATATAATATATGTGCAATTGATATATTTAATATATGTGCACTGGATATATAATATATGTGCACTGGATATTTAATGTATGTGCACAGGATATTTATAATAAATGTGCACTGGATATATAATATATGTGCAATGGATATATTTAATATATGTGCTCTGGATATATAATATATGTGCACTGGATATTTAATATATATACACTGGATATATATAATATATGTGCACTGGATATATAATATACGTTCACTGGATATATATAATATATGTGTACTGGTTCTATAATATATGTGCACTGGATATTTATAATATATGTGCACTGGATATATAATATATGTGAACTGGATATTTAATATATGTTCAATGGACATATATAATATATGTGCACTGGATATATATAATATATGTGCACTGTATATATATATATATATATATATATATATATATATATATATATATTATATGTGCACTGGATATATGTAATATATGTGCACTGGATGTGTAACATATGTGCACTGGACATTTAATATATGTGCAATGGATATATATAATATATGTGCACTGGATCTATCATATATGTGCATTAGATGTTTATAATATGTGTGCACTGGATATTTAATATATGTGCACTGAATATATATATATATATATATATATATATATATATAATATATGTGCACTGGATATATATAATATATGTGCACTGGATATATAATATATGTGCACTGGATATATTTAATATATGTGCACTGGATATATAATATATGTGCACTGGATATATTTAATATATGTGCACTGGATATATATAATATATGTGCACTGGATATATAATATATGTGCACTGGATATATTTATAATATATGTGCACTGGATATTTAATATATGTGCACTGGATATATTTAATATATGTGCACTGGATATATTTAATATATGTGCACTGGATGTATATAATATGTGTGCACTGGATATATAATATATGTGCACTGGATATATAATATATGTGCACTGGATATATTTAATATATGTGCACTGGATATATAATATATGTGCACTGGATATATAATATATGTGCACTGGATATATTTATAATATATGTGCACTGGATATTTAATATATGTGCACTGGATATATTTAATATATGTGCACTGGATATATTTAATATATGTGCACTGGATGTATATAATATGTGTGCACTGGATATATAATATATGTGCACTGGATATATAATATATGTGCACTGGATATATTTAATATATGTGCACTGGATATATAATATATGTGCACTGGATATATAATATATGTGCACTGGATATATTTAATATATGTGCACTGGATATATAATATATGTGCACTGGATATTTAATATATGTGCACTGGATATATATAATATATGTGCACTGGATATATAATATGTGTGCACTGGATATTTAATATATGTGCACTGGATATATATAATATATGTGCACTGGATCTAAAATATATGTGCACTGGATATAAATAATATATGTGCACTCGATCTATAATATATGTGCACTGGAAATTTATAATATATGTGCACAGAATATATAATATATGTGTACAGGATATTTAAAATATAAGCACTGGATATATTTAATATATGTGCACTGGATGTATATATAGTATATTTGCACTGGATATTTAATATATGTGCACTGGGTATATAAATATAATATATGTGCACTGGATATATAATATATGTGCACTGGATATATATATAATATATGTGCACTGGATATTTAATATATGTGCACTGGATATATAATATATGTGCACTTGATATATAATATATGTGCACTGAATATTTAATATATGTGCACTGTATATATATAATATATGTGCACTGGATATATATATAATATATGTGCATTGGATCTATAATATATGTGCACTGGAAATTTATAATATATGTGCACAGAATATATAATATATGTGCACAGGATATTTAATATATGTGCACTGGATGTATAATATATGTGCACTGGATGTATAATATATGTGCACTGTATATATAATATATGTGCACTGGATATATTTATAATATATGTGCACTGGATATATTTAATATAGGTGCACTGGATGTATATAATATATGTGCAGTGGACATTTAATATATGTGCAATGGATATATTTAATATATGTGCACTGGATGTATATAATATGTGTGCACTGGATTTATAATATATGTGCACTGGATATATAATATATGTGCACTGGAT
The DNA here is from genome assembly GCF_031893055.1 of Leptodactylus fuscus. NCBI lineage: Eukaryota > Metazoa > Chordata > Amphibia > Anura > Leptodactylidae > Leptodactylus > Leptodactylus fuscus. The sequence continues at coordinate 279,766,234 of NC_134266.1, forward strand.
ATATTTAATATATGTGCACTGGATATATAATATATGTGCACTGGATATATAATATATGTGCACTGGATATATTTATAATATATGTGCACTGGATATTTAATATATGTGCACTGGATTTATGTCACGGAGCGAAGGTATACGTCTTCCTCCGGATGGTCTTTTGAATCAACAGGGACGCAAGAGGTCGGGAGACAACAGCAATTTATTGTAATCCACAAAGTTAGTAGCCGGCGGCGGTCCCATCAACCGTAACAACAATAAGTCCACAGAAGTCACAATCCAATGATAACTTTGGTTCCTTGGTCCTGTAACTAAATCCTGGCTCTCTACAGAGCTGTGCACAGGCCGGCTAACACATACTAACTGCTAGCTATATCTATATACTAAACTGTTAAACCTATATCTGTGGGTGGGAAGGGCTGAGTCACAGATCCTTCCCCCCTCACCTATACCAAGGAGAGCAGACTCCCTGTCTACTATGGACAATGCACCATCCAACATCTTCTTGGAGACACTGATCAGATTATCTCCACCCATTGTCCTCACTAGTTAGAGGTATTTGCATACAATGTGCTAACACACTAGACCCTAATCAGCCAACTACACATTGATGTATATAACAGGTTAGAGAATACATTCCACATGAAATATATATTACACATTGCCTATAGTATAGACTCTAACCATCCCGTGACAACCCCTCCCCCTCTCAAAACATGTGCATAACACAATTGGCCTACACAGGTAAATTGGGGAATGCACATCAGTCTCTATAGCTCATATGTCCTCCTGCCGGGATAACCCATCCGCGTTCTGGTGTTGGTTCCCTCGACGGTACTGAATGGTAAAGTTGTAGGGTTGAAGGGCTGGCATCTGGCAGAAAATCCGGTGGATCCATGTTGGCTTCTCCCTGAGCTTGGCTTCGGGTCACTGCTCCCACAAAGTGGCACTGTAGATTTCCAACATCGTTGCCTAACAGAACATCGACCGGCAGCCCGCTCATCACACCAATTGTGCATCGTTTTGGTCCATAACCATAGTCGAGTTCCACGTTAGCTTTAGGAATACGTCTCCGAGTACCCCCTGCCAACTTGATAGAAATGCCAGGGCCCTCCTCTAGGGCCTCGGGTCGCACCACTCGGGGGTCTGCTACCGTTAGGAAAGCTCCCGAGTCCCGGAATCCAACAACTGTTCGGCCATCCAGTAGGACCTCCTGCAAGTGCTTCCGCTGAAGGTTTGCGGGATGTGTGGCAGAGGGCTGAATCCCATAGACCCCTGGAGGTGGAACAGATGGGTCATTCATGGAGTCATCTGGAAATGGGGCCAAACTTTCTGTCCTAGGGGTGGTTCCCAGGTAGTGAATAGGCCGGGATGCCACGGTGGCCCGTGCCCCCATGTTAGCAGGGCAACTAGCTTGCAAATGTCCAGGCCGCCCGCACCCAAAACATCTGCGCTCTAGCATTCTTCCAGTAGGTCGTTGTCTAGGGACAGGGTTGTTCATAGCTGGAGGCCGATGGGCTGGGGCAGGGGTAGAGGGGGAATTGTAATCCTGAGGCCGGACACAAAAGGTGGGTGGCTGGCTGAAGGGTGTCTGGCGGACTGTGGTAGTTTTCCGCTCCTCTGCAAACAACCTCTTCCACTGCGGCTTGATGGTCAGGCCCTCATCTGCAAGGGAAGCAGCTTGCTCCACTGTGGCTGGGTTCCGTTCCAGCACCCACTCACGGATCTCAGCGGGGCACTGGGAAAAGAACTGTTCCTTAAGTATGACTTGGAGGATCTTATCGACTGTGACAGCCTCCTCTCCTTCTAGCCAGCGCTTGCATGCTTGCTTCAACTTGTGGGCGAACATGTGGAAGGAGCTTCCCCCATTGTAAGACAAAGAGCGGAACTGAACTCGGTAGGTCTCTGGAGTGACTGCATAATACGTCTGCACCGCTCTTTTAATGGCCTCATAGTCCCGCTGATCACTAGGGTCCATGGCTCTGAGAGCTTCCGCAGCCCCATCTCGTAGGTGCCCCACCAGATACCGGACCCAATCCTTCTCTGGGACTTCCATCAGGCGGCACTGGTGTTCGAAGTCCTGAAAATATCCATCAACATCCCCAGCCGCTTCATCAAAGGTCTTGAAGTGTTTATGGGAGACATATTGTGGTTCTCTCACTGTTGGGCTGGGGGTCGACGTTTGATTATAATTCCGCATAGTTATCTCAGCCATTCGCATTTCATGCGCCATTCTTTCCTTTTCATGCGCCATTCTCTGTTCCTCCTTCTCCGTTTCCTGAGCCCTCTGTAATGCTCTACTCCTTTGCTCTGCAGTTGCTTCTAGCCCCAGCACTGCCAATTCCTCCTCATACAAAACAACCCATCTGCTCTTTTGGGTCTGTACCTGCCACTCCCGTATCTCTACTGTCTCCTGGGGGCAGTCCTCCTCATTGTCGCTTTGCAGGGTCATCTCCTCCAGTGCCTCGATCAGTTGCTCTTTCGTTCTTCCCTGGTAACTCAGGTTTAGTTCCCGGGCCCTTAATTTTAGATTTGCCATAGTCCAGTTCCTGTATTCTGAGGTTGTGGTTCCATTAATCGCTGAGCTGTTGTGGTCCATCTCGCTGTCCGCTGTTGATCCCACCGCTGCCAACCAGTTGTCACGGAGCGAAGGTATACGTCTTCCTCCGGATGGTCTTTTGAATCAACAGGGACGCAAGAGGTCGGGAGACAACAGCAATTTATTGTAATCCACAAAGTTAGTAGCCGGCGGCGGTCACATCAACCGTAACAACAATAAGTCCACAGAAGTCACAATCCAATGATAACTTTGGTTCCTTGGTCCTGTAACTAAATCCTGGCTCTCTACAGAGCTGTGCACAGGCCGGCTAACACATACTAACTGCTAGCTATATCTATATACTAAACTGTTACACCTATATCTGTGGGTGGGAAGGGCTGAGTCACAGATCCTTCCCCCCTCACCTATACCAAGGAGAGCAGACTCCCTGTCTACTATGGACAATGCACCATCCAACATCTTCTTGGAGACACTGATCAGATTATCTCCACCCATTGTCCTCACTAGTTAGAGGTATTTGCATACAATGTGCTAACACACTAGACCCTAATCAGCCAACTACACATTGATGTATATAACAGGTTAGAGAATACATTCCACATGAAATATATATTACACATTGCCTATAGTATAGACTCTAACCATCCCGTGACAATATATTTAATATATGCGCACTGGATATATTTAATATATGTGCACTGGATGTATATAATATGTGTGCACTGGATATATAATATATGTGCACTGGATATATAATATATGTGCACTGGATATATTTAATATATGTGCACTGGATATATAATATATGTGCACTGGATATATAATATATGTGCACTGGATATATTTAATATATGTGCACTGGATATATAATATATGTGCACTGGATATTTAATATATGTGCACTGGATATATATAATATATGTGCACTGGATATATAATATGTGTGCACTGGATATATATAATATATGTGCACTGGATATTTAATATATGTGCAATGGATATACATAGTATATGTGCACTGGATCTATAATATATGTGCACTGGATATATAATATATGTGCACTGGATATTTAATATATGTGCACTGGATATATAATATATGTGCACTGGATATATAATATATGTGCACAGGATATATATAATATATGTGCACTGGATATTTAATATATGTGCACTGGATATATATAATATATGTGCACTGGATATATTTATAATATATGTGCACTGGATATATATAATCTATGTGCACTGGATATATATAATATATGTGCACTGGATCTAAAATATATGTGCACTGGATATAAATAATATATGTGCACTCGATCTATAATATGTGTGCACTGGAAATTTATAATATATGTGCACAGAATATATAATATATGTGCACAGGATATTTAAAATATAAGCACTGGATATATTTAATATATGTGCACTGGATGTATATATAGTATATTTGCACTGGATATTTAATATATGTGCACTGGGTATATAAATATAATATATGTGCACAGAATATATAATATATGTGCACAGGATATTTAATATATGTGCACTGGATGTATAATATATGTGCACTGGATATATAATATATGTGCACTGTATATATAATATATGTGCACTGAATATATTTATAATATATGTGCACTGGATATTTAATATATGTGCACTGGATATATTTAATATAGGTGCACTGGATGTATATAATATATGTGCAATGGACATTTAATATATGTGCAATGGATATATATATATAATATATGTGCACTGGATCTATAATATATGTGCACTGGATATTTTTAATATATGTGCACTGGATATATAATATATGTGCACTGGAAATTTGTAATAAATGTGCACTGGATATAAAATATATGTGCAATTGATATATTTAATATATGTGCACTGGATATATAATATATTTGCACTGGATATTTAATGTATGTGCACTGGATATTTATAATAAATGTGCACTGGATATATAATATATGTGCAATGGATATATTTAATATATGTGCTCTGGATATATAATATATGTGCACTGGATATTTAATATATATACACTGGATATATATAATATATGTGCACTGGTTCTATAATATATGTGCACTGGATATTTATAATATATGTGCACTGGATATATAATATATGTGCACTGGATATATTTAATATATGTGCACTAGATGTATAACATATGTGAACTGGATATTTAATATATGTTCACTGGACATATAAAATATATGTGCACTGGATATATATAATATATGTGCACTGTATATATATATATATATATATATATATATATAATATATGTGCACTGGATATATGTAATATATGTGCACTGGATGTGTAACATATGTGCACTGGACATTTAATATATGTGCAATGGATATATATAATATATGTGCACTGGATCTATAATATATGTGCATTAGATATTTATAATATGTGTGCACTGGATATTTAATATATGTGCACTGAATATATATATATATATATATATATATATATATATATATATTATATGTGCACTGGATATTTATAATATATGTGCAATGGATATATTTAATATATGTGCACTTGATATTTAATATATGTGCACTGAATATATATTATATGTGTGCAGTGGATGTATAATATATGTGCACTGGATATTTAATATATGTGCACTGAATATATATATAATATATGTGCACTAGATATTTATAATATATGTGCAATGGATATATTTAATATATGTGCAATAGATATATAATATATGTGCACTGGATATTTAATATATGTGCACTGGATATATATAATATATGTGCACTGGATTTATAATACTTGTGCACTGGTTAGTTAAATTATATGTGCACTGGATATATAATATATGTGCACTGGATATATTTAATATATGTGCACTGGATATATAATATATGTGCACTGGATATTTAATATATGTGCACTGGATATATTTAATATATGTGCACTGGATTTATAATACTTGTGCACTGGTTAGTTAAATTATATGTGCACTGGATATATAATATATGTGCACTGGATATATTTAATATATGTGCACTGGATATATAATATATGTGCACTGGATATTTAATATATGTGCACTGGATATATTTAATATATGTGCACTGGATGTATATAATATGTGTGCACTGGATATATAATATATGTGCACTGAATATATATAATATATGTGCACTGGATATATAATATATGTGCACTGGATATTTAATATATGTGCACTGGATATATTTAATATATGTGCACTGGATGTATATAATATGTGTGCACTGGATATATAATATATGTGCACTGGATAAATATAATATATGTGCACTGGATATATAATATATGTGCACTGGATATATTTAATATATGTGCACTGGATATATAATATATGTGCACTGGATATATTTAATATATGTGCACTGGATATATATAATATATGTGCACTGGATATATAATATATGTGCACTGGATATATTTATAATATATGTGCACTGGATATTTAATATATGTGCACTGGATATATTTAATATATGTGCACTGGATATATTTAATATATGTGCACTGGATGTATATGATATGTGTGCACTGGATATATAATATATGTGCACTGGATATATAATATATGTGCACTGGATGTATATAATATGCGTGAACTGGATATATAATATATGTGCTCTAAATATATATAATATATGTGCACTGGATATATAATATGTGTGCACTGGATATATAATATATGTGCACTGGATATATTTAATATATGTGCACTAGATGTATAACATATGTGAACTGGATATTTAATATATGTTCACTGGACATATATAATATATGTGCACTGGATATATGTAATATATGTGCACTGGATGTGTAACATATGTGCACTGGACATTTAATATATGTGCAATGGATATATATAATATATGTGCACTGGATCTATAATATATGTGCATTAGATATTTATAATATGTGTGCACTGGATATTTAATATATGTGCACTGAATATATATATATATATATATATATATATATATATTATATGTTCACTGGATATTTATAATATATGTGCAATGGATATATTTAATATATGTGCACTGGATATTTAATATATGTGCACTGGATATATATAATATATGTGCAGTGGATGTATAATATATGTGCACTGGATATTTAATATATATGCACTGAATATATATATAATATATGTACACTGGATATTTATAATATATGTGCAATGGATATATTTAATATATGTGCACTAGATATATAATATATGTGCACTGGATATTTAATATATGTGCACTGGATATATGTAATATATGTGCACTGGATATATAATATATGTGCACTGGATATATATATAATATATGTACACTGGATATTTATTATATATGTGCACTGCATATATATAATATATGTGCACTGGATATATAATATATGTGCACTGGATATATAAAATATGTGCACTGGACCTAAAATTTAAGTGCACTGGATATATAATATATGTGCACTGGATATTTAAAATAAATGTGCACTGGATATATAATACATGTTCACTGGATATATAATATATGTGCACTGGATATTTAATATATGTGCACTGGATATATATAATATATGTGCACTGAATATTTAATATATGTGCACTGGATATATATAATACATGTGCACTGGATATATAATATATGTGCACTGGATATATAATATATGTGCACTAGATATATAAAATATGTGCACAGGATATATATAATATATGTGCACTGGATATTTAATATATGTGCACTGGATGTATATAATATGTGTGCACTGGATATATAATATATGTGCACTGGATATATATAATATATGTGCACTGGATATATAATATATGTGCACTGGATATTTAATATATGTGCACTGGATATATATAATATATGTGCACTGGATATATATAATATATGTGCACTGGATATATAATATATGTGCACTGGATATTTAATATATGTGCACTGGATATATTTAATATATGTGCACTGGATGTATATAATATGTGTGCACTGGATATATAATATATGTGCACTGGATATATATAATATATGTGCACTGGATATATAATATATGTGCACTGGATATATTTAATATATGTGCACTGGATATATAATATATGTGCACTGGATATATTTAATATATGTGCACTGGATATATATAATATATGTGCACTGGATATATAATATATGTGCACTGGATATATTTATAATATATGTGCACTGGATATTTAATATATGTGCACTGGATATATTTAATATATGTGCACTGGATATATTTAATATATGTGCACTGGATGTATATAATATGTGTGCACTGGATATATAATATATGTGCACTGGATATATAATATATGTGCACTGGATATATTTAATATATGTGCACTGGATATATAATATATGTGCACTGGATATATAATATATGTGCACTGGATATATTTAATATATGTGCACTGGATATATAATATATGTGCACTGGATATTTAATATATGTGCACTGGATATATATAATATATGTGCACTGGATATATAATATATGTGCACTGGATATATTTATAATATATGTGCACTGGATATATAATATATGTGCACTAAATATATATAATATATGTGCACTGGATATATAATATGTGTGCACTGGATATATATAATATATGTGCACTGGATATTTAATATATGTGCCATGGATATACATAATATGTGTGCACTGGATCTATAATATATGTGCACTGGATATATAATATATGTGCACTGGATATTTAATATATGTGCACTGGATATATAATATATGTGCACTGGATATATAATATATGTGCACAGGATATATATAATATATGTGCACTGGATATTTAATATATGTGCACTGGATATATAATATATGTGCACTTGATATATAATATAAGTGCACTGAATATTTAATATATGTGCACTGTATATATATAATATATGTGCACTGGATATATATATAATATATTTGCATTGGATCTATAATATATGTGCACTGGAAATTTATAATATATGTGCACAGAATATATAATATATGTGCACAGGATATTTAATATATGTGCACTGGATGTATAATATATGTGCACTGGATGTATAATATATGTGCACTGTATATATAATACATGTGCACTGGATATATTTATAATATATGTGCACTGGATATTTAATATATGTGCACTGGATATATTTAATATAGGTGCACTGGATGTATATAATATATGTGCACTGGACATTTAATATATGTGCAATGGATATATATATATAATATATGTGCACTGGATATATAATATATGTTCACTGGATATATATATATATAATATATGTGCAATGGATCTATAATATATATGCACTGGATATTTAAAATATATGTGCACTGGATATATAATATATGTGCACTGGATATATTTAAAATATGTGCACTGTATGTATAATATATTTGCACTGGATATTTAATATATGTTCACTGGACATATATAATATATGTGCACTGGATATATATATATATATATATATATATATATATATATATTAAATGTGCACTGGATATTTAATATATGTGCACTGGATATATTTAATATCTGTGCAATGGATGTATAATATATGTGCACTGGACATTTAATATATGTGCAATGGATACATATAATATATGTGCACTGGATCTATAATATATGTGCACTGGATATTTATAATATATGTGTAATGGATATGTTTAATATATGTGCACTGGATATATAATATATGTGCACTGGATATTTAATATATGTGCACTGGATATATATAATATATGTGCACTGAATATTTAATATATGTGCACTGGATATATATATAATATATGTGCACTGGATATATAATATATGTGCACTGGATATATAATATATGTGCACTAGATATATAAAATATGTGCACAGGATATATGTAATATATGTGCACTGGACCTAAAATTTAAGTGCACTGGATATATAATATATGTGCACTGGATATTTAAAATAAATGTGATCTGTATATATAATATATGTGCACTGGATATTTAATATATGTGCACTGGATATATATAATATATGTGCACTGGATTTATAATACTTGTGCACTGGTTAGTTAAATTATATGTGCACTGGATATATAATATATGTGCACTGGATATATTTAATATTTGTGCACTGGATATATAATATATGTGCACTGGATATTTAATATATGTGCACTGGATATATTTAATATATGTGCACTGGATGTATATAATATATGTGCACTGGATATATAATATATGTGCACTGGATATATATAATATATGTGCACTGGATATATAATATATGTGCACTGGATATTTAATATATGTGCACTGGATATATTTAATATATGTGCACTGGATGTATATAATATGTGTGCACTGGATATATAATATATGTGCACTGGATATATATAATATATGTGCACTGGATATATAATATATGTGCACTGGATATATTTAATATATGTGCACTGGATGTATATAATATGTGTGCACTGGATATATAATATATGTGCACTGGATATATATAATATATGTGCATTGGATATATAATATATGTGCACTGGATATATTTAATATATGTGCACTGGATATATAATATATGTGCACTGGATATTTAATATATGTGCACTGGATATATTTATAATATATGTGCACTGGATATTTAATATATGTGCACTGGATATATTTAATATATGTGCACTGGATGTATATAATATGCGTGAACTGGATATATAATATATGTGCACTAAATATATATAATATATGTGCACTGGATATATAATATGTGTGCACTAGATATATATAATATATGTGCACTGGATATTTAATATATGTGCAATGGATATACATAATATATGTGCACTGGATCTATAATATATGTGCACTGGATATATAATATATGTGCACTGGATATTTAATATATGTGCACTGGATATATAATATATGTGCACTGGATATATAATATATGTGCACAGGATATATATAATATATGTGCACTGGATATTTAATATATGTGCACTGGATATATATAATATATGTGCACTGGATATATTTATAATATATGTGCACTGGATATATATAATCTATGTGCACTGGATATATATAATATATGTGCACTGGATCTAAAATATATGTGCACTGGATATAAATAATATATGTGCACTCGATCTATAATATATGTGCACTGGAAATTTATAATATATGTGCACAGAATATATAATATATGTGCACAGGATATTTAAAATATAAGCACTGGATATATTTAATATATGTGCACTGGATGTATATATAGTATATTTGCACTGGATATTTAATATATGTGCACTGGGTATATAAATATAATATATGTGCACTGGATATATAATATATGTGCACTGGATATATATATATATATATATATATAATATATGTGCACTGGATATTTAATATATGTGCACTGGATATATAATATATGTGCACTTGATATATAATATATGTGCACTGAATATTTAATATATGTGCACTGTATATATATAATATATGTGCACTGGATATATATATAATATATGTGCATTGGATCTATAATATATGTGCACTGGAAATTTATAATATATGTGCACAGAATATATAATATATGTGCACAGGATATTTAATATATGTGCACTGGATGTATAATATATGTGCACTGGATGTATAATATATGTGCACTGTATATATTATATATGTGCACTGGATATATTTATAATATATGTGCACTGGATATTTAATATATGTGCAATGGATATATATATAATATATGTGCACTGGATATGTAATATACGTTCACTGGATATATATATATAATATATGTGCACTGGATCTATAATATATATGCACTGGATATTTAAAATATATGTGCACTGGATATATAATATATGTGCACTGGATATATTTAAAATATGTGCACTGTATGTATAATATATGTGCACTGGATATTTAATATATGTTCACTGGACATATATAATATATGTGCACTGGATATATATATATTATATGTGCACTGGATATTTAATATATGTGCACTGGATATATTTAATATCTGTGCAATGGATGTATAATATATGTGCACTGGACATTTAATATATGTGCAATGGATACATATAATATATGTGCACTGGATCTATAATATATGTGCACTGGATATTTATAATATATGTGTAATGGATATGTTTAATATATGTGCACTGGATATATAATATATGTGCACTGGAAATTTGTAATAAATGTGCACTGTATATATAATATATGTGCACTGGATGTATAATATATGTGCACTGTATATATTATATATGTGCACTGGATATATTTATAATATATGTGCACTGGATATTTAATATATGTGCACTGGATATATTTAATATATCTGCACTAGATGTATAACATATGTAAACTGGATATTTAATATATGTTAACTGGACATATATAATATATGTGCACTGGATATATGTAATATATGTGCACTGGATGTGTAACATATGTGCACTGGACATTTAATATATGTGCAATGGATATATATAATATATGTGCACTGGATCTATAATATATGTGCATTAGATATTTATAATATGTGTGCACTGGATATTTAATATATGTGCACTGAATATATATATATATATATATATATATATATATATATATATATATATATATTATATGTGCACTGGATATTTATAATATATGTGCAATGGATATATTTAATATATGTGCACTGGATATTTAATATATGTGCACTGCATATATATATAATATATGTGCACTGGATATTTATAATATATGTGCAATGGATATATTTAATATATGTGCACTAGATATATAATATATGTGCACTGGATATTTAATATATGTGCACTGGATATATATAATACATGTGCACTGGATATATAATATATGTGCACTGGATATTTATTATATATGTGCACTGCATATATATAATATATGTGCACTGGATATATAATATATGTGCACTGGATATATAAAATATGTGCACTGGATATATAATATATGTGCACTGGATATTTAAAATAAATGTGCACTGGATATATAATACATGTGCACTGGATATATAATATATGTGCACTGGATATTTAATATATGTGCACTGGATATATATAATATATGTGCACTGAATATTTAATATATGTGCACTGGATATATATAATACATGTGCACTGGATATATAATATATGTGCACTGGATATATAATATATGTGCACTAGATATATAAAATATGTGCACAGGATATATATATAATATATGTGCACTGGATCTAAAATTTAAGTGCACTGGATATATAATATATGTGCACTGGATATTTAATATATGTGCACTGGATATATATAATATATGTGCACTGGATTTATAATACTTGTGCACTGGTTAGTTAAATTATATGTGCACTGGATATATAATATATGTGCACTGGATATATTTAATATATGTGCACTGGATATATAATATATGTGCACTGGATATATAATATATGTGCACTGGATATATAATATATGTGCACTGGATATATTTAATATATGTGCACTGGATATATAATATATGTGCACTGGATATTTAATATATGTGCACTGGATATATTTAATATATGTGCACTGGATGTATATAATATGTGTGCACTGGATATATAATATATGTGCACTGGATATATATAATATATGTGCACTGGATATATTTAATATATGTGCACTGGATATATAATATATGTGCACTGGAAATATAATATATGTGCACTGGATATTTAATATATGTGCACTGGATATATTTAATATATGTGCACTGGATGTATATAATATATGTGCACTGGATATATATAATATATGTGCACTGGATATATAATATATGTGCACTGGATATTTAATATATGTGCACTGGATATATTTAATATATGTGCACTGGATGTATATAATATGTGTGCACTGGATATATAATATATGTGCACTGGATATATATAATATATGTGCACTGGATATATAATATATGTGCACTGGATATATTTAATATATGTGCACTGGATATATAATATATGTGCACTGTATATATTTAATATATGTGCACTGGATATATATAATATATGTGCACTGGATATATAATACATGTGCACTGGATATATTTATAATATATGTGCACTGGATATTTAATATATGTGCACTGGATATATTTAATATATGTGCACTGGATATATTTAATATATGTGCACTGGATGTATATAATATGTGTGCACTGGATATATAATATATGTGCACTGGATATATAATATATGTGCACTGGATATATTTAATATATGTGCACTGGATATATAATATATGTGCACTGGATATATAATATATGTGCACTGGATATATTTAATATATGTGCACTGGATATATAATATATGTGCACTGGATATTTAATATATGTGCACTGGATATATTTAATATATGTGCACTGGATATATAATATATGTGCACTGGATATATTTATAATATATGTGCACTGGATATTTAAGATATGTGCACTGGATATATTTAATATATGTGCACTGGATATATTTAATATATGTGCACTGGATGTATATAATATGTGTGCACTGGATATATAATATATGTGCACTGGATATATAATATATGTGCACTGGATATATTTAATATATGTGCACTGGATATATAATATATGTGCACTGGATATATTTAATATATGTGGACTGGATATATAATATATGTGCACTGGATATTTAATATATGTGCACTGGATATATTTAATATATGTGCACTGGATATATAATATATGTGCACTGGATATATTTATAATATATGTGCACTGGATATTTAATATATGTGCACTGGATATATTTAATATTTGTGCACTGGATGTATATAATATGCGTGAACTGGATATATAATATATGTGCACTAAATATATATAATATATGTGCACTGGATATATAATATGTGTGCACTGGATATATATAATATATGTGCACTGGATATTTAATATATGTGCCATGGATATACATAATATGTGTGCACTGGATCTATAATATATGTGCACTGGATATATAATATATGTGCACTGGATATTTAATATATGTGCACTGGATATATAATATATGTGCACTGGATATATAATATATGTGCACAGGATATATATAATATATGTGCACTGGATATATTTATAATATATGTGCACTGGATATATATAATCTATGTGCACTGGATATATATAATATATGTGCACTGGATCTAAAATATATGTGCACTGGATATAAATAATATATGTGCACTCGATCTATAATATATGTGCACTGGAAATTTATAATATATGTGCACAGAATATATAATATAGGTGCACAGGATATTTAAAATATAAGCACTGGATATATTTAATATATGTGCACTGGATGTATATATAGTATATTTG
This sequence comes from Leptodactylus fuscus, assembly GCF_031893055.1. NCBI lineage: Eukaryota > Metazoa > Chordata > Amphibia > Anura > Leptodactylidae > Leptodactylus > Leptodactylus fuscus. Next base: position 279,781,262 of record NC_134266.1, read on the forward strand.
CACTGGATATTTAATATATGTGCACTGGGTATATAAATATAATATATGTGCACTGGATATATAATATATGTGCACTGGATATATATATAATATATGTGCACTGGATATTTAATATATGTGCACTGGATATATAATATATGTGCACTTGATATATAATATATGTGCACTGAATATTTAATATATGTGCACTGTATATATATAATATATGTGCACTGGATATATATATAATATATGTGCATTGGATCTATAATATATGTGCACTGGAAATTTATAATATATGTGCACAGAATATATAATATATGTGCACAGGATATTTAATATATGTGCACTGGATGTATAATATATGTGCACTGGATGTATAATATATGTGCACTGTATATATAATATATGTGCACTGGATATATTTATAATATATGTGCACTGGATATTTAATATATGTGCACTGGATATATTTAATATAGGTGCACTGGATGTATATAATATATGTGCACTGGACATTTAATATATGTGCAATGGATATATATATAATATATGTGCACTGGATATATAATATACGTTCACTGGATATATATATATATAATATATGTGCACTGGATCTATAATATATATGCACTGGATATTTAAAATATATGTGCACTGGATATATAATATATGTGCACTGGATATATTTAAAATATGTGCACTGTATGAATAATATATTTGCACTGGATATTTAATATATGTTCACTGGACATATATAATATATGTGCACTGGATATATATATATATATATTATATGTGCACTGGATATTTAATATATGTGCACTGGATATATTTAATATCTGTGCAATGGATGTATAATATATGTGCACTGGACATTTAATATATGTGCAATGGATACATATAATATATGTGCACTGGATCTATAATATATGTGCACTGGATATTTATAATATATGTGTAATGGATATGTTTAATATATGTGCACTGGATATATAATATATGTGCACTGGATATTTAATATATGTGCACTGGATATATATAATATATGTGCACTGAATATTTAATATATGCGCACTGGATATATATATAATATATGTGCACTGGATATATAATATATGTGCACTGGATATATAATATATGTGCACTAGATATATAAAATATGTGCACAGGATATATATAATATATGTGCACTGGACCTAAAATTTAAGTGCACTGGATATATAATATATGTGCACTGGAAATTTAAAATAAATGTGATCTGTATATATAATATATGTGCACTGGATATTTAATATATGTGCACTGGATATATATAATATATGTGCACTGGATTTATAATACTTGTGCACTGGTTAGTTAAATTATATGTGCACTGGATATATAATATATGTGCACTGGATATATTTAATATATGTGCACTGGATATATAATATATGTGCACTGGATATTTAATATATGTGCACTGGATATATTTAATATATGTGCACTGGATGTATATAATATGTGTGCACTGGATATATAATATATGTGCACTGGATATATATAATATATGTGCACTGGATATATAATATATGTGCACTGGATATTTAATATATGTGCACTGGATATATTTAATATATGTGCACTGGATGTATATAATATGTGTGCACTGGATATATAATATATGTGCACTGGATATATATAATATATGTGCACTGGATATATAATATATGTGCACTGGATATATTTAATATATGTGCACTGGATATATAATATATGTGCACTGGATATTTAATATATGTGCACTGGATATATTTAATATATGTGCACTGGATGTATATAATATGTGTGCACTGGATATATAATATATGTGCACTGGATATATATAATATATGTGCACTGGATATATAATATATGTGCACTGGATATTTAATATATGTGCACTGGATGTATATAATATGTGTGCACTGGATATATAATATATGTGCACTGGATATATATAATATATGTGCACTGGATATATAATATATGTGCACTGGATATATTTAATATATGTGCACTGGATATATAATATATGTGCACTGGATATTTAATATATGTGCACTGGATATATATAATATATGTGCACTGGATATATAATATATGTGCACTGGATATATTTATAATATATGTGCACTGGATATTTAATATATGTGCACTGGATATATTTAATATATGTGCACTGGATGTATATAATATGCGTGAACTGGATATATAATATATGTGCACTAAATATATATAATATATGTGCACTGGATATATAATATGTGTGCACTGGATATATATAATATATGTGCACTGGATATTTAATATATGTGCAATGGATATACATAATATATGTGCACTGGATCTATAATATATGTGCACTGGATATATAATATATGTGCACTGGATATATAATGTATGTGCACTGGATATATAATATATGTGCACAGGATATATATAATATATGTGCACTGGATATTTAATATATGTGCACTGGATATATATAATATATGTGCACTGGATATATTTATAATATATGTACACTGGATATATATAATCTATGTGCACTGGATATATATAATATATGTGCACTGGATCTAAAATATATGTGCACTGGATATAAATAATATATGTGCACTCGATCTATAATATATGTGCACTGGAAATTTATAATATATGTGCACAGAATATATAATATATGTGCACAGGATATTTAATATATGTGCACTGGATGTATAATATATGTGCACTGGATGTATAATATATGTGCACTGTATATATAATATATGTGCACTGGATGTATTTATAATATATGTGCACTGGATATTTAATATATGTGCACTGGATATATTTAATATAGGTGCACTGGATGTATATAATATATGTGCACTGGACATTTAATATATGTGCAATGGATATATATATAATATATGTGCACTGGATATATAATATACGTTCACTGGATATATATATATATATATAATATATGTGCACTGGATCTATAATATATATGCACTGGATATTTAAAATATATGTGCACTGGATATATAATATATGTGCACTGGATATATTTAAAATATGTGCACTGTATGTATAATATTTGTGCACTGGATATTTAATATATGTTCACTGGATATATTTAATATCTGTGCAATGGATGTATAATATATGTGCACTGGACATTTAATATATGTGCACTGGATATATTTAATATATGTGCACTGGATATATAATATATGTGCACTGGATATTTATAATATATGTGCACTGGATATATAATATATGTGCACTGGATATATTTAATATATGTGCACTGGATATATAATATATGTGCACTGGATATTTAATATATGTGCACTGGATATATATATAATATATGTGCACTGGATATATAATATATGTGCACTGGATATATTTATAATATATGTGCACTGGATATTTAATATATGTGCACTAGATATATTTAATATATGTGCACTGGATGTATATAATATGCGTGCACTGGATATATAATATATGTGCACTGGATATATATAATATATGTGCACTGGATGTATAATATGTGTGCAATGGATATATATAATATATGTGCACTGGATATTTAATATATGTGCAATGGATATACATAATATATGTGCACTGGATCTATAATATATGTGCACTGGATATATAATATATGTGCACTGGATATTTAATATATGTGCACTGGATATATAATATATGTGCACTTGATATATAATATATGTGCACTGAATATTTTATATATGTGCACTGTATATATATAATATATGTGCACTGGATATATATATATAATATATGTGCACTGGATCTATAATATATGTGCACTGGAAATTTATAATATATGTGCACAGAATATATAATATATGTGCACAGGATATTTAATATATGTGCACTGGATATTTAATATATGTGCACTGTATATATAATATATGTGCACTGGATATTTAATATATGTGCACTGGATATATATAATATATGTGCACTGAATATTTAATATATGTGCACTGGATATATATAATATATGTGCACTGGATATATAATATATGTGCACTGGATATATAATATATGTGCACTAGATATATAAAATATGTGCACAGGATATATATAATATATGTGCACTGGACCTAAAATTTAAGTGCACTGGATATATAATATATGTGCACTGGATATTTAAAATAAATGTGATCTGTATATATAATATATGTGCACTGGATATTTAATATATGTGAACTGGATATATATAATATATGTGCACTGGATTTATAATACTTGTGCACTGGTTAGTTAAATTATATGTGCACTGGATATATAATATATGTGCACTGGATATATTTAATATATGTGCATTGGATATATAATATATGTGCACTGGATATTTAATATATGTGCACTGGATATATTTAATGTATGTGCACTGGATGTATATAATATGTGTGCACTGGATATATAATATATGTGCACTGGATATATATAATATATGTGCACTGGATATATTTATAATATATGTGCACTGGATATATAATATATGTGCACTGGATATATTTAATAAAGGTGCACTGGAAATTTAATATATGTGCACTGGATATATATAATCTATGTGCACTGGATATATATAATATATGTGCACTGAATCTAAAATATATGTACACTGGATAAAAATAATATATGTGCACTCGATCTATAATATATGTGCACTGGAAATTTAAAATATATGTGCACAGAATATATAATATATGTGCAAAGGATATTTAAAATATAAGCACTGGATATATTTAATATATGTGCACTGGATGAATACATAGTATATTTGCACTGGATATTTAATATATGTGCACTGGATATATAAATATAATATATGTGCACTGGATATATAATATATGTGCACTGGATATTTATAATATATGTGCACTGGATATATATAATATATGTGCACTGGATATATAATATATGTGCACTGGATATTTATAATATATGTGCACTGGATATATAATATATGTGCACTGGATATATTTAATATATGTGCACTGGATATATAATATATGTGCACTGGATATTTAATATATGTGCACTGGATATATAAATATAATATATGTGCACTGGATATATAATATATGTGCACTTTATATATATAATATAGGTGCACTGGATATATAATATATGTGCACTGGATATTTATAATATATGTGCACTGGATATATATAATATATGTGCACTGGATATATAATATATGTGCACTGGATATTTATAATATATGTGCACTGGATATATAATATATGTGCACTGGATATATTTAATATATGTGCACTGGATATATAATATATGTGCACTGGATATTTAATATATGTGCACTGGATATATTTATAATATATGTGCACTGGATATATAATATATGTGCACTGGATATATTTATAATATACGTGCACTGGATATTTAATATATGTGCACTGGATATATTTAATATATGTGCACTGGATGTATATAATATGCGTGCACTGGATATATAATGTATGTGCACTGGATATATATAATATATGTGCACTGGATATATAATATGTGTGCACTGGATATATATAATATATGTGCACTGGATATTTAATATATGTTCAATGGATATACATAATATATGTGCACTGGATCTATAATATATGTGCACTGGATATATAATATATGTGCACTGGATATTTAATGTATGTGCACTGGATATTTATAATAAATGTGCACTGGATATATAATATATGTGCAATGGATATATTTAATATATGTGCTCTGGATATATAATATATGTGCACTGGAAATTAATATATATACACTGGATATATATAATATATGTGCACTGGATATATAATATACGTTCACTGGATATATATAATATATTTGCACTGGTTCTATAATATATGTGCACTGGATATTTATAATATATGTGCACTGGATATATAATATATGTGCACTTGATATATAATATATGTGCACTGAATATTTAATATATGTGCACTGTATATATATAATATATGTGCACTGGATATATATATATAATATATGTGCACTGGATATTTAATACATGTGCACTGGATATATATATAATATATGTGCACTGGATATATATATATATAATATATGTGCACTGGATATATAATATATGTGCACTGGATATATATAATATATGTGCACTGGATATATAATATATGTGCACTGGATATTTATAATATATGTGCACTGGATATATATAATATATGTGCACTGGATATATAATATATGTGCACTGGATATTTATAATATATGTGCACTGGATATATAATATATGTGCACTGGATATATTTAATATATGTGCACTGGATATATAATATATGTGCACTGGATATTTAATATATGTGCACTGGATATATAAAATATGTGCACTGGATATATAATATATGTGCACTGGATATATTTATAATATATGTGCACTGGATATTTAATATATGTGCACTAGATATATTTAATATATGTGCACTGGATGTATATAATATGCGTGCACTGGATATATAATATATGTGCACTGGATATATATAATATATGTGCACTGGATGTATAATATGTGTGCACTGGATATATATAATATATGTGCACTGGATATTTAATATATGTGCAATGGATTTACATAATATATGTGCACTGGATCTATAATATATGTGCACTGGATATATAATATATGTGCACTGGATATTTAATATATGTGCACTGGATATATAATATATGTGCACTTGATATATAATATATGTGCACTGAATATTTAATATATGTGCACTGTATATATATAATATATGTGCACTGGATATATATATATATATATAATATATGTGCACTGGATCTATAATATATGTGCACTGGAAATTTATAATATATGTGCACAGAATATATAATATATGTGCACAGGATATTTAATATATGTGCACTGGATATTTAATATATGTGCACTGTATATATAATATATGTGCACTGGATATTTAATATATGTGCACTGGATATATATAATATATGTGCACTGAATATTTAATATATGTGCACTGGATATATATAATATATGTGCACTGGATATATAATATATGTGCACTGGATATATAATATATGTGCACTAGATATATAAAATATGTGCACAGGATATATATAATATATGTGCACTGGACCTAAAATTTAAGTGCACTGGATATATAATATATGTGCACTGGATATTTAAAATAAATGTGATCTGTATATATAATATATGTGCACTGGATATTTAATATATGTGAACTGGATATATATAATATATGTGCACTGGATTTATAATACTTGTGCACTGGTTAGTTAAATTATATGTGCACTGGATATATAATATATGTGCACTGGATATATTTAATATATGTGCATTGGATATATAATATATGTGCACTGGATATTTAATATATGTGCACTGGATATATTTAATATATGTGCACTGGATGTATATAATATGTGTGCACTGGATATATAATATATGTGCACTGGATATATATAATATATGTGCACTGGATATATAATATATGTGCACTGGATATTTAATATATGTGCACTGGATATATTTAATATATGTGCACTGGATGTATATAATATGTGTGCACTGGATATATAATATATGTGCACTGTCTATATATAATATATGTGCACTGGATATATAATATATGTGCACTGGATATATTTATAATATATGTGCACTGGATATTTAATATATATGCACTGGATATATTTAATATATGTGCACTGGATGTATATAATATGCGTGAACTGGATATATAATATATGTGCACTAAATATATATAATATATGTGCACTGGATATATAATATGTGTGCACTGGATATATATAATATATGTGCACTGGATATTTAATATATGTGCAATGGATATACATAATATGTGTGCACTGGATATATATAATATATGTGCACTGGATATTTAATATATGTGCAATGGATATACATAATATGTGTGCACTGGATCTATAATATATGTGCACTGGATATATAATATATGTGCACTGGATATTTAATATATGTGCACTGGATATATAATATATATGCACTGGATATATAATATATGTGCACAGGATATATATAATATATGTGCACTGGATATTTAATATATGTGCACTGGATATACATAATATATGTGCACTGGATATATAATATATGTGCACTGGATATATTTAATATATGTGCATTGGATATATAATATATGTGCACTGGATATTTAATATATGTGCACTGGATATATTTAATATATGTGCACTGGATGTATAATATATGTGCACTGGATATATATAATATATGTGCACTGGATATATAATATATGTGCACTGGATATTTAATATATGTGCACTGGATATATTTAATATATGTGCACTGGATGTATATAATATGTGTGCACTGGATATATAATATATGTGCACTGTCTATATATAATATATGTGCACTGGATATATAATATATGTGCACTGGATATATTTAATATATGTGCACTGGATATATAATATATGTGCACTGGATATTTAATATATGTGCACTGGATATATATAATATATGTGCACTGGATATATAATATATGTGCACTGGATATTTAATATATGTGCACTGGATATATAATATATGTGCACTGGATATTTAATATATGTGCACTGGATATATATAATATATGAGCACTGGATATATAATATATGTGCACTGGATATTTATAATATATGTGCACTGGATATTTAATATATGTGCACTGGATATATTTAATATATGTGCACTGGATTTATATAATATGCGTGAACTGGATATATAATATATGTGCACTAAATATATATAATATATGTGCACTGGATATATAATATGTGTGCACTGGATATATATAATATATGTGCACTGGATATTTAATATATGTGCAATGGATATACATAATATGTGTGCACTGGATCTATAATATATGTGCACTGGATATATAATATATGTGCACTGGATATTTAATATATGTGCACTGGATATATAATATATATGCACTGGATATATAATATATGTGCACAGGATATATATAATATATGTACACTGGATATTTAATATATGTGCACTGGATATACATAATATATGTGCACTGGATATATAATATATGAGCACTGGATATTTAATATATGTGCACTGGATATATATATATAATATATGTGCACTGGATATATTTATAATATATGTGCACTGGATATAAATAATCTATGTGCACTGGATATATAATATATGTGCACTGGATATATATAATATATGTGCACTGGATCTATAATATATGTGCACTGGATGTATAATATATGTGCACTGGATATATAATATATATGCACTGGATATATAATATATGTGCACTGGATATATTTATAATATATGTGCACTGGATATTTAATATATGTGCACTGGATATATTTAATATAGGTGCACTGGAAATTTAATATATGTGCACTGGATATATATAATCTATGTGCACTGGATATATATAATATATGTGCACTGAATCTAAAATATATGTACACTGGATAAAAATAATATATGTGCACTCGATCTATAATATATGTGCACTGGAAATTTAAAATATATGTGCACAGAATATATAATATATGTGCAAAGGATATTTAAAATATAAGCACTGGATATATTTAATATATGTGCACTGGATGAATATATAGTATATTTGCACTGGATATTTAATATATGTGCACTGGATATATAAATATAATATATGTGCACTGGATATATAATATATGTGCACTGGATATATATAATATATGTGCACTGGATATATAATATATGTGCACTGGATATTTATAATATATGTGCACTGGATATATATAATATATGTGCACTGGATATATAATATATGTGCACTGGATATTTATAATATATGTGCACTGGATATATAATATATGTGCACTGGATATATTTAATATATGTGCACTGGATATATAATATATGTGCACTGGATATTTAATATATGTGCACTGGATATATAAATATAATATATGTGCACTGGATATATAATATATGTGCACTGGATATATATAATATATGTGCACTGGATATATAATATATGTGCACTGGATATTTATAATATATGTGCACTGGATATATATAATATATGTGCACTGGATATATAATATATGTGCACTGGATATTTATAATATATGTGCACTGGATATATAATATATGTGCACTGGATATATTTAATATATGTGCACTGGATATATAATATATGTGCACTGGATATTTAATATATGTGCACTGGATATATATAATATATGTGCACTGGATATATAATATATGTGCACTGGATATATTTAATATATGTGCACTGGATATATAATATATGTGCACTGGATATTTAATATATGTGCAATGGATTTACATAATATATGTGCACTGGATCTATAATATATGTGCACTGGATATATAATATATGTGCACTGGATATTTAATATATGTGCACTGGATATATAATATATGTGCACTTGATATATAATATATGTGCACTGAATATTTAATATATGTGCACTGTATATATATAATATATGTGCACTGGATATATATATATATATATAATATATGTGCACTGGATCTATAATATATGTGCACTGGAAATTTATAATATATGTGCACAGAATATATAATATATGTGCACAGGATATTTAATATATGTGCACTGGATATTTAATATATGTGCACTGTATATATAATATATGTGCACTGGATATTTAATATATGTGCACTGGATATATATAATATATGTGCACTGAATATTTAATATATGTGCACTGGATATATATAATATATGTGCACTGGATATATAATATATGTGCACTGGATATATAATATATGTGCACTAGATATATAAAATATGTGCACAGGATATATATAATATATGTGCACTGGACCTAAAATTTAAGTGCACTGGATATATAATATATGTGCACTGGATATTTAAAATAAATGTGATCTGTATATATAATATATGTGCACTGGATATTTAATATATGTGAACTGGATATATATAATATATGTGCACTGGATTTATAATACTTGTGCACTGGTTAGTTAAATTATATGTGCACTGGATATATAATATATGTGCACTGGATATATTTAATATATGTGCATTGGATATATAATATATGTGCACTGGATATTTAATATATGTGCACTGGATATATTTAATATATGTGCACTGGATGTATATAATATGTGTGCACTGGATATATAATATATGTGCACTGGATATATATAATATATGTGCACTGGATATATAATATATGTGCACTGGATATTTAATATATGTGCACTGGATATATTTAATATATGTGCACTGGATGTATATAATATGTGTGCACTGGATATATAATATATGTGCACTGTCTATATATAATATATGTGCACTGGATATATAATATATGTGCACTGGATATATTTATAATATATGTGCACTGGATATTTAATATATATGCACTGGATATATTTAATATATGTGCACTGGATGTATATAATATGCGTGAACTGGATATATAATATATGTGCACTAAATATATATAATATATGTGCACTGGATATATAATATGTGTGCACTGGATATATATAATATATGTGCACTGGATATTTAATATATGTGCAATGGATATACATAATATGTGTGCACTGGATATATATAATATATGTGCACTGGATATTTAATATATGTGCAATGGATATACATAATATGTGTGCACTGGATCTATAATATATGTGCACTGGATATATAATATATGTGCACTGGATATTTAATATATGTGCACTGGATATATAATATATATGCACTGGATATATAATATATGTGCACAGGATATATATAATATATGTGCACTGGATATTTAATATATGTGCACTGGATATACATAATATATGTGCACTGGATATATAATATATGTGCACTGGATATATTTAATATATGTGCATTGGATATATAATATATGTGCACTGGATATTTAATATATGTGCACTGGATATATTTAATATATGTGCACTGGATGTATAATATATGTGCACTGGATATATATAATATATGTGCACTGGATATATAATATATGTGCACTGGATATTTAATATATGTGCACTGGATATATTTAATATATGTGCACTGGATGTATATAATATGTGTGCACTGGATATATAATATATGTGCACTGTCTATATATAATATATGTGCACTGGATATATAATATATGTGCACTGGATATATTTAATATATGTGCACTGGATATATAATATATGTGCACTGGATATTTAATATATGTGCACTGGATATATATAATATATGTGCACTGGATATATAATATATGTGCACTGGATATTTAATATATGTGCACTGGATATATAATATATGTGCACTGGATATTTAATATATGTGCACTGGATATATATAATATATGAGCACTGGATATATAATATATGTGCACTGGATATTTATAATATATGTGCACTGGATATTTAATATATGTGCACTGGATATATTTAATATATGTGCACTGGATGTATATAATATGCGTGAACTGGATATATAATATATGTGCACTAAATATATATAATATATGTGCACTGGATATATAATATGTGTGCACTGGATATATATAATATATGTGCACTGGATATTTAATATATGTGCAATGGATATACATAATATGTGTGCACTGGATCTATAATATATGTGCACTGGATATATAATATATGTGCACTGGATATTTAATATATGTGCACTGGATATATAATATATATGCACTGGATATATAATATATGTGCACAGGATATATATAATATATGTGCACTGGATATTTAATATATGTGCACTGGATATACATAATATATGTGCACTGGATATATAATATATGAGCACTGGATATTTAATATATGTGCACTGGATATATATATATAATATATGTGCACTGGATATATTTATAATATATGTGCACTGGATATAAATAATCTATGTGCACTGGATATATAATATATGTGCACTGGATATATATAATATATGTGCACTGGATCTATAATATATGTGCACTGGATGTATAATATATGTGCACTGGATATATAATATATATGCACTGGATATATAATATATGTGCACTGGATATATTTATAATATATGTGCACTGGATATTTAATATATGTGCACTGGATATATTTAATATAGGTGCACTGGAAATTTAATATATGTGCACTGGATATATATAATCTATGTGCACTGGATATATATAATATATGTGCACTGAATCTAAAATATATGTACACTGGATAAAAATAATATATGTGCACTCGATCTATAATATATGTGCACTGGAAATTTAAAATATATGTGCACAGAATATATAATATATGTGCAAAGGATATTTAAAATATAAGCACTGGATATATTTAATATATGTGCACTGGATGAATATATAGTATATTTGCACTGGATATTTAATATATGTGCACTGGATATATAAATATAATATATGTGCACTGGATATATAATATATGTGCACTGGATATATATAATATATGTGCACTGGATATATAATATATGTGCACTGGATATTTATAATATATGTGCACTGGATATATATAATATATGTGCACTGGATATATAATATATGTGCACTGGATATTTATAATATATGTGCACTGGATATATAATATATGTGCACTGGATATATTTAATATATGTGCACTGGATATATAATATATGTGCACTGGATATTTAATATATGTGCACTGGATATATAAATATAATATATGTGCACTGGATATATAATATATGTGCACTGGATATATATAATATATGTGCACTGGATATATAATATATGTGCACTGGATATTTATAATATATGTGCACTGGATATATATAATATATGTGCACTGGATATATAATATATGTGCACTGGATATTTATAATATATGTGCACTGGATATATAATATATGTGCACTGGATATATTTAATATATGTGCACTGGATATATAATATATGTGCACTGGATATTTAATATATGTGCACTGGATATATATAATATATGTGCACTGGATATATAATATATGTGCACTGGATATATTTAATATATGTGCACTGGATATATAATATATGTGCACTGGATATATAATATATGTGCACTGGATATATTTATAATATATGTGCACTGGATATTTAATATATGTGCACTGGATATATTTAATATATGTGCACTGGATATATTTAATATATGTGCACTGGATGTATAATATATGTGCACTGGATATATAATATATATGCACTGGATATATAATATATGTGCACTGGATATATAAAATATGTGCACTGGATATATATAATATATGTGCACTGGATATATAATATATGTGCACTGGATATAAATAATATATGTGCACTGGATATATTTATAATATATGTGCACTGGATATATATAATCTATGTGCACTGGATATATAATATATGTGCACTGGATATATAAAATATGTGCACTGGATATATATAATATATGTGCACTGGATCTAAATTATATGTGCACTGGATATTTATAATATATGTGCACTGGATATATAATATATTTGCACTGAAAATATAATATATGTGCACTGGATATATATATAATATATGTGCACTGGATATATATAATATATGTGCACTGGATATATATAATATATGTGCACTGGATCTATAATATATGTGCACTGTAAATTTATAATATATGTGCACAGAATATATAATATATTTGCACAATATATTTAATACATGTGCACTGGATGTATAATATATGTGCACTGGATATATAATATATATGCACTGGATATATAATATATGTGCACTGGATATATTTATAATATATGTGCACTGGATATTTAATATATGTGCACTGGATATATAATATATGTGCACTGGATATATAATATATGTGCACTGGATATATATAATATATGTGCACTGGATATATATAATATATGTGCACTGGATATATAAAATATGTGCACTGGATATATATAATATATGTGCACTGGATCTAAATTATATGTGCACTGGATATTTATAATAAATGTGCACTGGATATATAATATATGTGTAATGGATATATTTAATATATGTGCTCTGGATATATAATATATGTGCACTGGATATTTAATATATATACACTGGATATATATAATATATGTGCACTGGATATATAATATACGTTCACTGGATATATATAATATATGTGCACTGGTTCTATAATATATGTGCACTGGATATTTATAATATATGTGCACTGGATATATAATATATGTGCACTGGATATATTTAATATATGTGCACTGGATGTATAACATATGTGAACTGGATATTTAATATATGTTCACTGGACATATATAATATACGTTCACTGGATATATCTAATATATGTGCACTGGTTCTATAATATATGTGCACTGGATATTTATAATATATGTGCACTGGATATTTAATATATGTGCACTGGATACATGTAATATATGTGCACTGTATGTGTAACATATGTGCACTGGACATTTAATATATGTGCAATGGATATATATAATATATGTGCACTGGATCTATAATATATGTGCATTGGATATTTATAATATGTGTGCACTGGATATTTAATATATGTGCACTGAATATATATTTATATATATATATATATATATATATATATATATATATATATATATTATATGTGCACTGGATATTTATAATATATGTGCACTGGATTTATAATATATGTGCACTGGATATTTAATATATGTGCACTGGATATATAATATATGTGCACTTGATATATAATATATGTGCACTGAATATTTAATATATGTGCACTGTATATATATAATATATGTGCACTGGATATATATATATAATATATGTACACTGGATATTTAATACATGTGCACTGGATATATATATAATATATGTGCACTGGATATATATATAATATATGTGCACTGGATATATAATATAGGTGCACTGGATATATATAATATATGTGCACTGGATATATATATATATATATAATATATGTGCACTGGATCTATAATATATGTGCACTGGAAATTTATAATATATGTGCACAGAATATATAATATATGTGCACAGGATATTTAATATATGTGCACTGGATATTTAATATATGTGCACTGTATATATAATATATGTGCACTGAATATTTAATATATGTGCACTGTATATATATAATATATGTGCACTGGATATATATATATATATATAATATATGTGCACTGGATCTATAATATATGTGCACTGGAAATTTATAATATATGTGCACAGAATATATAATATATGTGCACAGGATATTTAATATATGTGCACTGGATATTTAATATATGTGCACTGTATATATAATATATGTGCACTGGATATTTAATATATGTGCACTGGATATATATAATATATGTGCACTGAATATTTAATATATGTGCACTGGATATATATAATATATGTGCACTGGATATATAATATATGTGCACTGGATATATAATATATGTGCACTAGATATATAAAATATGTGCACAGGATATATATAATATATGTGCACTGGACCTAAAATTTAAGTGCACTGGATATATAATATATGTGCACTGGATATTTAAAATAAATGTGATCTGTATATATAATATATGTGCACTGGATATTTAATATATGTGAACTGGATATATATAATATATGTGCACTGGATTTATAATACTTGTGCACTGGTTAGTTAAATTATATGTGCACTGGATATATAATATATGTGCACTGGATATATTTAATATATGTGCATTGGATATATAATATATGTGCACTGGATATTTAATATATGTGCACTGGATATATTTAATATATGTGCACTGGATGTATATAATATGTGTGCACTGGATATATAATATATGTGCACTGGATATATATAATATATGTGCACTGGATATATAATATATGTGCACTGGATATTTAATATATGTGCACTGGATATATTTAATATATGTGCACTGGATGTATATAATATGTGTGCACTGGATATATAATATATGTGCACTGTCTATATATAATATATGTGCACTGGATATATAATATATGTGCACTGGATATATTTATAATATATGTGCACTGGATATTTAATATATATGCACTGGATATATTTAATATATGTGCACTGGATGTATATAATATGCGTGAACTGGATATATAATATATGTGCACTAAATATATATAATATATGTGCACTGGATATATAATATGTGTGCACTGGATATATATAATATATGTGCACTGGATATTTAATATATGTGCAATGGATATACATAATATGTGTGCACTGGATATATATAATATATGTGCACTGGATATTTAATATATGTGCAATGGATATACATAATATGTGTGCACTGGATCTATAATATATGTGCACTGGATATATAATATATGTGCACTGGATATTTAATATATGTGCACTGGATATATAATATATATGCACTGGATATATAATATATGTGCACAGGATATATATAATATATGTGCACTGGATATTTAATATATGTGCACTGGATATACATAATATATGTGCACTGGATATATAATATATGTGCACTGGATATATTTAATATATGTGCATTGGATATATAATATATGTGCACTGGATATTTAATATATGTGCACTGGATATATTTAATATATGTGCACTGGATGTATAATATATGTGCACTGGATATATATAATATATGTGCACTGGATATATAATATATGTGCACTGGATATTTAATATATGTGCACTGGATATATTTAATATATGTGCACTGGATGTATATAATATGTGTGCACTGGATATATAATATATGTGCACTGTCTATATATAATATATGTGCACTGGATATATAATATATGTGCACTGGATATATTTAATATATGTGCACTGGATATATAATATATGTGCACTGGATATTTAATATATGTGCACTGGATATATATAATATATGTGCACTGGATATATAATATATGTGCACTGGATATTTAATATATGTGCACTGGATATATAATATATGTGCACTGGATATTTAATATATGTGCACTGGATATATATAATATATGAGCACTGGATATATAATATATGTGCACTGGATATTTATAATATATGTGCACTGGATATTTAATATATGTGCACTGGATATATTTAATATATGTGCACTGGATTTATATAATATGCGTGAACTGGATATATAATATATGTGCACTAAATATATATAATATATGTGCACTGGATATATAATATGTGTGCACTGGATATATATAATATATGTGCACTGGATATTTAATATATGTGCAATGGATATACATAATATGTGTGCACTGGATCTATAATATATGTGCACTGGATATATAATATATGTGCACTGGATATTTAATATATGTGCACTGGATATATAATATATATGCACTGGATATATAATATATGTGCACAGGATATATATAATATATGTACACTGGATATTTAATATATGTGCACTGGATATACATAATATATGTGCACTGGATATATAATATATGAGCACTGGATATTTAATATATGTGCACTGGATATATATATATAATATATGTGCACTGGATATATTTATAATATATGTGCACTGGATATAAATAATCTATGTGCACTGGATATATAATATATGTGCACTGGATATATATAATATATGTGCACTGGATCTATAATATATGTGCACTGGATGTATAATATATGTGCACTGGATATATAATATATATGCACTGGATATATAATATATGTGCACTGGATATATTTATAATATATGTGCACTGGATATTTAATATATGTGCACTGGATATATTTAATATAGGTGCACTGGAAATTTAATATATGTGCACTGGATATATATAATCTATGTGCACTGGATATATATAATATATGTGCACTGAATCTAAAATATATGTACACTGGATAAAAATAATATATGTGCACTCGATCTATAATATATGTGCACTGGAAATTTAAAATATATGTGCACAGAATATATAATATATGTGCAAAGGATATTTAAAATATAAGCACTGGATATATTTAATATATGTGCACTGGATGAATATATAGTATATTTGCACTGGATATTTAATATATGTGCACTGGATATATAAATATAATATATGTGCACTGGATATATAATATATGTGCACTGGATATATATAATATATGTGCACTGGATATATAATATATGTGCACTGGATATTTATAATATATGTGCACTGGATATATATAATATATGTGCACTGGATATATAATATATGTGCACTGGATATTTATAATATATGTGCACTGGATATATAATATATGTGCACTGGATATATTTAATATATGTGCACTGGATATATAATATATGTGCACTGGATATTTAATATATGTGCACTGGATATATAAATATAATATATGTGCACTGGATATATAATATATGTGCACTGGATATATATAATATATGTGCACTGGATATATAATATATGTGCACTGGATATTTATAATATATGTGCACTGGATATATATAATATATGTGCACTGGATATATAATATATGTGCACTGGATATTTATAATATATGTGCACTGGATATATAATATATGTGCACTGGATATATTTAATATATGTGCACTGGATATATAATATATGTGCACTGGATATTTAATATATGTGCACTGGATATATATAATATATGTGCACTGGATATATAATATATGTGCACTGGATATATTTAATATATGTGCACTGGATATATAATATATGTGCACTGGATATTTAATATATGTGCAATGGATTTACATAATATATGTGCACTGGATCTATAATATATGTGCACTGGATATATAATATATGTGCACTGGATATTTAATATATGTGCACTGGATATATAATATATGTGCACTTGATATATAATATATGTGCACTGAATATTTAATATATGTGCACTGTATATATATAATATATGTGCACTGGATATATATATATATATATAATATATGTGCACTGGATCTATAATATATGTGCACTGGAAATTTATAATATATGTGCACAGAATATATAATATATGTGCACAGGATATTTAATATATGTGCACTGGATATTTAATATATGTGCACTGTATATATAATATATGTGCACTGGATATTTAATATATGTGCACTGGATATATATAATATATGTGCACTGAATATTTAATATATGTGCACTGGATATATATAATATATGTGCACTGGATATATAATATATGTGCACTGGATATATAATATATGTGCACTAGATATATAAAATATGTGCACAGGATATATATAATATATGTGCACTGGACCTAAAATTTAAGTGCACTGGATATATAATATATGTGCACTGGATATTTAAAATAAATGTGATCTGTATATATAATATATGTGCACTGGATATTTAATATATGTGAACTGGATATATATAATATATGTGCACTGGATTTATAATACTTGTGCACTGGTTAGTTAAATTATATGTGCACTGGATATATAATATATGTGCACTGGATATATTTAATATATGTGCATTGGATATATAATATATGTGCACTGGATATTTAATATATGTGCACTGGATATATTTAATATATGTGCACTGGATGTATATAATATGTGTGCACTGGATATATAATATATGTGCACTGGATATATATAATATATGTGCACTGGATATATAATATATGTGCACTGGATATTTAATATATGTGCACTGGATATATTTAATATATGTGCACTGGATGTATATAATATGTGTGCACTGGATATATAATATATGTGCACTGTCTATATATAATATATGTGCACTGGATATATAATATATGTGCACTGGATATATTTATAATATATGTGCACTGGATATTTAATATATATGCACTGGATATATTTAATATATGTGCACTGGATGTATATAATATGCGTGAACTGGATATATAATATATGTGCACTAAATATATATAATATATGTGCACTGGATATATAATATGTGTGCACTGGATATATATAATATATGTGCACTGGATATTTAATATATGTGCAATGGATATACATAATATGTGTGCACTGGATATATATAATATATGTGCACTGGATATTTAATATATGTGCAATGGATATACATAATATGTGTGCACTGGATCTATAATATATGTGCACTGGATATATAATATATGTGCACTGGATATTTAATATATGTGCACTGGATATATAATATATATGCACTGGATATATAATATATGTGCACAGGATATATATAATATATGTGCACTGGATATTTAATATATGTGCACTGGATATACATAATATATGTGCACTGGATATATAATATATGTGCACTGGATATATTTAATATATGTGCATTGGATATATAATATATGTGCACTGGATATTTAATATATGTGCACTGGATATATTTAATATATGTGCACTGGATGTATAATATATGTGCACTGGATATATATAATATATGTGCACTGGATATATAATATATGTGCACTGGATATTTAATATATGTGCACTGGATATATTTAATATATGTGCACTGGATGTATATAATATGTGTGCACTGGATATATAATATATGTGCACTGTCTATATATAATATATGTGCACTGGATATATAATATATGTGCACTGGATATATTTAATATATGTGCACTGGATATATAATATATGTGCACTGGATATTTAATATATGTGCACTGGATATATATAATATATGTGCACTGGATATATAATATATGTGCACTGGATATTTAATATATGTGCACTGGATATATAATATATGTGCACTGGATATTTAATATATGTGCACTGGATATATATAATATATGAGCACTGGATATATAATATATGTGCACTGGATATTTATAATATATGTGCACTGGATATTTAATATATGTGCACTGGATATATTTAATATATGTGCACTGGATGTATATAATATGCGTGAACTGGATATATAATATATGTGCACTAAATATATATAATATATGTGCACTGGATATATAATATGTGTGCACTGGATATATATAATATATGTGCACTGGATATTTAATATATGTGCAATGGATATACATAATATGTGTGCACTGGATCTATAATATATGTGCACTGGATATATAATATATGTGCACTGGATATTTAATATATGTGCACTGGATATATAATATATATGCACTGGATATATAATATATGTGCACAGGATATATATAATATATGTGCACTGGATATTTAATATATGTGCACTGGATATACATAATATATGTGCACTGGATATATAATATATGAGCACTGGATATTTAATATATGTGCACTGGATATATATATATAATATATGTGCACTGGATATATTTATAATATATGTGCACTGGATATAAATAATCTATGTGCACTGGATATATAATATATGTGCACTGGATATATATAATATATGTGCACTGGATCTATAATATATGTGCACTGGATGTATAATATATGTGCACTGGATATATAATATATATGCACTGGATATATAATATATGTGCACTGGATATATTTATAATATATGTGCACTGGATATTTAATATATGTGCACTGGATATATTTAATATAGGTGCACTGGAAATTTAATATATGTGCACTGGATATATATAATCTATGTGCACTGGATATATATAATATATGTGCACTGAATCTAAAATATATGTACACTGGATAAAAATAATATATGTGCACTCGATCTATAATATATGTGCACTGGAAATTTAAAATATATGTGCACAGAATATATAATATATGTGCAAAGGATATTTAAAATATAAGCACTGGATATATTTAATATATGTGCACTGGATGAATATATAGTATATTTGCACTGGATATTTAATATATGTGCACTGGATATATAAATATAATATATGTGCACTGGATATATAATATATGTGCACTGGATATATATAATATATGTGCACTGGATATATAATATATGTGCACTGGATATTTATAATATATGTGCACTGGATATATATAATATATGTGCACTGGATATATAATATATGTGCACTGGATATTTATAATATATGTGCACTGGATATATAATATATGTGCACTGGATATATTTAATATATGTGCACTGGATATATAATATATGTGCACTGGATATTTAATATATGTGCACTGGATATATAAATATAATATATGTGCACTGGATATATAATATATGTGCACTGGATATATATAATATATGTGCACTGGATATATAATATATGTGCACTGGATATTTATAATATATGTGCACTGGATATATATAATATATGTGCACTGGATATATAATATATGTGCACTGGATATTTATAATATATGTGCACTGGATATATAATATATGTGCACTGGATATATTTAATATATGTGCACTGGATATATAATATATGTGCACTGGATATTTAATATATGTGCACTGGATATATATAATATATGTGCACTGGATATATAATATATGTGCACTGGATATATTTAATATATGTGCACTGGATATATAATATATGTGCACTGGATATATAATATATGTGCACTGGATATATTTATAATATATGTGCACTGGATATTTAATATATGTGCACTGGATATATTTAATATATGTGCACTGGATATATTTAATATATGTGCACTGGATGTATAATATATGTGCACTGGATATATAATATATATGCACTGGATATATAATATATGTGCACTGGATATATAAAATATGTGCACTGGATATATATAATATATGTGCACTGGATATATAATATATGTGCACTGGATATAAATAATATATGTGCACTGGATATATTTATAATATATGTGCACTGGATATATATAATCTATGTGCACTGGATATATAATATATGTGCACTGGATATATAAAATATGTGCACTGGATATATATAATATATGTGCACTGGATCTAAATTATATGTGCACTGGATATTTATAATATATGTGCACTGGATATATAATATATTTGCACTGAAAATATAATATATGTGCACTGGATATATATATAATATATGTGCACTGGATATATATAATATATGTGCACTGGATATATATAATATATGTGCACTGGATCTATAATATATGTGCACTGTAAATTTATAATATATGTGCACAGAATATATAATATATTTGCACAATATATTTAATACATGTGCACTGGATGTATAATATATGTGCACTGGATATATAATATATATGCACTGGATATATAATATATGTGCACTGGATATATTTATAATATATGTGCACTGGATATTTAATATATGTGCACTGGATATATAATATATGTGCACTGGATATATAATATATGTGCACTGGATATATATAATATATGTGCACTGGATATATATAATATATGTGCACTGGATATATAAAATATGTGCACTGGATATATATAATATATGTGCACTGGATCTAAATTATATGTGCACTGGATATTTATAATAAATGTGCACTGGATATATAATATATGTGTAATGGATATATTTAATATATGTGCTCTGGATATATAATATATGTGCACTGGATATTTAATATATATACACTGGATATATATAATATATGTGCACTGGATATATAATATACGTTCACTGGATATATATAATATATGTGCACTGGTTCTATAATATATGTGCACTGGATATTTATAATATATGTGCACTGGATATATAATATATGTGCACTGGATATATTTAATATATGTGCACTGGATGTATAACATATGTGAACTGGATATTTAATATATGTTCACTGGACATATATAATATACGTTCACTGGATATATCTAATATATGTGCACTGGTTCTATAATATATGTGCACTGGATATTTATAATATATGTGCACTGGATATTTAATATATGTGCACTGGATACATGTAATATATGTGCACTGTATGTGTAACATATGTGCACTGGACATTTAATATATGTGCAATGGATATATATAATATATGTGCACTGGATCTATAATATATGTGCATTGGATATTTATAATATGTGTGCACTGGATATTTAATATATGTGCACTGAATATATATTTATATATATATATATATATATATATATATATATATATATATATATATATATATTATATGTGCACTGGATATTTATAATATATGTGCACTGGATTTATAATATATGTGCACTGGATATTTAATATATGTGCACTGGATATATAATATATGTGCACTTGATATATAATATATGTGCACTGAATATTTAATATATGTGCACTGTATATATATAATATATGTGCACTGGATATATATATATAATATATGTACACTGGATATTTAATACATGTGCACTGGATATATATATAATATATGTGCACTGGATATATATATAATATATGTGCACTGGATATATAATATAGGTGCACTGGATATATATAATATATGTGCACTGGATATATAATATTTGTGCACTGGATATTTATAATATATGTGCACTGGATATATATAATATATGTGCAGTGGATATATAATATATGTGCACTGGATATTTATAATATATGTGCACTGGATATATAATATATGTGCACTGGATATATTTAATATATGTGCACTGGATATATAATATATGTGCACTGGATATTTAATATATGTGCACTGGATATATATAATATATGTGCACTGGATATATAATATATGTGCACTGGATATATTTATAATATATGTGCACTGGATATTTAATATATGTGCACTGGATATATTTAATATATGTGCACTGGATGTATATAATATGCGTGCACTGGATATATAATATATGTGCACTGGATATATATAATATATGTGCACTGGATATATAATATGTGTGCACTGGATATATATAATATATGTGCACTGGATATTTAATATATGTGCAATGGATATACATAATATATGTGCACTGGATCTATAATATTTGTGCACTGGATATATAATATATGTGCACTGGATATTTAATATATGTGCACTGGATATATAATATATGTGCACTTGATATATAATATATGTGCACTGAATATTTAATATATGTGCACTGTATATATATAATATATGTGCACTGGATATATATATATAATATATGTGCACTGGATCTATAATATATGTGCACTGGAATTTTATAATATATGTGCACAGAATATATAATATATGTGCACAGGATATTTAATATATGTGCACTGGATGTATAATATATGTGCACTGGATATATAATATATGTGCACTGTATATATAATATATGTGCACTGGATATATTTATAATATATGTGCACTGGATATTTAATATATGTGCACTGGATATATTTAATATAGGTGCACTGGATGTATATAATATATGTGCAATGGACATTTAATATATGTGCAATGGATATATATATATAATATATGTGCACTGGATCTATAATATATGTGCACTGGATATTTTTAATATATGTGCACTGGATATATAATATATGTGCACTGGATATTTATAATATATGTGCACTGGATATATAATATATGTGCACTGAAAATTTGTAATAAATGTGCACTGGATATATAATATATGTGCAATTGATATATTTAATATATGTGCACTGGATATATAATATATGTGCACTGGATATTTAATGTATGTGCACTGGATATTTTTAATAAATGTGCACTGGATATATAATATATGTGCAATGGATATATTTAATATATGTGCTCTGGATATATAATATATGTGCACTGGATATTTCATATATATACACTGGATATATATAATATATGTGCACTGGATATATAATATACGTTCACTGGATATATATAATATATGTGCACTGGTTCTATAATATATGTGCACTGGATATTTATAATATATGTGCACTGGATATATAATATATGTGCACTGGATATATTTAATATATGTGCACTAGATGTATAACATATGTAAACTGGATATTTAATATATGTTAACTGGACATATATAATATATGTGCACTGGATATATATAATATATGTGCACTGGATGTGTAACATATGTGCACTGGACATTTAATATATGTGCAATGGATATATATAATATATGTGCACTGGATCTATAATATATGTGCATTAGATATATATAATATGTGTGCACTGGATATATATAATATATGTGCACTGGATATATAATATATGTGCACTGGATATATTTAATATATGTGCACTGGATATATAATATATGTGCACTGGATATATTTAATATATGTGCACTGGATGTATATAATATGTGTGCACTGGATATATAATATATGTGCACTGGATATATAATATATGTGCACTGGATATATTTAATATATGTGCACTGGATATATAATATATGTGCACTGGATATATAATATATGTGCACTGGATATATTTATAATATATGTGCACTGGATATTTAATATATGTGCACTGGATATATTTAATATATGTGCACTGGATATATTTAATATATGTGCACTGGATGTATATAATATGTGTGCACTGGATATATAATATATGTGCACTGGATATATAATATATGTGCACTGGATATATTTAATATATGTGCACTGGATGTATATAATATGTGTGCACTGGATATATAATATATGTGCACTGGATATATAATATATGTGCACTGGATATATTTAATATATGTGCACTGGATATATAATATATGTGCACTGGATATATAATATATGTGCACTGGATATATTTAATATATGTGCACTGGATATATAATATATGTGCACTGGATATTTAATATATGTGCACTGGATATATATAATATATGTGCACTGGAAATTTATAATATATGTGCACAGAATATATAATATATGTGCACAGGATATTTAAAATATAAGCACTGGATATATTTAATATATGTGCACTGGATGTATATATAGTATATTTGCACTGGATATTTAATATATGTGCACTGGGTATATAAATATAATAT
Source organism: Leptodactylus fuscus (assembly GCF_031893055.1). NCBI lineage: Eukaryota > Metazoa > Chordata > Amphibia > Anura > Leptodactylidae > Leptodactylus > Leptodactylus fuscus. The sequence continues at coordinate 279,809,300 of NC_134266.1, forward strand.
ATGTGCACTGGATATATAATATATGTGCACTGGATATATATATAATATATGTGCACTGGATATTTAATATATGTGCACTGGATATATAATATATGTGCACTTGATATATAATATATGTGCACTGAATATTTAATATATGTGCACTGTATATATATAATATATGTGCACTGGATATATATATAATATATGTGCATTGGATCTTTAATATATGTGCACTGGAAATTTATAATATATGTGCACAGAATATATAATATATGTGCACAGGATATTTAATATATGTGCACTGGATGTATAATATATGTGCACTGGATGTATAATATATGTGCACTGTATATATAATATATGTGCACTGGATATATTTATAATATATGTGCACTGGATATTTAATATATGTGCACTGGATATATTTAATATAGGTGCACTGGATGTATATAATATATGTGCACTGGACATTTAATATATCTGCAACGGATATATTTAATATATGTGCACTGGATGTATATAATATGTGTGCACTGGATTTATAATATATGTGCACTGGATATATAATATATGTGCACTGGATATATTTAATATATGTGCACTGGATATATAATATATGTGCACTGGATATATAATATATGTGCACTGGATATATTTATAATATATGTGCACTGGATATTTAATATATGTGCACTGGATATATAATATATGTGCACTGGATATATTTATAATATATGTGCACTGGATATTTAATATATGTGCACTGGATATATGTCACGGAGCGAAGGTATACGTCTTCCTCCGGATGGTCTTTTGAATCAACAGGGACGCAAGAGGTCGGGAGACAACAGCAATTTATTGTAATCCACAAAGTTAGTAGCCGGCGGCGGTCACATCAACCGTAACAACAATAAGTCCACAGAAGTCACAATCCAATGATAACTTTGGTTCCTTGGTCCTGTAACTAAATCCTGGCTCTCTACAGAGCTGTGCACAGGCCGGCTAACACATACTAACTGCTAGCTATATCTATATACTAAACTGTTAAACCTATATCTGTGGGTGGGAAGGGCTGAGTCACAGATCCTTCCCCCCTCACCTATACCAAGGAGAGCAGACTCCCTGTCTACTATGGACAATGCACCATCCAACATCTTCTTGGAGACACTGATCAGATTATCTCCACCCATTGTCCTCACTAGTTAGAGGTATTTGCATACAATGTGCTAACACACTAGACCCTAATCAGCCAACTACACATTGATGTATATAACAGGTTAGAGAATACATTCCACATGAAATATATATTACACATTGCCTATAGTATAGACTCTAACCATCCCGTGACAACCCCTCCCCCTCTCAAAACATGTGCATAACACAATTGGCCTACACAGGTAAATTGGGGAATGCACATCAGTCTCTATAGCTCATATGTCCTCCTGCCGGGATAACCCATCCGCGTTCTGGTGTTGGTTCCCTCGGCGGTACTGAATGGTAAAGTTGTAGGGTTGAAGGGCTGGCATCTGGCAGAAAATCCGGTGGATCCATGTTGGCTTCTCCCTGAGCTTGGCTTCGGGTCACTGCTCCCACAAAGTGGCACTGTAGATTTCCAACATCGTTGCCGAACAGAACATCGGCCGGCAGCCCGCTCATCACACCAATTGTGCATCGTTTTGGTCCATAACCATAGTCGAGTTCCACGTTAGCTTTAGGAATACGTCTCCGAGTACCCCCTGCCAACTTGATAGAAATGCCAGGGCCCTCCTCTAGGGCCTCGGGTCGCACCACTCGGGGGTCTGCTACCGTTAGGAAAGCTCCCGAGTCCCGGAATCCAACAACTGTTCGGCCATCCAGTAGGACCTCCTGCAAGTGCTTCCGCTGAAGGTTTGCGGGATGTGTGGCAGAGGGCTGAATCCCATAGACCCCTGGAGGTGGAACAGATGGGTCATTCATGGAGTCATCTGGAAATGGGGCCAAACTTTCTGTCCTAGGGGTGGTTCCCAGGTAGTGAATAGGCCGGGATGCCACGGTGGCCCGTGCCCCCATGTTAGCAGGGCAACTAGCTTGCAAATGTCCAGGCCGCCCGCACCCAAAACATCTGCGCTCTAGCATTCTTCCAGTAGGTCGTTGTCTAGGGACAGGGTTGTTCATAGCTGGAGGCCGATGGGCTGGGGCAGGGGTAGAGGGGGAATTGTAATCCTGAGGCCGGACACAAAAGGTGGGTGGCTGGCTGAAGGGTGTCTGGCGGACTGTGGTAGTTTTCCGCTCCTCTGCAAACAACCTCTTCCACTGCGGCTTGATGGTCAGGCCCTCATCTGCAAGGGAAGCAGCTTGCTCCACTGTGGCTGGGTTCCGTTCCAGCACCCACTCACGGATCTCAGCGGGGCACTGGGAAAAGAACTGTTCCTTAAGTATGACTTGGAGGATCTTATCGACTGTGACAGCCTCCTCTCCTTCTAGCCAGCGCTTGCATGCTTGCTTCAACTTGTGGGCGAACATGTGGAAGGAGCTTCCCCCATTGTAAGACAAAGAGCGGAACTGAACTCGGTAGGTCTCTGGAGTGACTGCATAATACTTCTGCACCGCTCTTTTAATGGCCTCATAGTCCCGCTGATCACTAGGGTCCATGGCTCTGAGAGCTTCCGCAGCCCCATCTCGTAGGTGCCCCACCAGATACCGGACCCAATCCTTCTCTGGGACTTCCATCAGGCGGCACTGGTGTTTGAAGTCCTGAAAATATCCATCAACATCCCCAGCCGCTTCATCAAAGGTCTTGAAGTGTTTATGGGAGACATATTGTGGTTCTCTCACTGTTGGGCTGGGGGTCGACGTTTGATTATAATTCCGCATAGTTATCTCAGCCATTCGCATTTCATGCGCCATTCTTTCCTTTTCATGCACCATTCTCTGTTCCTCCTTCTCCGTTTCCTGAGCCCTCTGTAATGCTCTACTCCTTTGCTCTGCAGTTGCTTCTAGCCCCAGCACTGCCAATTCCTCCTCATACAAAACAACCCATCTGCTCTTTTGGGTCTGTACCTGCCACTCCCGTATCTCTACTGTCTCCTGGGGGCAGTCCTCCTCATTGTCGCTTTGCAGGGTCATCTCCTCCAGTGCCTCGATCAGTTGCTCTTTCGTTCTTCCCTGGTAACTCAGGTTTAGTTCCCGGGCCCTTAATTTTAGATTTGCCATAGTCCAGTTCCTGTATTCTGAGGTTGTGGTTCCATTAATCGCTGAGCTGTTGTGGTCCATCTCGCTGTCCGCTGTTGATCCCACCGCTGCCAACCAGTTGTCACGGAGCGAAGGAATACGTCTTCCTCCGGATGGTCTTTTGAATCAACAGGGACGCAAGAGGTCGGGAGTCAACAGCAATTTATTGTAATCCACAAAGTTAGTAGCCGGCGGCGGTCACATCAACCGTAACAACAATAAGTCCACAGAAGTCACAATCCAATGATAACTTTGGTTCCTTGGTCCTGTAACTAAATCCTGGCTCTCTACAGAGCTGTGCACAGGCCGGCTAACACATACTAACTGCTAGCTATATCTATATACTAAACTGTTACACCTATATCTGTGGGTGGGAAGGGCTGAGTCACAGATCCTTCCCCCCCTCACCTATACCAAGGAGAGCAGACTCCCTGTCTACTATGGACAATGCACCATCCAACATCTTCTTGGAGACACTGATCAGATTATCTCCACCCATTGTCCTCACTAGTTAGAGGTATTTGCATACAATGTGCTAACACACTAGACCCTAATCAGCCAACTACACATTGATGTATATAACAGGTTAGAGAATACATTCCACATGAAATATATATTACACATTGCCTATAGTATAGACTCTAACCATCCCGTGACAATATATTTAATATATGTGCACTGGATATATTTAATATATGTGCACTGGATGTATATAATATGTGTGCACTGGATATATAATATATGTGCACTGGATATATAATATATGTGCACTGGATATATTTAATATATGTGCACTGGATATATAATATATGTGCACTGGATATATAATATATGTGCACTGGATATATAATATATGTGCACTGGATATATTTAATATATGTGCACTGGATATATAATATATGTGCACTGGATATTTAATATATGTGCACTGGATATATATAATATATGTGCACTGGATATATAATATGTGTGCACTGGATATATATAATATATGTGCACTGGATATTTAATATATGTGCAATGGATATACATAATATATGTGCACTGGATCTATAATATATGTGCACTGGATATATAATATATGTGCACTGGATATATAATATATATGCACAGGATATATATAATATATGTGCACTGGATATTTAATATATGTGCACTGGATATATATAATATATGTGCACTGGATATATTTATAATATATGTGCACTGGATATATATAATCTATGTGCACTGGATATATATAATATATGTGCACTGGATCTAAAATATATGTGCACTGGATATAAATAATATATGTGCACTCGATCTATAATATATGTGCACTGGAAATTTATAATATATGTGCACAGAATATATAATATATGTGCACAGGATATTTAAAATATAAGCACTGGATATATTTAATATATGTGCACTGGATGTATATATAGTATATTTGCACTGGATATTTAATATATGTGCACTGGGTATATAAATATAATATATGTGCACTGGATATATAATATATGTGCACTGGATATATATATAATATATGTGCACTGGATATTTAATATATGTGCACTGGATATATAATATATGTGCACTTGATATATAATATATGTGCACTGAATATTTAATATATGTGCACTGTATATATATAATATATGTGCACTGGATATATATATAATATATGTGCATTGGATCTATAATATATGTGCACTGGAAATTTTTAATATATGTGCACAGAATATATAATATATGTGCACAGGATATTTAATATATGTGCACTGGATGTATAATATATGTGCACTGGATGTATAATATATGTGAACTGTATATATAATATATGTGCACTGGATATATTTATAATATATGTGCACTGGATATTTAATATATGTGCACTGGATATATTTAATATAGGTGCACTGGATGTATATAATATATGTGCACTGGACATTTAATATATGTGCAATGGATATATATATATATAATATATGTGCACTGGATATATAATATACGTTCACTGGATATATATATATAATATATGTGCACTGGATCTATAATATATATGCACTGGATATTTAAAATATATGTGCACTGGATATATAATATATGTGCACTGGATATATTTAAAATATGTGCACTGTATGTATAATATATGTGTACGTGATATTTAATATATGTTCACTGGACATATATAATATATGTGCACTGGATATATATATATTATATGTGCACTGGATATTTAATATATGTGCACTGGATATATTTAATATCTGTGCAATGGATGTATAATATATGTGCACTGGACATTTAATATATGTGCAATGGATACATATAATATATGTGCACTGGATCTATAATATATGTGCACTGGATATTTATAATATATGTGTAATGGATATGTTTAATATATGTGCACTGGATATATAATATATGTGCACTGGAAATTTGTAATAAATGTGCACTGGATATATAATATATGTGCAATTGATATATTTAATATATGTGCACTGGATATATTTAATATCTGTGCAATGGATGTATAATATATGTGCACTGGACATTTAATATATGTGCAATGGATACATATAATATATGTGCACTGGATCTATAATATATGTGCACTGGATATTTATAATATATGTGTAATGGATATGTTTAATATATGTGCACTGGATATATAATATATGTGCACTGGAAATTTGTAATAAATGTGCACTGGATATATAATATATGTGCAATTGATATATTTAATATATGTGCACTGGATATATAATATATGTGCACTGGATATTTAATGTATGTGCACTGGATATTTATAATAAATGTGCACTGGATATATAATATATGTGCAATGGATATATTTAATATATGTGCTCTGGATATATAATATATGTGCACTGGATATTTAATATATATACACTGGATATATATAATATATGTGCACTGGATATATAATATACGTTCACTGGATATATATAATATATGTGCACTGGTTCTATAATATATGTGCACTGGATATTTATAATATATGTGCACTGGATATATAATATATGTGCACTGGATATATTTAATATATGTGCACTAGATGTATAACATATGTGAACTGGATATTTAATATATGTTCACTGGACATATATAATATATGTGCAATGGATATATATAATATATGTGCACTGTATATATATATATATATATATATAATATATGTGCACTGGATATATGTAATATATGTGCACTGGATGTGTAACATATGTGCACTGGACATTTAATATATGTGCAATGGATATATATAATATATGTGCATTGGATCTATAATATATGTGCATTAGATATTTATAATATGTGTGCACTGGATATATAATATATGTGCACTGGATATTTATAATATATGTGCAATGGATATATTTAATATATGTGCACTGGATATTTTATATATGTGCACTGTATATATATAATGTATGTGCAGTGGATGTATAATATATGTGCACTGGATATTTAATATATGTGCACTGAATATATATATATAATATATGTGCACTGGATATTTATAATATATGTGCAATGGATATATTTAATATATGTGCACTAGATATATAATATATGTGCACTGGATATTTAATATATGTGCACTGGATATATATAATACATGTGCACTGGATATATAATATATGTGCACTGGATATTTATTATATATGTGCACTGCATATATATAATATATGTGCACTGGATATATAATATATGTGCACTGCATATATATAATATATGTGCACTGGATATATAATATATGTGCACTGGATATATAAAATATGTGCACAGGATATATATAATATATGTGCACTGGACCTAAAATTTATATCCAGTGCACTGGATATATAATATATGTGCACTGGATATATATAATATATGTGCACTGGATATATAATATATGTGCACTGGATATATAATATATGTGCACTGGACCTAAAATTTAAGTGCACTGGATATATAATATATGTGCACTGGATATTTAAAATAAATGTGATCTGTATATATATATATGTTCACTGGACATATATAATATATGTGCACTGGATATTTAAAATAAATGTGATCTGTATATATAATATATGTGCACTGGATGTTTAATATATGTGCACTGGATATATATAACATATGTGCACTGGATTTATAATACTTGTGCACTGGTTAGTTAAATTATATGTGCACTGGATATATAATATATGTGCACTGGATATATTTAATATATGTGCACTGGATATATAATATATGTGCACTGGATATTTAATATATGTGCACTGGATATATTTAATATATGTGCACTGGATGTATATAATATGTGTGCACTGGATATATAATATATGTGCACTGGATATATATAATATATGTGCACTGGATATATAATATATGTGCACTGGATATTTAATATATGTGCACTGGATATATTTAATATATGTGCACTGGATGTATATAATATGTGTGCACTGGATATATAATATATGTGCACTGTCTATATATAATATATGTGCACTGGATATATATTATATGTGCACTGGATATATTTAATATATGTGCACTGGATATATAATATATGTGCACTGGATATTTAATATATGTGCACTGGATATATATAATATATGTGCACTGGATATATAATATATGTGCACTGGATATATTTATAATATATGTGCAATGGATATTTAATATATGTGCACTGGATATATTTAATATATGTGCACTGGATGTATATAATATGCGTGAACTGGATATATAATATATGTGCACTAAATATATATAATATATGTGCACTGGATATATAATATGTGTGCACAGGATATATATAATATATGTGCACTGTATATATATATATATATATATATATATATATATATATATATATATAATATATGTGCACTGGATATATGTAATATATGTGCACTGGATGTGTAACATATGTGCACTGGACATTTAATATATGTGCAATGGATATATATAATATATGTGCACTGGATCTATAATATATGTGCATTAGATATTTATAATATGTGTGCACTGGATATATAATATATGTGCACTGGATATTTATAATATATGTGCAATGGATATATTTAATATATGTGCACTGGATATTTAATATATGTGCACTGAATATATATATAATATATGTGCACTGGATATTTATAATATATGTGCAATGGATATATTTAATATATGTGCACTAGATATATAATATATGTGCACTGGATATTTAATATATGTGCACTGGATATATAATATATGTGCACTGGATATATAATATATGTGCACTGGATATTTATTATATATGTGCACTGCATATATATAATATATGTGCACTGGATATATAATATATGTGCACTGCATATATATAATATATGTGCACTGGATATATAATATATGTGCAATGGATATATAAAATATGTGCACAGGATATATATAATATATGTGCACTGGACCTAAAATTTAAGTGCACTGGATATATAATATATGTGCACTGGATATTTAAAATAAATGTGCACTGGATATATAATACATGTGCACTGGATATATAATATATGTGCACTGGATATTTAATATATGTGCACTGGATATATATAATATATGTGCACTGAATATTTAATATATGTGCACTGGATATATATAATATATGTGCACTGGATATATAATATATGTGCACTGGATATATAATATATGTGCACTAGATATATAAAATATGTGCACAGGATATATATAATATATGTGCACTGGACCTAAAATTTAAGTGCACTGGATATATAATATATGTGCACTGGATATTTAAAATAAATGTGATCTGTATATATAATATATGTGCACTGGATATTTAATATATGTGCACTGGATATATATAATATATGTGCACTGGATTTATAATACTTGTGCACTGGTTAGTTAAATTATATGTGCACTGGATATATAATATATGTGCACTGGATATATTTAATATATGTGCACTGGATATATAATATATGTGCACTGGATATTTAATATATGTGCACTGGATATATTTAATATATGTGCACTGGATGTATATAATATGTGTGCACTGGATATATAATATATGTGCACTGGATATATATAATATATGTGCACTGGATATATAATATATGTGCACTGGATATTTAATATATGTGCACTGGATATATTTAATATATGTGCACTGGATGTATATAATATGTGTGCACTGGATATATAATATATGTGCACTGTCTATATATAATATATGTGCACTGGATATATAATATATGTGCACTGGATATATTTAATATATGTGCACTGGATATATAATATATGTGCACTGGATATTTAATATATGTGCACTGGATATATATAATATATGTGCACTGGATATATAATATATGTGCACTGGATATATTTATAATATATGTGCACTGGATATTTAATATATGTGCACTGGATATATTTAATATATGTGCACTGGATATATTTAATATATGTGCACTGGATGTATATAATATGCGTGAACTGGATATATAATATATGTGCACTAAATATATATAATATATGTGCACTGGATATATAATATGTGTGCACTGGATATATATAATATATGTGCACTGGATATTTAATATATGTGCAATGGATATACATAATATGTGTGCACTGGATCTATAATATATGTGCACTGGATATATAATATATGTAAACTGGATATTTAATATATGTGCACTGGATATATATAATTTATGTGCACTGGATCTATAATATATGTGCACTGGATGTATAATATATGTGCACTGGATATATAATATATATGCACTGGATATATAATATATGTGCACTGGATATATTTATAATATATGTGCACTGGATATTTAATATATGTGCACTGGATATATTTAATATAGGTGCACTGGAAATTTAATATATGTGCACTGGATATATATAATCTATGTGCACTGGATATATATAATATATGTGCACTGAATCTAAAATATATGTACACTGGATAAAAATAATATATGTGCACTCGATCTATAATATATGTGCACTGGAAATTTAAAATATATGTGCACAGAATATATAATATATGTGCAAAGGATATTTAAAATATAAGCACTGGATATATTTAATATATGTGCACTGGATGAATATATAGTATATTTGCACTGGATATTTAATATATGTGCACTGGATATATAAATATAATATATGTGCACTGGATATATAATATATGTGCACTGGATATTTATAATATATGTGCACTGGATATATATAATATATGTGCACTGGATATATAATATATGTGCACTGGATATTTATAATATATGTGCACTGGATATATAATATATGTGCACTGGATATATTTAATATATGTGCACTGGATATATAATATATGTGCACTGGATATTTAATATATGTGCACTGGATATATAAATATAATATATGTGCACTGGATATATAATATATGTGCACTGGATATATATAATATAGGTGCACTGGATATATAATATATGTGCACTGGATATTTATAATATATGTGCACTGGATATATATAATATATGTGCACTGGATATATAATATATGTGCACTGGATATTTATAATATATGTGCACTGGATATATAATATATGTGCACTGGATATATTTAATATATGTGCACTGGATATATAATATATGTGCACTGGATATTTAATATATGTGCACTGGATATATTTATAATATATGTGCACTGGATATATAATATATGTGCACTGGATATATTTATAATATACGTGCACTGGATATTTAATATATGTGCACTGGATATATTTAATATATGTGCACTGGATGTATATAATATGCTTGCACTGGATATATAATGTATGTGCACTGGATATATATAATATATGTGCACTGGATATATAATATGTGTGCACTGGATATATATAATATATGTGCACTGGATATTTAATATATGTGCAATGGATATACACAATATATGTGCACTGGATCTATAATATATGTGCACTGGATATATAATATATGTGCACTGGATATTTAATGTATGTGCACTGGATATTTATAATAAATGTGCACTGGATATATAATATATGTGCAATGGATATATTTAATATATGTGCTCTGGATATATAATATATGTGCACTGGATATTTAATATATATACACTGGATATATATAATATATGTGCACTGGATATATAATATATGTTCACTGGATATATATAATATATGTGCACTGGTTCTATAATATATGTGCACTGGATATTTATAATATATGTGCACTGGATATATAATATATGTGCACTTGATATATAATATATGTGCACTGAATATTTAATATATGTGCACTGTATATATATAATATATGTGCACTGGATATATATATAATATATGTGCACTGGATATTTAATACATGTGCACTGGATATATATATAATATATGTGCACTGGATATATATATAATATATGTGCACTGGATATATAATATATGTGCACTGGATATATATAATATATGTGCACTGGATATATAATATATGTGCACTGGATATTTATAATATATGTGCACTGGATATATATAATATATGTGCACTGGATATATAATATATGTGCACTGGATATTTATAATATATGTGCACTGGATATATAATATATGTGCACTGGATATATTTAATATATGTGCACTGGATATATAATATATGTGCACTGGATATTTAATATATGTGCACTGGATATATATAATATATGTGCACTGGATATATAATATATGTGCACTGGATATATTTATAATATATGTGCACTGGATATTTAATATATGTGCACTAGATATATTTAATATATGTGCACTGGATGTATATAATATGCGTGCACTGGATATATAATATATGTGCACTGGATATATATAATATATGTGCACTGGATGTATAATATGTGTGCACTGGATATATATAATATATGTGCACTGGATATTTAATATATGTGCAATGGATATACATAATATATGTGCACTGGATCTATAATATATGTGCACTGGATATATAATATATGTGCACTGGATATTTAATATATGTGCACTGGATATATAATATATGTGCACTTGATATATAATATATGTGCACTGAATATTTAATATATGTGCACTGTATATATATAATATATGTGCACTGGATATATATATATATAATATTTGTGCACTGGATCTATAATATATGTGCACTGGAAATTTATAATATATGTGCACAGAATATATAATATATGTGCACAGGATATTTAATATATGTGCACTGGATATTTAATATATGTGCACTGTATATATAATATATGTGCACTGGATATTTAATATATGTGCACTGGATATATATAATATATGTGCACTGAATATTTAATATATGTGCACTGGATATATATAATATATGTGCACTGGATATATAATATATGTGCACTGGATATATAATATATGTGCACTAGATATATAAAATATGTGCACAGGATATATATAATATATGTGCACTGGACCTAAAATTTAAGTGCACTGGATATATAATATATGTGCACTGGATATTTAAAATAAATGTGATCTGTATATATAATATATGTGCACTGGATATTTAATATATGTGAACTGGATATATATAATATATGTGCACTGGATTTATAATACTTGTGCACTGGTTAGTTAAATTATATGTGCACTGGATATATAATATATGTGCACTGGATATATTTAATATATGTGCATTGGATATATAATATATGTGCACTGGATATTTAATATATGTGCACTGGATATATTTAATATATGTGCACTGGATGTATATAACATGTGTGCACTGGATATATAATATATGTGCACTGGATATATATAATATATGTGCACTGGATATATAATATATGTGCACTGGATATTTAATATATGTGCACTGGATATATTTAATATATGTGCACTGGATGTATATAATATGTGTGCACTGGATATATAATATATGTGCACTGTCTATATATAATATATGTGCACTGGATATATAATATATGTGCACTGGATATATTTATAATATATGTGCACTGGATATTTAATATATGTGCACTGGATATATTTAATATATGTGCACTGGATGTATATAATATGCGTGAACTGGATATATAATATATGTGCACTAAATATATATAATATATGTGCACTGGATATATAATATGTGTGCACTGGATATATATAATATATGTGCACTGGATATTTAATATATGTGCAATGGATATACATAATATGTGTGCACTGGATATATATAATATATGTGCACTGGATATTTAATATATGTGCAATGGATATACATAATATGTGTGCACTGGATCTATAATATATGTGCACTGGATATATAATATATGTGCACTGGATATTTAATATATGTGCACTGGATATATAATATATATGCACTGGATATATAATATATGTGCACAGGATATATATAATATATGTGCACTGGATATTTAATATATGTGCACTGGATATACATAATATATGTGCACTGGATATATAATATATGTGCACTGGATATATTTAATATATGTGCATTGGATATATAATATATGTGCACTGGATATTTAATATATGTGCACTGGATATATTTAATATATGTGCACTGGATGTATATAATATGTGTGCACTGGATATATAATATATGTGCACTGGATATATATAATATATGTGCACTGGATATTTAATATATGTGCACTGGATATATTTAATATATGTGCACTGGATGTATATAATATGTGTGCACTGGATATATAATATATGTGCACTGTCTATATATAATATATGTGCACTGGATATATAATATATGTGCACTGGATATATTTAATATATGTGCACTGGATATATAATATATGTGCACTGGATATTTAATATATGTGCACTGGATATATATAATATTTGTGCACTGGATATATAATATATGTGCACTGGATATTTAATATATGTGCACTGGATATATAATATATGTGCACTGGATATTTAATATATGTGCACTGGATATATGTAATATATGAGCACTGGATATATAATATATGTGAACTGGATATTTAATATATGTGCACTGGATATATTTAATATATGTGCACTGGATGTATATAATATGCGTGAACTGGATATATAATATATGTGCACTAAATATATATAATATATGTGCACTGGATATATAATATGTGTGCACTGGATATATATAATATATGTGCACTGGATATTTAATATATGTGCAATGGATATACATAATATGTGTGCACTGGATCTATAATATATGTGCACTGGATATATAATATAAGTGCACTGGATATTTAATATATGTGCACTGGATATATAATATATATGCACTGGATATATAATATATGTGCACAGGATATATATAATATATGTGCACTGGATATTTAATATATGTGCACTGGATATACATAATATATGTGCACTGGATATATAATATATGAGCACTGGATATTTAATATATGTGCACTGGATATATATATAATATATGTGCACTGGATATATTTATAATATATGTGCACTGGATATATATAATCTATGTGCACTGGATATATAATATATGTGCACTGGATATATATAATATATGTGCACTGGATCTATAATATATGTGCACTGGATCTATAATATATGTGCACTGGATATATAATATATATGCACTGGATATATAATATATGTGCACTGGATATATTTATAATATATGTGCACTGGATATTTAATATATGTGCACTGGATATATTTAATATAGGTGCACTGGAAATTTAATATATGTGCACTGGATATATATAATCTATGTGCACTGGATATATATAATATATGTGCACTGAATCTAAAATATATGTACACTGGATAAAAATAATATATGTGCACTCGATCTATAATATATGTGCACTGGAAATTTAAAATATATGTGCACAGAATATATAATATATGTGCAAAGGATATTTAAAATATAAGCACTGGATATATTTAATATATGTGCACTGGATGAATATATAGTATATTTGCACTGGATATTTAATATATGTGCACTGGATATATAAATATAATATATGTGCACTGGATATATAATATATGTGCACTGGATATATATAATATATGTGCACTGGATATATAATATATGTGCACTGGATATTTATAATATATGTGCACTGGATATATATAATATATGTGCACTGGATATATAATATATGTGCACTGGATATTTATAATATATGTGCACTGGATATATAATATATGTGCACTGGATATATTTAATATATGTGCACTGGATATTTAATATATGTGCACTGGATATATATAATATATGTGCACTGGATATCTAATATATGTGCACTGGATATATTTATAATATATGTGCACTGGATATTTAATATATGTGCACTGGATATATTTAATATATGTGCACTGGATGTATATAATATGCGTGCACTGGATATATAATGTATGTGCACTGGATATATATAATATATGTGCACTGGATATATAATATGTGTGCACTGGATATATATAATATATGTGCACTGGATATTTAATATATGTGCAATGGATATACATAATATATGTGCACTGGATCTATAATTTATGTGCACTGGATATATAATATATGTGCACTGGATATTTAATGTATGTGCACTGGATATTTATAATAAATGTGCACTGGATATATAATATATGTGCAATGGATATATTTAATATATGTGCTCTGGATATATAATATATGTGCACTGGATATTTAATATATATACACTGGATATATATATTATATGTGCACTGGATATATAATATACTTTCACTGGATATATATAATATATGTGCACTGGTTCTATAATATATGTGCACTGGATATTTATAATATATGTGCACTGGATATATAATATATGTGCACTTGATATATAATATATGTGCACTGAATATTTAATATATGTGCACTGTATATATATAATATATGTGCACTGGATATATATATAATATATGTGCACTGGATATTTAATACATGTGCAATGGATATATATATAATATATGTGCACTGGATATATATAATATATGTGCACTGGATATATAATATATGTGCACTGGATATTTATAATATATGTGCACTGGATATATATAATATATGTGCACTGGATATATAATATATGTGCACTGGATATTTATAATATATGTGCACTGGATATATAATATATGTGCACTGTATATATTTAATATATGTGCACTGGATATATAATATATGTGCACTGGATATTTAATATATGTGCACTGGATATATATAATATATGTGCACTGGATATATAATATATGTGCACTGGATATATTTATAATATATGTGCACTGGATATTTAATATATGTGCACTGGATATATTTAATATATGTGCACTGGATGTATATAATATGCGTGCACTGGATATATAATGTATGTGCACTGGATATATATAATATATGTGCACTGGATATATAATATGTGTGCACTGGATATATATAATATATGTGCACTGGATATTTAATATATGTGCAATGGATATACATAATATATGTGCACTGGATCTATAATATATGTGCACTGGATATATAATATATGTGCACTGGATATTTAATGTATGTGCACTGGATATTTATAATAAATGTGCACTGGATATATAATATATGTGCAATGGATATATTTAATATATGTGCTCTGGATATATATAATATATGTGCACTGGATTTATAATACTTGTGCACTGGTTAGTTAAATTATATGTGCACTGGATATATAATATATGTGCACTGGATATATTTAATATATGTGCATTGGATATATAATATATGTGCACTGGATATTTAATATATCTGCACTGGATATATTTAATATATGTGCACTGGATGTATATAATATGTGTGCACTGGATATATAATATATGTGCACTGGATATATTTAATATATGTGCACTGGATGTATATAATATGTGTGCACTGGATATATAATATATGTGCACTGGATATTTAATATATGTGCACTGGATATATTTAATATATGTGCACTGGATGTATATAATATGTGTGCACTGGATATATAATATATGTGCACTGTCTATATATAATATATGTGCACTGGATATATAATATATGTGCACTGGATATATTTATAATATATGTGCACTGGATATTTAATATATGTGCACTGGATATATTTAATATATGTGCACTGGATGTATATAATATGCGTGAACTGGATATATAATATATGTGCACTAAATATATATAATATATGTGCACTGGATATATAATATGTGTGCACTGGATATATATAATATATGTGCACTGGATATTTAATATATGTGCAATGGATATACATAATATGTGTGCACTGGATATATATACTATATGTGCACTGGATATTTAATATATGTGCAATGGATATACATAATATGTGTGCACTGGATCTATAATATATGTGCACTGGATATATAATATATGTGCACTGGATATTTAATATATGTGCACTGGATATATAATATATATGCACTGGATATATAATATATGTGCACAGGATATATATAATATATGTGCACTGGATATTTAATATATGTGCACTGGATATACATAATATATGTGCACTGGATATATAATATATGTGCACTGGATATATTTAATATATGTGCATTGGATATATAATATATGTGCACTGGATATTTAATATATGTGCACTGGATATATTTAATATATGTGCACTGGATGTATATAATATGTGTGCACTGGATATATAATATATGTGCACTGGATATATATAATATATGTGCACTGGATATTTAATATATGTGCACTGGATATATTTAATATATGTGCACTGGATGTATATAATATGTGTGCACTGGATATATAATATATGTGCACTGTCTATATATAATATATGTGCACTGGATATATAATATATGTGCACTGGATATATTTAATATATGTGCACTGGATATATAATATATGTGCACTGGATATTTAATATATGTGCACTGGATATATATAATATTTGTGCACTGGATATATAATATATGTGCACTGGATATTTAATATATGTGCACTGGATATATAATATATGTGCACTGGATATTAATATATGTGCACTGGATATTTATAAAATATGTGCACTGGATATTTAATATATGTGCACTGGATATATTTAATATATGTGCACTGGATGTATATAATATGCGTGAACTGGATATATAATATATGTGCACTAAATATATATAATATATGTGCACTGGATATATAATATATGTGCACTGGATATTTAATATATGTGCAATGGATATACATAATATGTGTGCACCGGATCTATAATATATGTGCACTGGATATATAATATATGTGCACTGGATATTTAATATATGTGCACTGGATATATTATATATATGCACTGGATATATAATATATGTGCACAGGATATATATAATATATGTGCACTGGATATTTAATATATGTGCACTGGATATACATAATATATGTGCACTGGATATATAATATATGAGCACTGGATATTTAATATATGTGCACTGGATATATATATAATATATGTGCACTGGATATATTTATAATATATGTGCACTGGATATATATAATCTATGTGCACTGGATATATAATATATGTGCACTGGATATATATAATATATGTGCACTGGATCTATAATATATGTGCACTGGATCTATAATATATGTGCACTGGATATATAATATATATGCACTGGATATATAATATATGTGCACTGGATATATTTATAATATATGTGCACTGGATATTTAATATATGTGCACTGGATATATTTAATATAGGTGCACTGGAAATTTAATATATGTGCACTGGATATATATAATCTATGTGCACTGGATATATATAATATATGTGCACTGAATCTAAAATATATGTACACTGGATAAAAATAATATATGTGCACTCGATCTATAATATATGTGCACTGGAAATTTAAAATATATGTGCACAGAATATATAATATATGTGCAAAGGATATTTAAAATATAAGCACTGGATATATTTAATATATGTGCACTGGATGAATATATAGTATATTTGCACTGGATATTTAATATATGTGCACTGGATATATAAATATAATATATGTGCACTGGATATATAATATATGTGCACTGGATATATATAATATATGTGCACTGGATATATAATATATGTGCACTGGATATTTATAATATATGTGCACTGTATATACATAATATATGTGCACTGGATATATAATATATGTGCACTGGATATTTATAATATATGTGCACTGGATATATAATATATGTGCACTGGATATATTTAATATATGTGCACTGGATATATAATATATGTGCACTGGATATTTAATATATGTGCACTGGATATATAAATATAATATATGTGCACTGGATATATAATATATGTGCACTGGATATATATAATATATGTGCACTGGATATATAATATATGTGCACTGGATATTTATAATATATGTGCACTGGATATATATAATATATGTTCACTGGATATATAATATATGTGCACTGGATATTTATAATATATGTGCACTGGATATATAATATATGTGCACTGGATATATTTAATATATGTGCACTGGATATATAATATATGTGCACTGGATAAAAATAATATATGTGCACTCGATCTATAATATATGTGCACTGGAAATTTAAAATATATGTGCACAGAATATATAATATATGTGCAAAGGATATTTAAAATATAAGCACTGGATATATTTAATATATGTGCACTGGATATATAATATATGTGCACTGGATATATATAATATATGTGCACTGGATATATAATATATGTGCACTGGATATTTATAATATATGTGCACTGGATATATATAATATATGTGCACTGGATATATAATATATGTGCACTGGATATTTATAATATATGTGCACTGGATATATAATATATGTGCACTGGATATATTTAATATATGTGCACTGGATATATAATATATGTGCACTGGATAAAAATAATATATGTGCACTCGATCTATAATATATGTGCACTGGAAATTTAAAATATATGTGCACAGAATATATAATATATGTGCAAAGGATATTTAAAATATAAGCACTGGATATATTTAATATATGTGCACTGGATATATAATATATGTGCACTGGATATATATAATATATGTGCACTGGATATATAATATATGTGCACTGGATATTTATAATATATGTGCACTGGATATATATAATATATGTGCACTGGATATATAATATATGTGCACTGGATATTTATAATATATGTGCACTGGATATATAATATATGTGCACTGGATATATTTAATATATGTGCACTGGATATATAATATATGTGCACTGGATATTTAATATATGTGCACTGGATATATGTAATATATGTGCACTGGATGTATAACATATGTGCACTGGACATTTAATATATGTGCAATGGATATATATAATATATGTGCATTGGATCTATAATATATGTGCATTGGATATTTATAAT
Organism: Leptodactylus fuscus; assembly: GCF_031893055.1. NCBI lineage: Eukaryota > Metazoa > Chordata > Amphibia > Anura > Leptodactylidae > Leptodactylus > Leptodactylus fuscus. Next base: position 279,830,012 of record NC_134266.1, read on the forward strand.
ATGTGTGCACTGGATATTTAATATATGTGCACTGAATATATATATATATATGTGCAATGGATATATTTAATATATGTGCACTGGATATTTAATATATGTGCACTGAATATATATATATAATATATGTGCACTGGATATTTATAATATATGTCCAATGGGTATATTTAATATATGTGCACTGGATATATAATATATGTGCACTGGATATTTAATATATGTGCACTGGATATATATAATATATGTGCACTGAATATTTAATATATGTGCACTGGATATATATAATATATGTGCACTAGATATATAATATATGTGCACTGGACATATAAAATATGTGCACAGGATATATATAATATATGTGCACTGGACCTAAAATTTATGTGCACTGGATATATAATATATGTGCACTGGATATTTAAAATAAATGTGATCTGGATATATAATATATGTGCACTGGATATTTAATATATGTGCACTGGATATATATAATATATGTGCACTGGATTTATAATACTTGTGCACTGGTTAGTTAAATTATATGTGCACTGGATATATAATATATGTGCACTGGATATATTTAATATATGTGCACTGGATATATAATATATGTGCACTGGATATTTAATATATGTGCACTGGATATATTTAATATATGTGCACTGGATATTTAATATATGTGCACTGGATGTATATATTATATGTGCAGTGGATGTATAATATATGTGCACTGGATATTTAATATATGTGCACTGAATATATATATAATATATGTGCACTGGATATTTATAATATATGTGCAATGGATATATTTAATATATGTGCAATAGATATATAATATATGTGCACTGGATATTTAATATATGTGCACTGGATATATATAATATATGTGCACTGGATATATAATATATGTGCACTGGATATATTTAATATATGTGCACTGGATATATAATATATGTGCACTGGATAAAAATAATATATGTGCACTCGATCTATAATATATGTGCACTGGAAATTTAAAATATATGTGCACAGAATATATAATATATGTGCAAAGGATATTTAAAATATAAGCACTGGATATATTTAATATATGTGCACTGGATATATAATATATGTGCACTGGATATATATAATATAAGTGCACTGGATATATAATATATGTGCACTGGATATTTATAATATATGTGCACTGGATATATATAATATATGTGCACTGGATATATAATATATGTGCACTGGATATTTATAATATATGTGCACTGGATATATAATATATGTGCACTGGATATATTTAATATATGTGCACTGGATATATAATATATGTGCACTGGATAAAAATAATATATGTGCACTCGATCTATAATATATGTGCACTGGAAATTTAAAATATATGTGCACAGAATATATAATATATGTGCAAAGGATATTTAAAATATAAGCACTGGATATATTTAATATATGTGCACTGGATATATAATATATGTGCACTGGATATATATAATATATGTGCACTGGATATATAATATATGTGCACTGGATATTTATAATATATGTGCACTGGATATATATAATATATGTGCACTGGATATATAATATATGTGCACTGGATATTTATAATATATGTGCACTGGATATATAATATATGTGCACTGGATATATTTAATATATGTGCACTGGATATATAATATATGTGCACTGGATATTTAATATATGTGCACTGGATATATATAATATATGTGCACTGGATATCTAATATATGTGCACTGGATATATTTATAATATATGTGCACTGGATATTTAATATATGTGCACTGGATATATTTAATATATGTGCACTGGATGTATATAATATGCGTGCACTGGATATATAATGTATGTGCACTGGATATATATAATATATGTGCACTGGATATATAATATGTGTGCACTGGATATATATAATATATGTGCACTGGATATTTAATATATGTGCAATGGATATACATAATATATGTGCACTGGATCTATAATATATGTGCACTGGATATATAATATATGTGCACTGGATATTTAATGTATGTGCACTGGATATTTATAATAAATGTGCACTGGATATATAATATATGTGCAATGGATATATTTAATATATGTGCTCTGGATATATAATATATGTGCACTGGATATTTAATATATATACACTGGATATATATATTATATGTGCACTGGATATATAATATACTTTCACTGGATATATATAATATATGTGCACTGGTTCTATAATATATGTGCACTGGATATTTATAATATATGTGCACTGGATATATAATATATGTGCACTTGATATATAATATATGTGCACTGAATATTTAATATATGTGCACTGTATATATATAATATATGTGCACTGGACATATATATAATATATGTGCACTGGATATTTAATACATGTGCAATGGATATATATATAATATATGTGCACTGGATATATATAATATATGTGCACTGGATATATAATATATGTGCACTGGATATTTATAATATATGTGCACTGGATATATATAATATATGTGCACTGGATATATATAATATATGTGCACTGGATATATAATATATGTGCACTGGATATTTATAATATATGTGCACTGGATATATAATATATGTGCACTGTATATATTTAATATATGTGCACTGGATATATAATATATGTGCACTAGATATTTAATATATGTGCACTGGATATATATAATATATGTGCACTGGATATATAATATATGTGCACTGGATATATTTATAATATATGTGCACTGGATATTTAATATATGTGCACTGGATATATTTAATATATGTGCACTGGATGTATATATTATGCGTGCACTGGATATATAATGTATGTGCACTGGATATATATAATATATGTGCACTGGATATATAATATGTGTGCACTGGATATATATAATATATGTGCACTGGATATTTAATATATGTGCAATGGATATACATAATATATGTGCACTGGATCTATAATATATGTGCACTGGATATATAATATATGTGCACTGGATATTTAATGTATGTGCACTGGATATTTATAATAAATGTGCACTGGATATATAATATATGTGCAATGGATATATTTAATATATGTGCTCTGGATATATAATATATGTGCACTGGATATTTAATATATATACACTGGATATATATATAATATATGTGCACTGGATATATAATATACGTTCACTGGATATATATAATATATGTGCACTGGTTCTATAATATATGTGCACTGGATATTTATAATATATGTGCACTGGATATATAATATATGTGCACTTGATATATAATATATGTGCACTGAATATTTAATATATGTGCACTGTATATATATAATATATGTGCACTGGATATATATATAATATATGTGCACTGGATATTTAATACATGTGCACTGGATATATATATAATATATGTGCACTGGATATATATATAATATATGTGCACTGGATATATAATATATGTGCACTGGATATATATAATATATGTGCACTGGATATATAATATATGTGCACTGGATATTTATAATATATGTGCACTGGATATATATAATATATGTGCACTGGATATATAATATATGTGCACTGGATATTTATAATATATGTGCACTGGATATATAATATATGTGCACTGGATATTTAATATATGTGCACTGGATATATATAATATATGTGCACTGGATATATAATATATGTGCACTGGATATATTTATAATATATGTGCACTGGATATTTAATATATGTGCACTGGATATATTTAATATATGTGCACTGGATGTATATAATATGCGTGCACTGGATATATAATATATGTGCACTGGATATATATAATATATGTGCACTGGATATATAATATGTGTGCACTGGATATATATAATATATGTGCACTGGATATTTAATATATGTGCAATGGATATACATAATATATGTGCACTGGATCTATAATATATGTGCACTGGATATATAATATATGTGCACTGGATATTTAATATATGTGCACTGTATATATATAATATATGTGCACTGGATATATATATATATAATATATGTGCACTGGATCTATAATATATGTGCACTGGAAATTTATAATATATGTGCACAGAATATATAATATATGTGCACAGGATATTTAATATATGTGCACTGGATGTATAATATATGTGCACTGGATATATAATATATGTGCACTGTATATATAATATATGTGCACTGGATATATTTATAATATATGTGCACTGGATATATTTAATATAGGTGCACTGGATGTATATAATATATGTGCAATGGACATTTAATATATGTGCAATGGATAAATATATATAATATATGTGCACTGGATCTATAATATATGTGCACTGGATATTTTTAAATATATTTGCACTGGATATATAATATATGTGCACTGGAAATTTGTAATAAATGTGCACTGGATATAAAATATATGTGCAATTGATATATTTAATATATGTGCACTGGATATATAATATATTTGCACTGGATATTTAATGTATGTGCACTGGATATTTATAATAAATGTGCACTGGATATATAATATATGTGCAATGGATATATTTAATATATGTGCTCTGGATATAAAATATATATGTGCACTGGATATTTAATATATATACACTGGATATATATAATATATGTGCACTGGATATATAATATACGTTCACTGGATATATATAATATATGTGCACTGGTTCTATAATATATGTGCACTGGATATTTATAATATATGTGCACTGGATATATAATATATGTGCACTGGATATATTTAATATATGTGCACTAGATGTATAACATATGTGAACTGGATATTTAATATATGTTCACTGGACATATAAAATATATGTGCACTGGATATATATAATATATGTGCACTGTATATATATATATATAATATATGTGCACTGGATATATGTAATATATGTGCACTGGATGTGTAACATATGTGCACTGGACATTTAATATATGTGCAATGGATATATATAATATATGTGCACTGGATCTATAATATATGTGCATTAGATATTTATAATATATGTGCACTGAAAATATATATATATATATATATATATATATATATATATTATATGTGCACTGGATATTTATAATATATGTGCAATGGATATATATAATATATGTGCAGTGGATGTATAATATATGTGCACTGGATATTTAATATATGTGCACTGATTATATATATAATATATGTGCACTGGATATTTATAATATATGTGCAATGCATATATTTAATATATGTGCAATAGATATATAATATATGTGCACTGGATATTTAATATATGTGCACTGGATATATATAATATATGTGCACTGGATCTATAATATATGTGCACTGGATATTTATAATAAATATGCACTGGATATATAATATATGTGCTCAGGATTTATTTAATATATGTGCACTGGATGTATAATATATGTGCACTGGATATTTAATATATGTGCAATGGATATATATATATATATATAATATATGTGCACTGAATATATAATATATGTGCACTGGATATTTAAAACATGTGCAATGGATATATATAATATATGTGCCCTGGATATATAAAATATGTGCACTGGATATATATAATATATGTGCACTGGATCTAAAATATATGTGCACTGGATATATATATTTATAATATATGTGCATTGGATATAAAATATATGTGCACTGGATATTTATAATAAATATGCACTGGATATATAATATATGTGCAATGGATATATTTAATATATGTGAACTGGATATATAATATATGTGCACTGGATATTTAATATATGTGCACTGGATATATATAATATATGTGCACTGGATATATAATATATGTTCACTGGATATATATAATATATGTGCACTGGATCTATAATATATGTGCACTGGATATTTATAATATATGTGCACTGGATATATAATATATGTGCACTGGATATATTTTATATTTATGCACTGGATCTATAATATATGTGCACTGGATATACTTATAATATATGTGCACTGGATATTTAATATATGTGCACTGAATGAATTTAATATATGTGCACTGGATAAATATAATATGTGTGCACTGGATATATAATATATGTGCACTGGATATATATAATATATGTGCACAGGATATATAATATATGTGCACTGGATATTTAATATATGTGCACTGGATATATATAATATATGTGCACTGGATATATAATATATGTGCACTGGATATATTTATAATATATGTGCACTGGATATTTAATATATGTGCAATGGATATATATAATATATGTGCACTGGATATATTTAATATATGTGCACTGGATTTATAATATAAGTGCACTGGATATATAATATATGTGCAATAAATATTTAATATATGTGCACTGGATATAAATAATATATGTGCACTGGATATATATAATATATGTGCACTGGATATATAATATATGTTCACTGGATATTTAATATATGTGCACTGGATATATATAATATATGTGCACTGGATCTACAATATATGTGCACTGGATATTTAAAATATATGTGCACTGGATATATAATATATGTGCACTGGATATTTGTAATAAATGTGCACTGGATATATTATATATGTGCACTGGATATTTAATGTATGTGCACTGGATATTTATAATAAATGTGCACTGGATATATAATATATGTGCAATGGATATATTTAATATATGTGCTCTGGATATATAATATATGTGCACTGGATATTTATAATATATGTGCACTGGATATATAATATATGTGCACTGCATATTTTTAATATATGTGCACTGGATGTATAACAGATGTGCACTGGATATTTAATATATGTGCACTGGATATATGTAATATATGTGCACTGGATGTATAACATATGTGCACTGGACATTTAATATATGTGCAATGGATATATATAATATATGTGCATTGGATCTATAATATATGTGCATTGGATATTTATAATATGTGTGCACTGGATATTTAATATATGTGCACTGAATATATATATATATGTGCAATGGATATATTTAATATATGTGCACTGGATATTTAATATATGTGCACTGAATATATATATATAATATATGTGCACTGGATATTTATAATATATGTCCAATGGGTATATTTAATATATGTGCACTGGATATATAATATATGTGCACTGGATATTTAATATATGTGCACTGGATATATATAATATATGTGCACTGAATATTTAATATATGTGCACTGGATATATATAATATATGTGCACTAGATATATAATATATGTGCACTGGACATATAAAATATGTGCACAGGATATATATAATATATGTGCACTGGACCTAAAATTTATGTGCACTGGATATATAATATATGTGCACTGGATATTTAAAATAAATGTGATCTGGATATATAATATATGTGCACTGGATATTTAATATATGTGCACTGGATATATATAATATATGTGCACTGGATTTATAATACTTGTGCACTGGTTAGTTAAATTATATGTGCACTGGATATATAATATATGTGCACTGGATATATTTAATATATGTGCACTGGATATATAATATATGTGCACTGGATATTTAATATATGTGCACTGGATATATTTAATATATGTGCACTGGATATTTAATATATGTGCACTGGATGTATATATTATATGTGCAGTGGATGTATAATATATGTGCACTGGATATTTAATATATGTGCACTGAATATATATATAATATATGTGCACTGGATATTTATAATATATGTGCAATGGATATATTTAATATATGTGCAATAGATATATAATATATGTGCACTGGATATTTAATATATGTGCACTGGATATATATAATATATGTGCACTGGATTTATAATATGTGTGCACTGGATATATTTAATATATGTGCACTGGATATATATAATATATGTGCACTGGATATATAATATATGTGCACTGGATATTTAATATATGTGCACTGGATATATATAATATATGTGCACTGGATATATAATATATGTGCACTGGATATATTTAATATATGTGCACTGGATATATATAATATATGTGCACTGGATATATAATATATGTGCACTGGATATATTTATAATATATGTGCACTGGATATTTAATATATGTGCACTGGATATATTTAATATATGTGCACTGGATATATTTAATATATGTGCACTGGATATATTTAATATATGTGCAGTGGATATATAATATATGTGCACTGGATATTTAATATATGTGCACTGGATATATTTAATATATGTGCACTGGATGTATATAATATGTGTGCACTGGATATATTTAATATATGTGCACTGGATATATAATATATGTGCACTGGATATTTAATATATGTGCACTGGATATATTTAATATATGTGCACTGGATGTATATAATATGTGTGCACTGGATATATAATATATGTGCACTGGATATATATAATATATGTGCACTGGAAATATAATATATGTGCACTGGATATTTAATATATGTGCACTGGATATATATAATATATGTGCACTGGATATATAATATATGTGCACTGGATATTTAATATATGTGCAATGGATATATTTAATATATGTGCACTGGATGTATATAATATGTGTGCACTGGATATATAATATATGTGCACAGGATATATATAATATATGTGCACTGGATATATAATATATGTGCACTGGATATATTTAATATATGTGCACTGGATATATAATATATGTGCACTGGATATATTTAATATATGTGCACTGGATATATATAATATATGTGCACTGGATATATAATATATGTGCACTGGATATATTTATAATATATGTGCACTGGATATTTAATATATGTGCACTGGATATATTTAATATATGTGCACTGGATATATTTAATATATGTGCACTGGATGTATATAATATGTGTGCACTGGATATATAATATATGTGCACTGGATATATAATATATGTGCACTGGATATATTTAATATATGTGCACTGGATATATAATATATGTGCACTGGATATATAATATATGTGCACTGGATATAATTAATATATGTGCACTGGATATATAATATATGTGCACTGGATATTTAATATATGTGCACTGGATATATATAATATATGTGCACTGGATATATAATATATGTGCACTGGATATATTTATAATATATGTGCACTGGATATATAATATATGTGCACTAAATATATATATAATATATGTGCACTGGATATATAATATGTGTGCACTGGATATATATAATATATGTGCACTGGATATTTAATATATGTGCCATGGATATACATAATATGTGTGCACTGGATCTATAATATATGTGCACTGGATATATAATATATGTGCACTGGATATTTAATATATGTGCACTGGATATATAATATATGTGCACTGGATATATAATATATGTGCACAGGATATATATAATATATATGCACTGGATATTTAATATATGTGCACTGGATATATAATATATGTGCACTTGATATATAATATATGTGCACTGAATATTTAATATATGTGCACTGTATATATATAATATATGTGCACTGGATATATATATAATATATTTGCATTGGATCTATAATATATGTGCACTGGAAATTTATAATATATGTGCACAGAATATATAATATATGTGCCATGGATATACATAATATGTGTGCACTGGATCTATAATATATGTGCACTGGATGTATAATATATGTGCACTGGATGTATAATATATGTGCACTGTATATATAATATATGTGCACTGGATATATTTATAATATATGTGCACTGGATATTTAATATATGTGCACTGGATATATTTAATATAGGTGCACTGGATGTATATAATATATGTGCACTGGACATTTAATATATGTGCAATGGATATATATATAATATATGTGCACTGGATATATAATATACGTTCACTGGATATATATATATATAATATATGTGCACTGGATCTATAATATATGTGCACTGGATATTTAAAATAAATGTGATCTGTATATATAATATATGTGCACTGGATATTTAATATATGTGCAATGGATATATATAATATATGTGCACTGGATTTATAATACTTGTGCACTGGTTAGTTAAATTATATGTGCACTGGATATATAATATATGTGCACTAAATATATATAATATATGTGCACTGGATATATAATATGTGTGCACTGGATATATATAATATATGTGCACTGGATATTTAATATATGTGCCATGGATATACATAATATGTGTGCACTGGATCTATAATATATGTGCACTGGATGTATAATATATGTGCACTGGATGTATAATATATGTGCACTGTATATATAATATATGTGCACTGGATATATTTATAATATATGTGCACTGGATATTTAATATATGTGCACTGGATATATTTAATATAGGTGCACTGGATGTATATAATATATGTGCACTGGACATTTAATATATGTGCAATGGATATATATATAATATATGTGCACTGGATATATAATATACGTTCACTGGATATATATATAATATATGTGCACTGGATCTATAATATATATGCACTGGATATTTAAAATATATGTGCACTGGATATATAACATATGTGCACTGGATATATTTAAAATATGTGCACTGTATGTATAATATATTTGCACTGGATATTTAATATATGTTCACTGGACATATATAATATATGTACACTGGATATATATATATATATATTAAATGTGCACTGGATATTTAATATATGTGCACTGGAAATATTTAATATCTGTGCAATGGATGTATAATATATGTGCACTGGACATTTAATATATGTGCAATGGATACATATAATATATGTGCACTGGATCTATAATATATGTGCACTAGATATTTATAATATATGTGTAATGGATATGTTTAATATATGTGCACTGGATATATAATATATGTGCACTGGATATTTAATATATGTGCACTGGATATATATAATATATGTGCACTGAATATTTAATATATGTGCACTGGATATATATATAATATATGTGCACTGGATATATAATATATGTGCACTGGATATATAATATATGTGCACTAGATATATAAAATATGTGCACAGGATATATGTAATATATGTGCACTGGACCTAAAATTTAAGTGCACTGGATATATAATATATGTGCACTGGATATTTAAAATAAATGTGATCTGTATATATAATATATGTGCACTGGATATTTAATATATGTGCACTGGATATATATAATATATGTGCACTGGATTTATAATACTTGTGCACTGGTTAGTTAAATTATATGAGCACTGGATATATAATATATGTGCACTGGATATATTTAATATTTGTGCACTGGATATATAATATATGTGCACTGGATATTTAATATATGTGCACTGGATATATTTAATATATGTGCACTGGATGTATATAATATATGTGCACTGGATATATAATATATGTGCACTGGATATATATAATATATGTGCACTGGATATATAATATATGTGCACTGGATATTTAATATATGTGCACTGGATATATTTAATATATGTGCACTGGATGTATATAATATGTGTGCACTGGATATATAATATATGAGCACTGGATATATATAATATATGTGCACTGGATATATAATATATGTGCACTGGATATATTTAATATATGTGCACTGGATGTATATAATATGTGTGCACTGGATATATAATATATGTGCACTGGATATATATAATATATGTGCATTGGATATATAATATATGTGCACTGGATATATTTAATATATGTGCACTGGATATATAATATATGTGCACTGGATATTTAATATATGTGCACTGGATATATATAATATATGTGCACTGGATATATAATATATGTGCACTGGATATATTTAATATATGTGCACTGGATGTATATAATATGCGTGAACTGGATATATAATATATGTGCACTAAATATATATAATATATGTGCACTGGATATATAATATGTGTGCACTGGATATATATAATATATGTGCACTGGATATTTAATATATGTGCAATGGATATACATAATATATGTGCACTGGATCTATAATATATGTGCACTGGATATATAATATATGTGCACTGGATATTTAATATATGTGCACTGGATATATAATATATGTGCACTGGATATATAATATATGTGCACAGGATATATATAATATATGTGCACTGGATATTTAATATATGTGCACTGGATATATATAATCTATGTGCACTGGATATATTTATAATATATGTGCACTGGATATATATAATCTATGTGCACTGGATATATATAATATATGTGCACTGGATCTAAAATATATGTGCACTGGATATAAATAATATATGTGCACTCGATCTATAATATATGTGCACTGGAAATTTATAATATATGTGCACAGAATATATAATATATGTGCACAGGATATTTAAAATATAAGCACTGGATATATTTAATATATGTGCACTGGATGTATATATAGTATATTTGCACTGGATATTTAATATATGTGCACTGGGTATATAAATATAATATATGTGCACTGGATATATAATATATGTGCACTGGATATATATATATAATATATGTGCACTGGATATTTAATATATGTGCACTGGATATATAATATATGTGCACTTGATATATAATATATGTGCACTGAATATTTAATATATGTGCACTGTATATATATAATATATGTGCACTGGATATATATATAATATATGTGCATTGGATCTATAATATATGTGCACTGGAAATTTATAATATATGTGCACAGAATATATAATATATGTGCACAGGATATTTAATATATGTGCACTGGATGTATAATATATGTGCACTGGATGTATAATATATGTGCACTGTATATATTATGTATGTGCACTGGATATATTTATAATATATGTGCACTGGATATTTAATATATGTGCACTGGATATATTTAATATAGGTGCACTGGATGTATATAATATATGTGCACTGGACATTTAATATATGTGCAATGGATATATATATAATATATGTGCACTGGATATGTAATATACGTTCACTGCATATATATATATAATATATGTGCACTGGATCTATAATATATATGCACTGGATATTTAAAATATATATGCACTGGATATATAATATATGTGCACTGGATATATTTAAAATTTGTGCACTGTATGTATAATATATGTGCACTGGATATTTAATATATGTTCACTGGACATATATAATATATGTGCACTGGATATATAATATACGTTCACTGGATATATATATATAATATATGTGCACTGGATCTATAATATATATGCACTGGATATTTAAAATATATGTGCACTGGATATATAATATATGTGCACTGGATATATTTAAAATATGTGCACTGTATGTATAATATATTTGCACTGGATATTTAATATATGTTCACTGGACATATATAATATATGTGCACTGGATATATATATATATATATATATATATATATATATATATATATATATATATATATATATTAAATGTGCACTGGATATTTAATATATGTGCACTGGATATATTTAATATCTGTGCAATGGATGTATAATATATGTGCACTGGACATTTAATATATGTGCAATGGATACATATAATATATGTGCACTGGATCTATAATATATGTGCACTGGATATTTATAATATATGTGTAATGGATATGTTTAATATATGTGCACTGGATATATAATATATGTGCACTGGATATTTAATATATGTGCACTGGATATATATATTATATGTGCACTGGATATGTAATATACGTTCACTGCATATATATATATAATATATGTGCACTGGATCTATAATATATATGCACTGGATATTTAAAATATATGTGCACTGGATATATAATATATGTGCACTGGATATATTTAAAATATGTGCACTGTATGTATAATATATGTGCACTGGATATTTAATATATGTTCACTGGACATATATAATATATGTGCACTGGATATATATATATTATATGTGCACTAGATATTTAATATATGTGCACTGGATATATTTAATATCTGTGCAATGGATGTATAATATATGTGCACTGGACATTTAATATATGTGCAATGGATACATATAATATATGTGCACTGGATCTATAATATATGTGCACTGGATATTTATAATATATGTGTAATGGATATGTTTAATATATGTGCACTGGATATATAATATATGTGCACTGGAAATTTGTAATAAATGTGCACTGGATATATAATATATGTGCAATTGATATATTTAATATATGTGCACTGGATATATAATATATGTGCACTGGATATTTAATGTATGTGCACTGGATATTTATAATAAATGTGCACTGGATATATAATATATGTGCAATGGATATATTTAATATATGTGCTCTGGATATATAATATATGTGCACTGGATATTTAATATATATACACTGGATATATATAATATATGTGCACTGGATATATAATATACGATCACTGGATATATATAATATATGTGCACTGGTTCTATAATATATGTGCACTGGATATTTATAATATATGTGCACTGGATATATAATATATGTGCACTGGATATATTTAATATTTGTGCACTAGATGTATAACATATGTGAACTGGATATTTAATATATGTTCTCTGGACATATATAATATATGTGCACTGGATATATATAATATATGTGCACTGTATATATATATATATATATATATATATATATATAATATATGTGCACTGGATATATGTAATATATGTGCACTGGATGTGTAACATATGTGCACTGGACATTTAATATATGTGCAATGGATATATATAATATATGTGCACTGGATCTATAATATATGTGCATTAGATATTTATAATATGTGTGCACTGGATATTTAATATATGTGCACTGAATATATATATATATATATATATATATATATATATATATATTATATGTGCACTGGATATTTATAATATATGTGCAATGGATATATTTAATATATGTGCACTGGATATTTAATATATGTGCACTGGATATATTTAATATATGTGCAGTGGATGTATAATATATGTGCACTGGATATTTAATATATGTGCACTGAATATATATATAATATATGTGCACTGGATATTTATAATATATGTGCAATGGATATATTTAATATATGTGCACTAGATATTTAATATATGTGCACTGGATATTTAATATATGTGCACTGGATATATATAATACATGTGCACTGGATATATAATATATGTGCACTGGATATTTATTATATATGTGCACTGCATATATATATAATATATGTGCACTGGATATATAATATATGTGCACTGGATATATAAAATATGTGCACAGGATATATATATAATATATGTGCACTGGACCTAAAATTTAAGTGCACTGGATATATAATATATGTGCACTGGATATATTCAAAATATGTGCACTGTATGTATAATATATTTGCACTGGATATTTAATATATGTTCACTGGACATATATAATATATGTGCACTGGATATATATATATATATATATATATATATATATATATATATATATATATATATTAAATGTGCACTGGATATTTAATATATGTGCACTGGATATATTTAATATCTGTGCAATGGATGTATAATATATGTGCACTGGACATTTAATATATGTGCAATGGATACATATAATATATGTGCACTGGATCTATAATATATGTGCACTGGATATTTATAATATATGTGTAATGGATATGTTTAATATATGTGCACTGGATATATAATATATGTGCACTGGATATTTAATATATGTGCACTGGATATATATAATATATGTGCACTGGATATGTAATATACGTTCACTGCATATATATATATATAAAATATATGTGCACTGGATCTATAATATATATGCACTGGATATTTAAAATATATGTGCACTGGATATATAATATATGTGCACTGGATATATTTAAAATATGTGCACTGTATGTATAATATATGTGCACTGGATATTTAATATATGTTCACTGGACATATATAATATATGTGCACTGGATATATATATATATTATATGTGCACTAGATATTTAATATATGTGCACTGGATATATTTAATATCTGTGCAATGGATGTATAATATATGTGCACTGGACATTTAATATATGTGCAATGGATACATATAATATATGTGCACTGGATCTATAATATATGTGCACTGGATATTTATAATATATGTGTAATGGATATGTTTAATATATGTGCACTGGATATATAATATATGTGCACTGGAAATTTGTAATAAATGTGCACTGGATATATAATATATGTGCAATTGATATATTTAATATATGTGCACTGGATATATAATATATGTGCACTGAATATTTAATGTATGTGCACTGGATATTTATAATAAATGTGCACTGGATATATAATATATGTGCAATGGATATATTTAATATATGTGCTCTGGATATATAATATATGTGCACTGGATATTTAATATATATACACTGGATATATATAATATATGTGCACTGGATATATAATATACGATCACTGGATATATATAATATATGTGCACTGGTTCTATAATATATGTGCACTGGATATTTATAATATATGTGCACTGGATATATAATATATGTGCACTGGATATATTTAATATTTGTGCACTAGATGTATAACATATGTGAACTGGATATTTAATATATGTTCTCTGGACATATATAATATATGTGCACTGGATATATATAATATATGTGCACTGTATATATATATATATATATATATATATATATATATAATATATGTGCACTGGATATATGTAATATATGTGCACTGGATGTGTAACATATGTGCACTGGACATTTAATATATGTGCAATGGATATATATAATATATGTGCACTGGATCTATAATATATGTGCATTAGATATTTATAATATGTGTGCACTGGATATTTAATATATGTGCACTGAATATATATATATATATATATATATATATATATATTATATGTGCACTGGATATTTATAATATATGTGCAATGGATATATTTAATATATGTGCACTGGATATTTAATATATGTGCACTGGATATATTTAATATATGTGCAGTGGATGTATAATATATGTGCACTGGATATTTAATATATGTGCACTGAATATATATATAATATATGTGCACTGGATATTTATAATATATGTGCAATGGATATATTTAATATATGTGCACTAGATATTTAATATATGTGCACTGGATATTTAATATATGTGCACTGGATATATATAATACATGTGCACTGGATATATAATATATGTGCACTGGATATTTATTATATATGTGCACTGCATATATATATAATATATGTGCACTGGATATATAATATATGTGCACTGGATATATAAAATATGTGCACAGGATATATATATAATATATGTGCACTGGACCTAAAATTTAAGTGCACTGGATATATAATATATGTGCACTGGATATTTAAAATAAATGTGCACTGGATATATAATACATGTGCACTGGATATATAATATATGTGCACTGGATATTTAATATATGTGCACTGGATATATATAATATATGTGCACTGAATATTTAATATATGTGCACTGGATATATATAATACATGTGCACTTGATATATAATATATGTGCACTGGATATATAATATATGTGCACTAGATATATAAAATATGTGCACAGGATATATATAATATATGTGCACTGGATTTTAATACTTGTGCACTGGTTAGTTAAATTATATGTGCACTGGCTATATAATATATGTGCACTGGATATATTTAATATATGTGCACTGGATATATAATATATGTGCACTGGATATATAATATATGTGCACTGGATATATTTAATATATGTGCACTGGATATATAATATATGTGCACTGGATATTTAATATATGTGCACTGGATATATTTAATATATGTGCACTGGATGTATATAATATGTGTGCACTGGATATATAATATATGTGCACTGGATATATATAATATATGTGCACTGGATATATTTAATATATGTGCACTGGATATATAATATATGTGCATTGGATATATAATATATGTGCACTGGATATTTAATATATGTGCACTGGATATATTTAATATATGTGCACTGGATGTATATAATATGTGTGCACTGGATATATAATATATGTGCACTGGATATATATAATATATGTGCACTGGATATATAATATATGTGCACTGGATATTTAATATATGTGCACTGGATATATTTAATATATGTGCACTGGATGTATATAATATGTGTGCACTGGATATATAATATATGTGCACTGGATATATATATAATATATGTGCACTGGATATATAATATATGTGCACTGGATATATTTAATATATGTGCACTGGATATATAATATATGTGCACTGGATATATTTAATATATGTGCACTGCGTATATATAATATATGTGCACTGGATATATAATATATGTGCACTGGATATATTTATAATATATGTGCACTGGATATTTAATATATGTGCACTGGATATATTTAATATATGTGCACTGGATATATTTAATATATGTGCACTGGATGTATATAATATGTGTGCACTGGATATATAATATATGTGCACTGGATATATAATATATGTGCACTGGATATATTTAATATATGTGCACTGGATATATAATATATGTGCACTGGATATATAATATATGTGCACTGGATATATTTAATATATGTGCACTGGATATATAATATATGTGCACTGGATATTTAATATATGTGCACTGGATATATTTAATATATGTGCACTGGATATATAATATATGTGCACTGGATATATTTATAATATATGTGCACTGGATATTTAATGTATGTGCACTGGATATATTTAATATATGTGCACTGGATATATTTAATATATGTGCACTGGATGTATTTAATATATGTGCACTGGATACATAATATATGTGCACTGGATATATTTAATATATGTGCACTGGATATATAATATATGTGCACTGGATATATTTAATATATGTGCACTGGATATATAATATATGTGCACTGGATATATAATATATGTGCACTGGATATATTTATAATATATGTGCACTGGATATTTAATATATGTGCACTGGATATATTTAATATATGTGCACTGGATGTATATAATATGCGTGAACTGGATATATAATATATGTGCACTTGATATATAATATATGTGCACTGAATATTTAATATATGTGCACTGTATATATATAATATATGTGCACTGGATATATATATAATATATGTGCACTGGATATTTAATACATGTGCACTGGATATATATATAATATATGTGCACTGGATATATATATAATATATGTGCACTGGATATATAATATATGTGCACTGGATATATATAATATATGTGCACTGGATATATAATATATGTGCACTGGATATTTATAATATATGTGCACTGGATATATATAATATATGTGCACTGGATATATAATATATGTGCACTGGATATTTATAATATATGTGCACTGGATATATAATATATGTGCACTGGATATTTAATATATGTGCACTGGATATATATAATATATGTGCACTGGATATATAATATATGTGCACTGGATATATTTATAATATATGTGCACTGGATATTTAATATATGTGCACTGGATATATTTAATATATGTGCACTGGATGTATATAATATGCGTGCACTGGATATATAATATATGTGCACTGGATATATATAATATATGTGCACTGGATATATAATATGTGTGCACTGGATATATATAATATATGTGCACTGGATATTTAATATATGTGCAATGGATATACATAATATATGTGCACTGGATCTATAATATATGTGCACTGGATATATAATATATGTGCACTGGATATTTAATATATGTGCACTGGATATATAATATATGTGCACTTGATATATAATATATGTGCACTGAATATTTAATATATGTGCACTGTATATATATAATATATGTGCACTGGATATATATATATAATATATGTGCACTGGATCTATAATATATGTGCACTGGAAATTTATAATATATGTGCACAGAATATATAATATATGTGCACAGGATATTTAATATATGTGCACTGGATGTATAATATATGTGCACTGGATATATAATATATGTGCACTGTATATATAATATATGTGCACTGGATATATTTATAATATATGTGCACTGGATATATTTAATATAGGTGCACTGGATTTATATAATATATGTGCAATGGACATTTAATATATGTGCAATGGATAAATATATATAATATATGTGCACTGGATCTATAATATATGTGCACTGGATATTTTTAATATATGTGCACTGGATATATAATATATGTGCACTGGAAATTTGTAATAAATGTGCACTGGATATAAAATATATGTGCAATTGATATATTTAATATATGTGCACTGGATATATAATATATTTGCACTGGATATTTAATGTATGTGCACTGGATATTTATAATAAATGTGCACTGGATATATAATATATGTGCAATGGATATATTTATAATATATGTGCACTGGATATATTTAATATAGGTGCACTGGATGTATATAATATATGTGCAATGGACATTTAATATATGTGCAATGGATAAATATATATAATATATGTGCACTGGATCTATAATATATGTGCACTGGATATTTTTAATATATGTGCACTGGATATATAATATATGTGCACTGGAAATTTGTAATAAATGTGCACTGGATATAAAATATATGTGCAATTGATATATTTAATATATGTGCACTGGATATATAATATATTTGCACTGGATATTTAATGTATGTGCACTGGATATTTATAATAAATGTGCACTGGATATATAATATATGTGCAATGGATATATTTAATATATGTGCTCTGGATATAAAATATATATGTGCACTGGATATTTAATATATATACACTGGATATATATAATATATGTGCACTGGATATATAATATACGTTCACTGGATATATATAATATATGTGCACTGGTTCTATAATATATGTGCACTGGATATTTATAATATATGTGCACTGGATATATAATATATGTGCACTGGATATATTTAATATATGTGCACTAGATGTATAACATATGTGAACTGGATATTTAATATATGTTCACTGGACATATAAAATATATGTGCACTGGATATATATAATATATGTGCACTGTATATATATATATATAATATATGTGCACTGGATATATGTAATATATGTGCACTGGATGTGTAACATATGTGCACTGGACATTTAATATATGTGCAATGGATATATATAATATATGTGCACTGGATCTATAATATATGTGCATTAGATATTTATAATATATGTGCACTGAAAATATATATATATATATATATATATATATTATATGTGCACTGGATATTTATAATATATGTGCAATGGATATATATAATATATGTGCAGTGGATGTATAATATATGTGCACTGGATATTTAATATATGTGCACTGAATATATATATAATATATGTGCACTGGATATTTATAATATATGTGCAATGCATATATTTAATATATGTGCAATAGATATATAATATATGTGCACTGGATATTTAATATATGTGCACTGGATATATATAATATATGTGCACTGGATCTATAATATATGTGCACTGGATATTTATAATAAATATGCACTGGATATATAATATATGTGCTCAGGATTTATTTAATATATGTGCACTGGATGTATAATATATGTGCACTGGATATTTAATATATGTGCAATGGATATATATATATATAATATATGTGCACTGAATATATAATATATGTGCACTGGATATTTAAAACATGTGCAATGGATATATATATAATATATGTGCCCTGGATATATAAAATATGTGCACTGGATATATATAATATATGTGCACTGGATCTAAAATATATGTGCACTGGATATATATATTTATAATATATGTGCATTGGATATAAAATATATGTGCACTGGATATTTATAATAAATATGCACTGGATATATAATATATGTGCAATGGATATATTTAATATATGTGAACTGGATATATAATATATGTGCACTGGATATTTAATATATGTGCACTGGATATATATAATATATGTGCACAGGATATATAATATATGTTCACAGGATATATATAATATATGTGCACTGGATCTATAATATATGTGCACTGGATATTTATAATATATGTGCACTGGATATATAATATATGTGCACTGGATATATTTTATATTTATGCACTGGATCTATAATATATGTGCACTGGATATACTTATAATATATGTGCACTGGATATTTAATATATGTGCACTGAATGAATTTAATATATGTGCACTGGATAAATATAATATGTGTGCACTGGATATATAATATATGTGCACTGGATATATATAATATATGTGCACAGGATATATAATATATGTGCACTGGATATTTAATATATGTGCACTGGATATATATAATAAATGTGCACTGGATATATAATATATGTGCACTGGATATATTTATAATATATGTGCACTGGATATTTAATATATGTGCACTGGATATATATAATATATGTGCACTGGATATATTTAATATATGTGCACTGGATTTATAATATAAGTGCACTGGATATATAATATATGTGCAATAAATATTTAATATATGTGCACTGGATATAAATAATATATGTGCACTGGATATATATAATATATGTGCACTGGATATATAATATATGTTCACTGGATATTTAATATATGTGCACTGGATATATATAATATATGTGCACTGGATCTACAATATATGTGCACTGGATATTTAAAATATATGTGCACTGGATATATAATATATGTGCACTGGATATTTGTAATAAATGTGCACTGGATATATTATATATGTGCACTGGATATTTAATGTATGTGCACTGGATATTTATAATAAATGTGCACTGGATATATAATATATGTGCAATGGATATATTTAATATATGTGCTCTGGATATATAATATATGTGCACTGGATATTTATAATATATGTGCACTGGATATATAATATATGTGCACTGCATATTTTTAATATATGTGCACTGGATGTATAACAGATGTGCACTGGATATTTAATATATGTGCACTGGATATATGTAATATATGTGCACTGGATGTATAACATATGTGCACTGGACATTTAATATATGTGCAATGGATATATATAATATATGTGCATTGGATCTATAATATATGTGCATTGGATATTTATAATATGTGTGCACTGGATATTTAATATATGTGCACTGAATATATATATATATATGTGCAATGGATATATTTAATATATGTGCACTGGATATTTAATATATGTGCACTGAATATATATATATAATATATGTGCACTGGATATTTATAATATATGTCCAATGGGTATATTTAATATATGTGCACTGGATATATAATATATGTGCACTGGATATTTAATATATGTGCACTGGATATATATAATATATGTGCACTGAATATTTAATATATGTGCACTGGATATATATAATATATGTGCACTAGATATATAATATATGTGCACTGGACATATAAAATATGTGCACAGGATATATATAATATATGTGCACTGGACCTAAAATTTATGTGCACTGGATATATAATATATGTGCACTGGATATTTAAAATAAATGTGATCTGGATATATAATATATGTGCACTGGATATTTAATATATGTGCACTGGATATATATAATATATGTGCACTGGATTTATAATACTTGTGCACTGGTTAGTTAAATTATATGTGCACTGGATATATAATATATGTGCACTGGATATATTTAATATATGTGCACTGGATATATAATATATGTGCACTGGATATTTAATATATGTTCACTGGACATATATAATATATGTGCACTGTATATATATAATATATGTGCACTGGATATTTAATATATGTGCACTGGATATATTTAATATATGTGCACTGGATATTTAATATATGTGCACTGGATGTATATATTATATGTGCAGTGGATGTATAATATATGTGCACTGGATATTTAATATATGTGCACTGAATATATATATAATATATGTGCACTGGATATTTATAATATATGTGCAATGGATATATTTAATATATGTGCAATAGATATATAATATATGTGCGCTGGATATTTAATATATGTGCACTGGATATATATAAAATATGTGCACTGGATTTATAATATGTGTGCACTGGATATATTTAATATATGTGCACTGGATATATATAATATATGTGCACTGGATATATAATATATGTGCACTGGATATTTAATATATGTGCACTGGATATATATAATATATGTGCACTGGATATATAATATATGTGCACTGGATATATTTAATATATGTGCACTGGATATATATAATATATGTGCACTGGATATATAATATATGTGCACTATATATATTTATAATATATGTGCACTGGATATTTAATATATGTGCACTGGATATATTTAATATATGTGCACTGGATATATTTAATATATGTGCACTGGATATATTTAATATATGTGCACTGGATATATAATATATGTGCACTGGATATTTAATATATGTGCACTGGATATATTTAATATATGTGCACTGGATGTATATAATATGTGTGCACTGGATATATTTAATATATGTGCACTGGATATATAATATATGTGCACTGGATATTTAATATATGTGCACTGGATATATTTAATATATGTGCACTGGATGTATATAATATGTGTGCACTGGATATATAATATATGTGCACTGGATATATATAATATATGTGCACTGGAAATATAATATATGTGCACTGGATATTTAATATATGTGCACTGGATATATATAATATATGTGCACTGGATATATAATATATGTGCACTGGATATTTAATATATGTGCAATGGATATATTTAATATATGTGTACTGGATGTATATAATATGTGTGCACTGGATATATAATATATGTGCACAGGATATATATAATATATGTGCACTGGATATATAATATATGTGCACTGGATATATTTAATATATGTGCACTGGATATATAATATATGTGCACTGGATATATTTAATATATGTGCACTGGATATATATAATATATGTGCACTGGATATATAATATATGTGCACTGGATATATTTATAATATATGTGCACTGGATATTTAATATATGTGCACTGGATATATTTAATATATGTGCACTGGATATATTTAATATATGTGCACTGGATGTATATAATATGTGTGCACTGGATATATAATATATGTGCACTGGATATATAATATATGTGCACTGGATATATTTAATATATGTGCACTGGATATATAATATATGTGCACTGGATATATAATATATGTGCACTGGATATAATTAATATATGTGCACTGGATATATAATATATGTGCACTGGATATTTAATATATGTGCACTGGATATATATAATATATGTGCACTGGATATATAATATATGTGCACTGGATATATTTGTAATATATGTGCACTGGATATATAATATATGTGCACTAAATATATATAATATATGTGCACTGGATATATAATATGTGTGCACTGGATATATATAATATATGTGCACTGGATATTTAATATATGTGCCATGGATATACATAATATGTGTGCACTGGATCTATAATATATGTGCACTGGATATATAATATATGTGCACTGGATATTTAATATATGTGCACTGGATATATAATATATGTGCACTGGATATATAATATATGTGCACAGGATATATATAATATATATGCACTGGATATTTAATATATGTGCACTGGATATATAATATATGTGCACTTGATATATAATATATGTGCACTGAATATTTAATATATGTGCACTGTATATATATAATATATGTGCACTGGATATATATATAATATATTTGCATTGGATCTATAATATATGTGCACTGGAAATTTATAATATATGTGCACAGAATATATAATATATGTGCACAGGATATTTAATATATGTGCACTGGATGTATAATATATGTGCACTGGATATATAATATATGTGCACTGTATATATAATATATGTGCACTGGATATATTTATAATATATGTGCACTGGATATATTTAATATAGGTGCACTGGATGTATATAATATATGTGCAATGGACATTTAATATATGTGCAATGGATAAATATATATAATATATGTGCACTGGATCTATAATATATGTGCACTGGATATTTTTAATATATGTGCACTGGATATATAATATATGTGCACTGGAAATTTGTAATAAATGTGCACTGGATATAAAATATATGTGCAATTGATATATTTAATATATGTGCACTGGATATATAATATATTTGCACTGGATATTTAATGTATGTGCACTGGATATTTATAATAAATGTGCACTGGATATATAATATATGTGCAATGGATATATTTAATATATGTGCTCTGGATATAAAATATATATGTGCACTGGATATTTAATATATATACACTGGATATATATAATATATGTGCACTGGATATATAATATACGTTCACTGGATATATATAATATATGTGCACTGGTTCTATAATATATGTGCACTGGATATTTATAATATATGTGCACTGGATATATAATATATGTGCACTGGATATATTTAATATATGTGCACTAGATGTATAACATATGTGAACTGGATATTTAATATATGTTCACTGGACATATAAAATATATGTGCACTGGATATATATAATATATGTGCACTGTATATATATATATATAATATATGTGCACTGGATATATGTAATATATGTGCACTGGATGTGTAACATATGTGCACTGGACATTTAATATATGTGCAATGGATATATATAATATATGTGCACTGGATCTATAATATATGTGCATTAGATATTTATAATATATGTGCACTGAAAATATATATATATATATATATATATATATATATATATATATATAATATGTGCACTGGATATTTATAATATATGTGCAATGGATATATATAATATATGTGCAGTGGATGTATAATATATGTGCACTGGATATTTAATATATGTGCACTGAATATATATATAATATATGTGCACTGGATATTTATAATATATGTGCAATGCATATATTTAATATATGTGCAATAGATATATAATATATGTGCACTGGATATTTAATATATGTGCACTGGATATATATAATATATGTGCACTGGATCTATAATATATGTGCACTGGATATTTATAATAAATATGCACTGGATATATAATATATGTGCTCAGGATTTATTTAATATATGTGCACTGGATGTATAATATATGTGCACTGGATATTTAATATATGTGCAATGGATATATATATATATAATATATGTGCACTGAATATATAATATATGTGCACTGGATATTTAAAACATGTGCAATGGATATATATAATATATGTGCCCTGGATATATAAAATATGTGCACTGGATATATATAATATATGTGCACTGGATCTAAAATATATGTGCACTGGATATATATATTTATAATATATGTGCATTGGATATAAAATATATGTGCACTGGATATTTATAATAAATATGCACTGGATATATAATATATGTGCAATGGATATATTTAATATATGTGAACTGGATATATAATATATGTGCACTGGATATTTAATATATGTGCACTGGATATATATAATATATGTGCACTGGATATATAATATATGTTCACTGGATATATATAATATATGTGCACTGGATCTATAATATATGTGCACTGGATATTTATAATATATGTGCACTGGATATATAATATATGTGCACTGGATATATTTTATATTTATGCACTGGATCTATAATATATGTGCACTGGATATACTTATAATATATGTGCACTGGATATTTAATATATGTGCACTGAATGAATTTAATATATGTGCACTGGATAAATATAATATGTGTGCACTGGATATATAATATATGTGCACTGGATATATATAATATATGTGCACAGGATATATAATATATGTGCACTGGATATTTAATATATGTGCACTGGATATATATAATATATGTGCACTGGATATATAATATATGTGCACTGGATATATTTATAATATATGTGCACTGGATATTTAATATATGTGCACTGGATATATATAATATATGTGCACTGGATATATTTAATATATGTGCACTGGATTTATAATATAAGTGCACTGGATATATAATATATGTGCAATAAATATTTAATATATGTGCACTGGATATAAATAATATATGTGCACTGGATATATATAATATATGTGCACTGGATATATAATATATGTTCACTGGATATTTAATATATGTGCACTGGATATATATAATATATGTGCACTGGATCTACAATATATGTGCACTGGATATTTAAAATATATGTGCACTGGATATATAATATATGTGCACTGGATATTTGTAATAAATGTGCACTGGATATATTATATATGTGCACTGGATATTTAATGTATGTGCACTGGATATTTATAATAAATGTGCACTGGATATATAATATATGTGCAATGGATATATTTAATATATGTGCTCTGGATATATAATATATGTGCACTGGATATTTATAATATATGTGCACTGGATATATAATATATGTGCACTGCATATTTTTAATATATGTGCACTGGATGTATAACAGATGTGCACTGGATATTTAATATATGTGCACTGGATATATGTAATATATGTGCACTGGATGTATAACATATGTGCACTGGACATTTCATATATGTGCAATGGATATATATAATATATGTGCATTGGATCTATAATATATGTGCATTGGATATTTATAATATGTGTGCACTGGATATTTAATATATGTGCACTGAATATATATATATATATGTGCAATGGATATATTTAATATATGTGCACTGGATATTTAATATATGTGCACTGAATATATATATATAATATATGTGCACTGGATATTTATAATATATGTCCAATGGGTATATTTAATATATGTGCACTGGATATATAATATATGTGCACTGGATATTTAATATATGTGCACTGGATATATATAATATATGTGCACTGAATATTTAATATATGTGCACTGGATATATATAATATATGTGCACTAGATATATAATATATGTGCACTGGACATATAAAATATGTGCACAGGATATATATAATATATGTGCACTGGACCTAAAATTTATGTGCACTGGATATATAATATATGTGCACTGGATATTTAAAATAAATGTGATCTGGATATATAATATATGTGCACTGGATATTTAATATATGTGCACTGGATATATATAATATATGTGCACTGGATTTATAATACTTGTGCACTGGTTAGTTAAATTATATGTGCACTGGATATATAATATATGTGCACTGGATATATTTAATATATGTGCACTGGATATATAATATATGTGCACTGGATATTTAATATATGTTCACTGGACATATATAATATATGTGCACTGTATATATATAATATATGTGCACTGGATATTTAATATATGTGCACTGGATATATTTAATATATGTGCACTGGATATTTAATATATGTGCACTGGATGTATATATTATATGTGCAGTGGATGTATAATATATGTGCACTGGATATTTAATATATGTGCACTGAATATATATATAATATATGTGCACTGGATATTTATAATATATGTGCAATGGATATATTTAATATATGTGCAATAGATATATAATATATGTGCGCTGGATATTTAATATATGTGCACTGGATATATATAATATATGTGCACTGGATTTATAATATGTGTGCACTGGATATATTTAATATATGTGCACTGGATATATATAATATATGTGCACTGGATATATAATATATGTGCACTGGATATTTAATATATGTGCACTGGATATATATAATATATGTGCACTGGATATATAATATATGTGCACTGGATATATTTAATATATGTGCACTGTATATATATAATATATGTGCACTGGATATATAATATATGTGCACTATATATATTTATAATATATGTGCACTGGATATTTAATATATGTGCACTGGATATATTTAATATATGTGCACTGGATATATTTAATATATGTGCACTGGATATATTTAATATATGTGCACTGGATATATAATATATGTGCACTGGATATTTAATATATGTGCACTGGATATATTTAATATATGTGCACTGGATATATTTAATATATGTGCACTGGATATATAATATATGTGCACTGGATATTTAATATATGTGCACTGGATATATTTAATATATGTGCACTGGATGTATATAATATGTGTGCACTGGATATATAATATATGTGCACTGGATATATATAATATATGTGCACTGGAAATATAATATATGTGCACTGGATATTTAATATATGTGCACTGGATATATATAATATATGTGCACTGGATATATAATATATGTGCACTGGATATTTAATATATGTGCAATGGATATATTTAATATATGTGCACTGGATGTATATAATATGTGTGCACTGGATATATAATATATGTGCACAGGATATATATAATATATGTGCACTGGATATATAATATATGTGCACTGGATATATTTAATATATGTGCACTGGATATATAATATATGTGCACTGGATATATTTAATATATGTGCACTGGATATATATAATATATGTGCACTGGATATATAATATATGTGCACTGGATATATTTATAATATATGTGCACTGGATATTTAATATATGTGCACTGGATATATTTAATATATGTGCACTGGATATATTTAATATATGTGCACTGGATGTATATAATATGTGTGCACTGGATATATAATATATGTGCACTGGATATATAATATATGTGCACTGGATATATTTAATATATGTGCACTGGATATATAATATATGTGCACTGGATATATAATATATGTGCACTGGATATAATTAATATATGTGCACTGGATATATAATATATGTGCACTGGATATTTAATATATGTGCACTGGATATATATAATATATGTGCACTGGATATATAATATATGTGCACTGGATATATTTATAATATATGTGCACTGGATATATAATATATGTGCACTAAATATATATAATATATGTGCACTGGATATATAATATGTGTGCACTGGATATATATAATATATGTGCACTGGATATTTAATATATGTGCCATGGATATACATAATATGTGTGCACTGGATCTATAATATATGTGCACTGGATATATAATATATGTGCACTGGATATTTAATATATGTGCACTGGATATATAATATATGTGCACTGGATATATAATATATGTGCACAGGATATATATAATATATATGCACTGGATATTTAATATATGTGCACTGGATATATAATATATGTGCACTTGATATATAATATATGTGCACTGAATATTTAATATATGTGCACTGTATATATATAATATATGTGCACTGGATATATATATAATATATTTGCATTGGATCTATAATATATGTGCACTGGAAATTTATAATATATGTGCACAGAATATATAATATATGTGCCATGGATATACATAATATGTGTGCACTGGATCTATAATATATGTGCACTGGATGTATAATATATGTGCACTGGATGTATAATATATGTGCACTGTATATATAATATATGTGCACTGGATATATTTATAATATATGTGCACTGGATATTTAATATATGTGCACTGGATATATTTAATATAGGTGCACTGGATGTATATAATATATGTGCACTGGACATTTAATATATGTGCAATGGATATATATATAATATATGTGCACTGGATATATAATATACGTTCACTGGATATATATATATAATATATGTGCACTGGATCTATAATATATGTGCACTGGATATTTAAAATAAATGTGATCTGTATATATAATATATGTGCACTGGATATTTAATATATGTGCACTGGATATATATAATATATGTGCACTGGATTTATAATACTTGTGCACTGGTTAGTTAAATTATATGTGCACTGGATATATAATATATGTGCACTAAATATATATAATATATGTGCACTGGATATATAATATGTGTGCACTGGATATATATAATATATGTGCACTGGATATTTAATATATGTGCCATGGATATACATAATATGTGTGCACTGGATCTATAATATATGTGCACTGGATGTATAATATATGTGCACTGGATGTATAATATATGTGCACTGTATATATAATATATGTGCACTGGATATATTTATAATATATGTGCACTGGATATTTAATATATGTGCACTGGATATATTTAATATAGGTGCACTGGATGTATATAATATATGTGCACTGGACATTTAATATATGTGCAATGGATATATATATAATATATGTGCACTGGATATATAATATACGTTCACTGGATATATATATATAATATATGTGCACTGGATCTATAATATATATGCACTGGATATTTAAAATATATGTGCACTGGATATATAATATATGTGCACTGGATATATTTAAAATATGTGCACTGTATGTATAATATATTTGCACTGGATATTTAATATATGTTCACTGGACATATATAATATATGTGCACTGGATATATATATATATATATATTAAATGTGCACTGGATATTTAATATATGTGCACTGGAAATATTTAATATCTGTGCAATGGATGTATAATATATGTGCACTGGACATTTAATATATGTGCAATGGATACATATAATATATGTGCACTGGATCTATAATATATGTGCACTGGATATTTATAATATATGTGTAATGGATATGTTTAATATATGTGCACTGGATATATAATATATGTGCACTGGATATTTAATATATGTGCACTGGATATATATAATATATGTGCACTGAATATTTAATATATGTGCACTGGATATATATATAATATATGTGCACTGGATATATAATATATGTGCACTGGATATATAATATATGTGCACTAGATATATAAAATATGTGCACAGGATATATGTAATATATGTGCACTGGACCTAAAATTTAAGTGCACTGGATATATAATATATGTGCACTGGATATTTAAAATAAATGTGATCTGTATATATAATATATGTGCACTGGATATTTAATATATGTGCACTGGATATATATAATATATGTGCACTGGATTTATAATACTTGTGCACTGGTTAGTTAAATTATATGAGCACTGGATATATAATATATGTGCACTGGATATATTTAATATTTGTGCACTGGATATATAATATATGTGCACTGGATATTTAATATATGTGCACTGGATATATTTAATATATGTGCACTGGATGTATATAATATATGTGCACTGGATATATAATATATGTGCACTGGATATATATAATATATGTGCACTGGATATATAATATATGTGCACTGGATATTTAATATATGTGCACTGGATATATTTAATATATGTGCACTGGATGTATATAATATGTGTGCACTGGATATATAATATATGAGCACTGGATATATATAATATATGTTGTCACGGGATGGTTAGAGTCCGGCAATAGGCAATGTGTAATATATATTTCATGTGGAATGTATTCTCTAACCTGTTGTAAACATCAGTGTGTAGTTGGCTGATTCGGGTCTAGTGTGTTAGCACATTGTATGCAAATACCTCTAACTAGTGAGGACCAGTGAGGACAATGGGTGGAGATAATCTGATCAGTGTCTCCAAGAAGATGTTGGATGGTGCATTGTCCATAGTAGACAGGGAGTCTGCTTTCCTTGGTATAGGTGAGGGGGGAAGGATCTGTGACTCAGCCCTTCCCACCCACAGATATAGGTGTAACAGTTTTAGTATATAGTTGTAGCTGGAGTTAGTATGTGTTAGCCGGCCTGTGCACAGCTCTGCAGAGAGCCAGGATTTAGTTACAGGACCAAGGAGCCAAAGCTATCATTGGATTGTGACTTCTGTGGACTTATTGTTATTACGGTTGATGTGACCGCCGCCGGCTACTAACTTTGTGGATTACAATAAATTGCTGTTGTCTCCCGACCTCTTGCGTCCCTGTTGATTCAAAAGACCATCCGGAGGAAGACGTATACCTTTGCTCCGTGACAACTGGTGGCAGCAGTGGGATCAACAGCGGACAGCGAGATGGACTACAGCAGCTCAGCGATTAATGGAGCCACAACCTCAGAATACAGGAACTGGACTATGGCAAGTCTACAAGTAAGGGCCCGGGAACTAAACCTGAGTTACCAGGGAAGAACGAAAGATCAACTGATCGAGGCACTGGAGGAGATGACCCTGCAAAGCGACCATGAGGAGGGCTGCCCCCAGGAGACTGGAGAGATACGGGAGTGGCAGGTACAGACCCAAAAGAGCAGATGGGTTGTTTTGTATGAGGAGGAATTGGCAGTGCTGGGGCTAGGAGCAACTGCAGAGCAAAGGAGTAGAGCATTACAGAGGGCTCAGGAAACGGAGAAGGAGGAACAGAGAATGGCGCATGAAAGGCGAATGGCTGAGATAACTACGAGGAATTATAATCAAACGCCGACCCCCAGCCCAACAGTGAGAGAACCACCATATGTCTCCCATAAACACTTCAAGACCTTTGATGAAGCGGCTGGGGATGTTGATGGATATTTTCAGGACTTCGAACACCAGTGCCACCTGATGGAAGTCCCAGAGAAGGATTGGGTCCGGTATCTGGTGGGACACCTACGAGATGGGGCTGCGGAAGCTCTCAGAGCCATGGACCCTAGTGATCAGCGGGACTATGAGGCCATTAAAAGAGCGGTGCAGAAGTATTATGCAGTCACTCCAGAGACCTACCGAGTTCAGTTCCGCTCTTTGTCTTACAATGGGGGAAGCTCCTTCCACATGTTCGCCCACAAGTTGAAGCAAGCATGCAAGCGCTGGCTAGAAGGAGAGGAGGCTGTCACAGTCGATAAGATCCTCCAAGTCATACTTAAGGAACAGTTCTTTTCCCAGTGCCCCGCTGAGATCCGTGAGTGGGTGCTGGAACGGAACCCAGCCACAGTTGAGCAAGCTGCTTCTCTTGCAGATGAGGGCCTGACCATCAAGCCGCAGTGGAAGAGGTTGTTTGCAGAGGAGCGGAAAACTACCACAGTCCGCCAGACACCCTTCAGCCAGCCACCCACCTTTCGTGTCCGGCCTCAGGATTACAATTCCCCCTCTACCCCTGCCCCAGCCCATCGGCCTCCAGCTATGAACAACCCTGTCCCTAGACAACGACCCACTGGAAGAATGCTAGAGCGCAGATGTATTGGGTGCGGGCGGCCTGGACATTTGCAAGCTAGTTGCCCTGCTAACATGGGGGCACGGGCCACCGTGGCATCCCGGCCTATTCACTACCTGGGAACCACCCCTAGGACAGAAAGTTTGGCCCCATTTCCAGATGACTCCATGAATGACCCATCTGTTCCACCTCCAGGGGTCTATGGGATTCAGCCTTCCGCCACACATCCCGCAAACCTTCAGAGGAAGCACTTGCAGGAGGTCCTACTGGATGGCCGAACAGTTGTTGGATTCCGGGACTCGGGAGCTTTCCTAACGGTAGCGGACCCCCGAGTTGTGCGACCTGAGGCCCTAGAGGAGGGCCCTGGCATTTCTATCAAGTTGGCAGGGGGTACTCAAAGACGTATTCCTAAAGCTACCATGGAACTCGACTATGGTTATGGACCAAAACGATGCACAATTGGTGTGATGAGCGGGCTGCCGGCCGATGTTCTGTTAGGCAACGATGTTGGAAATCTACAGTGCCACTTTGTGGGAGCAGTGACCCGAAGCCAAGCTCAGAGAGACGCCAACATGGATCGACCGGATTTTCTGCCAGATGCCAGCCCTTCAAACCTACAACTTTATCATTCAGTACCGCCGAGGGAACCAACACCAGAACGCAGATGGGTTATCCCGGCAGGAGGACATATGAGCTATAGAGACTGATGTGCATTCCCCAATTTACCTGTGTAGGCCAATTGTGTCATGCACATGTTTTGAGAGGGGGAGGGGTTGTCACGGGATGGTTAGAGTCCGGCAATAGGCAATGTGTAATATATATTTCATGTGGAATGTATTCTCTAACCTGTTGTAAACATCAGTGTGTAGTTGGCTGATTCGGGTCTAGTGTGTTAGCACATTGTATGCAAATACCTCTAACTAGTGAGGACCAGTGAGGACAATGGGTGGAGATAATCTGATCAGTGTCTCCAAGAAGATGTTGGATGGTGCATTGTCCATAGTAGACAGGGAGTCTGCTCTCCTTGGTATAGGTGAGGGGGGAAGGATCTGTGACTCAGCCCTTCCCACCCACAGATATAGGTGTAACAGTTTTAGTATATAGTTGTAGCTGGAGTTAGTATGTGTTAGCCGGCCTGTGCACAGCTCTGCAGAGAGTCAGGATTTAGTTACAGGACCAAGGAGCCAAAGCTATCATTGGATTGTGACTTCTGTGGACTTATTGTTATTACGGTTGATGTGACTGCCGCCGGCTACTAACTTTGTGGATTACAATAAATTGCTGTTGTCTCCCGACCTCTTGCGTCCCTGTTGATTCAAAAGACCATCCGGAGGAAGACGTATACCTTTGCTCCGTGACATATGTGCACTGGATATATAATATATGTGCACTGGATATATTTAATATATGTGCACTGGATGTATATAATATGTGTGCACTGGATATATAATATATGTGCACTGGATATATATAATATATGTGCATTGGATATATAATATATGTGCACTGGATATATTTAATATATGTGCACTGGATATATAATATATGTGCACTGGATATTTAATATATGTGCACTGGATATATATAATATATGTGCACTGGATATATAATATATGTGCACTGGATATATTTAATATATGTGCACTGGATGTATATAATATGCGTGAACTGGATATATAATATATGTGCACTAAATATATATAATATATGTGCACTGGATATATAATATGTGTGCACTGGATATATATAATATATGTGCACTGGATATTTAATATATGTGCAATGGATATACATAATATATGTGCACTGGATCTATAATATATGTGCACTGGATATATAATATATGTGCACTGGATATTTAATATATGTGCACTGGATATATAATATATGTGCACTGGATATATAATATATGTGCACAGGTTATATATAATATATGTGCACTGGATATTTAATATATGTGCACTGGATATATATAATATATGTGCACTGGATATATTTATAATATATGTGCACTGGATATATATAATCTATGTGCACTGGATATATATAATATATGTGCACTGGATCTAAAATATATGTGCACTGGATATAAATAATATATGTGCACTCGATCTATAATATATGTGCACTGGAAATTTATAATATATGTGCACAGAATATATAATATATGTGCACAGGATATTTAAAATATAAGCACTGGATATATTTAATATATGTGCACTGGATGTATATATAGTATATTTGCACTGGATATTTAATATATGTGCACTGGGTATATAAATATAATATATGTGCACTGGATATATAATATATGTGCACTGGATATATATATATAATATATGTGCACTGGATATTTAATATATGTGCACTGGATATATAATATATGTGCACTTGATATATAATATATGTGCACTGAATATTTAATATATGTGCACTGTATATATATAATATATGTGCACTGGATATATATATAATATATGTGCATTGGATCTATAATATATGTGCACTGGAAATTTATAATATATGTGCACAGAATATATAATATATGTGCACAGGATATTTAATATATGTGCACTGGATGTATAATATATGTGCACTGGATGTATAATATATGTGCACTGTATATATTATATATGTGCACTGGATATATTTATAATATATGTGCACTGGATATTTAATATATGTGCACTGGATATATTTAATATAGGTGCACTGGATGTATATAATATATGTGCACTGGACATTTAATATATGTGCAATGGATATATATATAATATATGTGCACTGGATATGTAATATACGTTCACTGCATATATATATATAATATATGTGCACTGGATCTATAATATATATGCACTGGATATTTAAAATATATGTGCACTGGATATATAATATATGTGCACTGGATATATTTAAAATATGTGCACTGTATGTATAATATATGTGCACTGGATATTTAATATATGTTCACTGGACATATATAATATATGTGCACTGGATATATATATATTATATGTGCACTAGATATTTAATATATGTGCACTGGATATATTTAATATCTGTGCAATGGATGTATAATATATGTGCACTGGATATTTAATATATGTGCACTGGATATATTTAATATAGGTGCACTGGATGTATATAATATATGTGCACTGGACATTTAATATATGTGCAATGGATATATATATAATATATGTGCACTGGATACATAATATACGTTCACTGGATATATATATATAATATATGTGCACTGGATCTATAATATATATGCACTGGATATTTAAAATATATGTGCACTGGATATATAATATATGTGCACTGGATATATTTAAAATATGTGCACTGTATGTATAATATATTTGCACTGGATATTTAATATATGTTCACTGGACATATATAATATATGTGC
This sequence comes from Leptodactylus fuscus, assembly GCF_031893055.1. Taxonomy (NCBI): domain Eukaryota; kingdom Metazoa; phylum Chordata; class Amphibia; order Anura; family Leptodactylidae; genus Leptodactylus; species Leptodactylus fuscus. The sequence goes on from NC_134266.1 coordinate 279,868,846, forward strand.
ACTGGATATATAAATATATATATATATATATATATATATATATATATATATATTAAATGTGCACTGGATATTTAATATATGTGCACTGGATATATTTAATATCTGTGCAATGGATGTATAATATATGTGCACTGGACATTTAATATATGTGCAATGGATACATATAATATATGTGCACTGGATCTATAATATATGTGCACTGGATATTTATAATATATGTGTAATGGATATGTTTAATATATGTGCACTGGATATATAATATATGTGCACTGGATATTTAATATATGTGCACTGGATATATATAATATATGTGCACTGAATATTTAATATATGTGCACTGGATATATATATAATATATGTGCACTGGATATATAATATATGTGCACTGGATATATAATATATGTGCACTAGATATATAAAATATGTGCACAGGATATATGTAATATATGTGCACTGGACCTAAAATTTAAGTGCACTGGATATATAATATATGTGCACTGGATATTTAAAATAAATGTGATCTGTATATATAATATATGTGCACTGGATATTTAATATATGTGCACTGGATATATATAATATATGTGCACTGGATTTATAATACTTGTGCACTGGTTAGTTAAATTATATGTGCACTGGATATATAATATATGTGCACTGGATATATTTAATATTTGTGCACTGGATATATAATATATGTGCACTGGATATTTAATATATGTGCACTGGATATATTTAATATATGTGCACTGGATGTATATAATATATGTGCACTGGATATATAATATATGTGCACTGGATATATATAATATATGTGCACTGGATATATAATATATGTGCACTGGATATTTAATATATGTGCACTGGATATATTTAATATATGTGCACTGGATGTATATAATATGTGTGCACTGGATATATAATATATGAGCACTGGATATATATAATATATGTGCACTGGATATATAATATATGTGCACTGGATATATTTAATATATGTGCACTGGATGTATATAATATGTGTGCACTGGATATATAATATATGTGCACTGGATATATATAATATATGTGCATTGGATATATAATATATGTGCACTGGATATATTTAATATATGTGCACTGGATATATAATATATGTGCACTGGATATTTAATATATGTGCACTGGATATATATAATATATGTGCACTGGATATATAATATATGTGCACTGGATATATTTAATATATGTGCACTGGATGTATATAATATGCGTGAACTGGATATATAATATATGTGCACTAAATATATATAATATATGTGCACTGGATATATAATATGTGTGCACTGGATATATATAATATAAGTGCACTGGATATTTAATATATGTGCAATGGATATACATAATATATGTGCACTGGATCTATAATATATGTGCACTGGATATATAATATATGTGCACTGGATATTTAATATATGTGCACTGGATATATAATATATGTGCACTGGATATATAATATATGTGCACAGGATATATATAATATATGTGCACTGGATATTTAATATATGTGCACTGGATATATATAATATATGTGCACTGGATATATTTATAATATATGTGCACTGGATATATATAATCTATGTGCACTGGATATATATAATATATGTGCACTGGATCTAAAATATATGTGCACTGGATATAAATAATATATGTGCACTCGATCTATAATATATGTGCACTGGAAATTTCTAATATATGTGCACAGAATATATAATATATGTGCACAGGATATTTAAAATATAAGCACTGGATATATTTAATATATGTGCACTGGGTATATAAATATAATATATGTGCACTGGATATATAATATATGTGCACTGGATATATATATATAATATATGTGCACTGGATATTTAATATATGTGCACTGGATATATAATATATGTGCACTTGATATATAATATATGTGCACTGAATATTTAATATATGTGCACTGTATATATATAATATATGTGCACTGGATATATATATAATATATGTGCATTGGATCTATAATATATGTGCACTGGAAATTTATAATATATGTGCACAGAATATATAATATATGTGCACAGGATATTTAATATATGTGCCCTGGATGTATAATATATGTGCACTGGATGTATAATATATGTGCACTGTATATATTATATATGTGCACTGGATATATTTATAATATATGTGCACTGGATATTTAATATATGTGCACTGGATATATTTAATATAGGTGCACTGGATGTATATAATATATGTGCACTGGACATTTAATATATGTGCAATGGATATATATATAATATATGTGCACTGGATATGTAATATACGTTCACTGCATATATATATATAATATATGTGCACTGGATCTATAATATATATGCACTGGATATTTAAAATATATGTGCACTGGATATATAATATATGTGCACTGGATATATTTAAAATATGTGCACTGTATGTATAATATATGTGCACTGGATATTTAATATATGTTCACTGGACATATATAATATATGTGCACTGGATATATAATATACGTTCACTGGATATATATATATAATATATGTGCACTGGATCTATAATATATATGCACTGGATATTTAAAATATATGTGCACTGGATATATAATATATGTGCACTGGATATATTTAAAATATGTGCACTGTATGTATAATATATTTGCACTGGATATTTAATATATGTTCACTGGACATATATAATATATGTGCACTGGATATATATATATATATATATATATATATATATATATATATATATATATATTAAATGTGCACTGGATATTTAATATATGTGCACTGGATATATTTAATATCTGTGCAATGGATGTATAATATATGTGCACTGGACATTTAATATATGTGCAATGGATACATATAATATATGTGCACTGGATCTATAATATATGTGCACTGGATATTTATAATATATGTGTAATGGATATGTTTAATATATGTGCACTGGATATATAATATATGTGCACTGGATATTTAATATATGTGCACTGGATATATATAATATATGTGCACTGGATATGTAATATACGTTCACTGCATATATATATATAATTTATGTGCACTGGATCTATAATATATATGCACTGGATATTTAAAATATATGTGCACTGGATATATAATATATGTGCACTGGATATATTTAAAATATGTGCACTGTATGTATAATATATGTGCACTGGATATTTAATATATGTTCACTGGACATATATAATATATGTGCACTGGATATATATATATTATATGTGCACTAGATATTTAATATATGTGCACTGGATATATTTAATATCTGTGCAATGGATGTATAATATATGTGCACTGGACATTTAATATATGTGCAATGGATACATATAATATATGTGCACTGGATCTATAATATATGTGCACTGGATATTTATAATATATGTGTAATGGATATGTTTAATATATGTGCACTGGATATATAATATATGTGCACTGGAAATTTGTAATAAATGTGCACTGAATATATAATATATGTGCAATTGATATATTTAATATATGTGCACTGGATATATAATATATGTGCACTGGATATTTAATGTATGTGCACTGGATATATAATATATGTGCACTGGATATATTTAATATTTGTGCACTAGATGTATAACATATGTGAACTGGATATTTAATATATGTTCTCTGGACATATATAATATATGTGCACTGGATATATATAATATATGTGCACTGTATATATATATATATATATATATATATATATAATATATGTGCACTGGATATATGTAATATTTGTGCACTGGATGTGTAACATATGTGCACTGGACATTTAATATATGTGCAATGGATATATATAATATATGTGCACTGGATCTATAATATATGTGCATTAGATATTTATAATATGTGTGCACTGGATATTTAATATATGTGCACTGAATATATATATATATATATATATATATATATATATTATATGTGCACTGGATATTTATAATATATGTGCAATGGATATATTTAATATATGTGCACTGGATATTTAATATATGTGCACTGGATATATTTAATATATGTGCAGTGGATGTATAATATATGTGCACTGGATATTTAATATATGTGCACTGAATATATATATAATATATGTGCACTGGATATTTATAATATATGTGCAATGGATATATTTAATATATGTGCACTAGATATTTAATATATGTGCACTGGATATATTTAATATCTGTGCAATGGATGTATAATATATGTGCACTGGACATTTAATATATGTGCAATGGATACATATAATATATGTGCACTGGATCTATAATATATGTGCACTGGATATTTATAATATATGTGTAATGGATATGTTTAATTTATGTGCACTGGATATATAATATATGTGCACTGGATATTTAATATATGTGCACTGGATATATATAATATATGTGCACTGAATATTTAATATATGTGCACTGAATATTTAATATATGTGCACTGGATATATAATATATGTGCACTGGATATATAATATATGTGCACTAGATATATAAAATATGTGCACAGGATATATGTAATATATGTGCACTGGACCTAAAATTTAAGTGCACTGGATATATAATATATGTGCACTGGATATTTAAAATAAATGTGATCTGTATATATAATATATGTGCACTGGATATTTAATATATGTGCACTGGATATATATAATATATGTGCACTGGATTTATAATACTTGTGCACTGGTTAGTTAAATTATATGTGCACTGGATATATAATATATGTGCACTGGATATATTTAATATTTGTGCACTGGATATATAATATATGTGCACTGGATATTTAATATATGTGCACTGGATATATTTAATATATGTGCACTGGATGTATATAATATATGTGCACTGGATATATAATATATGTGCACTGGATATATATAATATATGTGCACTGGATATATAATATATGTGCACTGGATATTTAATATATGTGCACTGGATATATTTAATATATGTGCACTGGATGTATATAATATGTGTGCACTGGATATATAATATATGAGCACTGGATATATATAATATATGTGCACTGGATATATAATATATGTGCACTGGATATATTTAATATATGTGCACTGGATGTATATAATATGTGTGCACTGGATATATAATATATGTGCACTGGATATATATAATATATGTGCATTGGATATATAATATATGTGCACTGGATATTTAATATATGTGCACTGGATATATATAATATATGTGCACTGGATATATAATATATGTGCACTGGATATATTTAATATATGTGCACTGGATGTATATAATATGCGTGAACTGGATATATAATATATGTGCACTAAATATATATAATATATGTGCACTGGATATATAATATGTGTGCACTGGATATATATAATATATGTGCACTGGATATTTAATATATGTGCACTGGATATATAATATATGTGCACTGGATATATAATATATGTGCACAGGATATATATAATATATGTGCACTGGATATTTAATATATGTGCACTGGATATATATAATATATGTGCACTGGATATATTTATAATATATGTGCACTGGATATATATAATCTATGTGCACTGGATATATATAATATATGTGCACTGGATCTAAAATATATGTGCACTGGATATAAATAATATATGTGCACTCGATCTATAATATATGTGCACTGGAAATTTCTAATATATGTGCACAGAATATATAATATATGTGCACAGGATATTTAAAATATAAGCACTGGATATATTTAATATATGTGCACTGGATGTATATATAGTATATTTGCACTGGATATTTAATATATGTGCACTGGGTATATAAATATAATATATGTGCACTGGATATATAATATATGTGCACTGGATATATATATATAATATATGTGCACTGGATATTTAATATATGTGCACTGGATATATAATATATGTGCACTTGATATATAATATATGTGCACTGAATATTTAATATATGTGCACTGTATATATATAATATATGTGCACTGGATATATATATAATATATGTGCATTGGATCTATAATATATGTGCACTGGAAATTTATAATATATGTGCACAGAATATATAATATATGTGCAAAGGATATTTAATATATGTGCACTGGATGTATAATATATGTGCACTGGATGTATAATATATGTGCACTGTATATATTATATATGTGCACTGGATATATTTATAATATATGTGCACTGGATATTTAATATATGTGCACTGGATATATTTAATATAGGTGCACTGGATGTATATAATATATGTGCACTGGACATTTAATATATGTGCAATGGATATATATATAATATATGTGCACTGGATATGTAATATACGTTCACTGCATATATATATATAATATATGTGCACTGGACATTTAATATATGTGCAATGGATACATATAATATATGTGCACTGGATCTATAATATATGTGCACTGGATATTTATAATATATGTGTAATGGATATGTTTAATATATGTGCACTGGATATATAATATATGTGCACTGGATATTTAATATATGTGCACTGGATATATATAATATATGTGCACTGGATATGTAATATACGTTCACTGCATATATATATATAATATATGTGCACTGGATCTATAATATATATGCACTGGATATTTAAAATATATCTGCACTGGATATATAATATATGTGCACTGGATATATTTAAAATATGTGCACTGTATGTATAATATATGTGCACTGGATATTTAATATATGTTCACTGGACATATATAATATATGTGCACTGGATATATATATATATTATATGTGCACTAGATATTTAATATATGTGCACTGGATATATTTAATATCTGTGCAATGGATGTATAATATATGTGCACTGGACATTTAATATATGTGCAATGGATACATATAATATATGTGCACTGGATCTATAATATATGTGCACTGGATATTTATAATATATGTGTAATGGATATGTTTAATATATGTGCACTGGATATATAATATATGTGCACTGGAAATTTGTAATAAATGTGCACTGGATATATAATATATGTGCAATTGATATATTTAATATATGTGCACTGGATATATAATATATGTGCACTGGATATTTAATGTATGTGCACTGGATATATAATATATGTGCACTGGATATATTTAATATTTGTGCACTAGATGTATAACATATGTGAACTGGATATTTAATATATGTTCTCTGGACATATATAATATATGTGCACTGGATATATATAATATATGTGCACTGTATATATATATATATATATATATATATATATATATAATATATGTGCACTGGATATATGTAATATATGTGCACTGGATGTGTAACATATGTGCACTGGACATTTAATATATGTGCAATGGATATATATAATATATGTGCACTGGATCTATAATATATGTGCATTAGATATTTATAATATGTGTGCACTGGATATTTAATATATGTGCACTGAATATATATATATATATATATATATATATTATATGTGCACTGGATATTTATAATATATGTGCAATGGATATATTTAATATATGTGCACTGGATATTTAATATATGTGCACTGGATATATTTAATATATGTGCAGTGGATGTATAATATATGTGCACTGGATATTTAATATATGTGCACTGAATATATATATAATATATGTGCACTGGATATTTATAATATATGTGCAATGGATATATTTAATATATGTGCACTGGATATTTAATATATGTGCACTGGATATATATAATATATGTGCACTGAATATTTAATATATGTGCACTGGATATATATAATACATGTGCACTGGATATATAATATATGTGCACTGGATATATAATATATGTGCACTAGATATATAAAATATGTGCACAGGATATATATAATATATGTGCACTGGATCTAAAATTTAAGTGCACTGGATATATAATATATGTGCACTGGATATTTAATATATGTGCACAGGATATATATAATATATGTGCACTGGATTTATAATACTTGTGCACTGGTTAGTTAAATTATATGTGCACTGGCTATATAATATATGTGCACTGGATATATTTAATATATGTGCACTGGATATATAATATATGTGCACTGGATATATAATATATGTGCACTGGATATATTTAATATATGTGCACTGGATATATAATATATGTGCACTGGATATTTAATATATGTGCACTGGATATATTTAATATATGTGCACTGGATGTATATAATATGTGTGCACTGGATATATATAATATATGTGCACTGGATATATTTAATATATGTGCACTGGATATATAATATATGTGCATTGGATATATAATATATGTGCACTGGATATTTAATATATGTGCACTGGATATATTTAATATATGTGCACTGGATGTATATAATATGTGTGCACTGGATATATAATATATGTGCACTGGATATATATAATATATGTGCACTGGATATATAATATATGTGCACTGGATATTTAATATATGTGCACTGGATATATTTAATATATGTGCACTGGATGTATATAATATGTGTGCACTGGATATATAATATATGTGCACTGGATATATATATAATATATGTGCACTGGATATATAATATATGTGCACTGGATATATTTAATATATGTGCACTGGATATATAATATATGTGCACTGGATATATTTAATATATGTGCACTGGGTATATATAATATATGTGCACTGGATATATAATATATGTGCACTGGATATATTTATAATATATGTGCACTGGATATTTAATATATGTGCACTGGATATATTTAATATATGTGCACTGGATATATTTAATATATGTGCACTGGATGTATATAATATGTGTGCACTGGATATATAATATATGTGCACTGGATATATAATATATGTGCACTGGATATATTTAATATATGTGCACTGGATATATAATATATGTGCACTGGATATATAATATATGTGCACTGGATATATTTAATATATGTGCACTGGATATATAATATATGTGCACTGGATATTTAATATATGTGCACTGGATATATTTAATATATGTGCACTGGATATATAATATATGTGCACTGGATATATTTATAATATATGTGCACTGGATATTTAATATATGTGCACTGGATATATTTAATATATGTGCACTGGATATATAATATATGTGCACTGGATATATTTAATATATGTGCACTGGATATATAATATATGTGCACTGGATATATTTAATATATGTGCACTGGATATATAATATATGTGCACTGGATATATAATATATGTGCACTGGATATATTTATAATATATGTGCACTGGATATTTAATATATGTGCACTGGATATATTTAATATATGTGCACTGGATGTATATAATATGCGTGAACTGGATATATAATATATGTGCACTAAATATATATAATATATGTGCAATGGATATATAATATGTGTGCACTGGAAATACATAATATATGTGCACTGGATATTTAATATATGTGCCATGGATATACATAATATGTGTGCACTGGATCTATAATATATGTGCACTGGATATATAATATATGTGCACTGGATATTTAATATATGTGCACTGGATATATAATATATGTGCACTGGATATATAATATATGTGCACAGGATATATATAATATATGTGCACTGGATATATTTATAATATATGTGCACTGGATATATATAATCTATGTGCACTGGATATATATAATATATGTGCACTGGATCTAAAATATATGTGCACTGGATATAAATAATATATGTGCACTCGATCTATAATATATGTGCACTGGAAAATTATAATATATGTGCACAGAATATATAATATAGGTGCACAGGATATTTAAAATATAAGCACTGGATATATTTAATATATGTGCACTGGATGTATATATAGTATATTTGCACTGGATATTTAATATATGTGCACTGGGTATATAAATATAATATATGTGCACTGGATATATAATATATGTGCACTGGATATATATATATATAATATATGTGCACTGGATATTTAATATATGTGCACTGGATATATAATATATGTGCACTTGATATATAATATGAGTGCACTGAATATTTAATATATGTGCACTGTATATATATAATATATGTGCACTGGATATATATATAATATATGTGCATTGGATCTATAATATATGTGCACTGGAAATTTATAATATATGTGCACAGAATATATAATATATGTGCACAGGATATTTAATATATGTGCACTGGATGTATAATATATGTGCACTGGATGTATAATATATGTGCACTGTATATATAATATATGTGCACTGGATATATTTATAATATATGTGCACTGGATATTTAATATATGTGCACTGGATATATTTAATATAGGTGCACTGGATGTATATAATATATGTGCACTGGACATTTAATATGTGTGCAATGGATATATATAATATATGTGCACTGGATATATAATATACGTTCACTGGATATATATATATAATATATGTGCACTGGATCTATAATATATATGCACTGGATATTTAAAATATATGTGCACTGGATATATAATATATGTGCACTGGATATATTTAAAATATGTGCACTGTATGAATAATATATTTGCACTGGATATTTAATATATGTTCACTGGACATATATAATATATGTGCACTGGATATATATATATATATATTATATGTGCACTGGATATTTAATATATGTGCACTGGATATATTTAATATCTGTGCAATGGATGTATAATATATGTGCACTGGACATTTAATATATGTGCAATGGATACATATAATATATGTGCACTGGATCTATAATATATGTGCACTGGATATTTATAATATATGTGTAATGGATATGTTTAATATATGTGCACTGGATATATAATATATGTGCACTGGATATTTAATATATGTGCACTGGATATATATAATATATGTGCACTGAATATTTAATATATGTGCACTGGATATATATATAATATATGTGCACTGGATATATAATATATGTGTACTGGATATATAATATATGTGCACTAGATATATAAAATATGTGCACAGGATATATATAATATATGTGCACTGGACCTAAAATTTAAGTGCACTGGATATATAATATATGTGCACTGGATATTTAAAATAAATGTGATCTGTATATATAATATATATGCACTGGATATTTAATATATGTGCACTGGATATATATAATATATGTGCACTGGATTTATAATACTTGTGCACTGGTTAGTTAAATTATATGTGCACTGGATATGTAATATATGTGCACTGGATATATTTAATATATGTGCACTGGATATATAATATATGTGCACTGGATATTTAATATATGTGCACTGGATATATTTAATATATGTGCACTGGATGTATATAATATGTGTGCACTGGATATATAATATATGTGCACTGGATATATATAATATATGTGCACTGGATATATAATATATGTGCACTGGATATTTAATATATGTGCACTGGATATATTTAATATCTGTGCAATGGATGTATAATATATGTGCACTGGACATTTAATATATGTGCAATGGATACATATAATATATGTGCACTGGATCTATAATATATGTGCACTGGATATTTATAATATATGTGTAATGGATATGTTTAGTATATGTGCACTGGATATATAATATATGTGCACTGGATATATAATATATGTGCACTGGATATATATAATATATGTGCACTGGATATATAATATATGTGCACTGGATATATTTAATATATGTGCACTGGATGTATATAATATGTGTGCACTGGATATATAATATATGTGCACTGGATATATATAATATATGTGCACTGGATATATAATATATGTGCACTGGATATATTTAATATATGTGCACTGGATATATAATATATGTGCACTGGATATTTAATATGTGTGCACTGGATATATAATATATGTGCACTGGATATATATAATATATGTGCACTGGATATATAATATATGTGCACTGGATATATTTAATATATGTGCACTGGATGTATATAATATGTGTGCACTGGATATATAATATATGTGCACTGGATATATATAATATATGTGCACTGGATATATAATATATGTGCACTGGATATATTTAATATATGTGCACTGGATATATAATATATGTGCACTGGATATTTAATATATGTGCACTGGATATATATAATATATGTGCACTGGATATATAATATATGTGCACTGGATATATATATAATATATGTGCACTGGATATTTAATATATGTGCACTGGATATATTTAATATATGTGCACTGGATGTATATAATATGCGTGAACTGGATATATAATATATGTGCACTAAATATATATAATATATGTGCACTGGATATATAATATGTGTGCACTGGATATATATAATATATGTGCACTGGATATTTAATATATGTGCAATGGATATACATAATATATGTGCACTGGATCTATAATATATGTGCACTGGATATATAATATATGTGCACTGGATATTTAATATATGTGCACTGGATATATAATGTATGTGCACTGGATATATAATATATGTGCACAGGATATATATAATATATGTGCACTGGATATTTAATATATGTGCACTGGATATATATAATATATGTGCACTGGATATATTTATAATATATGTGCACTGGATATATATAATCTATGTGCACTGGATATATATAATATATGTGCACTGGATCTAAAATATATGTGCACTGGATATAAATAATATATGTGCACTCGATCTATAATATATGTGCACTGGAAATTTATAATATAAGTGCACAGAATATATAATATATGTGCACAGGATATTTAAAATATAAGCACTGGATATATTTAATATATGTGCACTGGATGTATATATAGTATATTTGCACTGGATATTTAATATATGTGCACTGGATATATAATATATGTGCACTTGATATATAATATATGTGCACTGAATATTTAATATATGTGCACTGTATATATATAATATATGTGCACTGGATATATATATATAATATATGTGCATTGGATCTATAATATATGTGCACTGGAAATTTATAATATATGTGCACAGAATATATAATATATGTGCACAGGATATTTAATATATGTGCACTGGATGTATAATATATGTGCACTGGATGTATAATATATGTGCACTGTATATATAATATATGTGCACTGGATGTATTTATAATATATGTGCACTGGATATTTAATATATGTGCACTGGATATATTTAATATAGGTGCACTGGATGTATATAATATATGTGCACTGGACATTTAATATATGTGCAATGGATATATATATATATAATATATGTGCACTGGATATATAATATACGTTCACTGGATATATATATATAATATATGTGCACTGGATCTATAATATATACGCACTGGATATTTAAAATATATGTGCACTGGATATATAATATATGTGCACTGGATATATTTAAAATATGTGCAGGGTATGTATAATATTTGTGCACTGGATATTTAATATATGTTCACTGGACATATATAATATATGTGCACTGTATATATATATATATATTATATGTGCACTGGATATTTAATATATGTGCACTGGATATATTTAATATCTGTGCAATGGATGTATAATATATGTGCACTGGACATTTAATATATGTGCAATGGATACATATAATATATGTGCACTGGATCTATAATATATGTGCACTGGATATTTATAATATATGTGTAATGGATATGTTTAATATATGTGCACTGGATATATAATATATGTGCACTGGAAATTTGTAATAAATGAGCACTGGATATATAATATATGTGCAATTGATATATTTAATATATGTGCACTGGATATATAATATATGTGCACTGGATATTTAATGTATGTGCACTGGATATTTATAATAAATGTGCACTGGATATATAATATATGTGCAATGGATATATTTAATATATGTGCTCTGGATATATAATATATGTGCACTGGATATTTAATATATATACACTGGATATATATAATATATGTGCACTGGATATATAATATACGTTCACTGGATATATATAATATATGTGCACTGGTTCTATAATATATGTGCACTGGATATTTATAATATATGTGCAATGGATATATTTAATATATGTGCACTGGATATTTTATATATGTGCACTGGATTTATATAATATATGTGCAGTGGATGTATAATATATGTGCACTCTATATTTAATATATGTGCACTGAATATATATATAATATAGGTGCACTAGATATTTATAATATATGTGCAATGGATATATTTAATATATGTGCACTAGATATATAATATATGTGCACTGGATATTTAATATATGTGCACTGGATATATATAATACATGTGCACTGGATATATAATATATGTGCACTGGATATTTATTATATATGTGCACTGCATATATATAATATATGTGCACTGGATATATAATATATGTGCACTGGATATATAAAATATGTGCACAGGATATATATAATATATGTGCACTGGACCTAAAATTTAAGTGCACTGGATATATAATATATGTGCACTGGATATTTAAAATAAATGTGCACTGGATATATAATACATGTGCACTGGATATATAATATATGTGCACTGGATATTTAATATATGTGCACTGGATATATATAATATATGTGCACTGAATATTTAATATATGTGCACTGGATATATATAATATATGTGCACTGGATATATAATATATGTGCACTGGATATATAATATATGTGCACTAGATATATAAAATATGTGCACAGGATATATATAATATATGTGCACTGGACCTAAAATTTAAGTGCACTGGATATATAATATATGTGCACTGGATATTTAAAATAAATGTGATCTGTATATATAATATATGTGCACTAGATATTTAATATATGTGCACTGGATATATATAATATATGTGCACTGGATTTATAATACTTGTGCACTGGTTAGTTAAATTATATGTGCACTGGATATATAATATATGTGCACTGGATATATTTAATATATGTGCACTAGATATATAATATATGTGCACTGGATATTTAATATATGTGCACTGGATATATTTAATATATGTGCACTGGATGTATATAATATGTGTACACTGGATATATAATATATGTGCACTGGATATATATAATATATGTGCACTGGATATATAATATATGTGCACTGGATATATTTAATATATGTGCACTGGATATATAATATATGTGCACTGGATATTTAATATATGTGCACTGGATATATATAATATATGTGCACTGGATGTATATAATATGTGTGCACTGGATATTTAATATATGTGCACTGGATATATATAATATATGTGCACTGGATGTATATAATATGTGTGCACTGGATATATAATATATGTGCACTGGATATATATAATATATGTGCACTGGATGTATATAATATGTGTGCACTGGATATATAATATATGTGCACTGGATATATATAATATATGTGCACTGGATATATAATATATGTGCACTGGATATTTAATATATGTGCACTGGATATATTTAATATATGTGCACTGAATGTATATAATATGTGTGCACTGGATATATAATATATGTGCACTGGATATATATAATATATGTGCACTGGATATATAATATATGTGCACTGGATATATTTAATATATGTGCACTGGATATATAATATATGTGCACTGGATATTTAATATATGTGCACTGGATATATAAAATATATGTGCACTGGATATATAATATATGTGCACTGGATATATTTATAATATTTGTGCACTGGACATTTAATATATGTGCACTGGATATATTTAATATATGTGCACTGGATGTATATAATATGCGTGAACTGGATATATAATATATGTGCACTAAATATATATAATATATGTGCACTGGATATATAATATGTGTGCACTGGATATTTAATATATGTGCAATGGATATACATAATATGTGTGCACTGGATCTATAATATATGTGCACTGGATATATAATATATGTGCACTGGATATTTAATATATGTGCACTGGATATATAATATATGTGCACTGGATATATAATATATGTGCACAGGATATATATAATATATGTGCACTGGATATTTAATATATGTGCACTGGATATACATAATATATGTGCACTGGATATATAATATATGAGCACTGGATATTTAATATATGTGCACTGGATATATATAATATATGTGCACTAGATATATAATATATGTGCACTGGATATAAATTATATATGTGCACTGGATATTTAATATATGTGCACTGGATATATATAATATATGTGCACTGGATATATTTATAATATATGTGCACTGGATATATATATAATCTATGTGCACTGGATATATAATATATGTGCACTGGATATATCTAATATATGTGCACTGGATCTATAATATATGTGCACTGGATGTATAATATATGTGCACTGGATATATAATATATATGCACTGGATATATAATATATGTGCACTGGATATATTTATAATATATGTGCACTGGAAATTTAATATATGTGCACTGGATATATATAATCTATGTGCACTGGATATATATAATATATGTGCACTGGATCTAAAATATATGTACACTGGATATAAATAATATATGTGCACTCGATCTATAATATATGTGCACTGGAAATTTAAAATATATGTGCACAGAATATATAATATATGTGCAAAGGATATTTAAAATATAAGCACTGGATATATTTAATATATGTGCACTGGATGTATATATAGTATATTTGCACTGGATATTTAATATATGTGCACTGGATATATAAATATAATATATGTGCACTGGATATATAATATATGTGCACTGGATATTTAATACATGAGCACTGGATATATATAATATATGTGCACTGGATATATAATATATGTGCACTGGATATATTTATAATATATGTGCACTGGATATTTAATATATGTGCACTGGATATATTTAATATATGTGCACTGGATGTATATAATATGCGTGCACTGGATATATAATATATGTGCACTGGATATATATAATATATGTGCACTGGATATATAATATGTGTGCACTGGATATATATAATATATGTGCACTGGATATTTAATATATGTGCAATGGATATACATAATATATGTGCACTGGATCTACAATATATGTGCACTGGATATATAATATATGTGCACTGGATATTTAATATATGTGCACTGGATATATAATATATGTGCACTTGATATATAATATATGTGCACTGAATATTTAATATATGTGCACTGTATATATATAATATATGTGCACTGGATATATATATAATATATGTGCACTGGATATTTAATACATGTGCACTGGATATATATATAATATATGTGCACTGGATATATATATAATATATGTGCACTGGATATATAATATATGTGCACTGGATATTTATAATATATGTGCACTGGATATATATAATATATGTGCACTGGATATATAATATATGTGCACTGGATATATTTAATATATGTGCACTGGATATATAATATATGTGCACTGGATATTTAATATATGTGCACTGGATATATATAATATATGTGCACTGGATATATAATATATGTGCACTGGATATTTATAATAAATGTGCACTGGATATATAATATATGTGCAATGGATATATTTAATATATGTGCTCTGGATATATAATATATGTGCACTGGATATTTAATATATATACACTGGATATATATAATATATGTGCACTGGATATATAATATACGTTCACTGGATATATATAATATATGTGCACTGGTTCTATAATATATGTGCACTGGATATTTATAATATATGTGCACTGGATATATAATATATGTGCACTGGATCTATAATATATGTGCATTAGATATTTATAATATGTGTGCACTGGATATATAATATATGTGCACTGGATATATATAATATATGTGCACTGGATATATAATATGTGTGCACTGGATATATATAATATATGTGCACTGGATATTTAATATATGTGCAATGGATATACATAATATATGTGCACTGGATCTATAATATATGTGCACTGGATATATAATATATGTGCACTGGATATTTAATATATGTGCACTGGATATATAATATATGTGCACTTGATATATAATATATGTGCACTGAATATTTAATATATGTGCACTGTATATATATAATATATGTGCACTGGATATATATATATAATATATGTGCACTGAATCTATAATATATGTGCACTGGAAATTTATAATATATGTGCACAGAATATATAATATATGTGCACAGGATATTTAATATATGTGCACTGGATGTATAATATATGTGCACTGGATATATAATATATGTGCACTGTATATATAATATATGTGCACTGGATATATTTATAATATATGTGCACTGGATATTTAATATATGTGCACTGGATATATTTAATATAGGTGCACTGGATGTATATAATATATGTGCAATGGACATTTAATATATGTGCAATGGATATATATATATAATATATGTGCACTGGATGTATAATATATGTACACTGGATATTTTTAATATATGTGCACTGGATATATAATATATGTGCACTGGATATTTATAATATATGTGCACTGGATATATAATATATGTGCACTGGAAATTTGTAATAAATGTGCACTGGATATATAATATATGTGCAATTGATATATTTAATATATGTGCACTGGATATATAATATATGTGCACTGGATATATTTAATATATGTGCACTGGATATTTATAATAAATGTGCACTGGATATATAATATATGTGCAATGGATATATTTAATATATGTGCACTGGATATATATAAAATATGTGCACTGGATCTATAGTATATGTGCACTGGAAATTTATAATATATGTGCACTGGATATTTAATATATCTGCACTGGATATATATAATATATGTTCACTGGATATATAATATATGTGCACTGGATATATATAATATATGTGCACTGGATATATATAATATATGTGCACTGGATATATAATATATGTGCACTGGATATATAAAATATGTGCACAAGATATATATAATATATGTGCACTGGACCTAAAATTTATGTGCACTGGATATATAATATAAGTGCACTGGATATTTATAATAAATGTGCACTGGATATATAATATATATGCACTGGATATTTAATATATGTGCACTGGATATATATAATATATGTGCACTGGATATATAATATATGTTCACTGGATATATATAATATATGTGCACTGGATTTATAATATTTTTGCACTGGATAGTTATAATATATGTGCACTGGATATATAATATATCTGCACTGGATAAATTTAATATATGTGCACTGGATATATAATATATGTGCACTGGATATATATAATATATGTGCACTGGATATATAATATATGTGCACTGGATATATAATATATGTGCACTGGATATTTAACATATGTGCACTGGATATATTTCATATATGTGCACTGGATGTATATAATATGTGTGCACTGTATATATAATATATGTGCACTGGATATATATAATATATGTGCACTGGATATATAATATATCTGCACTGGATATATAAAATATTTGCACTAGATATATATAATATATGTGCACTGAATCTAAAATATATGTGCACTGGTTATATATAATATATGTGCACTGGATATATTTATAATATATGTGCACTGGATATTTAATATATGTGCACTAGATATATTTAATATATTTGCACAGGATATATAATATATTTGCACTGGATATTTAATATATGTGCACTGGATATATATAATATATGTGCACTGGATATATAATATATGTGCGCTGAATATTTAATATATGTGTACTGGATATTTAAAATATGTGCACTGGATCTAAAATATATGTGAACTGGATCTAAAATATATGTGCACTGGATATATATAATATATGTGCACTGGATATATAATATATGTGCACTGAAAATATAATATATGTACACTGGATATATATATAATATATATTTGCACTGGATATATAAAATATGTGCACTGGATATATATCATATATGTGCTCTGGATATATAATATATGTGGACTGGATATATTCATAATATATATGCACTGGATACTTAATATATGTGTACTGGATATTTATAATATATGTGCACTGGATATATATAATATATGTGCACTGGATCTATAATATATATGCACTGAATATTTAAAATATATGTGCACTGGATATATAATATATGTGCACTGGATATATAAAATATGTGCACTGGATATATATATAATATATGTGCACTGGATCTAAAATATATGTGCACTGAATATATATAATATATGTGCACTGGATTTGTAATATATATGCACTGAATATATATCATATATGTGCTATGGATATATAATATATGTGCACTGGATATATTCATAATATATGTGCACTGGATATTTAATATGTGTGCACTGGATCTATAATATATGTGCACTGGATACATAATATATGTGCACTGTATATATATAATATATGTGCACTGGATCTATAATATATGTGCACTGGATATTTATAATATATGTGCACTGGATATATAAAATATGTGCAATGGATATATTTAATATAAGTCCACTGGATATATAATATATGTGCACAGGATCTATAATATATATGCACTGGATATTTATAATATATGTGCACTGGATATATAATATATGTGCACTGGATATATAAAATATGTGCACTGGATCTATAATATATGTGCACTGGAAATTTATAATATATGTGCACTGGATATTTAATATATGTGCACTGGATATATTTAATATATGTGCACTGGATGTAAAATATTCATGCACTGAATATTTAATATATGTACACTGTATATATATATATATAATATATGTTCACTGGATATGTAATATATGTGCTCAGGATATATTTAATATATGTGCACTGGATGTATAATATATGTGCACTGGATATTTAATATATGTGGAATGGATATATATATATAATATATGTGCACTGAATATATAATATATGTGCACTGGATATTTAAAATATGTGCAATGGATATATATAATATATGTGCCCTAGATATATAAAATATGTGCACTGGATATATATAATATATGTGCACTGGATATATAATATATGTGCAATGGATATATTTAATATATGTGCACTGGATATTTATAATATATGTGCACTGGATCTAAAATATATGTGCACTGGATATATATAATATATGTGCACTGGATATATAATATATGTTCACTGGATATATATAATATATGTGCACTGGATCTATAATATATGTGCACTGGATATTTATAATATATGTGCACTGGATCTAAAATATATGTGCACTGGATATATAATATATGTTCACTGGATATATATAAAATATGTGCACTGGATCTATAATATATGTGCACTGGATATTTATAATATATGTGCACTGGATCTAAAATATATGTGCACTGGATATATATAATATATGTTCACTGGATATATATATAAAATATGTGCACTGGATCTATAATATATGTGCACTGGATATTTATAATAAATGTGCACTGGATATATAATATATGTGCTCAGGATTTATTTAATATATGTGCACTGGATGTATAATATATGTGCACTGGATATTTAATATATGTGCAATGGATATATATATAATATATGTGCACTGAATATATAATATATGTGCACTGGATATTTAAAACATGTGCAATGGATATATATAATATATGTGCCCTGGATATATAAAATATGTGCACTGGATCTAAAATATATGTGCACTGGATATATATATTTATAATATATGTTCATTGGATATAAAATATATGTGCACTGGATATTTATAATAAATATGCACTGGATATATAATATATGTGCAATGGATATATTTAATATATGTGAACTGGATATATAATATATGTGCACTGGATATTTAATATATTTGCAATGGATATATTTAATATATGTGCACTGGATATTTATAATATATGTGCACTGGATCTAAAATATATGTGCACTGGATATATATAATATATGTGCACTGGATATATAATATATGTTCACTGGATATATATAATATATGTGCACTGGATCTATAATATATGTGCACTGGATATTTATAATATATGTGCACTGGATCTAAAATATATGTGCACTGGATATATAATATATGTTCACTGGATATATATAAAATATGTGCACTGGATCTATAATATATGTGCACTGGATATTTATAATATATGTGCACTGGATCTAAAATATATGTGCACTGGATATATAATATATGTTCACTGGATATATATAAAATATGTGCACTGGATCTATAATATATGTGCACTGGATATTTATAATAAATGTGCACTGGATATATAATATATGTGCTCAGGATTTATTTAATATATGTGCACTGGATGTATAATATATGTGCACTGGATATTTAATATATGTGCAATGGATATATATATAATATATGTGCACTGAATATATAATATATGTGCACTGGATATTTAAAACATGTGCAATGGATATATATAATATATGTGCCCTGGATATATAAAATATGTGCACTGGATCTAAAATATATGTGCACTGGATATATATATTTATAATATATGTTCATTGGATATAAAATATATGTGCACTGGATATTTATAATAAATATACACTGGATATATAATATATGTGCAATGAATATATTTAATATATGTGAACTGGATATATAATATATGTGCACTGGATATTTAATATATTTGCACTGGATATATATAATATATGTGCACTGGATATATAATATATGTTCACTGGATATATATAATATATGTGCACTGGATCTATAATATATGTGCACTGGATATTTATAATATATGTGCACTGGATATATAATATATGTGCACTGGATATATTTTATATTTATGCACTGGATCTATAATATATGTGCACTGGATATACTTATAATATATGTGCACTGGATATTTAATATATGTGCACTGAATGAATTTAATATATGTGCACTGGATAAATATAATATGTGTGCACTGGATATATAATATATGTGCACTGGATATATATAATATATGTGCACAGGATATATAATATATGTGCACTGGATATTTAATATATGTGCACTGGATATATATAATATATGTGCACTGGATATATAATATATGTGCACTGAAAATATAATATATGTACACTGGATATATATATAATATATATTTGCACTGGATATATAAAATATGTGCACTGGATATATATCATATATGTGCTCTGGATATATAATATATGTGGACTGGATATATTCATAATATATATGCACTGGATACTTAATATATGTGTACTGGATATTTATAATATATGTGCACTGGATACATAATATATGTGCACTGGATATATATAATATATGTGCACTGGATCTATAATATATATGCACTGAATATTTAAAATATATGTGCACTGGATATATAATATATGTGCACTGGATATATAAAATATGTGCACTGGATATATATATAATATATGTGCACTGGATCTAAAATATATGTGCACTGAATATATATAATATATGTGCACTGGATATGTAATATATATGCACTGAATATATATCATATATGTGCTATGGATATATAATATATGTGCACTGGATATATTCATAATATATGTGCACTGGATATTTAATATGTGTGCACTGGATCTAAAATATATGTGCACTGGATACATAATATATGTGCACTGTATATATATAATATATGTGCACTGGATCTATAATATATGTGCACTGGATATTTATAATATATGTGCACTGGATATATAAAATATGTGCAATGGATATATTTAATATAAGTCCACTGGATATATAATATATGTGCACAGGATCTATAATATATATGCACTGGATATTTATAATATATGTGCACTGGATATATAATATATGTGCACTGGATATATAAAATATGTGCACTGGATCTATAATATATGTGCACTGGAAATTTATAATATATGTGCACTGGATATTTAATATATGTGCACTGGATATATTTAATATATGTGCACTGGATGTAAAATATACATGCACTGAATATTTAATATATGTACACTGTATATATATATAATATATGTTCACTGGATATGTAATATATGTGCTCAGGATATATTTAATATATGTGCACTGGATGTATAATATATGTGCACTGGATATTTAATATATGTGGAATGGATATATATATATATATAATATATGTGCACTGAATATATAATATATGTGCACTGGATATTTAAAATATGTGCAATGGATATATATAATATATGTGCCCTAGATATATAAAATATGTGCACTGGATATATATAATATATGTGCACTGGATATATAATATATGTGCAATGGATATATTTAATATATGTGCACTGGATATTTATAATATATGTGCACTGGATCTAAAATATATGTGCACTGGATATATATAATATATGTGCACTGGATATATAATATATGTTCACTGGATATATATAATATATGTGCACTGGATCTATAATATATGTGCACTGGATATTTATAATATATGTGCACTGGATCTAAAATATATGTGCACTGGATATATAATATATGTTCACTGGATATATATAAAATATGTGCACTGGATCTATAATATATGTGCACTGGATATTTATAATATATGTGCACTGGATCTAAAATATATGTGCACTGGATATATAATATATGTTCACTGGATATATATAAAATATGTGCACTGGATCTATAATATATGTGCACTGGATATTTATAATAAATGTGCACTGGATATATAATATATGTGCTCAGGATTTATTTAATATATGTGCACTGGATGTATAATATATGTGCACTGGATATTTAATATATGTGCAATGGATATATATATAATATATGTGCACTGAATATATAATATATGTGCACTGGATATTTAAAACATGTGCAATGGATATATATAATATATGTGCCCTGGATATATAAAATATGTGCACTGGATCTAAAATATATGTGCACTGGATATATATATTTATAATATATGTGCATTGGATATAAAATATATGTGCACTGGATATTTATAATAAATATGCACTGGATATATAATATATGTGCAATGGATATATTTAATATATGTGAACTGGATATATAATATATGTGCACTGGATATTTAATATATGTGCACTGGATATATATAATATATGTGCACTGGATATATAATATATGTTCACTGGATATATATAATATATGTGCACTGGATCTATAATATATGTGCACTGGATATTTATAATATATTTGCACTGGATATATAATATATGTGCACTGGATATATTTTATATTTATGCACTGGAT
The DNA here is from genome assembly GCF_031893055.1 of Leptodactylus fuscus. Lineage (NCBI taxonomy): Eukaryota > Metazoa > Chordata > Amphibia > Anura > Leptodactylidae > Leptodactylus > Leptodactylus fuscus. Next base: position 279,894,319 of record NC_134266.1, read on the forward strand.
CTATAATATATGTGCACTGGATATACTTATAATATATGTGCACTGGATATTTAATATATGTGCACTGAATGAATTTAATATATGTGCACTGGATAAATAAAATATGTGTGCACTGGATATATAATATATGTGCACTGGATATATATAATATATGTGCACAGGATATAAAATATATGTGCACTGGATATTTAATATATGTGCACTGGATATATATAATATATGTGCACTGGATATATAATATATGTGCACTGGATATATTTATAATATATGTGCACTGGATATTTAATATATGTGCACTGAATGTATTTAATATATGTGCACTGGATATATATAATATGTGTGCACTGGATATATAATATATGTGCACTGGATATATATAATATATGTGCACTGAATGTATTTAATATATGTGCACTGGATGTATATAATATGTGTGCACTGGATATATAATATATGCTCACTGAATATATATATAATATATGCGCACTGGATATATAATATATGTGCACTGGATATTTAATATATGTGCAATGGATATATATAATATATGTGCACTGGATCTATAAAATATGTGCACTGGATATTTATAATATATGTGCACCCGATATATAATGTATCTGCACTGGATATTTATAATATATGTGCACTGGATATTTATAATAATTGTCTACTGGATATATAATATATGTGCACTGGATATTTAATATATGTGCACTGGATATTTATAATAAATGTCTACTGGATATATAATATATGTGCACTGGATATTTAATATATGTGCACTGGATATTTAATATATGTGCACTGGATATATATAATATATGTGCACTGGATATATTTAATATATGTGCACTGGATTTATAATATAAGTGCACTGGATATATAATATATGTGCAATAAATATTTAATATATGTGCACTGGATATAAATAATATATGTGCACTGGATATATTTAATATATGTGCACTGGATATATAATATATGTGCACTGGATTTATAATACTTGTGCACTGGTTAGTTAAATTATATGTGCACTGGATATATAATATATGTGCACTGGATATATTTAATATATGTGCACTGGATATATAATATATGTGCACTGGATGTATAATATATGTGCACTGGTTATATAATATATATGCACTGGATATATAATATATGTGCACTGGATATTTATAATATATGTCCAATGGATATATTTAATATATGTGCACTGGATATATAATATATGTGCACTGGATATTTAATATATGTGCACTGGATATATATAATATATGTGCACTGGATATATAATATATGTGCACTGGATATTTAATATATGTGCACTGGATATTTAATATATGTGCACTGGATATATATAATATATGTGCACTGGATATATTTAATATATGTGCACTGGATTTATAATATAAGTGCACTGGATATATAATATATGTGCAATAAATATTTAATATATGTGCACTGGATATAAATAATATATGTGCACTGGATATATATAATATATGTGCACTGGATATATAATATATGTTCACTGGATATTTAATATATGTGCACTGGATATATATAATATATGTGCACTGGATCTACAATATATGTGCACTGGATATTTAAAATATATGTGCACTGGATATATAATATATGTGCACTGGATATTTGTAATAAATGTGCACTGGATATATTATATATGTGCACTGGATATTTAATGTATGTGCACTGGATATTTATAATAAATGTGCACTGGATATATAATATATGTGCAATGGATATATTTAATATATGTGCTCTGGATATATAATATATGTGCACTGGATATTTATAATATATGTGCACTGGATATATAATATATGTGCACTGCATATTTTTAATATATGTGCACTGGATGTATAACAGATGTGCACTGGATATTTAATATATGTGCAATGGATATATATAATATATGTGCATTGGATCTATAATATATGTGCATTGGATATTTATAATATGTGTGCACTGGATATTTAATATATGTGCACTGAATATATATATATATATATATATATATATATATATATATATGTGCAATGGATATATTTAATATATGTGCACTGGATATTTAATATATGTGCACTGAATATATATATAATATATGTGCACTGGATATTTATAATATATGTCCAATGGATATATTTAATATATGTGCACTGGATATATATAATATATGTGCACTGAATATTTAATATATGTGCACTGGATATATATAATATATGTGC